>NC_064839.1:37386377-38011377 GCF_024166365.1 Elephas maximus indicus | reverse complement strand
GAACTGACCTTACAGCAACTTTTTTTTTTAAATAGTATTAACTATGATAAGGATTGAAGAGTATAAGGATTGAAATAATGAGGAATCAATGAGTCCATACTGTTTATATTTTAACAGAAGAGAAGATAAAGCTTTTCCTTACTAAAAAAAAATTTTTTTTACAATAGGACACCAATTAATAAATGAAAAAGCAATTATGGAGTTAGAAAATCACAATTTGGCAAATGTCATAGTAATAAAAGATTCAAGGGGGAATCATCAACTGGTATTACATCTACTTGGTGAAGGTCTGATGAAGAACAGGGTATCTCCATGGTCTCAAATGATCACTCTACAAAAATCTTATTAATTATGAGAGAGAAAATAGTAACATCATAGTGGAGAAACCTACCAGACACCACCTAAGCTAAACGATCAAAGTTAACATCAACACTAATGAGACAAAGAGACACCACATGCCTCATAATATGATACTTTGAGAAAAGCTTTCGTGGTATTCCAGCCAAAAATGCATAGCCTTATCTAATAGAATGAAGAAGCATCAGATAAGCCCAAATTGAAGGATGTCCTACAAAATACCTAGCCTATACTCCTAAAAAAAAGTCAAAGGTATGAAAGGCAAAGACAGACTCATAAACAATTCAAGATTAAAGGAGGTTAAGAGACAATAAATGCAACATGCTATCTTGAATTGGACCCTGGTCCAGAAAAAAAAATTATTTATTTTATTTCATTTGCTATAAAAGACACTGCAGAGAAAAACTGGTGAAATATAAAAAAGGTTTGTAGACTAGATAATAATTTTGTATCTTGTTAATTTTCTCTGTGGTTATTTACTAGAATATTCTTAGGAAACACAAACTAAGGGTAATGGAGTATCATGTTGGCAACTTATTCTCAAATGGTTCAGAAAAAAAAAATAACATTCATAAGTACAGGCACTTGCCTTACGCCGTTGTTAGGTGCCGTTGAGTCGGTTCCAACTCATAGCAACACTATATACAACAGAATGAAACTCTGCCCAGTTCTGTGCCCTCCTCACAATCGTTTCTGTGTCTGAGAACACTGTTTCAGTCCCTGTGTCAATCCATCTTGCTTAGTCTTTTTCTCTGACCTTCTACCTTACCAAACACGAAGTCCTTCTCTAGGGACTGATCTCTCCTGATAACATATTCAAAGCATATGAGACAAAGACTCTCCATCCTCGCTTCCAAAGAGCGCTCCGGTTGTACTTCTTCTAAGACAAAAACATTCGTTCTTCTGGCAGTCCATGGTATATTCAATATTCTTCACCAATACCATAATTCGAAGGCATCAGTTCTTCTCTGGGCCTCCAATATGCACTGTTCAGCTTTTGCATGAGGTGAATGAAAATATCATGGCTTGGGTCAGGCATACCTTTGTCCTCAAAGTGACAACTCCGCTTTTCAACACTTTAAAGAGGTCTTTTGCAGCAGATCTGTTCAATGCGATATGTTGTTTGTTTTCTAAACTGCTGCTTCCTTGCGTGTTGATTGTGGATCCAAGTAAAATGAAATCCTTCACAGCTTCAATATTTTCTCCATTTATCATGATGCTTCTTATTGGTCCAGTTGTGAGAATTTCTGTTTTCTTTGTGTTGAAGTCTAATCCATACTGAAGACTGTAGTCTTTGATCTTCATCAGTAAGTGCTTCAAAACCTCTTCGCTTTCAGCAAGCAAGGCTGTGTCATTTGCATATCGCAGGTTGTTAATTAGTCTTCCACCAATCCTGATGCCACATGTCTCAGTTATCTAGTGTAGCTAGAAAAAATACCACAAGTGGATGGCTTTAACAAAGAGAAATTTATTCTCTCACAGTCTAGGAAGCTAGAAATCCGAATTCAGTGTGCCAGCTACAGGGGAAATCTTTCTCTCTCTGTCGGCTCTAGAGGAAAGTCCTTGTCACCAATCTTCCCCAGACGAGGAGCTTCTCAGCACAGGGATCCCAGGTCCAAAGGACACACTATTCTCCTGGCTTTTGTTTCTTGGTGGTATGAGGTCCCCAAAAAATATGCTTATCAACTTGGCTAGGGCATGATTCCCAGTATTGTGATTGTCCACCATTTTGTCATCTGATGTGATTTTTCTGTGTTGTAAATCCTACCTCTATGATGTCAATAAGGCAAGATTAGAGGCAGTTGTGTTAATGAGGGAGGACTCAATCAACAAGATTAGATTGTGTCTTAAATCAATCTCTTTTGTGTTATAAAAGACAGAAGTGAGCAGAGAGACATGGGAGCTCAAAGAAGGAAGCACTGGGAGCACAGTACGTCCTTTGGACCTGGGGTCCCTGCACTGAGAAAATCCTCGACCAGGGGATGACTGACGAGAAGGACCTTCTCCCAGAGCCAACAGACAGAGAAAGCCTTTCCCCGGAGCCGGTACCCTGAATTCAGACTTCTAGCCTCCCAGACTGTGAAAGAATAAATGTCTTTATTAAAGCCATCCATTTGTGGTATTTGTTACAATAGCGCTAGATGACTAAGACACCAAATTCTTCTTCATATTGTCCAGCTTCTCAGATTATTTGCTCAACATAAAATAAAAAGAAATGAATCTACTGCCATCAAGTTGGTTCCGACTCATAGCGACCCTTTACAGATTGAATAAGTATGGTGAAAGGATGCACCTGATGCACACCTTTCCTGATTTTCAACTACACAATATCCCCTTGTTCTGATCGAGCTGCCTCTTGGTCTGTGTACAGGCTCTGCCCGAGCACAATTAAGTGTTCTGGAATTCCTAGTCTTTACAACGTTATCAATAATTTGTTATGATCCACAGAGTCGAATGCCTTTGCATAGTCAATAAAACACAGGTAAACATCTTTCTAGTATTCTTTGCTTTCAGCTAAGATCCATCTGACATCAGCAATGATATCCTTCATTCCACATCCTCTTAGAATTTCTGGCAGTTCCCTGTCGATGTACTGCTGCGACCGTTTCTGAATTATCTTCAGCGAAATTTTATTGTATGTGACCTTACCGATATTGTTTGATAATTTCCACATTCTGTTGGATCACCTTTCTTTGGAAAGAGCACACAAATACGGATCTCTTTCAGTTGGTTGGCCAGGTAGCTATCTTCCAAATTTCTTGGCATAGATGAGTGAGCATTTCCAGTGTTGTATGCATTTGTTGAAACATCTCAATTGTCATTCTGTCAATTCCTCGAGCTTTGTTTTGTGTCAATGTCTTCAGTGAACCTTGAACTTCTTCCTTTAATACCGCTGGTTCTTGATTGTATTCTACCTCCTGAAATGGTTGAACATCAAGCAATTCTTTTCGGTACAGTGTCTCTGTGGATTCTTTCCATTTTCTTTTGATACTTCCTGAGTTGTTCGGTATTTTGCCAGTAGAATCCTTCCAAATTGCTGAGGTTTGAATTTTTCCTTCAGTTCTTTCAGCTTGAGAATTGCCAAGCGAGTTCTTCCCTTTTGGTTTTCTAACTCCTTGTCATTGCTCATTTCACTATAATAATTTGTCTTCTCAGAGTCACCTTTTGAAATCTTCTGCTCGGCTCTTTTACTATATCATTTCTTCCATTCACTTTAGCTACTTTACATTCAAGAACAAATTTCAGAGTCTCTTCTGACATCCATTTTGGTCTTTTCTTTCTTTCCTGTCTTTTTAATGACCTTTTCCTTTCTTCATGTATGATGTCGTTGATGTCATCCCACAACTTGTCTGGTCTCCAGTCATTAGCGTTCGATGGGTCAAATCTGTTCTTGAGACGGTCTCCAAATTCAGGTGGGATATACTCAAGGTCATAGTGTAGTTCTTGTGGACTTGTTTTAATTTTTTTTCAGCTTCAACTTGAACTTGCATATGAGCAATTGATGGTCTGTTCCACAGTCAGCCCTGGCCTTGTTCTGGCTGATGATACTGAGCTTTTCCATTGTCTCTTTCCACAGAAGTAGTTGATTTTATGCCTGTTTTCCATCCAGTGAGGTCCACATGTACAGTTGCCAGTTATGTTGTTAAAAATAAATCTTTGGTCTTGCAAAATTCTATCATGCAATCCCTGGTGTCATTTCTATCACCAAGGCGATATTTCCCCACTACTGATCCTTCTGTTTCCAACTTTTACATTCCAATCACCAGTAATTATGAATGCATCTTGATTGCATGATTGATCAATTTTAGACTGCAGAAGTTGGTAAAAATCAATTTACTCATCTTTGGCATTAGTGGTTGCTTCATAAATTTGGATAATAGTTGTATTAACTGGTCTTCCTTGTAAGCATATGGATATTATCCTATCACCGACAGTGTTGTACTTCAATATAGACCTTGAAATGTTCTTTCTGATGATGAATATGACACCATTCTTCACTTTGTCATTCCTACATAGTAGACCATATGATTGTCTTATTTAAAATGGCCAATACCAGTGCATTTCAACACACTAATGCCTAATATCAATGTTTATACGTTGTATTTCATTTTTGATGACTTCCAATTTTCTTAGATTCATAATTCATACATTCCACATAGATGTTTGCAGTTGTTCCTTCTCAATTTGAGTCATGCCATACCAGCAAATGAAGGACCCACCCAAAATCTTGACTCTGTCCATGTCATTAAGGTCGACTCTACTTTGAGGAGGTAGCTCTTCCCCAGTCATACTTTGAATGCCTTCCCACCTGAGGGGCTCGTCTTTTGGCATTACATATATTCCCCTATACAGTATGTATTTCCTTATACAGTACATATGTTCCCTTATACAGTATACATATGAACATTCACCCCAAAATGAATCACCATTCTTGGTTTCTTAAGTATTCCTTGTGTCACATTCTGTACATAAACATGTATGTATATATTCAGTTTTATAGATATATTCGAATAGCAACATACTGTTTAGCTGAGGTAATGCTAGCTGCTATAATAACAAAACCACGAAATCTCAATGGTTTAACACAACAAAATTTTATTATGCACTCATGTTGTTTGTCCAATGTTTAGTGGGCAGCCTTCCATCGCTTCAGGAAACCAAATTCTGCCCTTTACTCCAGTGGCAAATGGGGGAAAAAAAGGAGAAGACATAATTGTTTCTTAACCACCTTATTCAGAAGTTACTACATTACCAGATCACTTCTGCATATATCCATTTGAAATAATATCCACATGGCCCTCCTAGATGCAAGGAATGCTGGGAAATTTAGATCCTAACTTGACACTTATTCAACTTTATAGAAATCAAACCACCTGTTGCTGTTGAGTCAATTCCAACTCATAGCAACCCTATGGGACAGAGCAGAACTGCCCCATGGGGTTTTCAAGGAGTGGCTGGTGGATTCAAACTGCTGGCCTTTTGGTTAGCAGCTGTAGCTCTTAATTATTGTGCCGCCAGCACTTATGGAAGGGTAGCATAAATCTTTGGAGAGTAGCTAGCTGTCTCTTACACATATGTTCTCCACAGTGTTTTAATCCAAGGTTATCTTAGAGATGTTTTCAATAGTTCATACAGGGTAGCTCATTAAAAGAAAAAAAAAAATTAACAGCTACATAAACCAAAAAAACCCCAAACTCTTTGCTGTTGAGCCGATTCTGACTCATACATAGTACAGGCACCTCTGCCTGATGTAGGCAGGCATAGCTTTCAACTAAGCAGTATGCCTGCAATAAATACAGGTATTTCTGCTGTGACAGTTCTGAAACATGTCAGTTTCTACAAAATTAGGCTGCTGAGAAAAGTATTGTTGGGATAGATCACTCCAAATTCATGCAACCTTACAAAATGAATCCTAATATAGACATTAGCACAGTTAACATATTTTGGAGACCTGAAGAAAAAGAGCTTGAGGACCTAGAGGTTAAGCCAGCTCTTCCTCTCCTAGTCCTTTTAACCTTGGGGACCAGTCTCACAGTTTAAAGTAGTCAATTTCATCCCATCTTGTAGACTACAGAAGTAGACATTACCCTTGCTCTTCCCAACCCCCTCTTCTCCACAAACCATCCTTCCTCTTCCTTCTTATAGCAAAGGCATAAGCACTTAAGCACTCCGTTGCTAACTGAAAGGTTGGCAGTTTGAACCAATCTCTCTGAGGGAGAAAGATATGGTGGTCTGCTTCCATAAAGATTTACAGACTTGGAAACCCTGTGGGGTAGCTCTACTCTGTCCTATAGGGTTGCTGTGCATGAGAATTGACTCCAAGGTAGTGGGCTTGGTTTTTTGGAAGGCCTTTCTCCTAAGCTACTCTGCCGTTGGCCATGCCAGGCTGGAGGTGCTGGGGAATTAAAAAAAAAAAAAAAAAGACAACAATAAAAACTCTCAACCAATAACCAATGGAAACTGATGTAAAACTACCCCAGCTCCCTTCCTTACACCTTAAGCAGAATAACTCTTAAGCATCTGTTTCCTTTTTTTCTAAGAATTTACCCACGGAAGTCCCAAACTTGATATTGTACCCTTTATTGACTAGTTTGCTGTTCTTTTCACATTTCCCTACTCTACCAGTGTTTCTTGGGATCACTTCCCAAATAACTGGCTTGTACTCAAATTCCTGTCTCAGGGACTATTCTGGGGAAGCAAAATCCAGACATTATTCTTTCCGGCCTCCAATCAGGGCTGACTGGAGGCTCCCAGGCAATGTTAAACCTGTAGTCATCAGCAATGGGCTGGCAGTCCCATTTGGTGTGAAGTGGTATCTCACTGTGGTTTTGATTTGCATTTCCCTAATGACTAATATCACTGAGCATTTTTTTCATGTAATTACTGTGATTTGTATATCTTCTTTGGAGAAAAGTATGTTCAAGTTCTTTGCCCATTTAATTGGGTTATATGTCTTTTTATTGTTGAGTTATAGTTCTTTTATATTCCAGATATTAAACTCTTACCATATATATGATTATCAAATATTTCCTCCCAATTTTGTAGGCTATCTCTTCCCAACTTTAAGTATAATCTTTGACAAAAATATTTCTAATATATTTAAAAAATTTTAAAAATCTTTTTCATCATTATTGAATACAGCCCATAGGCTTGATTTCAATACTTTCTACATTTGAGTCAATTTTGTTAAATTGATATAAAAATATCTTTTTCCCTTTTCTACTAAATTTTATAAAATATATTTAAGGGTAAAATGGAATAATATTGTGCTTTTAAAAATTGTTTTTTCAGGAGTGGACAAAGAAATATGTTTTGGAAACCCAATAAAGACAAAATAATCTGGAACTCCCCCTCCCACTCAGACCCCTGTCTTTCCTTCCAGACTGGCATCTAAGGAACCTCTACAGGATTTGGGGAAGCACAGGTTGCAGGTTATTGCAAAAATTTATGCAAAAGAAGTCAAAACTTTCCCAGCTGCATTGTTTGGTGGACAAAAGGCTACCACATAGTAATAGCTTTGAACGTATAAATGTTTGAATTCTGTTTATACAAGTCTGAATTCTGCTTATGTAATTAGATTTAAGCTATTATGTTTAAAAGTGTGAATTTCTCTAAAGTTAAGATCTACCTTTAATTTATGATTTTTTTTTCTTACCAATTTGGATTAAAGACTTGAATTTTGTTTCATAACAACAACAAAAGTATATGAACATTTCAAAATTGAAAACAGGTACCCCAATTTCATGACACTGGCAGAGCAGCTCTCTTTGGTCAATACTACTCAATAAGAAAAAAAGAGCAGCTTTCAACTCACTTGTAGTTATGCAATCACATACTCTTCAACTTAGACGACTTGCTAACGCTTGAAATTTATACAGTATTGTATTATGCTCTATTTTACCAAAAACAGAACCAGTCATTTATTTCCTTCTATCTTGTTTATTCCTTTCCAACTTCTCCATTTCTACTTAACAATTCTCTGAATCCCCAGACTGTTATTTATCTTTAAATTCAAATTAGTAGCTTCTTTCTATACTCCTAGCTTACAACCAAGCCATGACCTTTCAGCCTTTGAGGTCTTTTGGGTCATCTCCTTTCATTCTCATTTTATAATTACCACCTTCTCTTGAGTCAAGTCTACTTCTCCCATCTTTTCTATTTCCTACTATTAGAACAGTCTTCAAGTGCTATATTATTTCCCTACTCAAAAACTTACGATTGTTCTCTATAATTCAAATTCCTCTCAACCTCTTTCTATCCCAAATCTGTAATTCCATTTCACCAGCTCATTCCTTATTAGACCTCCACAGACCCACCACTCCACTTTAACAAATCTGTCACCTTTATCCAAATTGCACAATTCCATCTAAACACTTTTATATATGGTATTAACCCTTGCTGTCATGTAGGCACCTTTCAGTCAATCACTGATAATGCCATTTTCAAAGAACTACTCAAATCACACTTATTTCAGGAAAACTTCCTTCTATAATCTTCCCTCAAATTGACCACTTCTTTATCCAATATCTCTTCAATACATTCCCCAAAAAACACCCAGTGCTGTCAAGTCAATTCTGACTCCTAGTGACCCTACAGGACAGAGCGGAACTGCTCCATAGAGTTTCCAAGGAGCGCCTGGCGGATTTGAACTGCCAACCCTTTGGTTAGCAACCATAGCACTTAACCACTACGCCACCAGGGTTTCCTTCAATACATTATATATATATAATAACTGATATGTATCTGTACCACCTATATTTGCTTTCTCACATATTTCCTATTTGATGGCTAAGCATTTCAAAGAAAAGGGCCTCTATTTTCTTTACTTCTTTCTACAGAGGTAATAACAGAGACTAATAATATGAAATACAGTTTAAGTACTATACCACAGAATTTAACTCTTGCTTAAAGTCTGGTACATGTTTTAATTTTAATTTATTTTTGTTTTTGCTTAGAAGAATTATGCTCTGAGTTAAAACTTACTGTTATGTGAAAGTATTCTGCCTCCACATTAATTTGTTCTGTGTCTCAGTTGAGGAAGAAGTTATAGATGAACTTAGCCTAGATAATCTAAAAGTACAACTGACAGAATGTTTTAATGTTGGGATGAAATGCATACTTCTTATTTTTCAAACTCAGTTATATTGCTTTGCTAAAAGTAAATAGTACCTCCAGGACACCATCTGGTAAAAATCTCTCTGTGGATTAACCCAGAAAAGGAAGTGAATGAATTTTTATATATTGCATAGTTGTGGCTGCAAAACTGCAGTAAAAATATGTTTTCAATGCACTGGTGTAAGTGAGACTTCTGAGTTGAGCTACCTCATCTGATTTGATCCAAAAGGCTTGGAATATTTAAGTTCTTATCTCATCAATAGGGAAAAGGAAGGGTGTTTTCTCTTCTAACATTCTTATGACTTGGAAGAAAAAAATAATAATCCAGGAAATTGAAGTCCATGAGCTGGAAAATACGAATTTGGGCCCTTAGCAAACATTCAATTAAAAAACAATATATGGTTCCTTAATGATAGGACATAACATGTCAGAGAAGACTAAGACCATAGAAGACAATTGGATAAGATGTGACATGTCATTGTATGCATCCCTGCCAATGTAAAATGGATAAATTAGCTTTTTTTTTTTTTCTTTCAATTATGTGCTTTCCAAGCCTTGATCGAGTCCCAGTGACTAGAGCAATGGAGCTTCCCCCCATCTCCCTAGGGAATCAATTCCAGAGACTAATAGATTTCACTGTCAGGAAACATTTCCTGGATTCAATCTTAAATTTCCGTTACTTAATTTCATCCCATTACTTGACTCTAAACTCTCTTATTCTACCTCTAAAATTGAGTTGACTCCCATGATGTTTACATCTTTCAAATATTTGGAAAGTATTATTATAACTCAACTCAGAGATGGGTACTTGTTATATGTTTTGTTAATCCTTAGAAGTCAAAGTCTGAAACCTATTACACATTTATTGTCCAGTTTGTACACTACTCAATTTGCTTATTTGAGGCATTTACATGCCCCAAACTAGTACTCTTGTTGTGATCTCAGTTGTACCATTAAAATAACTTTTATCTTCCAGCCACACGATGTAAAGCTTTTGCATATACAGACTAAAATCTCATTGACTGATTTTACTGCCATATTGCATTACAAGATCATATATAATTTGCTACCCACTATCATCTCAAAGTCTCTTGGTATTACTGCTTTCCAAGTACTATATATCCTGCCAAATGAATGGCTGTGTTTCTGATTATTTTTCCCCAGATGTATTAGCTACATTTTTTCAGGTTGACTCACATTTCATTTCCTGCCCATATTTCTAACCACTTTAGGTCCCTTTTATCTGCCCTCACTGGTTTTGTCAACACCACCCAATTTAGTATCATCTGTAAATTTAATTAACGTGATGTATATCTTCTCTTCTGAATCATTAATGAAGTTTATCTACAACGATTTGTTTATTTTTTTAAACTCCAGTGCTGCTTAATGTTTATTATCTTGTTGTATTCTTAAGAACGTAGCTTTTTCTGCCACTTACTATTTGTTTCATTGTTTTAGGAGTGGATGATGGTGGACTAAGAACAGGATCATGCTCATGGTCAGTGTTTACCTTTTTTGAATATTGGTGCTAAATTACCATTATGATATGTTTTTACTAACAACGCTCTACCCTTCCACAAATGTTACATTTTTCATAAATATTTTCTAACACCATGGAAGCCACACTGTGATGCTGTTCTCATGTCCATGATGCGAAATTGGTGAAGACCTCTTATTCCAAACTCTCTTGTGTACTGAGTTGTTTAAACAGTAAATTTCAATTTATCATGACAATATTATATGAGTAAAGGCTAATTTTAAATGTTCTATTTTAAGTATTTTAGAATTGGTAAGTTGAACCAAAATCAATACGGTTCATATGAACTGAGAAAGAATTACTTTGTTCCCCCTTTACATTTATAACTGCAATTTCTTTTTTATTTCTTATTTAAAAATTCTTTTGCTGTATTAAAAGCTATTTTAAATTTAATTCTTATAGGGAAATACACTTTTAAGGTGTGTTTTAAAAGTGTAATATTAGAAACATATGCATGTACTCACCACCCCAGATTAAAACAAATAAACAAACAAACACCATTATCCAATACTTTCACAGTTAGCTCTCCATCTGCAGTGCAATGGATCACTTTTATAGGCCTTTCATGCCATGGTCTTGTAACACCCACCCAAATGACTGGGTAGAGCTTTTCAAAAGAGGTAACTGTGGCCCACCAAAGGGATTAGGTAGCTTGCTAATAATGTAAAAAAAGTTCATGGTACGCATGTTGGAGTGGTACCATGCAAATAAGGTCTATGGAACAGTCAGTTTTGCCAGCTGGCTATGCTTAAAATGAGCCATCCCAGAGGCTGGCAGGATAGGATCTCACCACTGCTAAGGAAGAAAAGCTAACAGCTAAGCATATCCTTTGGACCTGGGATCCCTGCACTGAGAAGCCCCTGGAACCAAAAGACTGAGGGGAGCAGGGCAGGGAGAGAGAGAGAGAGGTGTAACAGTGAAGATGGTGAGAAGCAGTGGCAGAGAAATGGTGGCAGGAAAGACCGGCAGGAGATGGTACAGTGGACTTCCTGGCCCAAGGAGTGAGAAAGCTGAGTGCCTTTGGGCAGGAGCCTTGCTGGAGGAATATGGTGCCTCCGGGCACTTTGTGGAGCTAGGTTTGCCTACTGACAGAGCTAGAGCTGAGTGCCTTCAGGCTGAGGCTTATTGGCAGAATGGGGTGCCTCTGGGCACTTATCATCAGAGCCAAAAGAGCTTTGTAACACTTTCCTGAGCAGGGCAGAGGCTGGGGGGCCAGAGAAAGGTGTGTCTGCAGGCACAGTTGAGAAGAGGCTGCCTGATGGAAGAACTGCATCCTGAGAGTCGTGAACTGTAACCTGTTACTTTCGTAATAAACCCCAGAATTGTATCATCTGTGAGTTCTGTGTAGCCATTGCAATGAATTATCAAACTCAGCAGAGAAGTAGAAAGTGCCGTGGGAGGATGGCATCCGCATTGGTAAAGATGGCAGAGATGAGGCATGTTTGATCTGCCTCATAGGAATCAGCCTTGGCCTGTTGATCTTGATTCTCCTTCCCCCTCGTGAAGTTTTTTTTTTTTTTTTTTTTTACCATTTTTACACCATCTATTTATCCCTTAGGATGGGGCCCTGGTGGGGCAGTGGTTAAGTGTTGGGCTACTAAGCAAAAGGTCAGCAGTTTGAATCTACCAGCCACTCCTTGGAAACCCCATGGGGCAGCTCTACTCTGTCCTCTAGGGTCGCTATGAGTTGGAATAGATTTACAACAGAAATCGGTTTACAATAGAAAAAAAAAAAAAAGAAGGAAATCAAGTTGGAATCGACTCGACAGCCACAGGGTTTTTTGTTTTTATTTTTTTGTATCCCTCAGGAATAAATATTTTCTATAAATTTTATGAAAACAATTGACTTTTTTTTTTTTTGTCCATCTCTACAGCCAAGATGTGTTTTTCTCAAAAGTTGAATATCTCAGGCATAATTTTAGTTATAAATTTCCATCTTTGATAACTAATACATTTTTTATTCTAAGTATCTTTTCCTACATGAAAATCTTGTCATATATCCTAAATAATTTTGAAAGAAAACATATAACTTTTTTCTTATCTTCCTACTGTTAGCTTCTCTTCCCTTTTTCTTCTTTTAAACCATCTTCCTTAAATTACGTATCTTTGTACAATTTCTTGTGCTGCCTCTTTCTCATTTCATAGATATAAATACACATACACACAAATATAAATGTTTTAAAATTACATCTCATGGCATAAGTATGATATACAAGTCCGATTTCACATACTTAAGTGTACAAGAAGATCTCTCAACCTACTTTTTAATGCTATTTCAGTCAAGTCTTGTATTTCAATATATTTGTTAAAGGATTAGAAAATTCATCTACCATGTTTTTATGCTAATAACATGTGCCCCCCCTCCATGAGGTATTTTCATAAGCACCGTTACACCAATTTTTTTTACATGTTGCTGTAAATAAAATTAGCATAAAGTGCTTACAAAAATACCTCACAGTAGAAGGGCATGGCTGGCAAATAAACATAGAAGACACACTTTATTTGTATAAAAATACAATAGGTACCTAAATATAGGAACTACAGTTACTGCCTCCTAAGTTTTACATTTCTACTCTTGTTTTGGCTATCAAAATTTTCCTTGTGTAGTTTTTCATTCCATTTTAATTTCCATTTCCCATCTCTATATCTATGCAATAATTTTACCCTATTTCCATCTTCTAAACCACAGCTTAACTTGAATTTCATCCCTAAATAGCATGGATATGACACATGAAAAGCTGATTCGCTTAGGGTGTTTTCATATTTTGTCTGTTATCTTGTCACTGCTTTAAAAATTACATGTGCTCAGTTATTTTAAGATGTTTATTTCCATATAGTTTACAACAGAAAAAAAAAAAGAAATCAAAATGCCCAATTAGGAATCTAGCTAAACAAAATAAGATACAATCCTACAATGGAATACTAAAACCTAATTAAAATCAGCAATTACCAATTTTACCTTCTGTCAGTGGGAATCTCTTTACTTAATAACACCTAGAAAATAGAAGTCAACCCCCTAAGAGTGGCCCACAGCAGATGGATAACAAATAGGGGTTACAAAAGCCAAGTCATAGCTCCTCAGAGCGATAATTCTATGGTACCACTGACTCTCCAGAGCTCCTCCTAGAATCAGGTTGAGGCCAGACTTCTGAAACTACATCTTTGCCTACCTTCCTCCCCTGCCCTTTTCTGCTTCCCTCGCTGTATCTTGAGAGCACTCCTTCAATATATCACTTGCACAAGAATCTCCTTCTTGAGCTGTTTCTAGGGGACCCAACCTAAAAGAATTAGTGCCACAAGTGGCCCTAGAAAGCAGACTCTAGGGATGAGATTGCTGAATGCAATTAACTGCTGCCTGGCTGGCTGTCAATGAGGGCCCCAAAATTAGTGATTGATGGTCCTTGGCATGCTGTAGCCGTACAGATGTCAGGATTTTCACCTATGGTGACCTGGGATAAGACACGTGTAGAAGATAGTTAATTGGGTTGCGTAATATCCTTAGATTTGAGAGAAAGGAGGAAAATAGTAATTACAAGCTTTGTGGAATTAGATGGCTGTTACTGAGCACCATTGATACAAGCAAGAGAGGAAATGCTGGGCTCAGAATGATTAATCACCAATTCAAAAATAATGTGTGAAATTAAGAGAACTTTACCTACTATAAGGAGCCCTGGTGGTGCTAGTAGTTAAGCGCCACATTGCTAACGAAAAGTTTGGCGGTTCAAACCCACCAGCTGCTCTGTGGGGTGAAAGATGTGACAGTCCACTCAGTAATGATTTACAGCCTCTGAAATGCTATGGGGCAGTTCTACTCTGTCCTACAGGGTTGCTGTGAGTCAGAATTGACGCGATGGCAGTGGGTTTTGGTTTTACCTATTATAACAGGGGCCAGTAGTACTGACAGCCAGGGTAAGGACATAATTATAAAAGTAGCATAATTTCAGAGAACGGTGAATTCTAAGCCTCAGCAAATTTCCTATAACAGTCAAGGAGAGAGAACAGATACCTGAAACTTGGGATAGTGATATCTGGATAGATGCAATTGAGAACCCTGAATCCCTAGATTCTCCTACAGTTCACCCATTGACCTGCAGAAGTGGCCCATTCTACCTCTTAAGAGGCAGCACAAGAAACTGCACAAAGTTTAACATTCAAAGCGCACTTTTCTGTTTTCTTTATCTGACATGGTACATATAAACTGGTAACTTTTTTTTTTTTTTTAAGAATTTAACAATTATATGTGTAACACTAAAAAATTTTTTGGAAGAATTTTTTTTTTTTTTAATTGCGCTTTAAGGGAAAGTTTACAGTTCAAGTTAGTTTCTCATACAAAAATTTATACATATACTGCTATATGACCCCAGTTGCTCTCCCTATAATGTGACAGCACACTCCTCCCTTCCACCCAGGATTTCTCGTGTCCATTCAACTGGCTCCTGTCCCTTTCTGCCTTCTCATCTTGTCTCTGGACAGGAGCTGCCCATTTAGTCTCATGTGTCTACTTGAGCTAAGAAGCACACTCCTCATGAGTATTATTTCATATCTTATTGTCCAGTCCAATCTTTTTCTAAAGAGTTGGCTTTAGGAATGGTTTCAGTTTTAGGCCAACAGAGGGTCCGGGGGCCATGTCTTCCGGGGTCCTTCCAGTCTCTGTCAGACCATTAAGTCTGGTCTTTTGACTAGAATTTGAGTTCTGCACTCTACTTTTCTGCTGCTCCGTCAGGGACTATCTGTTGCATTCCCTGTCAGGGTGGTCAGTGGTGGTAGCTGGGCACCATCTAGTTCTTCTGGTCTCAGGCTAATGGAGTCTCTGGTTTATATGGCCCTTTCTGTCTCTTGTGCTCGTATTTTCCTTCTGTCTTTGGTGTTCTTCATTCTCCTTTGCTCTAGGTGGGTTGGGGGCCAATTGATGTGTATTAGATGGCTGCTTACCATCTTTTAAGACCCCAGATGCCACTCACTAAAGTGGGATGTAGAACGTTTTCTTAACCTTTGTTATGCCAATTGACCTAGATGACCCCTGAAACCATGGTCCCCAAACCCCCACCCCTGCTACTCTGTCCCTTGAGGTGTTTGTTTGTATTAAGGAAACTTCTTAGCTTTTGGTTTAGTCCAGTTGTGCTGACTTCTCCTGTATTGTGTATTGTCCTTCCCTTCACCTAAGATAATTCTTGTCTATCTATTTAGTGAACACCCCCTCCCTCCCTCCTTTCTTACCCTTGTAACCATCAAAGAATGTTTTCTTCTGTGTTTAAACCTTTTCTTGAATTCTTATAATAGTTGTTTTATACAATATTTGACCTTTCGCGACTAACTTCACCCAGCATAATGCCTTCTGGATTAATCCATGTTATGAGATATTTTGCAGATTCATCATTGTTCTTTATCATTGCATAGTATTCCATTATGTGAATATACCATAATTTGTTTACACATTCATCTACTGATGGGCACATAGGTTGTTTCCATCTTTTTGTTATTGTAAACAGAGCTGCAATGAACATGGGTATGCATATATCTATTCGTGTGAGGGCTCTTATTTCTCTAGAATATATTCCAAGAAGTGGGATTCCTGGATCATATGGTACTTGTAGTTTTAGCTTTTTAAGGAAGCGCCAAATTGATTTCCAAAGTGGTTGTAGCATTTTATGTTCCTACTTTTTTTACCAGCAGTGTAGAAGTGTTCTAGTCTCTCCACAACCTCTCCAACGTTTATTATTTTGTGTTTTTTGGATTAATGCTAGTCTTGTTGGGGTGAGATTGTATCTCATTGTAGTTTTGATTTACATTTCTCTAATGGCTAAAGATCGTAAGCATTTCCTCATGTATCTGGTAGCCACCTGACTGTCTTCTTTGGTGAAGTGCCTATTCATATTCTTTGCCCATTTTTTAACTGGATTGTCTTTTTGTTGTTGAGGTTTTACAGTATCTTGTAGATTTTAGAGATTAGTCATAGCCAAAATTTTTGATCGGATTTGTCATAGGCAAATTTTTTTTCCCAGTCTGTAGGTTGTCTTTTTACTCTTTTGGTGGAGTCTTTTGATTAGCATAAGTGTTTGATTTTTATGAGCTCCCAGTTATCTAGTTTCTCTTCTGATATTTTTGCATTGTTAGTTATGGTCTCTATTCTGTTTATGGGAAGAATTTTCTTAATGGGGCTGGCTGTGGCATAGTTCGGTGGCTTGGAACATTAATCGCAGCAAGAAGTCAAAAAAGTTATTTCCCAGGACCCTCTTTCACCTTATGGTGGCATCAACCTAATTCTGAAAATAGAGGAAATATGTGCTTTGACTTTTAGGTAAAAGGAAAACTGAAAAATTAAAATTTCATCTTGTGGGTAATCAAGACTAGTTTGCATTCTCTGTTTTGCAGCTTCATTAGCACCTCCATTAAAAGGTGGCAAGGGCTTACTAGAGCAGACAGAAAACAGATGAGTCAGTCTTCCTGCATCTACATCTTGGTTTGAAAAAAGAAATTGAGATTATTGGTAGAAATGAGGTATAGTGATCATTTGTTCTGTTTATTTGAATAATCCCTCTCCCCACAAAAACAAAACTAAACCCGTTGCTGCCGAGTCAATTCCGACTCATAGCGACCCTATAAGACAGAGCAGAACCACCCCACAGAGTTTCCAAGGAGCACCTGGTGGATTTGAACTGCTGACCTTTTGGTTAGCAGCCATGGTTCTTAACCACTATGCAACCAGGGTTTCCATAAAAATTTCCATAGAGAGGGTAAATGATTTGTTCCAGATTACACGGTTAATAAGTGGTGGGCCTGGGATTTGAACCCAGGCAGTCTGAATCCAGAGCTCATTCTTACCCATTACCTTCTCCTGCTTCCAGCAAACAGACTCTAACCTCTCTCCAGTATATATAAAAAATTACATATTACTGTATATATATCATACACACAAAACAAAAAAACTTCCAGGATGAAACTAGTTATAGTACCATTTAGAGCAAATAATTTCTTCTTAATACCACAACATTTTTTAAGAACAACACAGAACTGAGAAAAGTACTTTGGATTCTCTTCATCTGGTCAATGGCAAAGAGGCAAAAACCAGAACACTGCTTCACTGTATTAATTTTTAAAGTCCAATTAAAGACAACATCTACAACCTTTCTTGTGTTGTGTTTGCCAAATATTTTTATACATTAAACACAAAGTGCTGATTGCAAGAGAAAAAGAAAGCTCTTGCTGCTATTCTGCCAGTGATAAAAGCTTTGTCCCTAGAGACTTGGCTAACATTCAGACACACGACAGAATGTATATGACAGAAAATTTTGCTCTATCCCAGGGGCTTCCTTTAATTCAATGGACCAAATATAGCCTGGCATTATCATTTCTGTTTTTGTTACTTCCTATAAAAGTATAGGCATTAAATTCTGAAATAAGAATATCAAACAAAAAAATCTGAAATAGTCTAAGCTTGAAGAAAATGGCTTATAAAAATTGTTAAACAATCTTAACTGCTCATCAATGTGCCTCAAGGATTTGCATGACTTAATATGAAGAATAAAAGGCTCATGCGTTTGGGCAGACTTTAAGGTTCAGGCAGCTTAGGGTGATGATGTGGATTCTATATGAACATGTACTTCCTACTACTAACCTTGTCTAGAACTAACTGTATTAGATAAGACCCTTTTAGATATGTGACCAAAGCTATGTTGAACTGGCTTAAGCATAAAGAAGAATTTACTAAAATGACACTGGGGTACCTCACTGAATGCAAGGAAGAATTGTAAAAAGAAGAGAATGACAGCGACAAGTTGGGATTTAGACTTCTTTCTCATCTCTCATTTGTTTCCATGGACCAGCTTAATGCTTTAATCACTGCAGGCTGGCTTTTCCTCCAAAAAAAGAAAACATGGCTGCCTAGAGCTAAGGAGTTTTACATCTCCCAGTTCCAACTCTATTAGTACCAAATCTAAAATTCTCAGTGAAGGCTCTCACTGGCCCAACTAAATCAGGTGTCTACCCTTGGACAAATTAATTCTGGCCAAGGATGTAGAATGATGATGAGACCAGCTTGAGCCAGACAGTAATCCCTACACTATACACCTGGATCAAAGACATTTGATAAATATGTGAATGTGGAGGGAAAATTCCAGAAAAAGTGTGCTGGCTAAACTATCTATGTTCACTAACCCCAAAAGTCAAATTCTCTTCCTTAAGTTCATATATAAAAATTTATTAATGCCACTATGCATTTTTCTCTACTGAAATAAAAACACTGACTTTACAGAAGATAGAACTGATCTCATTTTGTTTGGCAGCTCTACCAACTGTTCAGGTTCTGTAGATAATGTTATAACTTTTAGGTTTATTGATTTACACCCTACCTTATTCCAGGGAAGAATTTAAGACGGCTTGAAAAAATACATTCAATAACAATAAAAACATAAATGAAATGTGAAAGAAAAGAGAGAAAACCAAGGGTGAAAGCAGAATGAACTCATAAATAATGTATTCTGTACTGCAGGTATACACATTCAGTATAGGTAGATTCAAATCCGGCCCAATTTTCTAGCCATGTTGTCAGTTACACAATTCATAATGTATATTAGGTAGTAAACCAATTACTTAAGAAACACAATATTCACATACAAATGATGTACACATGTAATCCAAACATGATCAGAAATGAACTTTTGCCAGAAATTTTCACTTTGCCTCAATAATATTCTTGATATCTCTCTTCATTTATCTAGGTCTTCCTTTAAGGCTTTCAATAAAGGTTTAGGACACATCTTGGAAATATAGCAGTGTGAGCAACTACATGCTACAGTTCCCCTAGCCCCCACAAAAACACACACACAAAAAAGGCAGAAACTGGAGAACCAACTTAGTCAGAACCCTAGAAACCAGTCAAAGGATTACAGCAACCAACTGAATGCTTAATCACAAAAAAGGCAACTTCTAAGCTATAGGAAAGCTTTCCACAAGTCACATCGCACCTACTTGGTGGCATGGATTCCACGTAAAGCTAGTTTGGCCTGCACTCCCAGAGAGAAGAGAAAATAGACCAGACTTAAGTTGCAAATTATTATGTGTCTCATTGTGTGTGCTTAGGATTTTTACATCCACATTCTTGAGTAAGGAGTCTCTGGGTGGTGCAAAGGGCTAAATGCTCAACTACTAACCGGAAGATTGGTGAACCCACCCAGAGACGCCTTTAGAAGAAGGGTCTGGTGATTTGCTTCCCAAAGGTCACAGCCTTGAAAACTCAATGAAGCAGTTCTACTTTGAAACACATGCAGTTGCTGGTGTCAGAACTGATTAGAACACAACTCTTTTGGTTTGGTTTTATTCGTGAGTGATATTGGCCTGTACCTTTCCTTTCTGAAACTGTCCTAACCAGATTTTTTTGTATCAAGAGTAAGAAAATGAAATGAGGAATACACCCTCTTCAGGTAATCTCTAAAAGACTATGTAAAAGATTTAAATTATTTCTTGTTGAATGTTTGGAAAAACTTGCAACTGAAGTCATCTGTGTCTGCACATTTCTTTGTGGAAAGATATTTTAGCACAAATCTAATTTTTTAAATAGTCATAGGAATACAAAGATTTTTGATTCTATCTAGAGTCAGCTGTGTTAAGCTATAACTTTCTAGTAGTATGTTCTTTTCTACTAAATTTTCATATTTATTAGCATAAGCATTTTCATCCACTATTTTATCAACTAAGCTTACGTAACAGAATATGTAATAGTCTAAATCCTTTGTTGTCATTTCAACAATGTTGACAGCATCTTCACCAGGAGTAGATTCCAACTCAAGAAACCATTTTCTATGCTCATCCAAAAGAAACAACTCATCCGTGAAAGTTTTATCCTAAGATTAGAGCAATTCAGTTACATCTTCAGGCTCCACTTCTAATTCTAGTTCTCTTCCTATTTCCACCATATCTACAATTACTTCCTCCACTGAAGTCTTGAGTTCCTCAGAGTCATCCATGAGGGTTGGAATCAACTTCTTCCAAATTCCTGTTAATGATGATATTTTGACCTCCTCCCAAGAACCATGAATGTTCTTAATGACATCTAGAATGGTGAATACTTTCCAGAAGATTTTCAATTTACTTTGCCCAGATCCATCAGAGGAATCACTATCTATGGCAGCTATAGCCTTACAAAATGTATTTCTTAAATAATAAGACTTGAAATTACTCTGTGATCCATGGGGTGCAGAATGGATGTTGTCTTAGCAGGCATGAAAACAACATTAATCTACTTGTGCAACTCTGTTAGAACTCTTGGATGACCAGGTGCCTAATCAATAAGCAGTAATATTTTGAAAGGAACCTTTTTTTTCTGAGCAGTAGGTCTCAACAGTGCACTTAAAAAATTTAGTAAACCATGCTGTAAACAGATGTTCTGTCATCCAGGCTTTGTTGTCCATTTTTAGAGCACAGGCAGAGTAGATGTAGCATCATTCTTAAGGGCCCTAGAGTTTTCAGAATGGTAAATGAGCACTGGCTTCAACTTAAAGTCACCGGCTGCATTAGCTCCCAACAAGGAAATCCGCCCATTCTCTGTGGCTCTGAAGCCAGGCGTTGACTTCTCCTCTCTAGCTGTTAAAGTCCTAGGTGGATCTTCTCCCAGTACAAGGTCTGCACTGGAAGTCTGTGGTGCAGCGTCGCTCTGCTCCTCAGTTATCTCGGCAAGTCTTCTGGGGAACTCGCTGCAGCTTGTATGTCAGCACTTGCTGCTCCACCTTGCACCTTTATGTTACGGAGAAGGCTCCTTTTCTCAAACCTCATGAACCAGCCTCTGCTGGCTTTAACCTTTCCTTCTGCAGCTTCCTCACCTCTCTCAGCCTCCATAGATTTGAAGAGAATTAGGGCCTTGCTCTGGATTAGGCTTTGGCTTAAGAGAATATTGTGGCTACTTTGATCTTCTATCCACACCACTGAAACTTTCTCCATATCAGCAATAAGGCCGTTTTGCTTTCTTACCATTGGTGTGTTCACTGGGACAGCACTTTTAACTTCCTTCGAGAACTTTTCCTTTGCATTCACAACTTGGCTAACTGTTAGGAGCAAGAGGCCTACCTTTTGGCCTGTCTTGGTTTTTGACGTGCCTTCCTTGCTAAGCTTAATCATTTGTAGTTTTTGATCTAAAGTGAGAGACATGCAACTGTTCCTTTCACTTGAACACTTAGAGGCCATTGTAGAGTTATTAATTGGCCTAATTTCAATATTTTCATGTCTCAGAGAATAGGGAGGCCCAAGAAGAGGCAGAGAGATGGGGGTGGGAGGAGCCAGTCAGTGGAGCAATCAGAACACACACAACATTTATCGATTAACGTCCCAGTTTTATATGGGTGTGGTTTGTGGCACCCAAAAACAATTACAATAGTAACAGTCAAGATTACTGATCACAGATAACCATAACAGATATAGTAATAAAGAATTAGTTTGAAATATTGTGAGAATTACCAAAATGTGACATGGAAACACGAAGTAAGCATATGCTGTTGGAAAAATCGCGCCAAAAAATGGCTCAACGCAGGGTTGCCGCAAACTTCAATTTGTAAAAAATGCAATATTTGAAGAAAGTTTTTCAGCCTGAAGGAAAAGACATCAGATGTAAATTCAGATCTATACAAAGGAATGAAGAGCACTGGAAATGCAAAATGTGTGGGTAAATATACATTTTTCCTTTCATATCCTAATCTCCTTAAACATTGTACATTGGGTTTTATAGCATGTTATGAATGAACTGTGTATCTCCCAAAATATGTATTGAAATACTAACCCCTGTAACCTGTAAATATGACCCTGCTTTAGGTGAAATTTTACAGCACAGAGTTTCTCATTCAAAAAATTTATACACAAATTGTTTTGTGACAATGGTTGCAATCCCTGCAATGTATCACCACTCTTCCCCTTTCCCTTTCCACCCTGGTTTTCCCAAGTCCATTCGTACAGGTTTCCTGCCCCCTTCTGCCTTCTAGGCTTTAATTTTGGGTAGGTGTTGTCCATTTGGTCTCAAATACATGACTGAGCTTAGGAAGCACGTTCCTCATGTGTGTTATTGTTTGTTTTACAGGCCGGTCTAATTTTTGGCTGAAAGGTGGACTTCAGGAATGGCTGAAGTTCTGAGTTAGCAGGGTGTCCCGGGGGCCATAGTTTCGGGGGCTCCCTCAGTCCCTGACAGACCATTGAGTCTAGTCTTTTTTTGTGCATCTGAATTTTCTTCTACATTTTGCTTCCACTCTGTCAGGGAGGAAATGGGGGTTTTCTTTTGTTGTGTTATAGACGCAGGAAACACAGGCGGAAGAGCCATATGGAGACAGACACACACAGTAGATACATCTACGAGCCCAGGAATGCCGCATCTAGATGCTGAAATAGACAAAGAAGGACCAACTGCTACAGCCATGCCCTGAGTTTACACTTCTAGCCCTCTGAACTGTGAGAAAATAAACTTCTGCTCTTTAAAGCCACCTACTTGTATACTTTGTTACAGGAGATCCAGGTAACTAAGGCATAGCATATCAAAAAGTAAAATGCAAGATAACCAAAAAAA
This sequence comes from Elephas maximus indicus, assembly GCF_024166365.1. Classification (NCBI taxonomy): domain Eukaryota; kingdom Metazoa; phylum Chordata; class Mammalia; order Proboscidea; family Elephantidae; genus Elephas; species Elephas maximus. The sequence goes on along the minus strand of NC_064839.1, from coordinate 37,988,329 downwards.
AAAAAAAAGTAGGAGACAAAGTTGTATGTGATGTAGTACAATATTATCTGAAGGCAGACTGTGATAAATTAAAGATGAATATTATAAACCTTAGAGTTAACCACTAGAATAGTAATACAAAAAATATAGCTAATATGCCAATAAAAAAAAAATTTTTTTTTTTTTGCCAATGGGGGGGAAAATGTACTAAAAACTGTTAATTCAAAAGAAGACAGGAAAGGAAACAAGAAGAACAGAGAAGAGCTGAAACGAAAAGAAAACAAATAGTAAGGTGGTACTTAAGCCAAAGCTTATGAAAATTAAATGTAATTGGATGAAACATTCCCTTTAAAAGTAACAAATTGCCAGACTAAATAAAAAGCAAGGACCAACTATATGTTTACAAGAGACACACATTAAATATAAAAATACAGAAAGGCTAAAAGTAAAAGGATGAAAAACTATACCATGGAAACATAAGCATAAGAAAGGTCAATTGGCAATATTAAAATCAGACAAAGTAGATGTCAGAACAAAGAATACTACCAGAGATAAAGACATTTCATAATGATGAAAGGTCAGTTCATAAAGATGACACAACAATAGTCAATGTGTAGCCACCTCATAACTGAGTTTCAAAATACATTTCCAAATATTTACAGAAATATAAAGGGAGACAAACCTACAATCTTAATTGTAGATTTTAATATCCTTCTCTCAGTAAGTTGATAGAACAATTACACAAAACAGTAAGTAGAAGTTTAGAAGACTTGAACAACCAACTTAATAGTTATAAAAGTATATACCATAAAACTGCAAAATACACATTATTTTCAATTGCAGAAGGAACATTCACTAATTTATATGTTGTGTCTCAATAAATATATACAATTCTCAATACTTAAAAATTTGAAATTATACAGTGTGTGTTCTGACCATAACAGAATTAAATGAGAAATCAATAACAAAAAGTGTCTAGAATTAAAATAACACACTTCTAAATAACACATAGGCTAAATAAAAAACCACAAGTAAAATTATAAAATATTTTAACTGAATAATAACCAAAACAGAGCATACCAAAAAATTGGGATGCAGTTAAAGCAGTGTTTGAAGGGTGTAAAAATGGTGTGTTGGGGGCATCTGACTTCCTCTAACTTCCCAAAGAGGAAAGAGAAATCAAGATCAACAGCCCAAGGTTGATTTCTATGAAGCAGAGGTGAGATACACCTCCTCTCTCCAAGCTTTTTACCAGTTCTGACACCAGCCGTCCCTCCTACACCATTCTCTGCTGGGTTCGATAATTCATTGCAATGGCCACAAAGAACTCACCAATCATGCTTACAGTTATGGGGTTTATTAGGGAAGTAACAGGTTACAATTCAGGATACAGTTCTTCAATCAGGGCAGGTACTTCTCAGTCATGTCCACAGGCAGACTTTTCTCTGGACCTCGGCCCCCTGGCCCGGCCTCTGTCCTGCTCAGGCAAGTGTTACAAAGCTCTTTAGCTCTGCCAAAAAGTGCCCAGAGGCACCCCATTCTTCCAGTAAGCCTCTGCACAAAGGTACTCATCCCTCTCACTCTGTGGGTTGGCAAGCCTAGCTCTGCCCACAACTGCCCAGAGGCACCCCACTCTGCCAACCAGCCTCCTGCCCAAAGGTGTTCAGCTTTCTCACTCTGTGGTTTGGGAAGCCCACTGTGCTGTCTCCTGCCAGTCTCCTGGTTCCGCTGCCTCTGTTGCCACTGTTTCTCTGCCACTGCTTCTCACCGTCTCTCACCATCTCTGGTGTTACAGCTCTCTCCCTTTCTCTCTCTCTCTGTCTCCTGGATCTAGGAGGCTGTCAGTGCAGGGATCCTGGGTCCAATAGGTGTGCACCACTCCCATCTCTTCTTGGTAGTGAGGTCTCCCTTGTCTGCCTCTGGGATGGCTCATTTTAAGCCTAGTGGCATAGCAAAACTGACCAATCCCCTCATTAGGGTTCCATACACCTTATGTGCATGGTCCTACCCCCACAAGGGTACCATGCACCTTATTTGCATTATTAACAAGGTATCTAATCCTTTTGATGGGTCACAAGCACCTCATTTGCATAGTCCCACTCAGTCATTTGGTGGGAGTTACAAGACCATGGCGAGAAGGCCACATAAAGGTGATCCATTGCACTGCAAAGGGAAATCTGTAACTCTAAATGCTCACATTAGAAAGAATTAAAATCAATTATTTAAGCTTCTACCTTAAAAAGCCAAAAAAAAGAACAAATTTAATTCAAAGAAAGCAGAGGAGAGAGGAAATAATATATTTGTAGAAATCACTGAAATGAAGAAGCATAAATAATAGAGAAAATCAGTAAAATGAACATAGATTTTAACCTTGTACATCCTAGATAGATTAATATGTGTATGAAATCACTAATATACAGTGTTATCCATCACAACAGAATTTATAGTAACAGAAAAATCAAAAACAACTTAAGTGTCAGAAAATAGGGAAAATAGTTAAATAAGATCTCTATACAACAAAATGTTATGCTGTCATCAAAAAGAACGTTGTATTTTTATGAGTACTGATATGAATCTGAGACTTCTTGTAAAGTTAAAAAAGCAAGATACAGAACAATATGTAAAGTATGCTATCATAAGTATGGTGTGCTTTTTATAAGAATGTACGTATGGTATGCATGTGTATATGTGTGTATACATATTTCATACATATATACATAAAAAAGATCTCTGGAAATACACACTAGAAACTGGTAATAGTGGCTGTTTCTGGAACGGAGACCTGTGTAGCTTGGATGCGGGTATGGGATTATGTTTCACTGAGTACTGTTTTTGCCCTTTAGGATTTAATCCTGTATAAACATTCTGTATTCAAAAAAATATTTTAAGAAAAATAAATAAATAAAGGCAATAAATATCATAAAATAAGAAAGTGGGAGAACTAGGGAGAATAAAAACAAAAATGAGTGCTGTAAGAAGTCCTACACAGGTTATGTAGACAGTTCGACTTTCTCTAAAAGCAGCCCCCGCTGAGACAGCCAGCCATGTTTATCTAGATGAGATAGCCAAGAAACAAAGAGCTTCTGTGGCTTTTTCTCTCTTTTTGCCCTTACAGTTGTGCTAAAGCAATCATGGCAGGAGTTCTTTGCTGTATACCTAAGGAGAGAAAACAGATACAGATGGACAAGCTCATAGGATTTCCCATTTATTGATACAGCAGTTCAAACTCAGGAATGTTTCTTTGAGCTTGTAGATTCCACTCAAGCTACTAAGTATCCTTTTCTCTCTGCCTATGATGGAGGGCAATAACTGCTTCATGACCACATGCACAAGATAGTCACAAAAGCTGGTCGTCAGAACTTGGTATTGTAGTATTTTAACTGCGTCAAGAACCTAGACAAAAGCAACTTTCAGGAAACAAAATGAAAATATTTATCTTTTCTTCTGATAAAATGTGTGAATTCCCCAGATTTTAAAATTAAAATTATCTTCTATGTTCAGTACTATTGGATGATTATGACTCCATAATTCTCCAAGCAGGCAGGTTCTATTTTAATTTATGGATTCATTTCTCCTCTCAGATATACCTTCTTCTGAAATGACAATAATTCTCATTTTCTGTATTTTTTACATCCTTCCCATTTTAATAAATGGAAATTTAAATTGTATCAACCTTGGGGCAGTATATTTTATAAAAGTCTGCAAGGAAGCCATTCACTATTTAGATTTATCTTTGTATAAAGTGCCTAACACTTGTCATATTAAAATCACCCACAAAACATATAATCTCTGTCTGATTCATCTGGCCTAACCAGTACCGCAGATACACAAAACATGATGTGATACCAAAGTCTTAATATTTGGAATTTATTTGATGAATTTTTAAGTTTTCCATGAAGTACTTCATTTTAATCTCCATTGGTTTCCTTAATCCATGGGAAAGCTATTTTCAGGCAAAGCAGTAAATAGTTTCTTTAGCCAGGTAAATAGCATTACAGTAGTAGGTATCCATGTGTCATTTCTTGAAACATAAGAAATGTGGGTTGATATTTAGCTCAAAGTGGGCAAAATGTCACTTGAATTTGTTTAAACTTTGGGTAAGTATGAATCTACAAACAGGGAAACCCTAACCAGGCCTCTAAATCAATCAAGAAAATTCTTCAGTTTACATCCAGTCATCACCAGCTATGCAACAAAAAATGACTACTTTTGCTTTCCTTTCTTCTCTACCTTCAGTAATAAAATCTAAAGAGAAGCTTTATGCATAAAATCAAAATGGTACTGGTTTGAGGGATTTAAAATCAAGAAATATACTGTAGAGAATTTATATTATCCTTTTTATGTTTTTGTTCATCGTTTATTTATTTTATCCAAGTATTTAAGAAATGAGGACGTAGGTGAATGAGGCAAGAGTTAAAAATGCCTAAAATCAATGATAGCAAAATTCCATCTCACTGGGTTATAGTTAAAATAATTAACTCACATATTTCTGGCATGTAATGGAAATGCCAATGGGGGCACATACATGATAAAGCTCAAACGTAAGATGCAAATGTACTCCACCATTTGAAATTTTTACACCTTCCTTTCTCTAGAATTTTCTAAAAGAGAAAAATACTATAAGTTCCAAATGTAGAATATTTTAATGAGAAACCAGGAGAAAAATAAGAATCAACATTGTAGGTGGAAAGATTTTCTTAAGAGATTACTTTCCACCAATACCAAAAAGCTACTGCTTCAATAAAGGACAATGATTCCTACACTATAAAACATACAACACAATATTTTATATTGCTCATGGATACATAGATACATAGTAGAAACACAAAAGTGTGTATAAAAATGAAAAAACACTGGATTTATAAAACACTAGAGAGAGGGATGAATGAGCTAGGAGAGGAATACAGAGGGAACAGTAATTGTATTTATAAAACTTAAGCAGAGCAGGAGGAGCAGCAACACCTAATAAGGCATAGTGCTAATATTTTACAAAGTTGGGAATAGGCCCATAGGTGTTCATTATTTTAGTCTCTATTCTTATCTGTATATTTAACATATTTCATGATAAAATACTATTTATAATAGGCACAAAAAAGGTATATCCAATAAACCTTGTAAACAATATACAAAAGATTTATTTAAAAATTATAAGATTTTATTAAAAGTAAGAAAGAACTAAATAAATGGGGAGATAAAGGATGGAAAGGCTCTATATTTTAAGGACAGTAATACTTCCCCAAATTACTGTATAAATTAAAAAAATTCTAATACCTTTCTTCTTGAACTTGACAAAGTGATCCTAAAATGCACACGGAAAGCAAAGGCTGACTAGCCAGGAAACCCATCGAATAGAGCAAGTTGGGGGACTTGCCCTACCAAATATCCTCTGCCAAATACCAGCACTTACTATAGAGCCAAGATAAAGACACAGTGGTAGCTGCACAAGGATAGAAAAACAAACCAACAAAACAAAAGACAGAACTCAGAAACAGATCCACCTGTATACGAAAACTTCATTTATAACAACTGGCATTGATGATCAATAAGGAGAGCATAGACTAATCAGTCCCATACTGGGGCAGTTGGTTTTCCATACAGAAAAAACATGAAACACAGAAATCACTTCTAGGTAGAGTACAGTCCTAAATGTGAAAGACAAAACTACTAAAGTTTCAGAAAATGAATTATGACAGAACTTTTATGATTTCACAGTAGGGAAAGATTTCCTAAGCAAAAGAACAAACATGCTAACTATTAAAAGCTGGATCACACTAAAATTAAGACATTTTCTTCATCACAAGACACACACACATACACATACAAAAGATAAGCTACAAACTAAGAGATTATGCTTGCAACACACACACGCTCAACAAAAGATTAATATTCAGGATACTTAAAAATTCCCACAATTTAATAAGAAATGACAAATTACTAGAAAAATTGGCAAAAGATAAAAGTATTTCACAGAAAAAAAAACAAAACAAAAACCACAATGGCTAATGAACATATGAAAATATATTCAATCTTATTATTAATGAGGTAATTGCAAATTAAAACCAAAAAACAGTGCATGGCAGATGTTATTAGTTGTCTTTCCAATACTTTTCTCCCTTCCTTCTTATAAGAATCCCAAGAATCTTGGCTTATTTATTTCTTTCTTTTGTTTATTTTAGTTGGGATCACTATATGACCAGTTAAAAACACTCATTTTATGCACTACTTATGTTAGAAAAAATTAGAGGGGAGGAAAAGAACATACATTTGTATCAGCTTGTACATACATTTAAGAAATCCCTAGGAGAATAAACAAGAGAACAATACTAGTGGTCACTTGTGGGAGAGTGGGGCACTGTATAAGTGAAAGAATGAGCGAGATTTGATGCGAAAGGGAGATTTTCACCATATATTATTTCACATTTTAAGCTTGAGAATGCATTGCCTACTCAAAAAAAACTTAAAAAAAAAAAAATTACCTTCTCACATTCCTTCACAACTAGGGTGGCCAGGTGACAGTACTAGCTAAAGAGCTATTAAGCGGAAAGTCCTGGAGGAGCGCTTCTCTTTCCTGGTAAGCACAAAGCTTACCAAGAAAACTTTTGCCCTCTGCCTTGTGTATTTCTCCCTTCTTCTTACTTGGGATGTGGCTGTAATGCCTAAGCTGGACCAACCATTCTGTGATTGAAAGAGAAAAAGCTGCTCAACGAACTCCATACAGGACAGACCCCAAAAGAAATTCACCAAGGGCTATCAAAATCAAACTCTCCAAAACCAAAAACAAAGAAAGAATTCTGAGAATGGCTCATGAAAAACAAAATATCACTTACAATGGGGCACCAATAAGACTAAATGCTGATTTTTTGTCACAAACCATGCAGGCAAGAAGGCAATAGGATGGCATATATAAAATCCTGAAAGAAAAAAATTGCCAACCAAGAAACATATATGCAGCTAAACTGTCTTTCAAAAATGATGGTGAAACTAAGACATTCCCAGAGAAGCAGAAGTGAAGGGAATTTGTAAAAACCAGACCAGTCTTACAAGAAATTTTAAAGGGAGTCCTTCAGATAGAGAACCAACAACATTAGACAACAACCTGAAATAAAGACACACGACAGCATCACCCACATACCAACCCAGATAAATAATCCTCTTTAAAAGTAAAATAAAGCTGCAAAACTGAAGGGAAACAGAGATGTCAAGCTGTAAACAATGACAACTTCCAATGAAAAAGGTGAATAAATGGTATAGTTATAGAAATCCCATACGGAGATGAAGTCAACGCAATATGAAGATATAACAGACTGTTTTAAAGTTAGGAAGATAAAGGTAAATTTCAGAGTAACCACAAAGAAAACTAATAAATCTACTCACCAAATGAAGAAGAAAATCAAAAAGACTCAGTAAACACAAAAAGAAAAACAACGAAGTATACAAAAAAATCCATAAAAAAAAGTATGTCACAAAATTGAGCAAAACAAAGAAAACATTAACATCATTAAAAAAAAAAAAAACTAACAAAATGGCAGCAATAAATTCATACCTATCGATAATCACACTGAATGTAAATGGATTAAATGCACCAGTCAAGAGACAGAGAGTGGAAGAATGGATAAAAAAACATGACCAACCCATCAATATATTGTCTGCAAGAGATACACCTTAGAAACAAAGATACAAATAGGTTAAAAATCAAAGGATGGAAAAAATATATCAAGCAAACAGTAACCAAAAAAGAATAGCAGTGGCAATAATAATCTCTGATAAAACAGACTTTAAGTCAAAATCTATTATAAAAGACAAAGAAGGGCATTATGTAATGATTAAAGGGTCAATTCTCTAAGAAGACATAGCAGTAAATATTTATGCTCCCAATGACAGAGCTCCAAAATACATAAAACAAACTTTAACAGAGTTGAAAAGACAAATAGACAGTTCTATAATAATAGTAGGAGACTTTAACACACGATTTTTGACGACAGACAGAAAGAGAAACTCAATAAAGATACAGAAAATGTAACACAACCAACCAACTCAACGTGATAGACATATACAGAACACACCACTTAACAGCAGCACAGCACACATTCTTCTCTATCACACATGGATCATTCTCCAAAATAGACCATATTTTAGGCCACAAGGCAAGCCTCAATAAATTAAAAAAAAACACTGAAATAATACAAAGCATTCTCTCTGATCATAATGCTATAAAAGTAGAAATCAATAACAAAGAGGACAAGGAAAAAATTAAATACATGGGGAAGCTGAATAATATCTTACTTAAAAACTATTGGGTAATAGAAGAAATTCAAAATAAAATTTAAAAATTCTTAGAATCAAATGAGAATGAAAATAAAACCTTTGGGACATAGCAAAAGCAGTGCTCAGAGGAAAATTTATAGCAAAAATTCACATGTCAAAAAAGAAAAGGCTAAAATCAATAACTCGACAATTTGAACAAACAGAAAACGAATGACAAAAGAAGACCACAGTTACTAGAAGAAAGGAAATAATAAAGATCTGAGCAGAAATAAATAAACTAGAAAACAGAAAAAACAACAGAGTCAAAAAGCCTATAAGATGGTTCTTTGACAGGATTAATAAAATTGACAAATCACTGGTGCAACTGACAAAAGAAAAAAATCAGAAGATGTAAATAACCAAAATGAAAAATGAAATGGGTTACATTACAATAGAACCAAATGAGAAAAAAAGGATCATAACAAATTATTCTGAAAAACTGTACCCTAACAAATCAGAAAACAGAAGAAATGGATAAATTTCTAGAAACACCCTACCCACCTAACCTAACACAAATAGAGGTAGAAGATCTGAACAGACTTATAACAAAAGAAGAAACTGAAGTTGTCATTAAAAAACAAAACAAACAAACAAAAAAACTCCCACCAAAAAAAAAAGCTCTAGCCCAGACAGCTTCATTGGAGAATTCTAGCAAACATTTAGAGAAGAGTTAACACCAATTCTACTCTAACTATCCCAGAACACAAAAAAGGAAGGAATACTTCCTAACTCATTTTATGAAGTTAGCATAAACCTGATACCAAAGCCAGGCAAGACATCACAAAAAAAGATAATTACAGGCCAATATCTCTCATGAATATAGATACAAAAATTATCAACAAGATGCAAAGGGTGGAAATCCATTCAATGGGGAAGAAAAAGTCTCTTTAACAAATGATGCTGGCAAAACTGGTATCTATTTGCAAAAAAATTAAACAAGATTCATACCTCACACAATGCACAAAAACTAATTCAAAATAGATCAAAGACCTAAATATTAAAGCGGAAACTATAAGGTTTCTGGAAGATAACACAGGCACAAAACTAGGGAACCTAATTTTCAGCATAAACAGTCTATCAAACACAACTAAAAATGCATGAGCAACAGGAGATAAATTAGATATCTGGGGCCTCCTAAAAATTAAGTACTTATGCTCATCAAAAGCCTTTATCAGAAGATTAAAAAACTCGAACACTTTCCCTTTACCTTTCCAGAAAAAACCCCACCCATAACCTTTGAAGCGATGACCCAAATAATCGAATTTACTATCAGACCCAACTTCTATGCCTCACCATTTTAGTTTCCCAAAGTTCAAGCCCAAACAAGTGTCAACATACTTAATATTTATAAGTAATGAGATAAGGTACTTTGTGTTCCAATTTCAGTCACCTCCATGAGAGTATTTACAGGTGTGCCACATACTCCTAGTTGATACTATTTCACTCACCCTAGTACTTGAGTAATTCTTGGGTAGTAAGCGAAGATCAGGGAGCCTTGGTAGTGCTTGGATGCTAATCAGAAGGCTGACAGTTCAAACCAGGGCTTAAAACCAATTCTTCCTGGTTCAGTCATGGCTGTCAAAGTGAAACTGGAACAGTCCTGAATTTTTGTAAAATTTGGGTGAACTGGAATGGTAACCAAAATGGGTTTGAAGCCCCGCTAGCAATTCCCTAATTTCCCTCGTAGAAAAGAAGGCAGCACATGCATTTCATAGCAGCCAAATCTCTTGCCCTTCCGATTTTGAGCAGAGTCAGAAACAGCACTGCGCCACTCAAAGATGGCCGCTGACCATGCTGTCTTGAACGCGTGTTGCGCTCCACACTACTGGCACTAACAAGCCAGTCTCACGCATCAGGCTCCTGAAAGGGCCCACACTATGCCTCTTCTTAATCACCATCCCAGGGTTTTAACTCATAATTTTTTCCATTCTGGTTACCTTTATGGAGCACCCAAATTGTAAAAACTCAGGTCTCTTCCAGTTTCTGCTCTATCAGCCATGACTGAACCGGTTTGAACCAGTTCCAAGACCTGGTTTGAACCCACCAGCTGCACCAGAAGAGACAAATGTGGCAGTCAGCTTCCTTGGAAACCTTATAGGGAAGTCTAGTTTGTCCTATGGGGTCACTATGATTCAGAATCGACTCAATAGCAACAGGTTTGGTTTTTTGGTTAAGCGAAGGGCACCAAAAGGTGCATTAACTCTTTCAGGCCACTTGACAACCATTTCGTGTTCAGCTGCTGAAATGCACTGAGTCCCTAAGTACATGGCTTACTATCTCAGAGTTACTCAGGCACCTGGGAGAAAACACTCCATTGCGTTTAACATTATCTGTAAGATTTTGCTGTTTTTTAAACTAGGTGTAAGCAAAAATTTTAGGTGACAATACTCAAATGGGAATATATATCAAAAAAAAAAGAGGTACTAAATTTCAGAAAATAATAAAGAGATCGGAAAGGCAACTATGAAGCTCAGAATGTTTTTAGCTTGATAATGTAATCTTAAATGTTTGCATGTGAAATAAGACTATTTGTTTAAACTGATTGTGACACTGGCTGTTTTTAAAAACCAAAGTGTGTTTATTTACATATTTAAGACATACAGCATAATGGAGGAGAAATGACATAAGTAAATATTTCAGAAAGCACTGAATAGCATGTACAGATGTGATGAGGGGACACAGGCTGTGAGATCAAATATTCATCTTAAAATTTCAGGGCTTTGGTGGTTAAAACAGTGAAAGAAAAACAACATTGTTTTGCACTTAGAAACCTGTTTCTAATCAACTGAGCTACTCCTATGGGGTCAAATAAAAATGATTAGCTTATTAAAAGCATAGCTTTGCTATTTAATAAGCAAAAATGATTGAAAATTCTGCTCCAGATCCTGATAATTTTAGTGTTTCTAGTTAAGCCTGCAAAATTGCATTCATTATTAGTGTCTAGATTCATTAACAATTCAATTTATAGATATTAATGCTTATAATGCATGCTTCGCTTGCCAAAACTTGAAGAGAAATTGTTTCAATTAGCTTTCATGGATCATGAATCCTACCGGCTGGATATTTTTAGACAAAAGATACAAACACATCCCCAAGCAATGCTAATGCACAGCTGGGACTCGTGTGTAAGGTCACTTGAGCTAACAGTTTAAAAGGAAAAACAGTAAATGAGTTTTACCCAGATAAGCAAGACGGGAATAGTCTTCAGCTCCCAACCAAACATTTGAAAGGCATTTAAGCACCTTAAGAAAAATGGCAATAAAATTATTTGCTTTTAAGATTTGTAGAAGATGAAACCATTAGATGGAAATTGGCAATCTGACATGACAGAGCATTAAAGCATATAGGACAGCACAGGAGTCTGTGCTGCTTGCTTCTTCAGTGAGAGACCTTAAATTATCCATTTGAAAGGGGATTTCATAGTAATCTCATACAAGTCTTAAATTTAACGAAGTGCAAATTTGGCCAGCTGTACTAGGGTCATGCCCTAGTGGTGGGACAGTAAAAAAATAGATTGATGCCTCAAAAGATCCAGATGACAATCCAGACTTACAGACAACTATTGGTTCTCCGCTGCATTTTGGGCTGCGAAGACCTAGCTCAAGGTTGCTATTTATTGCAGCGGCAAGAGCTACTCTCAGGTAGAAGAGACAGTCTTTGGATGATGTCCATCTCCTCCAGATACACTTCTCTCATATAAATCTTCAAGTAAACTGAGGGCAGTATGCTATCCTTGCACTTTTGACTGGTACTCCTACTATATACATCCCTATGTTGCCTCTGATTGTTTTTATTTACTAGACTATCAAGAAAATGAAGTTATTTTTAATTTAAAACTAAGATACATTTCATTAGTCCTCAATGAAATGCTAATACTTAAGGACAAATTGCAGAGTGATTCCTGATTGCCCCAAGAACTACAAGTTCTCTTTCAAAGATTCCATGAAAGAATCTTAGAGAACCAAAAGCAGTAGTACAAAACTAAGGTAAGGTTTAAGAAGACCATGGAATTCTGACAAACTAGTGAAACACTCAACTCTGAGGACTTTAATGTTACAGAAGTACAATTGAAAGATATATAGCATGAAAAGCAGACAAATTCCTGAAGAACATTTTAGACGAGAAAGTAAGAGAGCATGCAGAATGTTTCATCTATAGCTAAACTGAATATTCAGTTGAAGCTTAGGTACTAGTTTGGAGGGACAGCAAATACATGCCTATAAAAATACTATTATCCTTTTAGCTTTAATAGCAGCATACATTTCCATTGACAATTGGGAGTATATTATAAATCATAATTGCTACAAAAGGCATTTAACCTCAAACCATCAAATTTAAAATCTAGATTTCTGGAAAATATGTAAATATGAACCAAAGGAATTCTGATTACCTCTAAAAGGTAATAAAAAAAAATGTGAGAATGAAAAGAAAATAGGGGGAAAAAGGCTTAGGAATAAAAATGAACAATTCCATTTTTTCTCTAGTAATTTGACTATCACTCGTCTGCTAGTTTGTTCTACTGTAGTGGCATGTGTGTTGCTGTGATGCTGGAAACTATGCCACCAATACTTCAAACATCATCAGATTTCAGCGGAGCTTCCAGACTAAGACAGACTAGGAAGAAGGACCGGGAGATCTACTTCTAAAAAAATTGGCCAGTGAAAACCTTATAAATAGCACTGCTGAAAGAGGAGCCCCTCAGGTTGGAAGGCACTAAAATACGATTGGGGAAGAGCTGCTTCCTCAAATAGAGTTGACCTTACTGAGGTGGATAGAGTCAAGCTTTAGGGACCTTCATTTCTTGATGTGGCACGACTCAAAATGAGAAGAAACAACTGCAAACAACCATTAATAATCAGAACATGGAATGTATGAAATGCAAATCTAAGAAAATTGGAAGTCATCAAAAATGAAATGGAATGCTTGAAGATAGATATCCTAGGCATTAGGGGGCTGAAATGGACTGGTATTGTCCATTTTGAATCAGACAATCATGTGGTCTACTATGCCAGGAATAACAAATTGAAGAGGAACTGTGTGACATTCATTGTCGAAAAGAACATTTGAAGATCTGTCCTGAAGTACAACACTGTCAGTTTTAGCATAATATCTATACGTCCACAAGGAAGACCAGTTCATGTGTCTATTATTCAAATGTGCGTACCAACCGCTAAGATGAAGAAATCAAAGACCTTTTACCAACTTCTGCAGTCTGAAATTGATCAAATATGCAATCAAGGTGCATTGATAATTATTGGCGATTGGAATGCAAAAGCTGGAAACAAAGAAGAAGGATCAGTAGTTGGAAAATATGATCTCAATGTTAGAAATGACGCCAAAGATTGCGTGATTGAATTTTGCAAAACCAATGACTTATTCACTGGAAATACTTTTTCAACAACATAAACAGTGACTACACAGGCCGACCTTGACAGATGGAATACACAGGAATCAAATCGACTATGTCTGTGGAGAAGCTCAATGTCATCAGCCAGAACAAGGCCAGGGGCTGACTGCTCATATGCAAGTTCAAGTGAACCTGAAGAGAATTTTAAAAAGTCCAAGAGAGGCAAAGTATGGCCTTGAGTATATCTCACCAGAATTTAGAGGCCACCTCAAGAATAGATTTGACACACTGAACACTAATGACTGAAGGCCAGATAAGTTGTGGGATGACATGAAGGATATCACATATGAAGAAAACAAAAGGCCATTAAAAAGACAGAAAAGAAAGACCAAAATGGATGTCAGAAGAGACTCTGAACTTTCTCTTGAACATAGAGTACCTAAAGCAAATGGAAGAAATGATCAAATAAGAGCTGAACAGAAGATTTCAAAGGGCAGCTTGAGAAGACAAATATTAAAATAAAATGTTCAAAGACATGGAGTTAGAAAACCAAAACGGAAAAATAAGCTTGGCATGTCTCAAATTGAAAGAACTGAAGGAAAAATTCAAGCCTTGAGTTACAATTATGAAGGATTCTACGGGCAAAATACTGAATGACGCAGGAATTATCAAAAGAAGATGGAAGGAATACAGGGTCACTATACTAAAAGGACTTGGTCAATGTTCAATCATTTCAGGAGGTAACATATGATCAAGAGCCAAATGGTATGGAAGGAAGAAGTCCAAGCTGCACTGAAGTAACTGGTGAAACATAAGGCTCTAGGAATTGACAGAATACCAATTCAGATGTTTCCACAAACGGATGCAACACTGGAAATACTCACTCATCTATGCCAAGAAATTTGGAAGACAGCTACTTGGCCAATCAACTGGAAGAGATCCATAAAAGATTCCAAAGAAAGGTAATCCAAAAGAATGTGGAAATTATCAATTATCTTTAATATCACACCCAAGTAGAATTTTGCTGAAGATAATTAAAAAATGGTTGCAGTAATACATCAACAGAGAACAGTCAGAAATTTAAACCAAATTCAGAAGAGGACATGGAATGAGGGATATCATTGCTGATGCTAAGTGGGTCTTGGCTGAAAGCATAAAATACCAGAAAGATGTTTACCTGTGTTTTCCTGACTATGCAAAAGCACTCGACTGTGTGGATCACAACAAATTATGGATAACGTTGCAAAGAATGAGAATTTCTTGTGCTTTTGTGGAACCCGTTCATAGACCAAGAGGCAATTATTCAAACAGAACAAGGGGATACTACGTGGTTTAAAATGAGGAAACGTGTGTGTCAGGGTTGTATTCTTTCACCGTACTTATTCAGTCTGTATGGTGAGCAAATAATCCGAGAAGCTGGACTACATGAAGAAGAATGTGGCATAAGGACTGATGCAAAACTCATTAATAACCTGTGATATGTAGATGATAAAAACTCGTTTGCTGAAGGTGAACAGGACTTGAAGCATTTATTGACGAAGATCAAAGACTTCAGTAAGGATCAGACCTCAACATAAAGAAAACAAAAATCCTCACAACTTAACCATTAAGCAACATCATGATAAATGGAGAAAATATTGAAGCTGTCAAGAATTTCATTTTAGTGGATCCATAATCAACGCCCATGGAAGCAGCACTCATTAAATAACATATTGCATTGAGTAAATCTGCTGCAAGAGACCACTGTAAAGTGTTAAAAAGCAAAGTCATCACTTTGAGGGTGAAGGTGTGCCTAACCCAAGCAAGCCATGGTACTTTCAATTGCTTCATATGCATGCAAAAGCTGGACAACAAATAAGGAAGACTGAAGAGGTATTGATGCCTTTGAATTTCAGTGTTGGTAAAGAATATACCATGGACTGCCAGAAGAACAAAAATGTCTGTCACAAAAGAAATATAGCCAGAATGCTCCTTAGAAGTGAGGATGGTGAGACTTCATCTCATGCACTTCGGACACATTCTTAGGAGGGACCAGTCCCTGGAGAAGGACATTATGCTTGGTAGAGAGTCAGCAAAAAAGAGGAAGCCTCTCAAAGAGATGGATTGACAGAGTTGCTATAACAGTGGGCTCAAAGATAGCAACAATTGTGAGGATGGTACACAGGGTTGCTATGAGCTGGAACCAACTTGACAGCACCTCTAAGAAACCTTGCCAGAAAAAAGACTATAAAAACAATAGCAGATTGGACTAAGACTAAGCAGAAAATTATTGATGTAACCTATTTGTTTATTCAGTCAATATAACTGAAGAAATGTATGTAAAGTGTATTTCTTGTACTGCCAAGTTCATGAAGAATTACCTATAAAAAAACATTTCAAGTCAAATAATTATTTTAAAAAATTAATCTCCCTAAATACACACACACATACATGTACTCTCACATACACCCAAAAGAAATGACAAAGGCTACGCTCACCAATGAAATCATTAGCACTGCCACATTTCTATTCAGGTCCCTAATTCATTCTTTAGTATTAGAGTCCATAGGGGCCTGGTTTTCTTTGGCACAATGAATATAGGGAACAGCAAGGATGCTGGTTATAAGAAGGTCACTTCCCCATTCCTTCATAAGTTTCCTCCAGCTTCTAAAGAAAAAAAAAAAATTTTTTTTTTTTAAGCGCTCTGATCATTCTTTTGTCTCTGTAGCTAACCTATTACTTAACGTACATCTCCCTCTCTGCTCCTCCCATACCTCTATAATGGATGTGAAGATCAGTGACCCCCTCAGGAATAGTAGCATTTTCAGCAAGAGGTGTGGTGAGGTAGTCATGGGACTCCCATTACTGTTGTTAACAGGATTACTGGCTACATCCTTTCATTGAAAATCTAACCCAGGATTCTTCTGATGCTGAGGACTGTATTTTCATACATTGTATACTACCTACAGTGCCAATA
This sequence comes from Elephas maximus indicus, assembly GCF_024166365.1. Taxonomy (NCBI): domain Eukaryota; kingdom Metazoa; phylum Chordata; class Mammalia; order Proboscidea; family Elephantidae; genus Elephas; species Elephas maximus. Next base: position 37,971,743 of record NC_064839.1, on the reverse strand, counting down.
CAGTTTAGGTTACAAAACTTCAAAGAATGTTTAGAGAGTTACAATATATAGCAATAAATATAACAGAGTATACACATAATCAGAAAGCCTGGCATTTGTAAAGGTGACTAAGTGTACAGATCTGGAGCTAACTAGAACTCATAATACAGAGGAAGCACCTTGGGGGCAGGGGAGGGGAACATTCAATATTACTTGGCCCATAAGATAAAACATTTTACCTCTTTTCGTATAATGACTTCCTAGAGGAACAAAATGGAGATTAGTGTGATGTAGTTTTACACATAACAAATCACATAAACATTAAGACTCCATGAAGGCAAGCACATTGGCTTGCTCACCAATGTATCCCTGTGGCCGTCCTAAAATAATGCCTGTTAATAGTAGGCAGCCAAATATTTGTTGAATTAATAAGTTATTCTTCACAATGTGGCCTAAGTTTCTTTTTTTTTTTTTTTATGTTTGGCAGTCATTTTACTTTTTTGTTTCACAATGATTTTCTTGCATGCTGTATAGTATTCATGTTTTAACATGCTGATGTACTCTACATTTGCATTGGAAACCCTGGTGGTGTAATGGTTAAGTACTACGGCTGCTAATCAAGAGGTTGGCAGTTCGAATCCGCCAGGCGCTCCTTGGAAACTCTATGGGACAGTTCTACTCTGTACTATAGGGTTGCTATGAGTCAGAATCAACTCAATGGCAGTGGGTGGGTTAAATTTGCATTACAGTTGCATTTCCTAAAACATCTGAATACAGCATAGGAAATTCTCTTTCCTTTAAGTTGCTGGTTGAGTTGAATTAGTAAATTTAGCATCTATAAGATGCATAGAGCATTATCCAAGCTTTCTCACCAATGATAACTTCATTGGAAAACTTTAATGAAACTATAGTGTAGTTACTCTAAGAAAAAGCATAGTTTTTTTTTTACTATTCATATATTGAAAATTGGGTTGAACAAATTTCAGAACCTTTTTTTTTCTATTATTGTGCTTTAGGTGAAGTTACAGCTCAAGTTAGTTTCTTATACAAAAATTTATACACACATTGTTACGTGACCCTAGTTGCTATCCCTGTAATGTGACCGTACATTCCTCCTTTCCACCCTGGATTTCCCGTGTCCATTCAACCAGCTCCTATCCCTTTCTGCCTTCTCATCTCACCTCCGGACAGCAGATGCCCATTTAGTCTCATGTATTTACTTGAACTAAGAAGCACACTCTTCACGAATATCATTTTATGTGTTATAGTCCAGTCTATTCTTTGTCTGAAGAGTTGGCTTTGGAAATGGTTTTAGTTCTGGGTTAACAGAGAGTCTGGAGGCCATGTCTTCTGGGGTTCCTCCGGTCTCAGTCAGACCATTAAGTCTGGTCTTTTTACTAGAATTTGAGTTCTGCACTCCACTTTTCTCCTGCTCCATCAGGGACTCTCTGTTGTGTTCCCTGTCAGGGAGATCATTGGTGGTAGCTGGGCACCACCTAGTTCTTCCGGTTTCAGACTGGCGGAGTCTCTGTTTTATGTGCTCCCTTTTGTCTCTTCGGGTAACATTTTCCTTGTGTCTTTGGTGCTCTTCATTCTCCTTTGCTCCAGGTGGGTTGGGACAAATTGATGAATCTTAGATGGCCTTTCACTAGCTTTTAAGACCCCAGACACCACTCATCACCAAAGCGGAATGCAGAACATTTTCTTAATAAACTTTGTTATGCCAATTGACCTAGATGTTCCCTGAAGCCACGGCCCCCAGACCCCGCCCCTACTACACTGTCATTTGAAATATTTGGTTGTGTTCAGGAAACTTCTTAGCTTTTGGCTTAGTCCAGTCATGTTGACTTCCCCTGTATTAGTGTTGTTCTTCTTGTTTACTATTTAGTTAGTAAATTCCCCTCTCCCTCCCTCACCACCCTCATAACCACCAAAGAATGTTTTCTTCTGTGTTTAAACCTTTTCTTGAGTTCTTATAATAGTGGTCTCATATGTTATTTGTTCTTCTGCGACTGACTAATTTCACTCAGCATAATGCCTTCCAGAGCCATTCACGTTATATGAGATGTTTTGCAGATTCATCCTTGTTCTTTATTGTTGTGTAGTATTCCATTGTGTGAATATACCATAATTTGTTTATCCATTCGTTCGTTGATGGGCACCTGTAAGTTTCTTCTCATGTAAAACAATAGTAGCTCCTTCCAAGGGTTGTTTCTGAGGATTAAATGAAATCAAGCAGCAATGTAAGACAGGGAACACGACGGGAAACTGAAACTGGGCAAGGAGTGTACAGGAATTCTCTGTACCATTGCAGTGTGATGGATCACATTAATATGGCCCATCTAGCCATAGTCTTGTAACTCCCACCAAATGATGGCATGGAACTATGCAAATAAGGTGCTTGTGGCCCACCAAGAGATTGGACAGTTTGCTAATAATGCAAACAGGGTGCATGACACCCTTGTGGGGGCGGGATCATGCAAATAAGGTGTACAGAACCCTAACAAGGAGATTGTTCAGTTTTGCCATCACCCTATACTTAAAACGAGCCATCCCAGCAGTGGAAAGGGAAGACCTCACTACAACCAAGAAGAACCGCTGGGAGTGGACCATATCCTTTGGACTCAGGGTTCCTGGGCTGAGAACCTCCTAGACCCAGGAGACAAAGAGAGAGCTGCAACATGGAAGACAATGAGAGACAGTGGCACAGCAGTAGCAAGAGCAATAGCGGTGTGAGATGGCAGGGACCAGGAGACATGCCTAAGATGGCTGCAGTGGGGCTTGCCTACCCACGGAGCTAAGAGTTGTAACACTTGCCTGAGAAGGCCCCAAGCAGGGCCCAGAGGCAGAGGGTAGGAAGAAGCTGTCCTGATCAACAACTGTATCCTGAGTTGTTTCTGTTACTTCTGAGTTGCTCCTGATCCTGAGTTGTACTCTGTTACTTCCCTAATAAACCACTTAACTGTAAGTACAGTTCATGAGTTATGTGAGATATAGCAGCAAATTATGGAACTCAAAGATTGGAGGGAGAGTATGGAGGGGAGGGAGAGTAGTAGTTGATGTTAGCGATGATGGAATGGTACAGCAGTTTGGAAAAGTTGGACATTTGGGAAATCTTCAACCTCTGCTTCATCAGAACCATCTATGTCTTGATCCTTATAAAATAAATTATTGATTTAACTGCCTTTGCAACTTTTCTGTAAATACAATTTTTCCAAAATAAAAAGTTTATTTAAGAAAAAAAAAAAGTCAATGAAAGCACTTAAACCAGTGTCTGATATGCGGCTGATACGATTAACGAGTATTTCCTACCCATTTATCACACTACTACCGAGGCACTCAGAGGAATCAGTCTCATGGCAGTCAAGTTGACTGAAGGAAATAACCAGCTAACCAAAAAATCACAGTAGAGATTTCCTGGCCTTATCTATACTAAGATTTGTTGGCAAGTTCCTGAAATTTATAATGGCCTCAAATTATCTGAATACTCTCACTGGATTCTACTAAAGTACTCCACCTCCACCACCCTCTACTTTCTCATCTACTTTTTTTTATCTTCTTAGTTTTTCTTTTCTATGTCCTCCTCCCAAGTGGTACCCATTGACATTTACTAGCATTTCTTGGTGGTGACTTCCGTTTTAACATATGGCCACTAAAGCTGCTGCTTTTGCAAAAGAAGGGTTTGGCTTTATTCAAAAGCTAACTCTAGTTCCCACATGTTCTGATGCCCTAAGCCTAATATTCATATTAGGGTGGTATTTGGTTAATAAAATATGTATCCTATTGAAATCCAAAGAAACGTTTCCATAGACCAATTTTCAAGTAATGATGGAATAAATGCCAAACATCCAACAGTACCTTACCCCAGTGCAATGAGTCTCTCTCATATATAGCCTCTCTGGCCTTGGGTTTATAATTCTGCCAAAATTATTAGCTGGGCCATACTCTTTCAAGGGATCGGTCAGTCTACTGTATGAATAGGGTATATAAAACCACACAACAGGATTAAGTGACCTTTTTGGGAACTGGTCCATTACTATGCAAATTAAGTGACTGTGGTCCATTGAAGGGATTAGTCAGTTTTGTCATCCTTCTAGGCTGATAAGGGGCAATCACACAGAGGTTGAGAGGGACCTCACTACCATCAAGAAGAGCCTGGAGTGGGGTACAACCTTTGGACTCAGGGTCCCTGAGCTGACATCCTCTTAGACACAGCAAAGAGTGAGCTGTTACACTGGAGACATGCAAGATTGAGAGAAACGGCAGCAACTACAGCAGAGCCCAGTGCCAGGGAAATGACGGCAGTGGTAGAGTGGCGGGAACCAGGAGACCAGTACAAGGCGGCTGCAGTGGGCTTGCCAACATGGGAGCGAAACAGAGCTGAGTGCCTTTGGGCAGGAGGCTTGACGGTGGAGTGGGGTATCTCTGTGCACCTGTTGGTGGAACTAAAGAGCTGTAACACTTGCCCAAGCAGGGAAGAGGCCAAGAGATGGCCCAGTGGGCATGCCAATACAATGCCTGCCTGTAGGTATAGCTGAGAGAAGGGCCACCTGCCTGTAAGCACAGCCGAAGAGAAGTTGAGAGCTGTCTTTGTTGGAAGCTGTCCTAATTGAATAACTCCATCTTGTTTCCTTAGTTGCAACCTGTTACTTCCAACTTGATCCTGACCCCAAGTTGTAGTTTGTTAAAAACCACATAATTGTGAGGATGGTTTGTGAGTTCTGTGTGGCCACTGCAATGAATTATCACGCAACAGAGAAACAGAAAGTGCTGTGGGGAGGACAAATGGTGTCAGAAATGTCTGGCCTCTTCATCATAGGAATCAGCTTTGGACTGGTCCTGATTCTCATTCCTCCTCTTGAAGTTAGATGAGGTCTGGTGCTACTAGCTTTCACTAAGAGACTTTTGGTGAGATATTTATTCTTGTAACTGACAATTACATTTTTTAAGTTCTTTCAGAAAAAAGATTTGAGGTATTCTTTCTCAAAAGAAATCTTTTATTTTTTTAATATCAGAAAGCTTGAATAGAAGATTTAACATTAATTATTGGTACAGCTATCTCACTTTGGAAGACTATATAAAACCATTCCTGAAAACTCAGAAGCAAAACAAATAGAAATGGAATCATTTTACCCGTGACTTTTACTAAAAACTGAAATTGCATTTTCGTTAAAAAAAAAAAAAACAACTAATTTTTAAAAATATCATTCACTTAAAAATGAAGTAAATGTTTTGAATTAAAGTGAAACATTGATATATTCAAAATATACTACTTTCTATAGGCTTAAAGCATATCAGAAATTACTACTTCTTAAAGTCAGAATTATGGAAAAAAAAGATATGGTCTGAGATTTCCTAATACTTCCAGTTATCTCTCTATAATGGAACTATGCTTCTCTGCCTCCTTACTCATTTTCCACTCCCAGTTCAAGTCTTTGCTTTATCCGGACCCTTTGTAGTACTGGGGGAAGGGGGTAGTTAGGGACCTTGAAGGAGTAGAAGAATCAAACTGAAACAAGAAGGTGTAAATATCTTTAATGAATAAGGTTGTGCAGATGTATTTAAATGCCTGTTAAGCTTGGGGGTGGGGGCGCAGATTTTTTTACTTAGTCCAGGGGTTCTCAAACTTTGTGGTCTTAGGACACCCTTTATATTCTTAAAAATGATTGAGGAATCCAAAGAGCTTCTTTATGTAAACTATAACAATTAAAATTTACCATAATGGAAATTAAAACTGAGATAACTTAAAAACATATACAAAATAATTTAAAAATAATAAATCACTACATGTTAACAAATAACATATTTTTATGAAAAAAAAATGTTTTCCATACTACAAAATATACCCACATTTGTTTCCATATGCAAATAAAGTTTTACATTATGAGCATGAAGGAAAAGTGATGCTTCTGGAAGAAACACCATGTCTATTCCCAGCTCCAGGCAGTGAAGTATGGCCAGTGCGTACCTAGGCACCAGTTTGAAAAGCAGGGGGTCTGGGATATCAATTTCCTCACATTTGAATACTATGTTGTAAGTTTTTGCTTTCTGGTTACATTTTAAACACAAGGAGATTGTCTGATTGTAATTAGAATAAGCAGAAAAACCAAAAAACCAAACCGGCTGCTGAAGAGTCGATTCCAACTCATAGCGACCCTCTAGGACAGCAGAACTGCCCCATAGTTTCCAAGGAGTGCCTGGTGGATTTGGACTGCTGACCTTCTGGTTAGCAGCCATAGCTCTTAACCACTACGCCACCAGGGTTTCCAGAATGAGTAGAGTCAATTTTTTCCATGGCTTCTACTTATATGCACTGGTCCTCACCTAGAAGTCCATTAAAGTCATCAATGGCCCCATAATTAAAATATAATTTGCCTTTGCTCAGAATTATCTAACCAACTAGGTTAATCCATTGGCAAGATATATTCAGTATGATATCTGCTAATTAAAAATTGGACTGGGGTTCCCTACGAATTAGCTACATCTAAAGCCCATCCACAGTACTTCCGGAGACTAAGAAAAAGTACGCCCTACAGACCAAAAAAAGGTCTTCAGTCCTTCATTGTTGATAACCTCAGGCCAGGAGTCAGTTCCTGGCATCTGCAGTTTTATTTGATAATGAACATTTTTGTCAAGAATGGAATATTCTCAACCAAAAATAAAGCAGACTCCTAGAAATATAAACCAGAACCTTTTTTTCTAGTTTTATTTTTAAATGTCAAGACATAGAAATCTGGGTTATAAATTTCTTTAATTACATTTTACTCTTCTCTTTCAATATCCTATCACTCCTCCACGTATTTTTTTCCCTTAATTTTAAATAAGTGTGATATAATATTTAGGTTACCTAACAGCTATGGGGTCTATAATCATCACTTTCAGAGCATAAGGAGGAACAGCTCAGATTGTAAAGTAGTGGATCAATAATAACAGGAATCCTGCACTTTTCCTTCCTACTAACAGATACTATAGTCCGAAGAAAAAGAAATATCTAAAAATCCTGGGCTAGAAAATGACTTAGCTTAGAAAAAGTTATACACCTATCATGCAGAAGCAAGTTTCTTGGTGGAACTCGAAATTAGTGAGAGGAAGCCACCCCCTTATTAAGACATATATCCAACTACGGAAATAATGTAGAGCTCCAAAAATAGTAACAGTTTTATTACTACCACAGTGTAGAAATAAATTATGCTCTTTTGCTCTGTTACCCAATCTGGTTAATTATCCACCCAAAGTAGTTATTCCTGGCAAATTCAAAGGCAAAACTCTAACTTTAACAATGTGGGGTTAGAAGAGAGAGATTTCTGTTAAAGGAAAAAAGTCTTGCTTAATTCTAAAACATATGCTACACTTTAATGACTCAAAGGAATGTGAACCAACAATGAACACTGAACTCTCTAGTTTCAAAATTAATTACATAACTTTTCTGCTAGTCATACAACCCACATGATATAAGGTACATTGACTTTGGTCTATAACAATGGCAGCATTCAAAATATTAAAATAGGGACAGGAAGAAAAACAAATTCAACAAGTATTCATCAGTTGTATGAATATCCATGAGCATAGCTGTGTTCAGGGAGTTGACTCAGACAATGAAGCACAACCCAGCAATTTACAGCATAACTATAGCATTATAACCATGACACTGAACATTTTCAGCCACCAAAGTAATGTCTTACAGAAAGAAGTGAAACCTCTGTATTTACTTGATATTATTAGAATGGGCAAGGAGTATAACGGCTAATCAGAAAAACTGAAAAGCATTCATTCATTGAAAAAAAGAAAAGGAGCCATATAACAATATACTTGTGATTGTGGTAGACACTGTGGATACTGTGTTGAATAAGACAAACATGATCCCTACCCTCAGGGAGCGTATACCCAAGGGGTGAAAGCATATATTAAATAAAAATATATTTTTTAAGTATAAATAAGCTTAACTTAATAAAACAATTTTGGATTCAATTCTGGATCTTTATTCACTCATTTATTACACAAATATTGCCTGTACTCTTACTATGTGCTAAGATCTGTATTAAACACTAGGGATACGGAGATGAAAAACTGCTCTCAAGACTTTCAGTTTAAGGAGAAGGGGGGAAAGGAGGGCAAGAAATTACAAAGTGAAATATTAAGTGTTCTGACAGATGTATAAGTGGAATATTCTGAAAACAGAGGGATGGCTTGAGGGGGAAGAAAAAAGATAGCTCAGGTGGAGGTAAGAATAAGCAAAAGAGACAAACTTTAAAAAGCCTAACACATTTTCATGGTTGCAAGTAGTTAAGTGTAGCTACAGAACAAATGAATCAAAGGAAATTATATCAAGGGAGGAGTTTCAAAAGGGCAAAAAGGTATTTACTGGATTCAGCAAAAGTCACTGGTGTAGCCTGAGAAAAATACATACCTAAAAATCCTATGCTGAAAATTTATTTAGCTTAGAAAATGTTTAAAAAGTTAGAAAATTAATAGTTTCAACAGAGAAAGGGAGAACAGCCAACCTACAGTTGAGGAAGAGTGAAGGCAGATGAAGAAGTAGAAACAGAGGGAGGAGTCAAGAAGCTTGACCATGAGGTGAGGAGAAAGGTAGGGTAGTAACTGGAGGATGGCACAGGGTCAAGGGTAAACCTGAATTATCTTTTTTTTTTTTTTTTAATTGGGACGTTTCAATCATGCATACGTCCTGGGAAGAATAAATCAATGCAGAGGCTAAAAGGGAAAGGGGGGATAAACTGATAAAGTCAATTGCTGAGAAGATAGAAGGGGATAAGAACACAGCTTTAAACAGGAGAGGAGCAAGGAAGGTTGAATATGGGTGCTGTTTCTAAATACAGGGGAGAGATAAGGGGGCTAGCAGAAGGTAAGATAGTTCCCTCTTGATTGCCTCTATTTTCTTGGTGAAAGCTAATAAGGAAATAGTAAGAAAGAAGTGCTAAAGATAGTGACAAACGTTTGAAATAACTTTTGAGAGAATATAAGAAGTTGAATCAGGAACACAGATAAGAACCTCCACACAATACTAGTGGCACAACTGAGGTTGAAATCTAGAAATTTAAACCAAGTAGCAGTCATCAAGTTGTGTATTTTTTTCTCTCCAATCAGATTTGACCATATTTAAAAAAAAAAATCATCATAACACCAAAACGTCTTATGCAAATAGGAACTATCTTACCTTCTGCTAGCTCCCTTATCTCTCCCCTATATTTAGAAACAACACCCACATTCATCCTTCCTTCTTCCTCTCCTGTTTAAAGCTGTGTTTTTATCTCCTATCTTCTCGCAATTTATTTTATCAGTTTATCCCCCCTTTCCCTTTTAGACTCATATCACCCACAGGGGATAAAAATGAGAGTGGAGAAAAAAGAAAAAAGTTATACATTATAAAATTCACTGAGCTGTACAATTAAGATTTATCTATTTAACTGTGTATAAGCTATACCTTAATATAAATGTCAATTAAAAAAAAATACTGTATCTCTCATTTCAAGTACTCCACAACAATCCCAAATCAAGAGGCAAAAAAAAAAAAAAAAAGTATCTCTTTTAACAACAGGTTTAAAAAAATCACAAAAACCTGGGAAAAGACCCTTCCCTCCCCTCAAATGCATTTTTAATATGGAGTAAATTACAGACCACCAAGTATAGTCTAACTTGGATATTAAGCACTAGTTCCCACACAAAAACTGTTATTGTTGGCTTTAGGACTTTAATCCAAAAGGACACAAATTCTGCTCATGTTTGAATAACCCTTGCCAATAAATTGATCCCATAACAGTAGGGCTGCCGGGAGTAGTTTCAAAGATTGAAGGGATATATATAAATCGGGAAAATTCAGAAAACGTATGTCCTCCTACTTAGAACCTAGGATATTCAAAAAAACCCTACCCCCACCCCCCAGAACTAGGATAGATCCCTTTAAAAAGAAAAAGACTTTTTACCCTTCCTCTTTTTCCAAAAGCAGCCCAAAAGGGCATAGAAAACATCTGTAATTTACATAGAAGGGAGCAATGCCAAAGAAATTCAGATTCCACAGCTGTTAACCCATGGGACAACTCAAAACAGGCAAAACTCTAAATAAGGTCTGAAAGGCAGATGCTCTGCTAGAGGGCAGCTAATTTCCAAAACCAGCAGAATGGAGAGGGCACTTGGAATGCTAACATCTGCCCTTCTGGAAAGCTACTTTTTGCCTTTATATAGGCAAACCAGAGCAATTAATAATTCCTTTATGAATTAAGATATACCCAAAGAACAGTAAAAATTTAGCCTGACCGTCACTTACCGTATGAACATAGAAAAGATGTGCCTTGTCATTTTAAATACTTTTCATCTACCCAATATCACACGTTGGTTAATGACACCACCAAAGAGAAAAGTTTCCAAACTGTCCTATACAGAAAGTTAATAAACTCTGAAATTGTCTAATAAAATAGACAACAGAGCCAGATTTCTTGAGTTCAAGTCTCTTACTTCCTGCGTTACCCTGGGGAAGTTACTTATATTTCTAGGCCTCAGTTTCCTCAAAACGGAGATAATAATATTAGCAACTTGTAGAGTTTTAGAATTCTCCTTTTTTGTGGTAAAAATATATGTAACAAAAAATTTGCCATTTCAACATTTTTTACATGTACAATTCAGTGATATTAATTAGTTTCATCATGTATGACCATCACCACTATCCAGTTCCAAATTTTTCCATAACCCTTAACAGAAACTCAGCGACCCTAAGGAATGACCTTCCCTTCTCCTTCCCCTCCCGTCCACAGTAACCATTAATAAACTTAGGTCTCTATTCATTTGCCGTAAGTGGGATCATATAATATTTGTCCTTTTTTCACTTAGTATATAATGTTTTCAAGGTTCATCCAAGTTGTAGCATGTATCAAGGCTTCATTTCTCTTTATGGCTAAGTAATATTCCATTGTATGGATATCCCACATTTTGTTTATCTCCATTCATCTACAGATGGACATTTCGGTTGTTTCCAACTAGCAGAATTTTGAAGGACAGACAATCGATGCATACAGACACTTAAAATATTCCAGACACGTAAGCGTTCCATAAGTCTTAGGTACTACTATTCCTATTATGAAATTCCCACCATATCAATTTGCAGCAATCCCATCTCTTCAACTTCTAAAATTCACATGGCCATCAGTGCTAACTGATGTGGCTTATATCCTGAAAAGGGTTATAAAGGTAGTCAGAAATGGGTTTCAATATGTGGCATGATGAATTTGTTGGCCTATTTACCAATAAATAGCTAGTAAATATTAATGACTCCATTGTAAAAATAGATAGTTAGACATATGATTTGAAGGTTAAAGGCTCAATACTCCAACTCCATTTCCCTCTACTAGTAGTTCTCTTCCACATAATATATGTGTTTACTGTAATGACTGACTGCCTGTTTCAGAAACTGTCAGTATTCTGCATACACAGCATCTTGAAGGATTAAGCAGGTCAGTAGGGAATTGAAAGATACAATTAAGTGAAAATTAAGAAGGAAATAGAAAGATGTGTTCCGAATCCCTAAAAAGAATTTTAGTAAGCTTCCACATTTTTCCCCTTCTGTAGTTAGACTAATATTAAATAGGGTTCTGTCCCTTTAACTGTCAAATGGTTTTCCATCTTACAAGTAATCTTTCTCCACAGAGGAGTCTTTTAAAAGTTATAAATAAAATACCCTAAATATTTTCTTTTTCCCACAGATGAGAACATTAGAACACTGACATTTTAATCTGTTCTGTACAAGAGTGAGTTGTGTCAACATAGTGCTCCCAGCTACAACACTGAAAAAACAAGTTTAATTAAAGAGAAGAAACTGTATGCAGAGCCTAAGCCGTTGAGATACAATGATGAGTTGTCATCTTCAGAGTCAGTTCTGTATGAACAAGTCTCTTTGTCAGTGCCAGGAGAAAAAAGACAAAGCAAAGTAAAAGTGTGACACCATAAAGGAAAAAACATGGTGATGGTCAAATGTCAATGTTCACTCTAAGAACTGAAAAATAGTATTTATATAGTCCTTGCTTCCAGATTCGAAATGCTACTTTAACATCAAAGAACATCCGCGGATATAAATGGATGTCTATTAACCACATATATGTTGTAGAAAACATAGCTACGGACGAAAAGGGAAAGAAGCTTAGCCAAGATCATGAAGTAATGGTTTAACAACAAAAACTGCTTTTACTGGGTATATTCCAGTATATTGGCTGTACTCCTTGTTCAAACTCTAATTTGAAGGGCAAAGGAGTATTAGCAAAATATTATATTCCAAAATTAAGTACAGATCTAAGTACATTCTAGCAATAACTTGCTTGCCTGACTGGTAATTTATGCCCTGCCCTGCCGCCAGAGCATCTTATCATCATCAGAGAACAGTACAGCATAGAGTAAAGAAAACAGGGCAGAGAGGCCCATGTTCCAACCTCACAGGCTTGCCATTTCCTAGCTTAGCAACTCTTGGGCAAAGTCACTTAATACATTTGAGATTCATTTTCCTCATCTATAAAATGGGGATGATAGTAACTACACAATAGTATTATTGTAAATCTTCAGTGACATACTACATATGTATAGTATCAAGTTCATTTCTTGGCACATATAAGTAGATGCTCAACAAATAATATTCCTATTAACTTTTGATTTTATAATATTGACCACTTGCTGATTGTATGTCATTATACCCTCAAGATTCTATATTCCTTATACTACAACTTCTCCTTTCATCTGTACTTTAGATGGGAAAGTTTAGTATTAAGTATTAGTATCTACTGGTCTACCATTCCATATATAACTTGGGTTCTTTGGCAGCACCAAAAACAGAAACCAAATGCATTGCCATCAAGTCAATTCCGACTCATAGCGACCCTACAGGACAGAGTAGAGCTGTCCCATGGAGTTGCCAAGGGGCACATGGTGGATTCAAACTGCTGACCTTTTGGTTAGCAGCTGTAGCACTTAACCACTATGCCACCAGCACACAGTATAACAAAATGGGCTCTTGGTCAAAAATACCTGCACTACTTCTTACATTTAAATTCTAGTAATGGTCCTTAATAGCTGTACAAATTCTGGCAAGTTACTTATCTGTGCCTCAGTTTCCGATCTGTAATATGAGGATATAATAACATATTTATAGGATTATTGTGAAGATTAAATGTATCACATACATGCAAGGCTGTTAGAGAACAATGTCTGATCCAAGTAAAAGCTTGAAAAACATTTGCTATTACTTGGTAAAATACTTATATCTGCATAATTAATATTATTATAAAAGTATTAAATATTTCTCAATTTATATGATACAAAGTGGTAGAGAGAAAGAGCAAAGTAAAAATTTTGATAAAGTCATACACTATAAGAACAGGAACATGTATAAACAGGGAGAATTGATAAATATAAAATAGACAGTAAAATAAGAATTAACACAAGGGAAGATAGTTTTTAACTTACCCATGAAAGTTTCAAAAAATAATGTTTTTGTTAGGAGGCTCAATTTCAGGAGCCAGAGAGCTATAAAAAAAAGGTTCTGGTATAGTCCTCCAAAAGACAATACTTGCATCAATAGTTCTGAACAAACTTATCTGAGCAAGAGTTAGAATGTGTCCTATTCGCAATTGCCTCTTCTAACCTTTAAAAGACAGCAGTAACAATTAATCACAGGCTTCATTTATTAGGTGCTCATTATATATACTGCGTCACTTTACATATATTATCTAATTTTATCTTCAAAGCAACCCTGAAGGGTAGATATCATTATCCCCATTTTGTTGATGGAAAAAACAAGGTTTAGAATGTTACCTTTTCAACATTACCTAGTTAGTTTAACCGCAAAGCCCAAGCCAAACCCAGGTCCATCTAACGCCCAGGTCCCTCTTCTTACTAAGTATGTTTTAATAGAGATCTGGGAAGCCCACGTATTAGTTTTCTACTGATGTTGTAACAAATAACAACAAATTTAGCAGCTTAAAACAACACAAATTTATTCTGTTACTGCTTTGTTATGTCAGAGAAGTTTGACATGGGCCTCACTGGGCTAAAATAAAGGTGTAAGCAGGGCTGCATTCCTTTCTGAAGGCTCTAGGGGATAATGCACTCCTTTGCCTTTTCCAGCTTCCAGAAGATGTCCACATCCCTTGGTTCATGGACCTTCCTTCCTCCATCTTCAAAGGGGTTGGGGTCTTTTTTTCATGCTGCCATTGTCACATCTCCTGCTAACCACAAAAAGGTACTCTGATTTTAAGGACCCATGTGATTAGATTGGGTCCAACCAGATAATGGATAATAGCCTCCCCATGGCAAACTCCTTAATCATATCTACAAAACTCCTTCTGCCATGTAAGATTATAGGTTCTGGGGATTAGAATGTAGACATTTTGGGGAGCTGTTATTCTACCTGTCACAGTCTAACTGTAGGAATGTGGTGCCACTCAATGTTTGAACCTTATAACTAACCCCTTTGTTCTGGTTCCACATGTACAAGACAACTTACTGATAATATTTTGGCTTGCCCTGAGTCAGATTCGATTCAATGGCACTGGGTTTTTCTGGGTTTATAGCTTGCTTATAGAAAGCCAATGAGTTGTTCAGAGGATATGAATGTCCAATCCCCTGGGCAAATACATTTTATATCATACTGAATAATTTGTTTTCTGAGTTATACATTAGTGTCTAGTGAGCTCTGTCAGAATGAGTTAGAATCTCTTAGTCCAAGAACTCTAGGACCCAGACAAGATCAATATTCTGAATCTTCAAGTTAAGGATCAGAGTGACGGATGGGAAGCAGGAGTGTACTGAACAGATCTATATCTATGATTAAAAACAACCTTTTGAAAATCATGTTTAAGAAGCTATATATAGGTACTTTATATGCAAATGCTATTATATATACTCCCTTTGATTTACCTGACTTACATCAACAAACAGAACAGTTCTCTGAGCATACCTGTATAATCAAATTGTCTGAAATAGAATGACCTTAAAACCCATTGCCATTGAGTCAGTTCTGACTCTTAGTGACCCTATAGTCTTGGAAGGAAGCAAAAAAATTCAAACAACTTTTAAAACTTGAATCACATAGATTAGTGGTTGCCTAGGGTTGGTGGGTGTGGGGGAGAATGGGGAGTAACTGCTAATGAGCATGGGGTTTCTTTTTGGGGTAATAGAAATGCTCTAAAATTGATTAGGGAAATGGTTGCACAACTCTGTGAATAGACTAGAAACCACTGAATTGTTCGTTATAATGGATGAACTGTATGGTATGTGAATTATATCTCAATGAAGCTGTTTAAAAAAAAAAAAAAACTGGGTCACATTCAACAACAAAAAGACAACCCAATTAAAACATGGGCAAAGAACTTAAACATTTCTCCAAAGAAGACATACAACTGGCCAGCAAGCATATGGAAAGATGCTTAACATTATTAGTCATCAGGGAAATGCACATCAAAACCACAATAGGATACCACTGCACACCCATTAATCCGCTGCCATCTAGTCGATTCCTACTCATAGCGACCCTGTAAGACAGAAAAGAACTGCCCCCATACAGTTTCCAAGGAGTGCCTGGTAGATTCGAACTGCCAACCTTTTGGTTAGCAGCCATAGCTCTTAACCACTACGCCACCAGGGCACACCCACTAGGATGGTATTATCAGAAAAACAGAAAACAGCAAAGGTTGGAGAGGATGTAGGGAAATTGGAACCTTATCCATTGTTCGTGAGAAGGTAAAATGGTGCAACTGCTATGGAAAACAGTATGGCGGTTCCTCAGAAAAAAAGAAAAATTGACTTACCGTAAAACCAAACCCACTGCTGTCGAGTCAATTCTGACTCATAACGACCCTATAGGACAGAGTAGAACTGCCCCATAGGGTTTCCAAGGAGCACCTGGTGGATTCAAACTGCCAACCTCTCAGTTAGCAGCCGTAGCGCTTAGCCACTATGCCGCCAGGGACTTACCATATGACTCAGCAATTCTACTTCTATGTATATATTCAGAAGATTTGAAAGAAGGGACTCAAGCAGATACTTGTGCATCAGTGTTCATTGCAGCATTATTTGCAATAGGCAAAACCTGGAAACAACCAAATGTCCATCAGCTGATGAATAAAGAAAATGTGGTATATCTATAGAACAGAACATGATTCAGCTGTAAAGAGAAATGAAGTTCTGATATACGTTATGATATGTAAAATAGTATGCTAAGTGAAATAAGTCAGACTCAACAGACAAATACTGTGTGATTCCACTTACATGAAATATCTAAAACAGGAAATGCATACGGACAAAAGTTTATCAGTAGTTACCAGGGGTAGCGGGGAGAGGTAATGGGGAGTTACTGCTTAAGAGGTACTGGGTTTCTGTTTGGGGTGATTTTTTTTTTTAACGGATAACGGTGACAGTTGCACAGCATGGTGACTATGATTAAAGTCACTAAATTGTATACCTAAGACTGGTTGAAACAGCATTTTTTGTGATACATATTTTACCGCAATAAAAAAAAAGAAAGAAAAAATACATATTACAGATAGAAGACAATGAGAGGAAGATCTGCCTCAATATTAGGATTAAGTGTGTGTGGTGCGGGGGATCAAAGGATCTCATGTAATTTATGATCTTAGTGAAGATCTCTTCCCTTACTAAGGAATAAAATATCTACCCTTTTCTTCCTTGCTGTGGTGCAAAGAATTACTTAATGCGGCCCTTCCAGCCATGGTCTTTGTGACTCACATACAATGATTGGGTGGGACTATGCAAATAAGGTATATGGAACCTGTGACAGTTGGGGTTATATGTCAACTTGGCTAGGACACGATTCTCAATATTGTGTGACTATCCTCCATTTCATGTGTTGTGGATCCTGAACTCTACATGTTGATGAGGCAGGATTGGTCTGGATTGTGTCTTTGCTTGCAGTCTTGCAGGAGAGCATGACTCAAGTCCCACCCTTACTCAAGTTTCATCCTTCCCTGGGGTGTAGCCTGCATCTAAGGTATATATACGGAACCCCAACAAGGGGATTGGTCAGCTTTGCCATGTTCCTAGGCTTGAAATGAGCCATCCCAGAGGTGAAAGAAAGAGGATCCCACTACCACCAAGAAGGAAAGCCAAGAGCAAAGCCTATCCTTTGGACCTGGGACCCCTGTGCTGAGAAGGAGACACAGAGAGAGAGAGAGCGAGCTGTGATACTGAAGAATGCAAGAAGTGATGGCAGAGAAACGGCGACAGGAGAGACCAGCGGCAGAGACCAGCAGCAGGAGATGGTGTGGTGGGCTTCCTGGCCAATGGAGTGAGAAAGCTGAACGTCTTTGGGCAGGAGGCTTGCTGGAGGAGCAGGGTGCCTGCGCGCACTTGGTGGAGCTAGGTTTGCTGATCCGTGGAGCTAGAGCTGAGCACCTTCAGGCAGAGGCTTACTGGTGGAGTGGGGTGTCTTAGTAGTAGGCACTTATCCACAGAGCTAAAAGTGCTTTGTAACAGTTGCTTGAACAGGGCAGAGGTTGAGGGGCTAGAGAGAGGCGTGCCTATGGGCACAGCTGAAAAGAGGCTGTCCTAATGGAAGTACTGTATCCTGCGTGTTCCTGAACTTGAATTGTAACCTGTCAAAAAAAAAAAAATTACTACCCTAATAAACCCCATAATCATGAGTACTGTCTGTGAGTTCTGCGTGGCCGTTGCACTGAATTATCGAACCCAGCAGAAAAGTAGATAGTGCTGTAGGAGAGATGGCTGATGTCAGAATTGGTAAAGATGGTGGAGAGGAGAGGTATGACTGACCTGTCTCATAGGAATCAGCCTTCGGCTGCTGATCTTGGGTCTCCCTCCCCCTTGTGAAGTTAGAGGAGGAGCTTAGACACTGCCCCCACAGCATTTTTACACTTGTCCTTCCCTCTACCCTAGCCTTTTTTAGGTTCTGTTCTTGAAAAAGTCATAACTTTTCACTTTTTTTCCATTATTGTTTCTTAGTTCACGAATCATATATGACAAATTTATTCGTAAATTATAAATGATACAGAATATGATTCTGATATTAACTCCCAGTGCCCCTTACCAGAGAACAAGTCTGGGTAAGGGAAGGATTTCCATCTTGATCCTGCTTTAGACGCTGAGGTTTCATAATCCTTATTCTCTACTATGTGCTGATTCTCTCTATGCCCTAAGTCATTCCATGTGCCACACTAGCCTCTGTCAGACTCATGTCTTCCTGCATCAAGACTTTCAGACTAAATTCAAAGAATTTTCAGTCTTTGCTTGCAAAGGTGGAAAGTCCACAGTTTAGCAGAGAGCTTCCATCTGGTCTATTTTATAGCTACAACCATTACAATGCTTAATAGTCATTCCACTGATCCGTGCAATGCTATTCCATAAACTGAATTTTACAAAATGTTCTTGATGAAAGGCTAGCTGTGGCTAGCTATTATACTAGGAATGACTCCTCTCTGTATGTCTTTTTACCTGCATCTTCTTTCTCAAGAGCAATGATGTCCCCTTTTTCAAACATCATAGCAGAATAAAAATTCGCTGTCAAAAAATCACTCAGTAGTTTTTCTACAAATTAGAGGGTCAGGAAATGTTTTATGAGGCTGTCTTATAGTTGATATGAAAATAATCAACTAAATAGACTCCAGCATCCCCCCTCTGAATAAGCGAACAGACCAATTCAAAGAATGTTCTTGAAACGGATACATTAGAACAGTTTTGCTATATTAAAATACCATTACTCAAGCCCAGAACATGGGTCCCTTTCACCTTGAGATGGAGCACTGCCCTCGTATGAGTTTAGACAAAATGGTCTACTTTTTTACACAAGAACTCTAAGAAATTACTCTCCAATCTCAGGAAAACAGAAATAATTAAGATTGCAACCCTAACCCTTGGGTGTAACTGTACTTACATACTGGTTCTCCACTGAACCACAAGTTTATCACACTGTGCCATACACTCCCATGTAGTAAAATGTATTTCCATGTGATGGCATACCTCATTGTATACACAGGAAAGAACATGATGGTCCAGGAAGAGAAGATCAACATACATAATCCACACTGTATAGTACAGTTTTTATCATTTCCTTGTTCTTAAATATGAAGATACAACTGAACTTGTAGAAGAAACATAGCATCGGTTCAGTTCCTGAAGCAAAAACTACCTTTTATCAAAAGGTTTTTATTATTCATTTTTCCAGGTTCCTGTAAAACCAACTGAAATTGGAAACCCTTGAATGTTAAATTACAAAATAGCTTACAAAGCAATTAATAATGCATTTATAAATTTGTCGAGATTCTGTTTTTGTTGTCGGTGGTGGTTGTTTTAATGCACACAGAAACTCAAGTTCAATATTCTAGGGGCCCTTTCAGACAATTAAAAACTGAATTTTCCAGCCAGGTAGCTAGTAGCTCATTAGAATTTCCATGGACCGTGAAAGCCACTTGCCAATAGTGTCGATCTCACCCAAGAGGACAGATCCTTCTCCGACAAAACATTAGTGACCAACGCTGAGTTTAAGCTGTAACTGGAACAGCTGAGTACACATGGGTGAAAACAGCAGAGAAACTAAAGCCAAGTGGAGGTAGCAAATTGATGTTCTAGCTATTTACCTTTGGAGATTGGAGCTTCCATCCAGGATTTCAAGAAAAACAACAAAACCAAAAAAACCTGGCAATAACAATGCACTTGCAGCAGGCATGATAACAGCACCATCTGACCTGACAGAACTGTCAGTATGAACGGCAAATTCTCTGCATATGATTTTCTGTAATCCCAGCAGCTCAAAACAGAGAAACTTAAGGGGTCAATCAAATCAGCTTTGAATGTCAGTTACTGTCCAAGCAAGTAGTTAATCAAAAAAATCAGGATCACACTTAGAAATAGTCTAAGTCCTTATTCAGTGATCACAGAGACAACTGAAGAAACTCTAGACCTTACAATCCTGTGGAATTAAAATCAATATTAGAAGTGTCACAGCTAGTCTCCATAGCCATGATGAAAATAACATAAACATTTGAATAATTTGTGCAAAAATTTAGTAGACTTGCTCTTCAGAGAGCTTTTAAATGTAGATAAGTGCAATTACCAACTACAACTAGCTATATAGATAGGTCCTGATGTTTAATTTAGATGTAAGCGCTAAGTAAGCTCCCAAGGTGGTAGTTACGTATGTTTCTTGATCAGGGTGCTAGCTACGTAGGTACTTTTAGGTTATACAAATTCATTGAGCTGTACATTTACAGTATGTGAATCCTTCTGACAAAAGAAACATTGTGTCCTCTAGTCAACTACCCCATGAATTTAGTCTCTAAGAAAAGCTACAGTTTCCAATTTTCAATTGATCAGGATTATCTCAGCTTCACACTTGTTTTTCAGTCTTCCAAATTAAGCTGTTTAAGGACAGACTCATCTTAGACATTTGAGAGCAATAACACATGCTTCATTATATTGACGTCTATTATTTCATAACAATGAGAATTATTCTCATGACTTATAAAAGTATTTTTAAACAGGCCTGATAATCATAATGCTATATCCCTGAAAAGATCAACCAAACCACAACTCATGCATGTTACTTCTTAATAGTCATGAATTAGCTTGCGAAAAATACATAAGACTGAGTATAATGCCTCACTGATGGGGAAACTCAAATATATCTGATATAGATGACAGAAGTAGATTAAGTAATAATAAAGACATATGCCAGGAGTATGCAAAATCATGACAAAAAAGGAATGGGACCCAGATATGAATTCCAGTTTTATAACACACTGTTCAAAGATACATCTATCTCCTAGGTCATTGTTAAAGAATACAAAAGGCTTAAAACTATAATTTATTGGCTAAAACTCTATAATAGCTTATTATTTTTATGAGGAAGAGTTATTTCTGTAAGTCAGAGTGCTAGGTCTCAGCATCAGTTTAGTCTACTGTACCCAGAACTGTTGTTGATGTTAGGTGCCATCAAGTCCATTCAACTCACAGTGACCCTATGTACAACAGAATGAAACACTGCCCAGTCTTGTGCCATCCTCACAAACATTGGTATGCCTGAGCCCGTTGTTGTATCCAGAACTACATGCTATAAGTTGATCCTTTCCCTTTTATGCACCAAGTGTTAAGCTTTGTGGGATTAAAGAGAGAAGGGGCAAAAAAAAAGAAGGAAAGAAAGAAATAGGAGATGACTTTTAATGCCAAAACTCATACGTACAACTTTACAGATACCACCAAACAAAAAACCAAACCCAGTGCCATTGAGTCGATTCCGACTCATAGTGACCCTATAGGACAGAGCAGAACTGCCCCACAGAGTTTCCAAGGAGCACCTGGCGAATTCGAACTACTGACGCTTTGGTTAGCAGCCATAGCACTTAACCCCTACGTCACCAGGGTTTCCATACATACCACAGGAATCTCAAAATTATGAAGCATATAAGGCTCAGACAAGTAATAATTTGCTATACGGTACTTCTTCAGAAAATTTCATAGTTACTACCTATATTTGCTCTAGAAGCCTAAATTATCCAAGAAAACAAACAAAGGTAATCTTGTTGGTTGGTATTTCTTTTTCCTTAATAATAATAAAAAAAACAGCAACAATTTTAAGGCTGACCCCATAAAAAGGGCAGTCTTCTTCCAAAATGAACATTTACAAAACCTACTATAGCATAAAATTAATATAATGGGTCAAACTTCTGAGAAAGAAGAAAGATTAAATTTGATCTCAACCTTCGGTTAAAATAAATTTTCAAATGGCTGTCTGATATTAATGACTAGGCAATGCTCAGTTTTCCCACATGGGTTATGCCCTTTAAAACATATTTTTAGCAAGTAGGCAGCACAGAGTGATCAAGCCAAAGTTCAGCTCAGCTCCTCACTCAGATTAACTGGGTTTCAACGGAACGTTTTTGCTTAGATTTAAATTAGTCCCTAATAACCAAAGTTGCATTAACTATTAGGTTTAACCACACGAAAGTGTCATTTCTCCAGGTCAGAAACAGTCAAATCATGGCACTTCCATGTGGTTTAACCTAAAAATGGGTTTTTAGACAGTTCCAACTCTACTCTAGGAAAAAAAGCAAATTAAAACAAAAAAAAAGTTTACATGATGTGAAAATACACGTAAAAAATACTTCCAAAGGAAACAACTAAATGCAAGAAGATAATGAGAAATGAAAAGGAGGGCTTTATGAGAAAGGGGAAAAAATCAGGTAGTTCAACAGGTTCCTGAAATCCTGGTAGTGATCAATAAATCGACTTCTGCTTCACCTTTTATGAAGAAGCTGTACTTAGCAAATCACTGTGTAAGCTGCCTCAATAACAGCACTCCTGCTATCAAGTTTACTTGCAATGATTCCAACAAAGAAATTAATTTCTTAGATGACAAGAAAAGGTTATCTGAAATGGGGAAAACACAGGAGACTGAGCTTTCTGCTAATAAAACAGACAAATATCAGTCTAGGCACTGAATTCAGAGCCGTTTTACTTTCTGTGAGACGTGAATTCCCTGTAGTACAACCGCTATCATTACTTTAACACACTTGCATACGTGCATGCGTACACACACAGATATACATATACACACATACATACATACATATACACATACTTGCCTCAGTTTGCCTGGGATTTTCCTGATTTTAGCAGTAAAAAAGTTCATGACCAAGAAAACCACACCTGAGCAAACCAGGACAGCTAGTCATCCTAAACTATATGTAACAATTTATGCATGTGTGTTTACACATACACACTCATCCACCTCATCCCAAACTTTGAAGAAGATTTTCCTAAAACTTATAACAAATTTATTAACTCTTCAGAAAATAAGTGGCATTATAAAATTATCCAACAGCTATTACTTGTTTTATGACTATATTAATAAAATATGTAACTGGCAATGATCCTATCAGAGAACTTGGAAACTGTCATTCATCAAAGTCACCAGACCCACTCTTTCCTAAAAAGTCTCATGTTTAAATAATACTCATATCACAAAATCATACTCACATCACACAGGTAACCTCTTACAATTATTTTATTTGGTAAATATAAGAAAAATCTCCACAGCATACTACAGGTTTGAATTCTAGCTTCACTACTTGCTAGGTATGTAACTTTGGAAAAATTGCTTAACCTTATTAATTGTCTATTTCCTTGTATGTAAAATGGGGATAATAACAGTACCTACCTCATAAGGTTTTCATGAGTGTTAAATGATGCTATGTATATAAGATGCTTAGCACAAAACGCAGTAGCATAAAATTCATTCTCGATAAATGTCATTTATTATTATTATTACCAAGCGTATTGTACAGTTAAGAACTTATTTTAATGGTGGCAGTTGTCGATATATGTTATTTAATATATATTATTCAGTACTAAGCAAGTACTGAATAGTAAAAACAATACCAACACAAAAACACTTGCTTTACAAGTAAAACTAGAACAGACTAACAAAGCTGACACACTGTATAAAAAAAATTAATGCTATCTCTCCTAAAATATGCCCATTCCCTGAAATGTGTGAAAAGTTCATTGGATCGAGATTAAACTTCAAATTCAAAAAGTACAAAATTTAAAAGCTAACCAGTAAATAATCACTCTGTAGCAACACATTTAAGAAAATTATGGTTTTCAGAGTACTGAATTCCAAATGGAAACCCTAGTGGCGCAGTGGTTAAGTGGTACGGCTGCGAATCAAAGGGCTGGCAGTTTGAATTGCCAGGTGCTCCTTGGAAACTCTGTGGGGCAGTTCTACTTTGTCCTATAGGGTCACTATGAGTCGGAATCAACTCGACAGCACTGGGTTTGTTTGTTTTTGAATTCCAAATGTTCAGTTCATAAGTCAGATAAAAATGTCATGAAGTCAGAAGTTAAGTAGTAGTATAAGGCTTACAACGTATGGCATAGAGCTAAAATTACAACAATGACATATAAGAAAATCTGTATACAACCAGCTGTGTATAGAATAAATCTTCAGCTTTATAAGCCTGTCTGTTATGACATGGTTTTCATAAACTCCTAGTCAAAGTATAATAAAAGAAAAAAAAAAAGTAGGAAAACACTTCCAACCTACTACCATTTAAGACAACCAATTCCAAAGTGATTAGAAAAGATCTATCTCTCAATGGGGGGATGGGGGAATGGGAGGCGGGGGGGTGGGGGGGCAGGCATGGTTTCCAAATCCAAAGGGAAATTAAACCACAAGGTTTAAACAAAACAGAATGAACCAATCAATATCTCAGAAAATAAAAAGGAATAATCTGGTTCTCAGTTTTTTCTTTACAAAAATTTATTTTTAGATCAGATACAGTGGTTTAAGATGCCACCATGTCTTTAAGCTCCATTTGGTAGGGAAATACCTGCTTGGCTCTGCTACTTCTAAAGGTAAATAGGAGGTTTTGCACTTAAGTTACAATGTGGAATACTTCAAAGTAACCTCATGCCAAAATGGCACATTTCTGAGGGATGCAAAGGTATTCAATAAAAAGCTTTTAAAGGCATATTTTTAAACTTGCAGCAGGAAAGCTTTTCTGTGTCAAGACAGTAATTCTTTTAACAACATTGATCAAAATGTCATTCTTTTATGAGTGTACAATACCTTTTAATGGCATACAACAAGCCATTAGGGTTATACACCTCTGTATAGCAGACAGCTTACTGGAAAAAAGGGAACACTGGCCAAGACACAGTCAGTAGATTTTATGCTTCTAATAAGGAACCTTTCTTCCCCTAGCTGCTTCATTCTAAAGTCCGCAACTGAAATTATCCAAAGATTAAGTGTGAGCTCTCATCACTTCCGTAATGTAAAAGAGCTTTCACAGCAAGGATTATACTATATCTTTGTAGATACCCTACGATGGCCTTGAGAACAGCCTCTCACCCAGGGCCAGTAAGAAATTATTCATGAAGATCAGAAAAGAATGATGGTTTTATTTACTTTGCTACTTTCTGGGGAAAGAAGAAAGTGATTTAAAAAAATGTTATGAACTGATCACTTTTTATATTTACTTGCAAAGCCAAAGACTGAACGACCGTTAAAGTTATGTATTACTCTAACATAAACTATCTCTTTTAGTCACCTAATATTGATTAGGTAATCTTTCATAAAAGGAAACTATTTAAAAATCATCCTAAAACAAGTCCTTGTCTTTGAGATACTCATGCTTTAAGAAAGAAAAAATAAATTCTGATACTATTTACAAAACTTAATCACACAAGTATACAAACTCATATAAAATGTCTATCATTTCCAAATTTCTAACCACTCAGAGCATAGGGAGCTAAAGGGTGAAACAAAAATAGAAACAAGGGGACTATTCCTGCTTTTTATATTAAACTTTATTTTTCACTATTTGGGGAAACATAACAAGTACAATTTCTTAGAATTACAGAAATATCCAAGATACATTGATTGTACCCCAAATCTCTGCCTTCTGAAAATTATTTAAGGTCATCATACTCCAAAGTGTGTTGCCAACAGTAAATATAATCCTGCATCAAAAATTAAAACTAACTTTAACCAGATACATTTCAAACCCTTCTCTCTACTAAAGCAGAGGGGAAACAAAGTAGAAGAGTTGTTCTCCTTTTAAAGAAGTGTGTGTGTGTGTGCGTGCGTGCATGTGTGTGTGTATGAGGAACCCTTAATGATGCAAATGGTTAAGGCTCCGCTACTAACCAGAAGGTTGGTTGTTCAAACCTATCCAGAGGCACCTCAAAAGAAATGTTTGACAATCTGCTTCTGAAAGGTCACAGCCTTGAAAAACCTATGGAGTGTAGTTCTACTCTGCAACACACAGAATTGCCATAAGTCAGGATCAACTAGATGGCAACTGTTTTTTGTTTGGGGTGTGTGTATGTGTTTGTAGGTGGGAATGAGAGTAATGGGGGAAAAACAGTAAGAGCAAATAAAGTTGCTATGAATGTCTCTCCAACTTTCATCATCTAAAAACAGGATCAGAGTATTTAGACCAACCCCATCACTGAAAATAACTAAAATACCAGGTAAAATTAAAAAACAAAAAACAAACAAAAAAAAAAAACCCATCTCCTCAAAAGCATCTAAGAGTTGAAAAGAATAGTAAAGAATTATCAATTCAAAATCTAATAAGGAAAAGTGGGAACTCAGAGATAGTAAGTGCAGTGCTAAACCTACTTTTGCCCTGAGGATATTTAGTCTTAAACATCTCATTTGGAATGAGGGACAGAAAACAAACAACACCTAAGAATCTAATAGGAAACCATCTGTCCACGAAGCTGAAAATCTAAAATGTTATCAATTCAAGGTAAAGGTGGCCCAGGAGGGTAGCCATAGGGAGATACAAGGAAAGTTAAGTTGCACTGGCAATGAACAGAGCAGGGAAAAACATAAAATCATAAGTGTGTAACTACAACCTGGCACTCAAGTAAATACGCAGCCCAAATTCACAACACCTAGATGGCTTCCGAACAAAAAAGTGAATAAAAATAAAGTGGTCCCCAACTGGTAGTGTCCCTAAATGCCAGGTTACAGCAAACACACATGTTGTGTGAAGACACAAAGTGTTGCCTTCATACTTGTTTTCAAAAGTCCTCTAAATAATTTTCCAAGGAAAATAAGCAGTACACAGTGTAAAAAAAAAAAAAAAGTATTAAATACATGAAGAAACAAGATACCATGAAAGAGAACCAGCAAAAATAAACCTTCAAATATTTCATTTATTGAAATTATAAAAAAAAATAAGGCGTGCATTATAAAATAACACTTTAATATGCTTAAAATAATTTTAAAGTGTGAAAATATTGTCACAGAAAATAAAAACAAATGACCTAGAAGGACTGAAAGATATGACCTAGATGGATTGGAAGATACTTATAGAAATTAAATATATAGTTGTTGTTACTTGTCATCAAGTCGATTCTGACTCATGGTGACTCCATGTGTGCAGAGTAGAACTGCTCCACAGGGATTTTCAAGGTTGCAACCTGGTTGCGCATTGGTAAAAGCACTTGATCGCTAACTGAAAGGTTGGCAGTTCGAATCCACCAGCCTCTCTGTGGGAGAAAGATGTGGCAGTCCACTTCCCTAAAGATTTACAGCCTTGGAAACCCTATGGGGAGGTGGGTCCAAGATAGTGGAAGAGTCAAGAAGCTTCATGTCATTCCTCCTACAACAGAGACCGAAAAAACAAGTGAATTGGATATATATGACAATCTAGGAACCCCTATCACCAAAGACAAAGCCGAAGAATTGGACTGAGGGGCAGGTGGAAGGAGATACAATTCAAAAACAGCCGAAATGGAGAACTACACATCATGGGATTGCCTGCATCCTGCTAGCTGAATCTGCACAATACACACAGGCTGAGGCAAGGAGCAACATCCCAAGCTGAAATTCACCCCATTTGGTGCAGCCAAGTGACCGTGAATCTGCATGCACCTCCAGAACCAAACACGAGCAACACCAGACGTTTGAAAGTTAAGTGCCAGCCCCCAACCCACTGAGTGCTGGCACCATAACCATCTCCCCGCTCTGACACCAGTCTCATGGCATTCAACAAGATCACACCCCTTCAGCCAGGAGCTCACAACTGGGTCCAGAGACACCTGCTTCTTTGGCCAGCCACTGGCGTAGGGGGTCCATGCACTTGCAGCACCCTTCATCCCCACATGTCATGGATTGAATTACGTCCCCCCAAAAATGTGTGTATCAATTTGACTGGGCCATTATTCCCAGTATTGTGTGATTTTCCTATATGTTGTAAATCTTGCCTCTGTGATGTTAATGAGCCAGGATGGGCAGCAGTTGTGTTAGTGAGGAAGGCCTCAATCTACAAGATTGGATTGTGTCTTGAGGTAATCTCTTGAGATATAAGAGAGAAGCGAGCAGAGAGACAGGGGCTTCATACCGCCAAGAAAGCAGTGTCCAGAGAAGAGCGCATCCTTTGGACCTGGGGTCCCTGTGCGGATAAGCTCGTAATCTGGAGGAGGACTGATGAGAAGGCTGACAGAGAGAAAAAGCCTTCCCCTGGAGCTAACATCCTGAATTTGGATTTTTAGCCTACTTTACTGTGAGGAAATAAACTTCTGTTTGTTCAAGCCACACGCATGTAGTATTTCTGTTACAGCAGCACAAGATGACTAAGACACCACCCTTCACCCCTGCCCCAGGACCTTGTGGAAAAGTTCAACACTGCATGCCCTCACTAAGACAAAATGGGCAGGGCATCCACCTGAAGCCTATTTCAACCTGCAGCAGCCAAGTGGGAGTTGCAGATTTGTGATATTTGACACTGCCCCACCCCCAAAGAAGGGGTCTCACCCACTCACACAAGGGGCCTGAGGGCTAGCCACCCACAACAGGGGCCTGAGAATTAGTGGTATCTCCCAATCCCTCCAGCCAATGGCACCAGGTGCCCAAGGACCAGCTGCACTAGCTGCCCACTACATGCTCTAGCAGACAGGGGTGTGTCTCCATCTGGACACCTGGTAGCAGCCAATAGCCCCCTGCCTTGTCCCACACATCACCCCCCCATTGTAACCAGAAAGCTGTGCCTGCACTGAACACCTGCAGCCTTGCCTGCCTGGCACTAAAGGTGAGAGTCTCCCCACCACAAACTTGGTGACCAACAACCCAGGCACCTGTGCCCCAAACAACCACACCTCTGCCAAAACAGTGAACAGACTCCTAGGCTCACACACCTCGTAGCTGCTCTAACCACCTGGAGACTGGAGTTGAGAGCTTCAATGAGGTAAAATTAAAGATAAGAGTAGCACACACGCACAGCCTACTTGGACATATCAAAACAAAACCAAAAAAACCCCAAAAGTACAGGATGCAGTAAACAAAAATACAATAAATAAATAAATATAATAACTTATCAATGCCTCAGAGATAACAGATAATATCAAATCACATAAAGAAGCAGGACAAGATAGCTCCAGCAAGTGACCAAAATAAAGAGAAAACCTTCTGGAAGAAGGTAAGGAAATAGAACTAACTATCTAATGAAGAATTCAAAAGACTAGTATACAAAGCTCTTCAAGAGATCAAGAAAGAGATCAAGAAAAACACAGACGATACCAAGGAACACACAGACAAAGCAAGAGGAGAATTCAGAAAAATAATACAAAAACAAAATGACAGAATAAAGAGGTTGCTAGAAACCATACAACAACAGCAACTAGAAATCTAAAAGATTAACAATAAAATTTCAGAATTAGACAACTCAATAGACGTTTATAAGAGCAGAACTGAGACAATGGAAGTCAGAATTACTGAGATTGAAAATAAATCACTTGACACCAGTTTGTTTGAGGAATAATCAGAAAAAAAGAATGGAAAAAAAAAATGAAGAAAGCCTAAGAATTATGTGGGACACTATCAAGAGAAAAAACCCACAAGTGATCAGAGTCCCAGAACAAGGGGTGGACAACTGAAAACAGAGAGAATTGTTGAAGATTTGCTGGCAGAAAAATTCCCTAATATCATGAAAGACGAGAAAGTATCTATTTAAGAAGCTCAATGAACCCCACACAGGACAAACCACAAAAGAAAGTCACCAAGACATACCATGATCAAACTTGCCAAAACCAGAGACAAAGAAAAAATCCTGAGAGTGGCTAAGGATAAATGAAAAAAGTCACCTACAAAGAAAAACCAGTAAGAATAAGCTCAGGTGACTCAGCAGAAAACAAGTAGGCAAGGAGGCAATAGGATGACAAATACAAAGCCTTGAAGAAAGAAAATTGCCAGCCAAGAATTATATATTTGGCAAAATTGTCTCTCAAATATGGTGAAATTAGGTCATTTCCAGAAAAAAAAATTAAGGAAATTTGTAAAACCCAGACCAAAATTAGATGAAATATTAAAGGGAGTCCTCTGATTAGAGAACCAACACCACCAGCAATGTTCCAAGAGGAGGACATAGGACACATCAACCAGATTATCAACCCAGATGGAGAATTTACAAAAATAAATCAAAGCTAAAAGACTGAAAACAGGGAACCAGAGACACCAATATATAAATGATGACAAAGACAAAACAAAAAAGAGGGAATAAATGGTGAAGTCACAGAAATTCCATATGAAGAGGAAAGCAAGGCGGTGTCATGAAATAAAAGACTGGTTTAGACTTAGAAAAATCAAGGTCAATTTCAAGGTAACCACAAAGGAAGCTAACAAACCTACCCATCAAAATAAAAAAGAAGAAAAGCATAAAGACTCATGTAAAAATAGCTTGGGTTTAGCATCTGACCTCTTCCAACCCCACAAGGAGGGAAGAGAACCAAGATCAACAGTGCAAGGCTGAATCTCATGAGGTGGAGGCCAGACAAGCCTCCTCTCTCTGCCATCTTTACTAATTCTGAAATCAACCATCCCTCGCACAGCACTCTCTACTTCTCTGCTGGGTTAGATAATACATTGCAATGGCCACACAGAACTCACAGACCATAATCATGGTTACAGGGTTTATTACGAAAAGTAAAAGTTACAATTTAGGCTCAGGAACACTCAGGATACAGTTCTTCCATCGGGACAGCTTATTCCAAACTGTGCTCACAGGCATGACTCTCCCTGGACCTAGGCGTCTCCCTAGAGGTGCTCAGTTTTCTCGTCCTCTGGGCTGGAAAGCACACCACACCATCTCCTGCTGGCAGGTCTCTCCTGCCATTGCTTCTCACCATCGTTAGGGTTACAGCTTTCTCTCTCTCTGTCTCAGTCTCCTGCTTCCAGGAGCTTCTCATGCATGGATCCCAGGTCGAAAGGACATGCTTCCTGCTCCTGGCTGTTCTTCTTTGGTGGTGGTAGGATCCTCCTCTCTCTGCTCTAGAATTGACTCTCTCTTAAGGCAAAACTGACTAATCCCCTTGGTAGGCCACAAGGACCCTATCACACAGTCCTGCCCAATCACCTGGGTGGGAGTTACAAGACCATGGCTAAAAAGGCCACACACAAAAGTAATCAACTGCACCGCAACTCAGCAAACACAAAAGCAACAATAATGAAAGAAATGAAAAAAAATATGTAAACAAAAGGAGCCCAGCATAGAAAATTAAGTGGAACAAAGAAACTGTCAACACCACAAAAAAAGGTCAAAATGACAGGAATACACTCCCACCTACCAATAATTACACTGAATGTAAATGGCCTAAATGCACCAGTAAAAAGGCAGAGAGGGGCAGAATGGATAAAAAAACGCAATCCATCTATATGCTATCTACAAGAGACATACCTTAGACAGAAAGACATAAACAAACTAAAACTCAAAGGATGGGGGAAAAAAAAACAGATCAAGCAAACAATAACCAAAAAAGCACAGGAGTGTCCATATTAATCTCTAATAAAATAGACTTTAAAGCAAACCACCATAAAGGATAAGAAAGGACACCATATAATGATTAAACGGTCAATACAACAGGAGAAAATAACCATAATAAATATATATGTACCCAATGACAGGCCTCCAAAAGACATAAAACAAACTCTAACAGCATTGAAAAGAGAAATAGCTCCACAGTAATAGCAGGAGACTTCAACACACCACTTTCAGTGAAGGACAGAACACCTACAGAAAAACTCAATAAAGATACAGAAGATCTAAATGCCACCATCAACCAACTTGACCTCAGAGACATATACAGAACATTCCACCCAACGGTAGCAACTTATGCATTCTTTTTCAATGCACATGGAACATTCTCCAGAACAGACCACATTTTAGGCCACAAACCAAGCCTTACAAAATCCAAAACACTGAAATAATGCAAAGCATCTTCTCTGATCGTAATGCCATAAAAGTAGAAATCTATAAGAGAAACAGCAAGGAAAAAAAAATCAAATAATAGAAACTGAACAACACCTTGCTTAAAAACTACTGAGTATTAGAAGAAATCAAGAGTAGAATAAAAAAAAATCAAATGAGAAGGAAAACACATCTTACCAAAAGCTTTAGGACACAGCAAAAACAATGCTTAGAGGTCCATTTGTAGCAATAAACACACACATATCAAAAAAGAAGGAAGAGTGAAAATCAAAGCATTAACTCCACAACTCGAACAAATTGAAAGAGAGCATCAAAAGAAGCCCTCAAGCACCAGAAGAAAGGAAATAATAAAAGATTAGAGCATGAATAAATGAAATAGAGAACAGAAAAACAATTGAAAGAATCAACAAGATCAAAAGTTGGCTCTTTGACAAGATGAACAAAATCGACAAACCACTGGGAAAACTGACAGAAGAAAAACAGGAGAGGAAATAAATAACTCAGATAAGAAATGAGACTGGTGATATCATAACAGACCCACATAAAATAAAAAGGATCATAACTAGAATACTATGAAAAACTGTACTCTGAACAAATTTGAAAACGTAGAGGAAATGGACAAATTTCTAGAAACACACTACGTAACTAAATGAAAAGGAAATCACCAAATCAATATCATTTTTAAAAGTCCCCAAGAAGATAAAGTACTTAGAAATAAAATCTAACCAGGGACACAAACTGAGGTAGGAAAAAACTAAATAGACAAGTAACAAAAGGAGAGATCAAAGGGTAATTAAAAAAAAAAAAAAAAAAAAACTCCCAACAACAACAACACAAAAAGTCCTGGTCCAGAAGGCCTCACTGGAGAATTCTGCCAAACTTTCAGAGAAGAGCTAACACCAACATTTCTCAAGGTATTTCAGAGCAGAGCAAAGGAAGGTATACTCCCAAACTCATTCTATGAAGCCAGCATAACCCTGATACCAAAGCCAAGCAAAGACACCACAAAAAGAAAACTACAGACCAATATCCCTCATAAACATAGATGCAGAAATTCTCAACAAAATTCTAGGCAATAGAATTCAACAACACATCAGAAAAATAATAGGGATCGTTCAACATTAGAAAATCAATCAACATAAGAATCCAACACATAAATAAAAGAACCACATGATCCTATCAACTGACACAGAAAAGGCATTCAACAAAGTCCAACACCAATTCCTGATAAAAACTCTCAGCAAAATAGGAGTAGAAGGAAAATTCCTTGACATAATAAAGGGCATTTATACAAAACCAACTGCCAACATCATTCTAAACAGAGAGAGACTGAAAGCATTCCCTGTGAGAATGCAAACCAGACAAGGATGCCCTTTATCACCTCTTATTCAACATTGTGTTGGGAAGTCTTACCTAGAGCAATAAGGCAAGAAAAAGAAATAAAGGGCATCCAAATTGATAATGAAGAGTTACCCAGAAAACCCCAAAGAATCCACAAGAAAGCTAGTGGAACTAAAAAGATGACTTTAGCAAAGTAGAAGGATACAAGACTAACATGAAAAACCACTTGAATTTCTCTACACCAACAACGAGAACTACAAAAAGGAAATCACCAAATCAATACCATTTACAAAAGTCCGCAAGACGATAAAGTACTTAGAAATAAATCTAGCCAGGGACATAAAAGACCAATACAAAGAAAACTTCAAAATGCTACTGCACAAAACCAAAAGAGACCTACATAAATGAAAAAAAATACAATGCTCGTGGATAGGAAGACTCAATGATGTGAATATATCAATTCAACCCAAAGCCATACGCAGACACAATGCAATCCTGATCTAAATTCCAACAGCTTTCTTTAACAAGATAAAGAAACAAATCACTAACTTTACATGAAAAGAGAAGAGGCCCCAGATAAGTAAAGCATTACGGAAGAAGAAGAACAAAGTGGGAGGCCTCACACTACCTTATTTTAGAATCTATTATACAGCCAGGGTAGTCAAAACAATCTAGCACTGGTAAACAACAGAGACATAGACCAATGAAACAGAGTTGAGAACCCAGTTGTAAATCCATCCATCTATGAGCTGCTGATACTTGACAAAGTGCTAATGTCCGTTAACCCGGGAAAAGACAATCTCTTTAACAAACTGTGCTCGCATAACTGGATGTCCATCTGTAAAAAAAGGAAATAATATCCATACCTCGCACTTTACATAAAAACTAACTCAAAAGGAATCAAAGACCTAAACATAAAATCTAAAACAATAAAGATTGTGGAAGAAAAAATAGGGACAATGCTTGCAGCCCTAACATACAGCTTAAGTAGCACACAAACCACAACTAACAATACACAAACACCAGAAGAGAAACTAGATAACCGGGAACTAGAAACTACATGTAAACTCCTAAAAATTAAACACTTATGCTCACCAAAAGACTTCACTGAAAGAGTAAAAAGAAAACCTACAGACTGGGAAAAAAAAAATTGGCTATGATATATCCAAAAAAGATCTAATCTCTAAAATCTACAAGATACTGCAACACCTCAACAACAAAAAGACAAATAATCCAATTAAAAAATGGGCAAAATATGTGGACACTTCACCAAAGAAGACATTCAGGTGGCTAATAGACACATGAGGAAATGCCTGCAATCATAAGCCATCATCCGTTGCTGTCGAGTTGGTTCAGACTTTTAGTAACCCTACAGGACAGAGTAGAACTGCCCCATAGGGTCAAACCAAAACTACATTGAGATACCGTCTCACCTCAGCAACACTGGCACTAATACAAAAAACACAAAATAAAAAATGTTGGAGAGTTGAGGAGATATTGGAACTTTTACGCATTGCTGATGGGAATGTAAAATGGTACGACCATTTTGGAAAACGCTATGGTGCTTCCTTAAAAAGCTAGAAATAGAAATACCATACAATCCAGCAATCCCACTCCTAGGAATATACCCTAGAGAAATAAGAGCCACCACAGAAATAGACATATGCATACCCACGTTCACTGCAGCACTATTCACAATAAGAAAAAGACAAAAACAACCTAAATGTCCACCAACAGATAAATGGATAAACAAACTACGGTACATACACACAATGGACTACTGTGCAACGATAAAGAACAATGATGAATTCACGAAACATCTCACAACATGGATAAATCTGGAAGGCATTATGTTGAGTGAAATTAAAAACTCACAAAAGGACAAATATTGTATGAGATCATTATTATAAGAACTCAAGAAAAGGTTTACACACAGAAAAAAGCATTTTTCATGCTTACAAGAGTTGGAAAAGAGGAAGAGGGGAAATCACTAACTAGATAGTAAAAAAAAAAAAAACAAATGTTAATTTTGGTAAAGTGAAGGACAACACACAATATAGGGGAATTCAGTTCAAACAGACCAAAGCAAAAGCAGAGAAGTTTTCTAGACACATCCAAACACTTTGAGGGACCAAGTAGCTGGGGCTGTGGGATGGGGACAACAGTCTCAGAGGACATCTAGCTCAAATGGTATAACAGAGTTCATAAAAGAAAACGTTCCGCATCCACCTTGATGAATAGCTTCTGGAGTCTTAAAAGGTTGCAAGCGGCCATCTAAGATACATCCATTGGTCCCATCCCATCAGAGCAAAGAAGAATGAAGAAAACCAAAGACACAAGGAAAATATTAACCCAAAGAACTAAAGGACCAGATGAACCAGAGTCTCCACCAGCCTGAGGCCAGAAGAACTAAATGATGCTCGCCTACCACCAATGACAGTTCTGACAGGAATCACAACAGAGAGTCCTGGGCACAGTGGGAGAAAAATGTAGAACATTTTTCAAATTCATGAAAAAAGACCAGACTTACTGTTCTGATGGAGCCTGGAGGAACCCCCAAAACTATTGTCCCAGACATTCTGCTAACTGAGAGTTGAAACCATTCTTGAAGGCCACTTTTTAGTCAAAGATTAAACAGGCCTACAAAATAAAAAATAACACACGTGAGGAACGTTCTTCTTAGTTCAATCAAATACATGAGACCAACTGGGAAACTTCTGTCCAAAAGCAAGATGAGAAACCAGGAAGGGACAGGAACAAGATGAATGGACACAGGGAGCCTGGGGTAGAAAGGGGGAGTGTGTTGTTACATAGCGGGGATTGCAACAAAAGTCACAAAATGATATGTGTATACAGTTTTGAACGAGAAATTAACTCGAGCTGTAAACTTTCATCCAAAGCACAATAAAAAAATATTCTACTGAAGAATCCTGATGAAAAGAGGTAAATGCAAAACAGAATTTCAAATTCTCGGGGAATCCAGACTTCCTGGAGCCAAAAAGTTTGGATGAACCCCTGAAACTATTGCCTTGAGATAATCTTTAAAACTTAAACCAAAAATATCACCTGAAGTCATCTTAAAACCAAACAATATTTCAGCTTAACTAGTAAAAAAAAAAAAAGTCTGCCTTGAGGATTATGGTCTTTAAAGAACTATCTATATGAGATCAAACTGATAATGCAAGATTATAAGACTGACAATGGTGTCACAACTCGAAGAATGTAATCAGTGTCGCTAAATGGTACGTGTAGAAACTGTTGAATTGGTTTTCTTTTTCATGTACATTCTCAACAATGACAAAATAAATAAAAAGACGGGGGGGCCAAGATGGCAGAGTAGTCAGACGCTTCCGGTGAACTCTCTCACAACAAAGACCTGAAGAAACAAGTAAAACGATAATATTTAGGACAAGCTAGGAGCCCTGAACATCAAAGGCAAAGTTAGAAAATGGAATGGGGAGGTGGGGAGGGAGCGTTCAGAAGCGGAGAGGAGTTGCCAGACCTGAATTGCTGAGAACCCTCAGGCTGTGTTGGGCGGGTGGTAGCATTTGGCTGCAGTTTCCTCAGGAAGAAACAGCAGCCACACAGCCTACTTACACCTCCAGAACCAGAAAAGAATGGCACTCTTGGCAAAACCTAAATACTTGCATTTATTTTACCATGGCCCCAGCCCCCAAGCCAGCTTCACTGGATATCGATTTCCCTGGGCATGAGATAGGTCCTGCTGAGCGTCCCGAGCCATTGTCCCAGGTTTAGGAATAAATTCACAGTGGGGGAAAAGATACTCTGCCAGCTCCACTAACCTGGGGAGCTCAAGACAGAAGTGGCTCCCGTTCAGGCATAAATGGTCTGTGGACTTCTAACACCTTTCCCTACAGCAAGGACCTGTGTGGGCCTATTTCAGGAGAATAGGTCCTTGTTAGCAGACTGAAACTGTTTCAGCTGTGCAGTGGAGAGGTGGGTGTTTGATGTTTGACAGCACTTTGCCTGTTAAACAGGGTCCTCACCTACCCACATCAGGGGCCTAAGGACTGGTGGCTCCACTCAGATCACACAGCCACCCGTGACAGAGGTCCAAGGATAACTGGTACCTCTCAGTCCATACAACCAAAAGCACTGCGTCTGCAGAACCCACCCATCTGTGTGCTCTAGGGAACGGGGACATGCTTTCCCACAGACACCTGGGGCATGGTTCTCAGGCCCCTGCCTTGTTCAGAGCATGACCCCTTGCTGCACCCAGATACATGTAACTACACCAATCACCCCTAGCCCTCTAAGACTGCAGGACAGGGACTATACCACACACTTGATGACCAACTATCTGGACACCTGAGCTGAATCCATACAAGAAAAGGGAATGGACTCCTAGGCTCATATACCTGATAACAGCTCTAGCCATCTGGTGACAGGACGTTAGAACTTCAAAGGCAAAAATAATCAAGCTAGTTCACTCAAGCAACCTATCTGGACATATCAAAACAAAACAAAGCAAGAAGGTAGGATACAGTAAAAAAAAACATAAAATAAACTAATACAATAACTTATAGATGGCTCAGAGACAACGGTCAATATCAAATCACATAGAGAAGCAGACCACGATCACTTTGCTCTCAAAACAAAGAATCAAGGGATCTTCAGGATGAAAGTGTTTTCCTGGACTTACCGGATGCAGAATACAAAAGATTAATACATAGAACTCTTCAAGACATCAGGAACAAGTTCAAAAAGGAGACCAGGCAATACACAGAACAAGCCAAGGAGCACGAAGATAAAGCCGGTGAAGAAACTGGAAAGGTTATTCAAGAACATACTGAAAAATTTAATAAGCTGCAAGAATCCATAGAGAGACAGCAATCAGAAATTCAGAAGATTAACAATAAAATTACAGAATTAGACAAGTCAATAGAAAGTCAGCAGAGCAGAGCTGAGCAAGTGGAAGGCAGAATTGGTGAGATTGAAGATAAAGCACTTGGCACCAGCATAGTTGAAGAAAAAGCAGATAAAAGAATTTTAAAAAATGAAGAAACCCTAAGAATCATGTGGGATTCTATGAAGGGAAATAACCAAGAGAAAGTACCAGAACAGGGAGGGATAACAGAAAATACAGAAGAGAATTGTAGAAGATTTGTTGGCAGAAAACTTCCTTGATATCGTGAAAGATGAGAAGATATCTATCCAAGATGCACATCAAACTCCACATATGGAAGATCTTAAAAGAAAGTCACCAAGACATAATCAAACTTGGCAAAACCAAAGACAAAGAGGGAATTTTAAGAGCAGCTAAGGATAAACGAAAAGTCACCTACCAAGGAGAGGCAATAAGAATAAGCTCAGACCACTCAGCAGAAACCATGCAGGCAAGAAGACAATGGGATGACATATAAAGCATTGAAGGAAAAAAATTGCCAGCCAGGAATCATATATCCAGCGAAACTTTCTATCAAACATGAAGGCGAAATTAAGACATTTCCATATAAACAGAAGTTTAGGGAATTTGTAAAAACCAAACCAAAACTACAAGAAATACCACAGGGAGTTCTCTGGTTAGAAAATCAATAATATCAGATATCAACCCAAGACTAGAACACAGGACAGAGGAACCAGATGTCAACCACGATAGGGATATCACAAAAATAAATCAAGATTGAAACCAGGGAAACAGTGATGTCATTATGTAAAAGAAGACAACATTAAAACAATGAAGAAGGCCTAAGAAATGTAGTCATAGATCTTTCATATGGAGAGGAAGACAAGGCAATATAAAGAAATTAAAGTTAGGTTTAAACATAGAAAAGTAGGGGTAAATATTAAGGTAACCACAAAAAAAAAAAAAAAAGGAGACTAATAATCCCACTCATCAAAATAAAAGACAAGGAAAAAATAGAAACTCAGCAGAAATAAAATCAACAACAACAAATAAGAGGAAATGACAATATATAAACTACTTAGCACAAAAAATTAGGTGGGAAAAAGAATGTGAACACACACAAAAAGACATCAAAATGACAACACGAAATTCATATCTATCCATAATTACGATGAATGTAAACGGACTAAATGCACCAACAAAGAGACAGAGTGGCAGAATGGATAAAAAAAACACAATCCGTCTATATGCTGCCTACAAGAGACACGCCTTAGACTTAAAGACACAAACAATCTAAAACTCAAAGGATGGGAAAAAAATATATCAAGCAAACAACAATCAAAAAAGAGCTGGAGTGGCAATATTCATTTCTGACAAAACAGACTTTAAATTTACCACAAAAGATAAAGAAGGACACTATATAATAACTAAAGGGACAATACACCAGGAGGATATAACCATATTAAACATTTATATACCCAATGACAGGGCTGCAAGATACATAAAACAAGCTCTAATGGCACTGAAAAGTGAGATAGACAGTGTCACAATTATAGTAGGAAACTTCAACACACCACTTTTGGTGAAGGACAGAACATCCAGAAAAAAGCTCAATAAAGACACGGAACAGCTAATTGCAACAATTAACCAACTTGACCTCATAGACTATACAGAACACACCACCCAACAGCAACTAAATATACTTTCTTTTTTAGTGCACATGGAACATTCTCTAGAATAGACTGCATATTAGGTCACAAAGCAAGCCTTAACAGAACCCAAAACATCGAAATACTACAAAGCATCTTCTCTGACGATAAAGCCATAAAACTAGAATAACAGAAAAATCAGGGAAAAGAATTCAAAAACATGAAAACTGAACACTTTGCTCAAAAAACAATTGGATTATAGAACAAATTAAGGATGGAATAAAGAAATTCAAAGAAACCAGTGAGAATGAAAACACTTCCTATCAGAACCTTTGGGACACAGCAAAAGCAGCGCTCAGAGGTCAATTTATAGCAATAAATGCACACATACAAAAAGAAGAAACGGCCAAAATCAAAGATGATTCCTACAACTTGAACAAATAGAAAGAGAGCAACAAAAGAAATCTTCAGGCACCAGAAGAAAGCAAATAATAAAAATCAGAACAAAATTAAATGAAATAGAAAACAGAAAAAGGATTGAAGGAGTTAACAAGACCAAAAGCTGG
Organism: Elephas maximus indicus; assembly: GCF_024166365.1. NCBI lineage: Eukaryota > Metazoa > Chordata > Mammalia > Proboscidea > Elephantidae > Elephas > Elephas maximus. The sequence continues at coordinate 37,931,605 of NC_064839.1, read as the reverse complement.
TTCTTTGAAAAGATTAACAAAATCAATAAACCACTGCCCAGACTGACAAAAGAAAAACAGGAGAAGAAGCAAATAACCTGAATAAGAAATGATATGGGCAATATCGCAACAGATCCAACTGAAATTAAAAGAATCATAACAGAGTACTATGAAAAGTTGTACTGTAACAAATTTGAAAACCTAGAGGAAATGGACAAATTTCTAGAAACACACTACCTACTTAAACTAACACAATCAGAGGCAGAACAGCTAAATAAACCTATAACAAAAAAAAAAGAGATTGAAAAAGTAATCAAAAAACTTCCAGAGAAAAGCCCTGACACTGACAACTCCACTGAAGAATTCTACCAAACTAGCAGAGAAGAGTTAACACCACTACTACTAAAGGTATTTCAGAGCATAGAAAAGGATGGAATACTACCAAACTCATTCTATGAAGCCAGCATAACCCTGATACCAAAACCAGGTAAAGACTCTACAAAAAAAGAAAATTACAGACCAATATCCCTCATGAACTTAGACACAAAAATCCTCAACAAAATTCTAGCCAATGGAATTCAACAACATATCAAAAAAAAATTCACCATGACCAAGTGGGTTTCATACAAGGTATGCAGGGATGTTTCAACATTAGAAAAACAATCAATGTAATCCATCACATAAATAAAACAAAAGATGAGAACCACATGATCTTATCAATTGATGCAGAAAAGGCATTTGAAAAAGTCCAACGCCCATTCATGATAAAAACTCTCAGCAAAATAGGAATAGAAGGAAAATTTCTAAAGATTATAAAGGGCATTTATACAAAGCTAACAGCCAACATCACCCTAAACAGAGAGATTCTGAAAGCACTCCCCTTGAGAATGGGAACCAGACAAGGATGCCTTTTATTACCACTCTTATTCAACCTAGTGCTGGAGGTCCTAGCCAGAGCTATTAGGCTAGATAAAGAAATAAAGGGCATCCAAATTGGCAAAGAACAACTAAAAGTATCTCTTTTTGCAGATGACATGATCTTATACACAGAAAAACCTAAAGAATCCTCAAGAACGCTACTGAAACTAATAGAAGAGTTTAGCAGAGTATCAGGATACAAGATAAACATACATAAACCAGTTGGATTCCTCTACACCAACAAAGAGAGGGATGAAGAGGAAATTACCAAATCAATACCATTTACAATAGCCCCAAGAAGATAAAATACGTATGACTAAATCTAACCAGAGACGTAAAAGACCTATACAAAGAAAACTATAAGACCCTACGACAAGAAACCAAGAGACCTATATAAGTGAAAAAACATACCTTGCTCATGGACAGGAAGAGTCAACACTGTAAAAATGTCTATTCTCCCCAAAGTGATCTACAGATACAATGCAATCCCGATCCAAATACCAGTGACATTTTTTAATGTGATGGAGAAACCAATCACCAACTTCATATGGAAGAGAAAGAGGCCCCAGATAAGTAAAACATTACTGAAAAAGAAGAACAAAGTGGGAAGCCTCACTCTACCTGATTTTAGAACCTATTATACCTCCACAGTAGTCAGAACAGCCTGGTACTGGCACAACAACAGATACATAGCCCAGTGGAACAGAACTGAGAATCCAGACATAAATCCATTAGCAGCTAATATTTGACAAAAGCCCAAAGTCAGTTAAATGTGGAAAAGACAGTCTGTTTAATTCTGCATCCCACTTTGAAGAGTAGCGTCTGGGGTCTTAAACTCTAGCAAGCAGCCGTCTAAGATGTATCAATTGGTCTCAACTCACGTGGATCAAAGGAGAATGAAGAACACCAAGGACACAAGATGATTACGAGCCCAAGAGACAGAAAGGGCCACATGAACCAGAGACTACATCATCCTGAGACCAGAAAAACTAGATGGTGTCCAACTACAATTGATGACTGCCCTGACAGGAAACACAACAGAGAACCCCTGAGGGAGCAAGAGAGCAGTGGGATGCAGACCCCAAATTCTCATAAAAAAGACCAGACTTAATGGTCTGACTGAGACTAGAAGGACCCCGGTGGTCATGGCCCCCAGACCTTCTGTTGGCCCAGGACAGGAACTATTCCCAAAGCGAACTCTTCAGACATGGATTGGACTGGACAATGGGTTGGAGAGGGATGCTGGTGAGAAGTGAGCTTCTTGGATCAGGTGGATACTTGAGGCTATGTTGGCATCTCCTGCCTGGAGGGGAGATGAGGGGTAGAGGGGGTTAGAAGCTGGCGAAATGGACACGAAAAGAGAGAGTGGAGGGAGAGAGCGGGCTGTCTCATTAGGGGGAGAGTAATTGGGAGAGTATAGCAAGGTGTATATGGGTTTTTGTGTGAGAGACTGACTTGATTTGTAAATTTTCACTTCAAGTACAATAAAAATTATGTATAAAAAAAGACAGTCTGTTTAACAAATGGTGCTGGCATAACTGGATATCCATCTGTAAAAACATGAAACAAGACCCACATCTCACGCCATGCACAAAAACCAACTCAAAATGGATCAAAGACCTAAATATAAAATCTAAACCAATAAAGATCATGGAATTAAAAATAGGAACAATGCTGGGAGCCCTAATACATGGCATAAGAAGTATATAAAATATTATTAACGACACAGAAGAGAAACTAGATAACTGGGAGTTCCTAAAAATCAAACACATATGCTCATCCGAAGACTTCACCAAAACAGTAAAAAGGTTACCTACAGACTGGGAAAAAGTTTTTAGCTGTGACATTTCTGATCACCATTTGATCTCTAAAATCTACATGATACTGCAAAAACTCAACTACAAAAAGACAAATAACCCAATTAAAAAACAGGCAAAGGATATGAACAGGCACTTCACTAAAGAAGACATTCAGGTAGCTAACAGATACTTGAGGAAATGCTCACGATCATTAGCCATTAGAGAAATGCAAATCAAAACTACAATGAGGAGGCGGGGCCAAGATGGCTGACTAGGTAGACGCTACCTAGGATCCCTCTTGCAACAAAGACTCGGAAAAACAAGAGAATCGATCACATACATAACAATCCATGAACCCTGAACAACAAACACAGATTTAAAGAAGATTAATTAAAAAAAAAAAAAAAGCTCATAACAGGGAATCATTGAAGTCAATACGTAAAAGATCACAATAATCAAAAAGAGGGACTAAATACAGGAGGCATAGAACTGCCATATGGAGAGGGATACAAGGCGATATAGGACAATACAAGTTAGGTTTTTACTTAGAAAAATAGGGGTAAATATTAAGGTAACCACAAAGAGATATAACAACTCCATAACTCAAAATAAAAGCCAAGAAAAACGTAACGACTCAACAAACATAAAGTCAAATACTATGAAAATGACGAACACACAATTTACAAAGAAAAACGTCTCAGCACAAAAAAGTAACTGGAAAAATGAAATTGTCAACAACACACATAAAAAGGCATCAAAATGACAACACTAAACACTTATTTATCTATAATTACGCTGAATGTAAATGGACTAAATGCACCAATAAAGAGACAGAGACTCTCAGACTGGATAAAGAAACACAATCTGTCTATATGCTGCCTACAAGAGACACACCTTAGACTTAGAGACACAAACAAACTAAAACTCAAAGGATGGAAAAAAATATATCCAGCAAACAATAAGCAAAAAAGAAGAGGAGTAGCAATACTAATTTCTGACAAAATAGACTTTAAACTTAAATCCTCCACAAAGGATAAAGAATGACACTATATAATGATAAAAGGGACAATTGATCAGGAAGATATAACCATATTAAATATTTATGCACCCAATGACAAGGCTGCAAGATACATAAATCAAATTTTAACAGAACTGAAAAGTGAGATAGACACCTCCACAATTATAGTAGGAGACTTCAACACACCACTTTCGGAGAAGGACAGGACATCCAGTAAGAAGCTCAATAGAGACACGGAAGACCTACTTACAACAATCAACCAACTTGACCTCATTGACTTCTACAGAACTCTCCACCCAACTGCTGCGAAGTATACTTTTTTTTCTAGCGCACATGGAACGTTCTCTAGAATAGACCACATATTAGGTCATAAAACAAACCTTTGCAGAATCCATAACATCGAAATATTACAAAGCATCTTCTCAGACCACAAGGCCATAAAAGTAGAAATCAATAACAGAAAAATTAGGGAAAAGAAATCAAATACTTGGAAACTGAACAATACCCTCCTGAAAAAAGACTGGGTTATAGAAGACATCAAGGAGGGAATAAGGAAATTCATAGAATGCAACGAGAATGAAAATACTTTCTATCAAAACCTCTGGGACACAGGAAAAGCAGTGCTCAGAGGCCAATTTATATCCATAAATGCACACATACAAAAAGAAGAAAGAGCCAAAATCTGAGAACTGTCCCTACAACTTGAACAAATAGAAAGTGAGCAACAAAAGAATCCATCAGGCACCAGAAGAAAACAAATAATAAAAATTAGAGCTGAACTAAATGAATTAGAGAACAGAAAAACAATTGAAAGAATTAACAAAGCCAAAAGCTGGTTCTTTGAAAAAATTAACAAAATTGATAAACCATTGGCAAGACTGACTAAAGAAATACAGGAAAGGAAACAAATAACCCGAGTAAGAAACAAGAAGGGCCACATCACAACAGACCCAACTGAAATTAAAAGAATCATATCAGATTATTACGAAAAATTGTACTCTTAACAAATTTGCAAACCTAGAAGAAATGGATGAATTCCTGGAAAAACACTACCTACCTAAACTAACACATTCAGAAGTAGAACAACTAAATAGACCCATTACAAAAAAAGAGATTGAAATGGTAATCAAAAAACTCCCAACAAAAAAAAAGCCCTGGCCCGGACGGCTTCACTGCAGAGTTCGACCAAACGTTCAGAGAAGAGTTAACACCACTACTACTAAAGGTACTTCAAAGCATAGAAAAGGACGGAATACTACCCAACTCATTCTATGAAGCCACCATCTCCCTGATACCAGAACTAGGTAAAGACATCACAAAAAAAGAAAATTACAGACCTATATCCCTCATGAACATAGATGCAAGAATCTTCAACAAAATTCTAGCCAATAGAATTCAACAACATTTTATCAAAAAAATAATTCACCATGACCAAGGGGGATTTATACCAGGTATGCAAGGCTGGTTTAATATTAGAAAAACCACTAATGTAATCCACCATATTAATAAAACAAAAGACAAAACCACATGATCTTATCAATTGATGTAGAAAAGGCATTTGACAAAGTCCAACACCCATTTATGATAAAAACTCTCACCAAAATAGGAATTGAAGGAAAATTCCTCAACATAATAAAGGGCATCTATGCAAAGCCAACAGCCAACATCACTCTAAATGGGGAGAACCTGAAAGCATTTCCCTTGAGAACGGGAACCCGACAAGGATGCCCTTTATCACCGCTCTTATTCAACATTGTGCTAGAGGTCCTAGCCAGAGCAATTAGGCTAGACAAAGAAATAAAGGGCATCCAGATTGGCAAGGAGGAAGTAAAATTATCTCTATTTGCAGATGACATGATCTTATACACAGAAAACCCCAACGAATCCTCCCGAAAACTACTGAAACTAATAGAAGAGTTTGGCAGAGTCTCAGGTTGTAAGATAAACATACAAAAATCACTTGGATTCCTCTACATCAACAAAAAAAACATCGAAGAGGAAATAACCAAATCAATACCATTCACAGTAGCCCCCAAGAAGATAAAATACTTAGGAATAAATCTTACCAAGGATGTAAAAGACCTGTACAAAGAAAACTACAAAGCTCTACTACAAGAAATTAAAAAGGACCTACTTAAGTGGAAAAACGTACCTTGATCATGGATAGGAAGACTTAACATAGTAAAAATGTCTATTCTACCAAAAGCCATCTATACATACAATGCACTTCCGATCCAAATTCCAATGTCATTTTTTAAGGTGATAGAGAAACAAATCACCAACTTCATATGGAAGGGAAAGAAGCCTTGGATAAGCAAAGCATTACTGAAAAAGAAGAAGAAAGTGGGAGGCCTCACTTTACCTGATTTCAGAACCTATTATACAGCCACAGTAGTCAAAACAGCCTGGTACTGGTACAACAACAGACACATAGACCAGTGGAACAGAATTGAGAACCCAGATATAAATCCATCCACATATGAGCAGCTGATATTTGACAAAGGCCCAGTGTTGGTTAATTGGGGAAAAGATAGTCTTTTTAATAAATGGTGTTGGCATAACAGGATATCCATGTGCAAAAAAATGAAACAGGACCCATACCTCACACCATGCACAAAAACTAACTCCAAGTGGATCAAAGACCTAAACATAAAGACTAAAACGATAAAGATCATGGAAGAAAAAATAGGGACAACCTTAGGAGCACTAATACAAGGCATAAACAGAATACGAAACATTACCAAAAATGACGAAGAGAAACCAGATAACTGGGAGCTCCTAAAAATCAAACACCTATGCTCATCTAAAGACTTCACGAAAAGAGTAAAAAGACCACCTACAGACTGGGAAAGAATTTTCAGCTACGACATCTCTGACCAGCGCCTGATCTCTAAAACCTATATGACTCTGTCAAAACTCAAGCACAAAAAGACAAACAACCCAATCAAGAAGTGGGCAAAGGATATGAACACACACTTCACTGAAGAAGATATTCAGGCAGCTAACAGATACATGAGAAAATGCTCCCGATCATTAGCCATTAGAGAAATGCAAATTAAAACTACGATGAGATTCCATCTCACTCCAACAAGGCTGGCATTAATCCAAAAAACACAAAATAATAAATGTTGGAGAGGCTGCGGAGAGATTGGAACTCTTATACACTGCTGGTGGGAATGTAAAATGGTACAACCACTTTGGAAATCTATCTGGCGTTATCTTAAACAGTTAGAAATAGAACTACCATACAACCCAGAAATCCCACTCCTCGGAATATACCCTAGAGAAATAAGAGCCTTCACACAAACAGATATATGCACTCCCATGTTTATTGCAGCACTGTTTACAATAGCAAAAAGCTGGAAGCAACCAAGGTGTCCATCAACAGATAAATGGTTAAGTAAATTGTGGTATATTCACACAATGGAATACTACGCATCGATAAAGAACAGTGACGAATCTGTGAAACGTTTCATAACATGGAGGAACCTGGAAGGCATTATGTTGAGCAAAATTAGTCAGAGGCAAAAGGACAAATATTGTATAAGACCACTATTATAAGATCTTGAGAAATAGCATAAATTGAGAAGAACACATACTTTTGTGGTCACGAGGGGGGGAGGGAGGGAGGGGAGGCGAGGGTTTTTTACTGATTAGTTAGTAGATAAGAACTACTTTAGGTGAAGGGAAGGACAATACTCAATACAGAGAAGGTCAGCTCAAATGGACAGGACCAAAAGCAAAGAAGTTTCCGGGATAAAATGAATGCTTCAAAGGTCAGTGAAGCAAGGGCAGGGGTTTGGGGACTATGGCTTAAGGGGACTTCTAAGTCAATTGGCAAAATAATACTATTATGAAAACATTCTGCATCCTACTTTGAAATGTGGCATCTGGGGTCTTAAATGCTAACAAGTGGCCATCTAAGATGCATCATTTGGTCTCAACCCACCTGGATCAAAGGAGAATGAAGAACACCAAGGTCACACGACAACTATGAGCTCAAGAGACAGAAAGGGCCACATGAACCAGAGACTTACATCATCCTGAGACCAGAAGAACTAGATGGTGTCCGGCCACAACTGATGACTGCCCTGACAGGGAGCACAACAGAGAACCCCTGAGGGAGCAGGAGATCAGTGGGATGCAGACCCCAAATTCTCATAAAAAGACCAGACTTAATGGTCTGACTGAGACTAGAGGAATCCCGGCAGTCATGGTCCCCAAACCTTCTGTTGGCCCAGGACAGGAACCATCCCCGAGGACAACTCATCAGACATGGAAGGGACTGGACAATGGGTTGGAGAGAGATGTTGATGAAGAGTGAGCTACTTGTATCAGGTGGACACTCGAGACTGTGTTGGCATCTCCTCTCTGGAGGGGAGAAGGGAGGGTAGAGAGAGTTAGAAACTGGCAAAGTTGTTACAAAAGGAGAGACCAGAAGGGCTGACTCATTAGGGGGAGAGTAAGTGGGAGTATGGAGTAAGGTGTATATAAGCTTATACGTGACAGACTGACTTGATTTGTAAACGTTCACTTAAAGCTCAATAAAAATTATTAAAAAAAAAAAAGAAATTGAAAAAAAAAAAAACTACAATGAGATTCCATCTCCAACAAGGCTGGCATTAATCCAAAAAACAGAAAATAATAAATGCTGGAGAAGTTTGGAGAGACTAGAACACTTATACACTGCTAGTGGGAATGTAAAACGGTACAACTACTTTGGAAATCGATTTGGTGCTTCCTTAAAAAACTAGAAATAAAACTAGCATACGATCCAGCAATCCCACTCCTTGGAATATATCCTAGAGAAATAAGAGCCTTTACACAAAGAGATATGTGCACACCCACGTTCACTGTAACATTGTTTATAATAGCAAAAAGATGGAAGCAACCAAGGTGGCCATCAACAGATGAATGGATAAATAAATTATGGTATATTCACACAATGGAATACTATGCATCGATAAAGGGCAATGAGAAATCCATGAAACATTTCATATCATGGGGGAATATGGAAGGTATTATGCTGAGTGAAACTAGTCAGTTAAAAAGCACAAATATTGTATGAGACCACTATTATAAGAACTTGAAAAATAGTTGAAACAGGGAAGAAAATATTCTTTGATGGTTATGAGAGCGGGGAGGCAGGAGGGAGAGGGGTTTTCACTAATTAGATAGTAGACAAGAAATATTTTAGGTGAAGGGAAAAAAAACATACAATACAGGAGAGATCAGCACAACTGGACTAAACCAGAAGCAGAGAAGTTTCCGGAATAAACTGAATGCCTCAAAGGCTAGCGTAATAGGGTCAGGAGTTTGGGGACCATGGTTTCAGGGGACATCTAAGTCAACTGGCCTAATAACATCTTTTAAGGAAACACTCTGCATCCCACTTTGAAGAGTGGCTTCTGAGGTCTTAAATGCTACTAAGCAGCCATCTAAGATGCATCGAGTGGTCTCAACCCACCTGGAGCAAAGGAGAATGAAGAATACCAAGGACACAAGGTAATTATGAGCCCAAGAGACAGAAAGGGCCACATAAACCAGAGACTACATCAGCCTGAGACCAGAAGAACTAGATGGTTCCCAACTACAACCGATGACTGCCGTGACAGGGAACACAACAGAGAACCCCTGAGGGGGCAGGAGAGCAGTGGGATGTAGACCTCAAATTCTCATAAAAAGACCAGACTTAATGGTCTCACTGAGGCTAGAAGGATTCCAGAGGTCATGGTCCCCAGACCTTCTGTTAGCCCAAGACAGGAACCATTTCCAAAGCCAACTCTTCAGACAGGGATTGGACTGGACTATGGGATACAAAATGATACTGGTGAAGAGTGAACTTCTTGGATCAAGTAGACACATGAGACTATGTGGGCAGCTCTTCTCTGGAGAGGAGAGGAGAGGGCAGAGGGAGTCAGAAGCTGGCCAAATAAGACATAAACATAGAGCATGAAGGGAAGCATTGGGCTGTCTCATTAGAGAGAGAGCAACTAGGAGGAGTATATAGCAAGGTATATATAAATTTTTATATGAGAGACTGACTTGGTTTATAAAGTTTCACTGAAAGTACAATAAAAATTAAAATAAATGCATAAATAAAAGGATCACTTTGGGGTGGGAATCCTATTGCAATGTAAAAAAGAAAAAAAAAATTGCAGTAGCAGTAGTTAATTACAGAGTGAAAAAAAAAAAAAAACAGAGTATAAGGCAGCTCTACTCTGCCCTATAGGGTCTCTACGAGTCAGAAATGACACAAAGGCAGTAGGTTTGGCTAGGGCTTCACCTTTCGGAAGTGGAATGCTAAACTTATCTTCCAAGGTGGGTCCGAACCAACAATTTTTCAGCTAATAGTAGAGAGGTTTAACTGTGCCATCCAGGGGCTGAATATACAGTAATTGAAAATAAAACAGTGGAGAGGATACACTGAGTCAGCTCAGAACAGACTGAGCCTCCCAATAAGAACAACCAGAAAAACTAGGTAAAATATAAGAAGCAACTACATGAAGGGATCAGAGAGCTGCCAAAGCAGACAAGAATCAAGGGACCAAGATATGGACGAAAGAAAAATCCAGAAAGATGAGCGCAACTGTTAGTATAGATTTTTGCCAAGAGGCTAAGAAGCAAAACAGAGATTTTAGCAGTCTCACAGATTAGGAAAATAAAACTGGAGTTCAGGCACCATTAATGGTAAACTAGAAATACATCAGCATGTATTAACTCAGTCCTTGATTGGATTAAGTTAAACTGTGTCTACCCTACCTGCTGCCAGAAGCAAAAATAAACCTCCTTTGGAAAAAGTTAATATCATCCAGTCTGTGAAAATGTCACATCTAATAACTGACATTCAGTTGACAATTACTTAGTATACCACAAGACAAAACCACACTAAGAGAAAAAACACAAAGAAACAGACCCATAGGAGATCGAAATACAGGAGTTATTAGATTCAGACTTTAAAATATCTTTGATTAATATGTTGAAGCCTGATTCAGAAGAGGACATAGAATGAGGGATGTCATCCCTGATGTCAGATGGATCTTGGCTGAAAGCGGGAACACCAGAAGGATGTTTACCTGTGTTTTATTGACTATGCAAAGGCATTCGACTGTGTAGATCATAACAAATTATAGACAACATTGTGAAGAATGGGAATTCCAGAACACTTAATTGTGCTCATGAGGAACCTGTACACATACCAAGAGGTAGTTGTTCAAACAGAACAAGGGAATACTGTGTGGTTCAAAGTCAGGAAAGATGTGTTTCAGGGTTGTATCCTTTCACCATACTCATTCAGTCTGTATACTGAGCAAATAATCAGAGAAGCTGAACTATATGAAGAAGAATGCAACATCAGGATTGGAGGAAGACTCATTAACACACTGTATTATGCAGATGACACAACCTTGCTTGCTGAAAGTGAAGAGGACTTAAAGCACCTATTGATGAAGACCAAAGCTACAGCCTTCAGTATAGACTGCAATGCAACATAAAGAAAACAAAATTCCTCAAAACTTGACCAATAAGCAACATCATAACAAATAAAGAAAAGACTGAAGTTGTCAAAGATTTCATTTTACTTGGATTCATAGTCAATGCCCATGGAAGCAGCAGTCAAGAAATCAAACAATATATCGCATTGGGCAAATCTGCTGCAAAAGACCTCTTTAATGTGTTAAAAAGCAAAGATGTCACTGAAAGAACTAAGGTGCCATGACCCAAACCATGGTATTTTCAATCATCTCATGCTCATGTGAAAGCTAGACAATGAATAAGGAAGACCGAAGAAGAATTGATGCCTTTGAATTATGGTGCTGGCAAAGAATACTGAATATACCATGGACTGCCAGAATAATGAAAAATCTATCTTAGAAGAAGTACAGTCAGAATGCTCCTTAGAAGCAAGAATGGAGAGACTTCGTCTCACATATTTTGGACATGTTATCATGAGGGACCAGTCCCTGGAGACGGACATTGTGCTTGGTAAAGTAGAGGGTCAGCAAAAAAGAGGAAGACCCTCAACAAGATAGATTGACATAGTGGCTATAATGATGAGCTCAAGTATAGCAAAAGTTGTGAGGATGGCACAGGACTGAGCAGTGTTTCATTCTGTTGTACATAAGGTTGCTATGAGAGCAGACTCAATAGCACCTAACAGCAACAACAATATGTTTTAAAAAAAAAATAGAAGAGGACTCAGACTCCAGTTTCCTATAAAATTATGGCTATCACCTAAATCCAAATGTCTCCATATAACTTCCAAAAAAACTTTAAAACTAATGGACCACATCTACCACGGCCTCCATGAGACTGAGTCTAGTACAACTAGATGGTGCTCAGATACTACCACTGACTGCTCTGATAAAGATCACAATAGAGGGCCCTGGACAGAGCTGGAGAAAAATGTAGAACAAAATTCTAACTCAGAAAGAAAGACCAGACTTGCTGGCCTGACAGAGACTGAAGAACCCCTGAGAGTATGGCCCCGGACACCCTTTCAGCTCAGTAACGGCATCACTCCTGAGGTTCACCCTTCAGCCAAAAATGGGACAGACCCATTAAACAAAATAAGACTAAAGGGGCATACCAGCCCACAGGCAGGGACTAGAATGCAGGAGGAAACAGGCAAGCTAGTAATAGGGAACCCAAGGTTGAGAAGGGAGAGTGTTGAAATGTTGTGGGGTTGTTAACCAATGTCATAAAACAAAATGTGTGCTAAATATTTAATGAGAACTAGTTTGTTCTGTAAACCTTCATTTAAAGTACATTTTTAAAAAAAGGTCTCTCCAATAAGAGATCATAGAAGTAATATAAAGGAAGACAGATAAATTAGACTACACAAAAATTAAAAACTACTGTTCATTAAAAACAAAAACCTTAAAAATAAAAATGGAATAATGAAAAAGAAAAACACATAATCCACACCTATAGTATAACTAAGAGAAAATGAATACTATAAACTCAAATACACATATGTAGAGAAATGAATACCGGAATCCAGCAGCCATACATGGAGGAAATGCTGGAGCAAAGAGACATAAAAAAGCTATATAAAAAAGAGGAGAGAGAAGCAGGGAGCTTGGGATGACAAACTATAGATGAAATAAAAACCAAAACCAAACCTGTTTCCGTTGAGTTGATTCCGAATCATAGTGTAGAACTGCCCCGATAGGGTTTCCAAGGCTGCAAATCCTTAAGACAGCAAACTGTCAAACATTTTTCTCCTGTGGAGCAGTTTGTGGGTTTGAACCACCGATCTTTCAGTTAGCAGCTACAGTGCTTAACCAATAGGCCACCAAGGGAAATCCTGAGAATAGGTCTGAGACTTGTTAGATCACAGAACTGGTTACTGTGGAATTCCAAGGAAGGGGCTTGCAGTTGGAAGAAACAGAGTGACAGTCTTGGGACAGCAGCATTTCTGAGAGAGAAGGCAGTCACTTGAATGCTTGGTAGTAAAGAGAAAGAAAAACAGAGATTTAGGCAGTCACAGAGATTAGGGAAATACAAACTGGAGTTCAGGCACTGTTAATGGTAAACTAGAAATCAGCTCAATCACTGATTGGATTAAGGTAAACTGTGTCCACCCTACGTACTAGCAGAAGCAAAAATAAACCTTCTCTGGAAAAAGTTAGTATCATCCAGACTGTGAATTAGTACCCAAAAAAACCTACAACTGCGTATTATTTTCTCACCATTTAGAAGTCTACATGTCCGAATTGAGGGCATTGGTTCTAGGGAAGACTTATCTCTGTTGGCTCTAGTGGAAGGTCATTGTTTATTTTCCACTCCTGTTCCTTGGTTCTTTGGAGATCTTCATGTGGCCTGGCTTCTATCTTCCCCTATTTGTGCTTCCTTTGTCTCTGTGCCTAATCTTCTCTCTTTATATCTCAAAAGTGATTGACTTAAAACACACCCTATGGCCTCATTTTTTTTATGGCCTCATTAACATAACAAAGAAAACTCTATTCCCAAATGGGATTATAGCCACAGGTACATGGGGTTAGTACTCAATACCTATTTTGGGGGGACACAATTCAATCCACAACAAGAGATTCAAAATAACAGTTCTACAGAAACAAAAGATAATCACAAAATCAGAAGACACCAAACCCTGACTTCTTCCCCAAAAAAGGCACCATAGACTGAAAGAACTGCACTTCATTATAGCAACTAAATAGGGTGTTTTTGAACTAAGAAACCTTGCAAACATCCTCACCACTTTCTGTATAAACTATTATTGTTAGTCAAGGAAAATAAGGTATTCAAAACATCTGAAAAACAGCAGAGAGGAACAGTAAAAAGTTATTATAACACAAAAAATGAGAACTAAAACTCTTCGGTTGATGAACACACTTTCCCTCATCCACCTCAAAACAAAACAAACCAAAACCATAAAGCAGAAAAAAGTATAATAATATCCCAAACTAAATTATATATTCTTAAGCTGGTATTTATAGATATAATTCAAAAATCGAATCAAACATTCAGCAATTCAGAACAGAAATGGGCAAAATTCAGGAATATGTGAAATGAGAGGTAACTGGGCTCATTAAAGAAACTGAGAAGAAAAAACAAAAATTATTTTAGAAACAATTGTCCCCAAGAAAGAGCAGGTTTGAATGAAAATATAAGAAGAACTATTGAACTAAGACACAGATACAGCCAAGAAAACAAAACAAAATGAAGAAAGATGGTAATAAGGATCAGGAAAACCAAAACCAATCCCACTTCCATCGAGTCACTTCTGACTCATTGGGAAGAAAGTGTTATATACAAGAAAGGGAAAGAGGATCCAACATACATAAAATTGTAGCATCTGAATAAGCAAACAATGGAAGTAATATCTAAAACAATAATACAAAACATTACCAGAAATAAAAGACATAAATCTACACATTAAAAGGCCTACCAAGAACCTGGGAAAACTGATAGAAACACTCCATTCTAAGATATAGTACATTATCAGACTTTAAAGATAAGGAAGAAATCTTCTGGGATTGCTTACAAAGAAAGAAAAATCAAATTGTCATAAGACATTTTAGAGGCAACATATAAAGAAATAAAAATTAAGTCGATTCTTGCTATTTGTGAATTCTGTATCTTAGTGCCTGAACTCCCTTTTTCCTTACTTTCTCAAGACATAGCAAGGTGTCTCTTTTGAAATGTTGATATATATATATTTTTTTACAAGTCAACATTCCACTGACCTCAATTTCTTATTTGTAAAAGAGTGACAACAGTACCTAGCACATAGTATGGTCAAATGAGATAACAGTAAATGTTCAACAAATGTTAGTTATTACTGTAACTTCTATTACAACCATAATGCTTCTTATAAGCAGCTATGAGTCAGAATTGACTCGATGGCAGTGGATTTTGGTTTTAAGCAAGGATAGCAAGACTACTTCTCACATACTTATCAGGAGGGATCAGTCCCTGGAGGACAGCATGCTTGGTAAAGTAGAGGGTCAGCAAAAAAGAAGAAGACCTTCGACGAGATACACTGACACAGTGGCTGCAACAATGGGCTAGAGCATGGCAACAATTGTAAGGATGGTGCAGGCCTGGACAGTTTTTCATTCTATTGTGCATAGGGTCACTAGGAGTTGGAACTGACTCGATGGACCCTAACAACAACAACTGCTGTTACTGGTGCTGTAAATATTATTATTATTTTTTGTTCCCAGCAATGATAACTGCTTATGAAAGTATGTCTTAGCAATGATAGCTGCTTTTGGGTTTAAGTCAAATGTCTGGCCAAAGCCACTTTAAGGAATCGGTAGATCATAACTTGAGAATCCCAGATAGAGCAAATGAGGTTCCTATAGTGTATGTACATCTTAGGCTGGCTCTACAGTGCTACAGAAATAGGTGTCAGGGATTTTTTTTTCCCCCTTTCTTCCCTAAAGCTGCCACAAACTATTCTTGGAGGCTTATCTCCTTCAGAACTGATGGCAGAATAGGACACAAATTCCCCAGTGTTTTTGTTGTCTTTTGTTTTTTCTTTATGTTGCACAAAGCAATCATAGTAGTCATTTTCACATTTTTTTTCCTAACTGCTATAGGTAACTACGAAGTGCCTAGCAAAAGTAATGAAGATAGAAATTGTCTGCAGACTTGAACTGTACAAAATTTTTACACTCCCAGCCCGTGTTCTGTAGGTCTGAGTTTCTGAAAGTCCCTTGAATCTCCTGTTTGCATCATACATCTCTGTGGGAGATTCTTTTTAAGTGACCCTAGCTTCTGACCTCACAGCTCTTAAGAAGCCCCCTCTTCACAAAAGTTTCTCCCCCACAAACAGGCTTAATGGTACAGTGAGAACAAATTCCTGTGTTCCTTGGGGACAGAGATAAAATCTTTATAATTTTGTCAATAGAATGGGATCTGATATCAATAAATGTTGTTTCTTATGAACTAGAAACCACTCAGGTACCCTCGTTTCAGCTGTGTAATCTGTCTCTCAGCGGACTTTCCTACTTGGTGATTACCTTTTAACTGAACTTCTTATGCCGTGTATCTCCTTATGGCTTTGCCTCACATCCCAAATAATTATGGTTTCCTCCCTCTGAGACTATTTAGTATCTTTTAAAAAATCTCCTAGAAGGCATTTATTTGTGAAATATACATTAGTGAAATTGCATCCAGGTCATAATATTTTACATTTTTGCTTGATCTACTGTTCCGAAAGGACACCACAACTTCTTTAAAAGTTATAGATTATGACTTTGAGTACGCAAATAAGTTCTCCTAACATTCTTTTCTCAATTGGTTCTGGTGTGTCCTCAGTCCATTTGATATTGCTACTCATTTATAAGTGAAAAAAATGTTAACTTGATTATCCCTTAGTACCGTGACTCTGTGTATCCGTTCCATCTTCTTTTGACGCTTCCTGTTCAATTGTTCAATATTTTGCCCACAAAAAACCCAAAAAAACCAAACCCATTGGTGTTGAGTCGACTGCAACTCAAGGCTTCAATTTTTTCTTCAGTTCTCTGAGCTTGAGAAATGCCAAGTTTGTTCTTCCCTCTTAGTTTTTTAACATAGGTGTTTGCACATTTCATTATAATACTTTACTTTGTCTTATCAAGCTGCCCTTTGAAATCTGTTCATCTCTTTTACTTCATCATTTCTTCCATTTGCTTTAGCTACTTTATGCTCAAGAACAAGCTTCAGAGTCTCTTCTGACATCCATTTTGGTCTTTTCTTTCTTCCCAGTGTTTTTAACGACCTTTTGTTTTCTTCAAGTACAATGTCCTTGATGTCATCCCACAATTCATCTGGCCTTTGGTCATTAGTATTCAATGAGACAAATCTATTCTTGAGATTGTCTCTAAATTCAGGTGAGATATATTCAAGGTTATACTTTCGCTCTTGTGGACTTGTTTTAATTTTTGGCACAGAGTCACCATAAAAAAGAATTAGTTGACGTTCAATCATTTCAGGAAGAAACATATGATCAAGAACTGATGGTACTGAAGGAAAAAGTCCAAGGTGCACTGAAGGCACTGGCGAACGACAAGACTCCTGAAATTGACAGAATACCAATTGAGATGTTTCAACAAATGGATGCGACCCTGGAAGCTCCAGCTTAGTCATCTATGCCAAGAAATTTGGAAGACAGCTACCTGGCCAACCAGCTGAAAGAGATTCATATTTATGTCCATTTCAAAGAAAATGATTCAACAGAATGTGGAGTTTATTGAACAATAACAATAATACCACATGTAAGTAAAATTTTGCTGGAGATCATTCAAAAGTGGTTGCGGCAGCATATGAACAGGGAACTGCCAGAAATTCAAGCTGGATTCAGGAGACGACATGAACAAGGGATATCATTGCTGATGTAAGATGGATCTTGGCTGAAAGCAGTCATATCAGAAAGATGTTTACCTATGTTTTATTGACTATGCAAAGGCATTCGATTATGCGAATCATAACAAATTATGGATAACATTGTGAAGAATGGGAGTTCCAGAACACTTAATTGTGCTCGTGAGGAACCTGTACACAGAACAAGAGGCAGTCGTTCGAACAGAACAAGAGGATACTGACTGTGTGGCTTAAAATCAGGGAAGGTGTGTGTCAGGGTTGTATCCTTTCATCATACTTATTTGATCTGTATGCTGAGCAAATAATCCAAGAAGCTGGACTATATGAAGAAGAATGCAGCATCAGGATTGGAGGAAGACTTATTAACAATAGGCAATATGCAGAGAACACAACATTGCTTGCTGAAAAGGGGCTTGAAGCACTTACTGACAAAGATCAAAGACTACAGCCTTCAGCATGGATTACACCTCAATATAAAGAAAACAAAATCCTCACAACTGGACCAATAAGCAACATCATGACAAATGGAGAGAAGACTGAAGTTGCCAAGGATTTCATTTTATTTGGATTCATAATCGGTGCCCATGGAAGCAGCAGTCAAGAAATCAAACAACATATTGCATTGGGCAAATCTGCTGCAGAAGACCTCCATAAAGTGTTAAAAAGCAAAGATGTCACCTTGAGGATGAAGGTATGCCTAACCCAAGCCATGTTATTTTCAATTGCCTCATATGCATGTGAAAGCTGGACACTGAATAAGAAACACTGAAGAAGAAATGATGCATTTGAATTTTGGTGTGGCAAAGAATAGTCGTACAGCGAGAATGTGAGACTCTGTCTCATGTACTTGGATATGTTATCAGAAAGGATTAGTCCCTGGAGAAGGGCATCATGCTTGGTAGAGGGTCAGTGAAAAAGAAGAACACCCTGAAGAAGATGGACCAACACAGTGGCTGCAACAATGGGGTCAAACACAGCAACAGTTGTGAGGATGACACAGGATTGGGCAGTGTTTCATTTTGTTGTATGCAGGATTGCTGTGAGTGGGAACTGACTCGACAGCACCTAATGATTGTTATCCCTTCCAAGTCTACCACCATTTTGTTCCGTCCTTTGTATATTCTTATAAAAATCATTGGAAATATTCTAAAAATAAGAATAAAACAAAACTAACTTCTATACATCTACCACATAGCCTAAGAAATAAATCATTACCAATATAGCTCAAGCACTCTATCGGCTCCTTTAATAACCTTCTGTCTCTCTTCCCCCGACTGGTACATGCCACACATTACTTCCACAACTAATTACTATCTGAAGCTGATGTTTATAATTCCCACGCATTCTTTTATGCTGCAACTTTTACTAAATGATATTTTATAGTGTTCCATGTATTTTTAAACTTTAATTTTGTAATATACTGCATATATACTTCTGTACCATTTTTTTTCTCAAATTTTCATTGTGAGGTTAATCAAATTAATACATATTTCTCTCATACATTATTTTAAATGCTATACATTTTTTCATCCTGAAAATACATGAAAAATAGTTTTACACTTACTCTTTGTATAAATGAAAAATAAATCCATAATATTAATAAGTCTATGCATAAAAAAATAACTAGGGGAGAAAGGAACTACCTTCCTTACAACAGAACACTAGCTAATAAATGCAGAACGAATGATGGATGTAGAAGATCATTATTTGGCATCCTCCACAGTTGTAATTATTTTAGGCAAGGATCATCAATGAATGTTAAAACTAATGGGAAAATTTTAACAAAATTTTAACAAAAACATCTTATACAAACTGTTTTAGAAAACGAAAAGTGAACAGCCCTCCCCCTAACTTCCCAAATTTTGTAAGGCGTTGTAAAAAAAAAAAAAAATTTTTTTTTTTTTTTACGCATCTTAATAAAACTAAACAAGGACAGTTTGAGAATTGAAAATTACAGGCTAGCTAATTTCCTTTATGACCATAAAAAGAACAACCCTAAATAACATATTACCAAAACAAAAACAGTTTGTATAAGATAGGGAATATCTCTAATGTGAATGCTTGAGTCTTGCTTGT
This sequence comes from Elephas maximus indicus, assembly GCF_024166365.1. Taxonomy (NCBI): domain Eukaryota; kingdom Metazoa; phylum Chordata; class Mammalia; order Proboscidea; family Elephantidae; genus Elephas; species Elephas maximus. The sequence goes on along the minus strand of NC_064839.1, from coordinate 37,911,985 downwards.
AAAAACTATATGGGCTTAGAAGTGTTGGGTTTCCTTTGCATTTTTAACTTTTTAATTTTGAAATAATTTCAGACTTGCAAAAATAGTGCAAAAAATCTCAATATACACTTTACTCACTGTGTATCATACACATACCACTCACTTTACACTATGTTAAGCATTTTCTACATTGTTCCATGTGTACATACATATATGTACACATATACATTTAAGTACATATTTCTAATTTTTTTTCAGAATGATTTGAGAGCAAGTTGAAGATATAATTAAAAAATAAAGTACGTCGTGACCAAGTTGGGTTTATCACAGGAACGCAAGATTTATTTAACGCTGAAAAATCTGTCAATGTAATTTACCACACTAAGAGATTAAAGAAGAAAACTATAACCAGCTCACACAGAAAAACCATTTGAGAAATTCAAAACTACTTTTATTCATGATTAAAAAAAAAAAATCTTAGCAAACTAGGAATGGAAAGGAATTTACAAAACCTGATAAACGGCATCTGCTAAAAACACATTTTATGATAAAACCGTAGAATGATTAAACCTTAGACGCATCACCATTTAAACATGGACAACTTCAACCATTGCTTCTATTCAACTCTGTACTTCAAGTTCTGGTCAGGGCAGTAAGACAACAAAAATAAAATATAGAAAAATGGAAAAAAAAGGAATACAACTATGCAAAGATATAGTTACAAATAAATCCTAGCAGAATCTATAAACCATTAAAACTAATAAGAGCAAGATTAGCAAGGTTTTTGGATGCAAATTTGTGTTTCCATATACCAGCAACAGTTAAAAAACAAATTTTAAGAAGATGCTCATTTACATTAGCAACAAAAGCATCTAGGCAAAAGATATTTAAGAATAAATCTAACAAAACAGGTAAATATTTTTCTAATAATCATAGCTAATATTCACTGAGCATTTTTGATTGCCAATGTACTTGACAAAAATTAACACCAAACCTCACAACTCTATGAGATAGGTACTGTTATCACTGTTACTATTTTAAGAGACAGGGAAAATAAGGCACAAAGAGCTTAGATAACTTGTGCAAGGTCACAGACTGGACTGTGTAGGATCAAAATTCAAACGCAGGTAATATGGAGCTGGAGCCACACTCTTAAGCAAACATTTATAAAACTGAATTAAAAGACATGAGAGCATCCGAATATACTACGATCAAGACAGGAAGAACCAATATTACGAAGATGAAAATCTTTTCAAATTAACATGTATGTTCAAAGCAATCACAATCAAAACCCCAAAAAGACTTCTCATGCCATTTAACAAGCTAATTCTAAAATTCATATGGAGGATATAAGAGTCAAGAATAACTAAGGGTGGGCAGAGCCAAGATGGCAGAACAGACGCTTCCGGCAAGCCCTCTTACAACAAAGACCCGAAAAAACAAGTGAAACGAGTATATTTATGACAAGCTAGGAGCCCTGAGCATCAAAGGCAAGCTTAGAAAACAAACAGAGGGGCAAGGAGAAGAAGAGATGGTTCAGAAACAGGAGTTACCAGACCTGAATCACGGGAAGCTCTCAGGCACCATTCCTGGAGAGGCAGCGGCAGGCTGGTACTAGCGTTTGGCCACAGTTTCTCAGGGAGAAGCAGCCAGCCACACAGCGTGCTCACACCTTCAAAACCAGAGAAGAACAGCGCTTTCGGCAAAAGCTAAGTACTTGCACATATTTTACCATGCTCCCCCCCCCCCCGCCACACCCCTAAGCCGGCTTCAGTGGCTGAATTCCCTGGGCCTGAGATAGGCACTGTTGAGCGCCTAGAGGCATTCTCCTGGCCTTTGAGAAGGAAAAAATTTGCAACTGGGGGAAAAGATAATTTGCCAGCTCCACTAACTAGGGGAGCTCAGGACAAAAGCAGCTCCTGTCCAGGCATGAATGGTCCATGGACTTTGAGAAACTTTCCCCTCTGCATGGACATGTGTGGGCCTATTTCAGGAGAATAGGCCTTTGTTGGCAGACTCCAACCATTTCAGCTGTGCGGTCGAGAAGTGGGTGTTTGATGTTTGACGTTGCTCTGCCTATTAAACAGGGTCCTCACCTACCCACATCAGGGGCCTAAGGACTGGTAGCTCCACTCAGGTCATCCAGCCACCCATAACAGGGGTCCAAGGATAACTGGTGCCTCCCAGTCCTTACAACCAAAAACACTGGGTGTCCATGGTCTGTCTGCAGAACCCACCCACCTGCACGCTCCAGGGAATAGGGATGCGCTTTCCTCAGAGACACTCGGGGGCCGGTTCTCAGCCCCCTGCCTTGTTCAGAGTGTGACCCCCTGCTGCAATCAGATACCGGTACATACACCGATCACCCCTGTCCCTCTAAGACTATAGGACAGAGCCTGTACCACCCACTTGATGAGCACCTACCTGGAAACCTGAGCTGAATTCATACAAGAAAAGTGAATGGACTCCTAGACTGATACACCTGACAACAGCTCTAGCCATCTAGAGACAAGATGTCAGGGCTCCAAAGGCGAAAATAATCAAGCTGGCTCACTCAAGCTTCCCATTTGGGCATATCAAAACAAAACAAAACAAAGCAAGAATCTACGACACAGTAAGCAAGCATAAACTAATACAACAACTTATAGATGATTAGGAGACAATAGTCAATATCAAGTCACATAAAGAAACAGATCATAATCACCTCAACAACCTCTCAGAACAAAGAATCCAGGGATCTAAAGTGCATACCTGGAATTACCAGAGGCAGAATACAAAAGATTAATATACAGAACCCTTTAAGCCATCAGGAAGGAAATGAGGCAATATGTAGAACAAGCCAAGGAACACACAGATAAAGCAATTGAAGAAATTAGAAATATTATTCAGGAACATAATGAAAAATTTAATAAGCTGGAAAAATCCATAGACAGACAGCAATCGGAAATTCAGAAGATTAACAATAAAATTACAGAAGTAGACAACTCAATAGAAAGTCAAAGGAGTAGAATTGAGCAAGTAGAAGCCAGAATTTCTGAACTTGAAGATAAATCACTTGGCACTAATATATTTGAAGAAAAATCAGATAAAAGAATTTTTAAAAATGAAGAAACCTTAAGAATCATGTGGGACTCTACCAAGAGAAATAACTTACGAGTGACTGAAGTACCAGAACAGGGAGGGATAATAGAAAATACAGAGAGAATTGTTGAAGATTTATTGGTAGAAAACTTCCCTGATATCGTGAAAGATGAGAAGATATCTATTCAAGATGCTCATCGAACTCCACGTAAGGTAGATGTTAAAAGAAAGTCACCAAGACATATTATAATCAAACTCACCAAAACCAAAGATAAGGAGAGAATTTTAATAGTAGCTGGGGATAAACGAAAAGTCACCTACAAAGGAGAGCCAGTAAGAATAAGCTCAGACTACTTAGCAGAAACCATGCAGGCAAGAAGGCAATGGGATGACTTATTTAAATAGCTGAAGGAAAAAAATTGACAGCCAAAAATCATATATCCAGCAACACTATCTCTTAAAAATGAAGGTGAAATTAGGACATTTCCAGATAAATAGAAGTTTAGGGAATTTGTAAAAACCAAACCAAAACTACAAGAAATACTAAAGGGAGTTCTTTGGTTAGAAAATCAATAACATCAGGTATCAACCCAACACTAGAACACTGGGCAGAGCAATCAGAAGTAAACCCAGATGGGGAACTCAAAAAAACAAAGCAAGATTTAAAAAAAAAAAAAGCTCAAAACAGGGTAACAGTGAAGTTATTATATAAAGGAAGACAACATTAAAACAATAAAGGACTAGGAAATGTAATCACAGATCTTCTATATACAGAGGAAGATACGGTGATACAAAGAAATAAAAGTTAGGTTTAAATTTAGAAAAATAGGTGTAAATAATAAGGTAACCATAAAGGAGACAAACTATCCTACTCATCAAAATAAAACACAAGAAAAAAATAGAGACTCAGCAGAAACAAAATCAACAACAACGAATAAGGGGAAAGGACAATATATAAACATAATCTATTAAGTGGGAAAAAGAAACTGTCAACAACACACAAAAAAAGACATCAAAATGATAGCACTAAATTCATACCTATCCATAATAACGATGAATGTAAATGGACTAAATGCACCAATAAAGAGACAAAGAGTGGCAGAACGGATTAAAAAGCATGATCCGTCTATATGCTACCTACAAGAGACAAACCTTAAACTTACACACAAGCAAACCAAAACTCAAAGGATGGAAAAAAATATATCAAGCAAACAACAATCAAAAAAGAGCAGGAGTGGCCATATTAATTTCTGACAAAATAGACTTTAAAGTTAAATCAAACAGAAAGAATAAGGAAGGACACTATATAATGATTAAAGGGACAATACACCAAGAAGATATAACCATATTAAATGTTTATGCACCCAATGACAGGGCTGCAAGATACATAAAACAAACTCTATCAGCATTGAAAAGTGAGATAGACAGCTCCATAATAATAGTAGGAGACTTCAACACACCACTTTCAGTGAAGGACAAGAAATTCAGAAAAAAACTCAATAAAGACACGGGAAATCTAAATGCCACAATCAACCAACTTGACCTCATACATACATACAGAACATTCCACCGAACAGCAACCCAGTATACTTTCTTTTCTAGTGCACACGGAACATTCTCTAGAATAGACCACATATTAAGTCATAAAGGAAGCCTTGGCAGAATCCAAAACACTGAAATGTTACAAAGCATCTTCTCTGACCATAAGGCTATAAACGTGGAAATCAATAACAGCAAAAGTAGGGAAAAGAAATCAAACACTTGGAAACAGAACAATACCTCAAAAAAGACTGGGTTATAGAGGACATTAAGGATAGAATAAAGAAATTCATAGAATCCAATGAGAATGAAAACACTTCCTATCAGAACCTTTGGGACACAGCGAAAGCAGTGCTCAGAGGTCAATTTATATCAATAAATGCACATATACTAATAGAAGAAAGGGCCAAAATCAAAGAATTATCCTTACGACTTGAACAAATAGAAAGAGAGCAACAAAAGAAGCCCACAGGCACCAGAAGAAAACAAATAATAAAAATTAGAGCAGAACTAAATGAAATAGAAAACAGAAAAACAACTGAAAGAATTAACAAGACCAAAAGCTGGTTCTTTTAAAAAAATCAAGAAAATTGATAAACCATTGGCCAAACTGACAAAAGAAAAACAGGAGAGGAAGCAAATAACCCAAATAAGAAATGAGATGAGCAATATTACAACAGACACAACTGAAATTAAAAGAATCATACCAGATTACTATGAAAAATTGTACTCTGACGAATTTGAAAACCTAGAAGAAATGGATGAATTCCTAGAAACACACTGCCTACTTAAACTAACACAAACAAAAGTAGAACTAAATAGACCCATAAAAAAAGAAAAGAATGAAAAGGTAATCAAAAAACTCCCAACAAAAAAAAAAGCCCTGGGCCGGACAGCTTCACTGCAGAGTTCTACCAAACACTCGGAGAAAAGTTAACACCACTGCTATTAAGCGTATTTCAGAGGATAAAAAAGGACGGAATACTACCAAACTCATTCTATGAAGCCATCATATCCCCGATACCAAAACCAGGTAAAGACACCACAAAAAAAGAAAAGTACATACCTATATCCCTCACGAACTTAGATGCAAAAATCCTCAACAAAATTCTAGCCAATAGAATTGAACAACATATCAAAAAAATAATTCACCGTGACCTACTGGGATTAATACAAGGTATGCAGGGATGGTTCAACATTAGAAAAACAATTAATGTAATCCATTACATAAATAAAACAAAAGACAAGAATCACATGATTTTATCAATTGATTCAGAAAAGGCATTTGACAAAGTTCAACACCCATTCATGATAAAAACTCTTAGCAAAATAGGAATTGAAGGAAAGTTCCTCAACATAATAAAGGGTATTTACACAAAGCCAACAGCCAATATCATCCTAAATGAAGAGAGCCTGAAACCATTCCCTTTGAGATTGGGAACCAGACAAGGATGCCCTTTATCATCACTCTTGTTCAACATTGTGCTGGAGGTTCCTAGCCAGAGCAATTAGGCTAGATAAAGAAATAAAGGGCATCCAGATTGACATGCAAGAAGTAAAATTATCCCTATTAGCAGACTACATAATCTTATACACAGAAAACCCTAAAGAATCCTCAAGAAAACTACTGAAACTAATAGAAGAGTTCAGCAGAGTATCACGATACAAGATAAACATACAAAAATCAGTTGGATTCCTCTACACCAACAAAAAGAACATCGAAGAGGAAATCACCAAATCAATAGCATTTACAGTAGCCCCCAAGAAGATAAAATACTTAGGAATAAATCTTACCAGAGATGTAAAAGACTTATACAAAGAAAACTACAATACACTTCTGCAAGAAACCAAAAGAGACCTACCTAAGTGGAAAAACATTCCTTGCTCATGGATAGGAAGACTTAACATTATAAAAATGTCTATTCTACCAAAAACGATCTATACATTCAATGTAATTCCAATCCAAATTCCAATAATATTCTTTAATGAGATGGAGAAACAAATTACCAAGTTCATATGGAAGGGAAAGAGGCCCCAGATAAGCAAAGCATTACCAAAAAAGAACAAAGTGGGGGGCCTTACTCTACCTGATTTTAGAACATATTATACAGCCACAGTAGTCAGAACAGCCTGGTACTGGTACAACAACAGGCACATAGACCAATGGAACAGAATTGAGAATCCAGACATAAACCTACCCACATATGAGTAGTTGATATTTGACAAAGGTCCCAAAACAGTTAAATGGGGGAAAAGACAGTCTTTTTAACAAATGGTGCTGGCATAACTGGATATCCATCTGCAAAAAAATGAAACAAGACCCATACCTCACTCCATGCACAAAAACGAGCTCAAAACGTATCAAAGACCTAAATATAAAATCTAACACCATAAAGATCATGGAAGAAAAAATAGGGACAATGCTAAGAGCCCTAATAGATGGCATAAACAGTATACAAAACATTGCTAACAATGGAGAAGAAAAACTAGATAACTGGGAGCTCCTAAAAATCAAACACTTTTGCTCATCCAAAGGCTTCACCAAAATAGTAAAAAGACTACCTACAGACTGGGAAAAACTTTTTAGCTATGACATTTCCGATCAGCACCTGATCTCTAAAATCTACATGATACTACAAAAACTCAACTGCGAAAAGACAAATAGCCCAATTAAAAAATGGGCAAAAGATATGAACAGACACTTCACTAAAGAAGACATTCAGGTAGCTAACAGATACATGAGGAAACGCTCATGATCATTAGCCATTAGAGAAATGCAAATCAAAACTACAATGAGATTTCATCTCGCTCCAACAAGGCTGGCATTAATCAAAAAAACACAAAACAATAAATGTTGGAGAGGCTGCGGAGAGATTGGAACGCTTATACACTGCTGGTGGGAATGTCAAATAGTACAACCACTTTGGAAATCGATTTGGCGCTTCCTTAAAAAGCTAGAAATAGAACTACCGCACAATCCAGCAATCCCATTACTTGGAATATATCCTAGAGAAATAAGAGCCTTTACACAAACAGATACATACACACCCATGTTTATTGCAGCGCTGTTTACAATAGCAAAAAGCTGGAAGCAACCAAGGTGCCCATCAACAGAGCAATGTATAAATAAATTATGGTATATTCACACAATGGAATACTACACATCGATAAAGAACAGTGACGAATCTGTGAAACATTTCAGAGCATGGAGGAATCTGTAAGACATTATGCTGAGTGAAACTAGTCAGTTGCAAAAGGACAAATATTGTATAAGACCACTATTATAAGTCCTTAAGAAACAGTTTAAACAGAGAAGAAAATATTCTTTGATGGTTATGAGAAGGGGGGAGGGAGGGAGTATGGGAGATGGGTATTCATTAATTAGATAGTAGATAAGAACTACTTTAGATGACGAGAAAGATAGCACACAATACAGGCAAGGTCAGCACAACTGGACTGAACCAAAAGCAAAGAAGTTTCTGGAATAAACTGAATGCTTGAAGGCTAACGTAGCAGGGGTGGGGTTTTGGGGTCCATGGTTTCAGGTGACGTTTAAGTCAATTGGCATAATAAAATCTATTAAAACATTCTACATCCCACCTTGGGGAGAGGCGTCTGGGGTCTTAAACACTAGCAAGCAGCCATCTAAGATGCATCAATTGGTCTCAACTCACCTGGATCAAAGGAGAATGAAGAACACAAGGACACAAGGTAACTACGAGCCCATGAGACAGAAAGGGCCATGTAAACCAGAGACTACATCGGCCTGAGACCAGAAGAGCTAGATGGTGCCCAGCTACAACCGATGACTGCCCTGGCAGGGAACACATCAGAGAACCCCTGAGGGAGCAGGAGAGTGGTGGGATGTAGACCCCAAATTCTCATAAAAAGACCAGACTTAATGGTCTGACTGAGACTAGAAGGACCCCGATGGTCTCGGCCCCCAGACCTTCTATTGGCCCAGGTCAGGAACCATTCCCAAAGCCAACCCCTCAGACAGGGATTCGACTGGACAATGGGTTGAAGAGGGATGCTGGTGAGGAGTGAGCTTCTTGGATCAGGTGGACACTTGAGACTATGTTGGCATCTCCTGCCTGGAGGAGAGATGAGAGAGTAAGTGGGTTAGAAACTGGCGAAACGGACATGAAAAGAGGGATTAGAGGTAGGGAGCAGGCTGTCTCATTAGTGGGAGAGCAATGGGGAGTATGTAGCAAGGTATATATAAATTTTTGTGTGAGAGGCTGACTTGATTTGTAAACTTTCACTTAAAGCACAGTAAAAATTAAAAAGAATAAGTAAGGGAAAAGAAGTTGGTTGCGTGAGGCCAGTTTGCTCTACTGGACGTCAGGTCTTACTTCAGAGGTATATTAAGACTGTGGTATAGGTACAGGGCTAGACCAATGAGACAGGCTAGAGAGGCACATATATGAAAAGTATATGACACACATGACATTATGCATTTGGTGGAGAATTACACCCTAGTCCAAGGGGTCAGCAAACTTTTTGGTAAAGGACCAGATTACAAATATTTTAGGCTTTGGGCATAGTCTCTTCCTGATTAGCATGAAAAGCAGTCATAAATAATAAGCAAACAAATGGACGTGGCTTTGTTTCAATAGAACTTATTACAAAACAAGGTCGTGAGTTGGATATGGCCCATGGGCCATGGTTTGCCAAATGGCACCTAACAATGAAAAAAAGTAGTTAGAGCCATTCCTCACATGATACACAAAGATATATTCTGGGTGAACTAAAATTCTAATGTAAAAAATAATTCTCGAAATTATTCAGAAAGGGATATAGGAGATTAAGTTCACTATTCCACAATGAAAATTTTTTTTCTATATTTATTTTGTTGTTGTTGAGAATATATACCACAAAACACAGAGCAATTCAACAGTTTCTACTTATACAGTTCAGTGACATTGATTACATTCTTTGAGTTGTGCAACATTCTCATCCTCCTTTTCTGAGTTGTTCCTCCCTTATTAACATGAACCCACTGCCCACTATGATTCCTATTTTACAAGTTGCTGTCGTCACTTTGATACCATATAAAACCAAACCCACTGCCATGGAGTCGATTTCGACTCATAGCAACCCTATAGTACAGAGTAGAACTGCCCTATAGAGTTTCCAAGGAGCGCCTGGTAGATTTAACTGCCGACCTCTTGGTTAACAGCTGTAGCACTTAACCACTACGCCACCAGGGTTTCCTGATACCATATAGATAGTCCTTAAAAGAGCATAATGCTCAAGGCAGACTTTTTTTCTAGTTAAGCTATTGTTTGGTTTTAAGGAGACTTTCAGGGAATATTTTTGGTTTAAGGTTTAAAGATTATCTCAGCAATAGTTTCAGAGGTTCATCTACCCTCCATGGCTCCAGAAAGTCTAGAGTCCAGAAGGATCTGAAATTCTGTTCTGCATTTCCCCCTTTTGATCAGAATTGAAAATTATATTTAATATAAAACATCAAGAAATTAAAGTGTATGCCCCCAAGACTATGACCCCCTGACACCCTGCTAACTCAGAACTGAAGCCGCTCCTGAAGTCTACCTTTCTGCCAAAGATTAGATAGGCCTAACAATCAATAACACACATGAGGAACATGCTTCTTAGTTCAAGTGCCCTAGACCAAATGGGCAACACCTGCCCAAAAACAAAGACAAGAAGGCAGGAAGGGACAGGAAAACTGGATGAACGGACACGGGGAACAGGAGTAGAAAGGGAAAGAGGGAGACTACTGACCATTAGGGGATTACAACCAATGTCACAAAACAATTTGTGTATAAATTTTCAAACGGCAAACTAATTTGCACTGTAAACTTTCACCTAAAGCACAATAGAATTTTAAAAAATTAAGTATACAAATTATTTTCACTCTTCATGTTGATCAAAAATTTTCCTACTTTTTATGTTAACTCATAAAGACCCTGAATACAAAATCTTATATGCCCCTATGCTTATATATTACTCTTATCCATGAATGACTTTCCTATAACTTAAGGAAGCACTTCAGTGACTTCTCTAACATTCTTAAACTGGTGTTCGTTGGAAGCTTTGCTACCAATTGCTTCTGCTTTCTAAATTCCCACCTCCCTCAGAACTACAAGCGTTAAAACAATTCAGAAGGTAATGACTTGGTTTTTTTTTTTGTTTGTTTAATGAAACACTCCACTGACTTTGCTATTTAACTATTTCTAACTGGAAAAAAAAAATAAGAATAGAAATAAACTTCTAGAATTGGACTGGGGCAGGGGAGATATTCATACTTCAGGCTGAGGCCTAGAACTTCCTGAAACTGAATACGCAGCTTCGTGTATATGTGTCATATTCTGGAGAAAGACTCCCAGGCTTCTCTCTGGTTCTTAAAGGGGTGATGGAACCCAGGAACTTGCCCCCCCCAACCCCAAACTTAAGAAACTCTGTTCTCCAGGCTGGATATACAGAACCTCACATTGAACTATCAAATTGGAAAAGAAACAGGAATTTTAAGTCTCAGGCAGTGGATGTAGGACAACTGTCAATTTGTATTGTAAAACTCTTGAAATGGTCCTGAATCTCAATAGAAATTAACACACCGGGGAGAGAGTCTTATCATAATAGACAAAGAAGGTAAAGATTAGTGCAGAAGAGATTTAGATTAGTTGTTGCTTTATGCTTTGAATTCCTCCACAGTTCTCCAACGAACCTATATTTATTGTTTCAAGGACTGGACAGTATTCATAAGCCCAATATAAGACATATGTATCACGGGGTTCGACCAAGTACAAAATTATGTATTAGATAGGAATCCACCACCAATTAGAGTCAGCAATTGCAACTATAATCACTTACTTTTGTGTGTGTGGAAACCCTGGTGGCACAGTGGTTAAGTGCTATGGCTGCTAACCAAAGGGCTGGCAGTTCAAATCTGCCAGGCGCTCCTTCGAAACTCTGTGGGGCAGTTCTACTCTTGTCTTATATGGTCACTATGAGTCGGAATCCACTGGTTTTTTTTTTTTGGTTTTTGTGTGTGTACTTTAGTGAAAAGTTTACAGCTCAAGTTAATTTCTCATACAAAAATTTATACACATATTGTTATGTGACACTAGTTGCAATCCCTATAATGTGACAGCACACTCCCCCTTTCCACCCCGGGTTTCCCGTGCGTTGTGTCACTTACATTTTAAATGCGCTTTCACATGCCGCCTTCCTTGTGACCTATATTATGCGCCAGTTGGGAAGAGCAGAGCAGCAGCATCCTCTTTCTTGATAAAGAGCGTTCTGGACACAATTTGTGAGGTGTGGGACTCTCACCAGGTTGCTCAGGAGACATTTTTCCACACTGTCAAGCCCAAATAGAAAGTCTGTGATGGTGTTGTTAATGGACACGAGGATATTAAAACGTTCAGTGGGGCGTAAAATACACTTGGGGAAGTGTAAGCACGTCGGGGCTGGAGTGGTGCTTCTGGAAGGGAAAGAGCCTGAGAGACACTGCGAAAGAACGGAGAAAATAGCGTTAGGAGCCTTCCTTCAAAGGCAACAGAATGAGGGCAACAGCTTAGCTGAAGTCTTACGTATGGAGGTAAGCTGTTTGATTCAGTGCCCCCCTTGCCGTTGTTCTCTCCTCCCGGCCGCTCACCCTCGAGATCGCTAGCTCAAGCAAGATGCATAACTCCTTTTTGTACCTTCCAGAAACCCCAATTCCACGAATTCAAAGGTGAGCGCCAGAGCGGCGGGGCCGCCAGTGTCTCCCAGAGTGAAGGGCAGATGGACCAATCGAAACCCGGTTTGCTCTGTGCGTTTACTGCGTAGGGCGGGTCGAGGGATGGGGGCGGCACTAGACTGTGTTGCTAAGACAACGGTTCGAGAGTTAGCGGGTTGAAGCGACTTCCGGCGAGAAGGCGAGACTGCAGTGGGAAAACTTCCCTGCGAGGTGGACTAGTAGTTTGCGGGCTGAGGTAGTTTCCTCAGGAGTAATCGCGGGACTGTGCCAGGGTTACGCCTCCGGCCTCAGTTATCATTATCCTTCTGTCACACCAAACCATATTCGTGTCATTATAAAGTGCAGGTTGTTTCCCTAAGGTAAGCGTGTGGTAACACCTCCTTCTCCCGAGTCCCTCCGCCTCCGCGGCCTTTATTTTTAGTGGAAGCGGAGACTTTCTGAGTTTACTTTGTTGCAAAACGAGCTGGTACTAAAAAAACAAACCGAAAATTTGGATCTTTAGATTTTCAACTTCTTACAGTGTTTTTGACTGCACGGCACACGTTTTCTAACTTTTAAACATTAGGTGCAATTTGAATTACATTTCAAATTCTGATTCTTTCTGGCCCAGAAACTCCATCTAAACTGGGTGAGGGGCAAAGTCAGACCTGAAATTTTTCATTTTCTGTAACAATCTCAAAGCTTTTCTGACTCAGAGTTGTTCATTGCCCATAAATATGAAGGCAGATGATAAGAGGCACACGTGATTTGAGGCCAAACCATTACAAGAACCAAACTAATTCACCAAAGTCCACTACTTTCATGAGGAGAATCATTTTAATTTAAAATAATTGAAACCAAATGTTAAACATGGCACCTTTCATTCCACATTTATCTCATTTGATGTTAGTCTCAAGTCTCTCTTTTATGGAAGAAAGTAAATATTGTTGAAAAGATAGGTGAGAAATAAAGCTTTCTACACACAGTTTAAAAAAAAATAAAGCTTTAAAATATAATATTTTAACAAAGCAAGAAAAAAAATTTTTTTAATTCTTGTCGCCAATATCTAAAAGAAAACCTTAGCAAAACTTATCTGCTTATCAAGAATAATTTCTTCCTCTAGAATCTAGTCAGGGAAGCATTTTTGAAAGCTTAGATCTATATGTGTTTAGGTTCCTGCCAACCGCTTTCTTAAAATTCCATCTTCAAAACTCCCTGCTAATGAGCACGTTTCAGCAGCTTGGATGAAACACTCTGAATAACTTCCTCAGCCTGAAGGTTAGAAATTTCATTAAATAAAAAATTAAATACATTAGAATACTTAGGTATGAAACATTAATGAACTGAGTAATACATTCTTCAGAAGAGGAGGCACTTAAGAAAACACAGGCCACCTGCATTGTGGAGCTGTATAACGTGATAAGATTTAATAGATAGGCAAGAGATCAAAAAATGCCCAAGGTTTCAAAAGAGAATGTTCTGTGAGCTACTTCCTCCTACATAGACCACTTTGAAAATAAAACTTACTCTTAGCAGAAGCCCAAGAGGCTCTAAAGATGAACCAGAGTATACTTCGGATGTCAGTGTCGTACTGAACAAAGTCAGCTGAACCATTAATTATCTGGCAAGGAAACAAAAAAGCTTAAATTTATAAGAACTCAGACCATTAATTAAAAAACATATAGTGGTTTTTCGTGGTGCACTGGTTAAGAGCTTGGCTGCTAACCAAAAGGTTGGCAGTTCAAATCTACCAGCCGCTCCTTGGAAACTCTATGGGGCAGTTCTACCCTGTCTTACAGGGTCACTATGAGTCCGAATCGACTCGATGGCAACAGATTTGGTTTGGTTTGAGTTTACAAAGCACAGAAAGGAGACTTGAACCTAGGTTAGATACACTTTGTTGACGTTAGGAGCCGTTGAGTCGGTTCCGAACTCATAGCGACCTGTACAACAGAATGAAGCGCTGCCTGGTGCTGCGCCATTCTCACAATCGTTGTTATGCTTAAGTCCATTGTTGCAGCCACTGTGTCAACCAATAACTCATTAAGGGTCTTCCTCCTTTTCACTGACTGTCTACCAAGCGTGATGTCCTTCTCCAGGGTCTGATTTCTCCTGATAACATGTCCAAAGTCCAAAGTATGTGAGACATAGCCTCACCGTCCTTGCTTCTAAGGAGCATTCTGGTTGTGCTTCTTCCAAGACAGATCTGTCTGTTCTTTTGGCAGTCCATGGTATATTCAAGATTCTTCTCCAACACCGTAATTCAAAGGCATCAGTCCCTCTTCAGTCTTCCTTTTTCATCCTCCAGATATACTTAGAAGAAGGAAAAAAGTTTACTGTAGAAGCAGACATATTTGCCTTTGAACACCCTATTCCCGTCACCTAAATGTGCTCTCCTCTCTACATCGTTGAATCACACCCATCCTACAAGACTCAGATTTCTAAATTTTTCATAACCTAGTCCACTGTCCCTCTAGAGCTCATATAAAGTTATCAGTATACTCTCTTTGGCATTTTTTGCTTTATTCCTTATAATTTTTCTTATTTATGGTCATGAATATGTCTTAAATATCATTTGCCTCCCTGACTAGATTCTAAACTACGTAGAATTGTATTTCCCACTGTACTTGGCCAGTTCTATGTAGTTTAGAACACGGTAAACAAATAATGGTAGTTTAGAACATGATAAACAAATGAGTTTTAATGTAAAAATGTCTAAGTTAGGATTTATATTAAATAGCCAGCATTCACAAAGCAGAAATGATTGAAATAGTTATCTACCACTTTTAAGAACTCTCATCTTTAGGTCTATAAAAAAAAAAATAAACCCCCCAAAACCAAACCCAGTGCCGTCGAGTCGATTACGACTCATAGCGACCCTATAGGACAGAGTAGAACCGCCCCACAGAGTTTCCAAGGAGCGCCTGTCGGATTCGAACTGCCGACCCTTTGGTTAGCAGCTGTAGCACTTAATCACTAAGTGTGACCCGTTGCCATCAAGTCAATCCTGACTCACAGGGACCCTACAGGACAGAGTAGAACTGCCCCACAGAGTTTCCAAGGAGCACCTGGTAGATTTGAACTGCCCACCTTTTGGTTAGCAGCCATAGCACTTAACCACTACACCACCAAGGCTTCCCTTTTTAGATCAAAAAAAAAAAAAAAAGATCTATAGATAACATAAATATATAAATCAGTTTAGTGTAAGATAACAGAGAGTGGTAGGGCCTGTGGTATATCAGAATATTTGCCCAGTCAAAAGACATTCAAATGAGAATTTTTTTTAAATTACTGGGCCTTCCAAACAAAACAGGCTGGCTGATTTTGGATCACAGGGCATCAGTTTGCAAAAGTAGCCAGCTTATTATCTCATTTGGAATTTGTAACCTGTTAGGGTTGTTTGGATATTGGACTTATTAAGTATGTTTTTCGCATATCCAAAGACATTTTGCCCTCACTGCACTGGTTCACACATAACATTTTTATCTAGTGCCTGCTGTGTTGAAGGAACGGTACTAAGTGCTGCACTGAGATTAAATCCATAAATTTGACCACATGTATCCAAAAGTTTCAAGGACAATCTGTTTTTGAGGCAATTTATTAAACTTATTATGAAGGCCTTTGTGGCATAGTGTTTAAGAACTGAGCTGTAAACCAAAAGGTTAGCAGTTCAAATCTACCATCTGCTCCTTGGAAATGCTATGGGGCAGTTTTAGTCTGTCCTAAAGGTTGGCAGTTCAACTCCACCAGGCACTCCTTTGAAACTCTATCGGGCAGTTCCGCTCTGTCCTATGGGGTTGCTATTAGAGTTGACTCCACAGCAGCGGACTTGGCTTGGGCTACAGAGTTGGTATGAGTCCTAGTCAACACAATGGCAGCTGGGTTTTTTTGGTTTATTAAACTCATAGCTATGCATAATCTAATTTTCTTTTGTACAACTTTATCCTGTAAATAAATTATAATTCCAAATATTCCTTTTCAGGCTATGTGCCCTGATAAGGCATGGCTTCATTCTCAAATGCAGCTGTAGAGGAAATGAGACATATACAAAAACAATTGTAATGCAAGGTAAAAGTGAAAAGACCATAAGTGAATTATAAAGTGCTATGGCAGTGGGTTTTATGGGAGATTAGAGGAGGAAAAGATTTCTTCTAGCTGGGTATGTTATGGAAGGTATTTAATGCAGTTAGAGTTAATGCCCATTCCCATGACACTTGATACTTCTAATATAGCATTAATCAATGTGTTATATGTTAGTAATTTGCATGTGTTCATATCTTCCCCTGATACATTCTGAAATATACAGAAATGTTGTCTTAGGCTTTATGTGCTTCAGTTTAGTGGCACCCAAAGTATCAGAGTCACCTGGGATTTTTTTAAAAATAAACTTTTCTCGACTCTAGCTCTGGAGATTCTTACTGAATAGGCCTGAAGGGGTGGGAAGGGAATCTCTGTTTTGAAAGGGTTTCCACTGCTCATGCCTCAGCCTGTGATTCTGATGATCAGTCCCATTTGGCAACTGCTGCCCTAGAGCACCTAGTATGTAGTATGCTCTCAATAAATGCTTGTCAAATTAAATGAGCAGAGTGGTGATTTAGTAAGATTAATAAGACCTCATTGTGTGGCATGAATTAGAGTGAGAAATGTCCTAGAGGCAGGGAAATCCTATTACAGATGTCCAGCTAAGAGATGAAGCGTCTCTAAGCTAGAGACAATAGGAAAGGAGAGAAGTAGATGTGATACATTTAAAGGTAGAATCAACAAAATTAGATGAAGCTTAATAAAATGCATTGATTCTCAAGCCTTAGTATGCCTAAGATTTACATGTGGTATTTATTTAAAAAGCAGATTACTGGGTTCCATCCTTAAAAACCTGTTTAGTTAGTCCAGGAGGAGGCATATGAATGTGTGTTTTTAACAGCCCTCCTTGTGATTTTGATTTAGTTTGTTTAACCCGTTTCAATATACAACTTCAATTTAAGAACACACTGATCTGTTGACAGTGGTTAGGTGTTAAAAAAAAAAAAAAAACTGAGATATTGTCATTATATGTAAAAGGTAACTTGGCAAGTTACTTATAACCCACTAGGGATTTCCTTTTTTAAATTTTTATTATGGTGAAGTATATATAATAAAACATTTGTCATTTCAGACATTTTTATGTGTATAATTCAGTCATGGAAACCCTGGTGGCGTAGTGGTTAAGTACTACGGCTGCTAACCAAAGGGCCGGCAGTTCGAATCTACCAGGCGTTCCTTGGAAACTCTGTGGGGCAGTTCTACTCTGTCCTGTAGGGTCACTGTGAGTCGGAATCGACTCGACGGCACTGGGTTTTTTTTTTTTTTTTTTTTAATTCAGTCACATTAATTACATTCACCATGTTGTGCAACCATCACCACTATGTGCTTTCAAATTTTTTCATCACCTTTGACAGCCACTTAGTAGCCCTTAAACAGTACCTCCCTATTTCTCCCACCCATCTGCCTCTGGTAATCACTAATAAACTTTGATCTCATTTGGCTACTGTGGATGTTTCATATCAGTGGGATCATGCAGTATTTGTGTATGAGTTTTTTGTGTCTGGCTTTTTTTGCTCAGCATGTTTTCAGAGTTCATCCATGTTGTAGCATGTGCCAGAACTTCATTTCTCTTTATGGCTGGATAATTTTCCATTGTATGTGTATAATATGTTTTATTTATCCATTCATGTACTGATGAAGAAAGGTCTGGCAATCATCTGAAAAATCAGGCATTGGAACACAGTTTTACTTTGATACACATGGGGTCACCATAAGTTGGAATTGATGGTGATTTTTTTTTTGTTTTTTTATTTAGTGGGGCTGAAGTGGTATCTCAGTATGGCTTTGATTTGCATTTCCCTAATGACTAATGACATTGAGCATCTTTTCATATGCTTATTGGCCATTGGTGTATCTTCTTTGGTAAAATCTCTGTTCAGAGTTCTTTGCCTATTTTCTGATTGGGTTGCTTGTCTTATTGGTCGTTGAGTTATAGGTATTCTTTATATATTCTGCATATTAAGCCCTTATATATGGTTCCCAAATATCTTGTCCCATTCTGTAGCTTCTCTTTACTTTGTCGATAAATACCTTCATGCACAAAAGGTTTTAATTTTAATGAAGTCCAGTTTATCTATTTTGTCTTTTGTTGCTCATTTTCTGTTGTCAAATCTAAGAATCCATCATTGAAAATTAGGTCCCAAAGCATTACTCTTATGTTTTAAGAGTTTTATGGTTTTAGTTCTTACGTTTATACATTTGATGCATTTTGAGTTATGCGTACTGTGATGTGTGCTATGAGGTATGGGCCCAATTTCATTCTTTTGCACCTGGAGATACAGCTGTCCCAGCACCATTTCTCGAAGAGACTGTTCTTTCCCCACTGAATGGACTTAGCACCCCTGTAGAAAATCATTGGCCATAGATATATAGGTTTATTTCTAGATTCTCATTTCTATTCATTTGGTCTGTGTATCCGTTTTTATACCAGTAGCAGACTGTTTTAATTACTAAAACTTTGTAGTATGTTTTGAAATCAGCAAGTGTGAATCCTCCTACTATGTTCTTCTGTTTCAAGATTGCTTTGGCTATTTGGGGCACCTCACAGTTCTATAGGAGCCCTGGTGGCACAATGGTTAAGACCTTGGCAGCTAACCAAAAGATCGGTAGTTCAAATCCACCAGCTGCTCCTTGGAAACCTGTGGGGGAAGTTCTACCGTGTCCTGTAGGGTCACTGTGAGTCTGAATCAACCCGATTGCAGAGGGTTCAGCAGTTCTTTATAAATTTGTGGACTGGTTTTACCATTGCTACAAAGAAGGCTGTTGACATTTTGATAGGGATTGGCCAAATCTGGGATTTCCTTTTTGGTAATGTTAGAAATGTTTTTTAAAGCAGGATCTAAGGAAATAAAGAATGATAGATAAAACCCAAAACCCTTTGCCATCGAGTCAATTCCTATTCATAGGGACCCCATAGGAAAGAGTAGAACTGCCCCATAGGGTTTCCAAGACTGTAATCTTTACGGAAGTAGACTGCCACATCTTTCTTCTATGGCACGGCTGGTGCATTTAAACTGCCAACTTTCAGTTATCAGTTGAGGACTCACTGCACCACCGGGGCTCCTTGTGATAGATAAAGGACCATGATAATATTAATAGTAAGCATGCATCATTAGTGAAACTTAAATTTGTCTAAGGCCTTTCCGGGATAACGGGGGGAGGAGAAAGGAATTAATACATTTAATTAAAAGTCCCCTTTTTAAGGAGTGAAAACAAAAGAATAAAAGGAATTTCTTGAATAGTCTTTTTTTTTAAGATAATCTTTAAAGAAAAATTTTGTAGAGAAAATTATTATCCTTTCTAGACTTAGCAACAAAATAGTTTTACATATGTTACATGTTATATGCCAATCTTACAAACCCAAACCCAAGCCATCAAGTCAATTCCAACTCATAGCGAATCTGTAGGACAGAGTGGAACTGCCCCATATGGTTTCCAAGGCTCTAATTTCTTTGGAAGCAGAATGCCACATCTTTCTCCTGCGGAGCGGCTGGTGGGTCTGAACCGCCTACCTTCCAGTTAACAGTCAAGTGCTTAAACACTGCTCCACCGGGGGTCCTTCCAATCTTATAAGATAGCAATAAATAAATAACTACTACATAGCATAGCAGACCTGGATTCGAAACTCAGGTCTGTCTCTTACTAGTTGTTTATGCATTCTTGAGTAAGGTAAGTAATTTGGATTTTCAGGGTCCTAATTTTAATCTATAAAATTATAAATTTTAAAATAATTTTATAAAAATTTTTATAAAATTATAAAATTTTTGTGTGTTTTTTAAATCTATAAAATGGGAATTAATAATACCTGCCTCATAGCATTGAATAAAATGATATGATGTTAAGTATGTGCATGCCATATAGTAAGCATTCTATAAATGGTAACTATTTTTATTAATTGAACGACCTTATGCAATTAACTACTCTGAGTTTAAGTTTTCTCTGTCAAATAGGACTAGTAATACGGATGTACTTTTAGGGTTATCAAAAATTTTAGCATAGGATCTTGTAATATAAATAAAAAAAATAGCACTCAGTAAATGGTAAATGCCACTGTTACTTAAAACATCCCAAAATAATAGCGCTTATTTCAATTTTCAGTGCTTTTAAATATTTTCCTCATTCTTTTTTAGCAGTACTGTGAGATAGTGTCTTTTACAGATGGGATTCAGAAAGCTTGAGAAACTTGGAACCAAAAGTAGAAGCAAAGCCTTTGTACTCCAAGACAATCTTTTGTACACCATGCAATATTTGGCATTTAAGTCACAGGCCTTATTTTCTTTTAGCTTTTTGTTTTAATAATTATGGATTTCACATGTAGTTGTAAGTAACAGTACAGAGAGGGCTCTTATATATTTCACTCAGTTCCCCCCCCAGTGGTAACATCTTGTATAATGATAATTTAACAACAGGGAAATTGACACCCATGATCTTATTCAGATTTCATCAGTTTTATGTGTGTTTGTGCGTGCGCCTTTACTGCTGTGTAATTTCATCACATGTAGATTCATGTAACCATCACCACAGTCAAGATATAGAACTGTTGCATCATTATTAGGATTCCTCATGCTAGCCACACCCTCCTACTCCCACCTCCATCCCTAACCCCTAGCAACACTAATCTGTCCTGTCCCCCATCTCTATAATTTTGTCATTTCAAGAGTCATATACATGCAGTGGTATAATGTGTGATCTTTTGAAATAGACAAGCCTTTTTGATTAAATTGTTTCAAACAAAAAGAAACATTTTAAAAATAAACATAAGCCTCTTATCTAGTAGAATAGGCGGTGAATCTGTTTCCATGTTATTGCTCGATAAGTAGTAAGAGAAGGATTGGAGCAATAAAACCACATAACAGGAATGGCAAAGACTTAAGTTTCAAAACCTGGCACACATGGTTCTTACATTTCTAGATAGCAGCACTATTTCCTTTTAAAAATTGCTCAGTGGTCATTACTTTTCTTTCTTCTGAAAACACTTTCTTGTGAAAATGTACCCAGAGGGTCAGTGAAAAACAGGAAGACCCTCAACAAGATGGATTGACACAGTGGCTGCAACAGTGGGCCAAAACATAGAAAAGATTGTGGGGATGGCACAGGTCCAGGCAATGTTTAGTTCTGTTGTACACAGAGTTGCTGTGAGTCAGAACCAATTCGACAGCACCTAACAACGGCAACAACATGGAAAAGTATGTAAAAAAGAATAAGAATTCAGTGTGGTAATTGTTCTTGAGAACCACTGATCTAGCCTATCAGTTAATGAGAAAACCCTTGAGAATATTTGGTTTTCTTTGTTCTGTTCTTTATTTTTCTTTTAATCTTAGTTGGGTTTTGCAAATAGGTTTTTCCTTCTGAGAATAGAACTTACAATCCAGTTATCAGGAATATTCTAGTATTGAGTATTAAATTTATAAATTAATGAGATACCTTTCAAACATAAATCATTCTCATGAGAATTTGGTAATATTGGCCTAGTTTTTTGGGTTTGACTATACTTGGATGGGAGCCCTGATGGTACAGTGATTAAGAACTTGGCTGCTAACCAAAAAGTTACCAGTTTGAATCTACCAGCCACTCCTTGGAAACCCTATGGGGCAGTTCTCCTCTGTCCTGTAGGGTCACTATGAATCAGAATTGACTCAACAGCAACAGGAAGACTTGGCTGAGCTGAGGTTCTGAAGCTGACAGTCCAAAATATAGAGTAACAGAAACCTGAAGATCCTATGGAAACAGCACAAGCAGATGATCCAAGTTACCTACTAAACATTATTTAAACAGTAATGCTAAAAACATGGTTCATCTTACCTTTTGTATTAGTATAGGATAGGCTATGCTGCAGTAACAAACACTCACCCAAATTTGTGTGGCTGCTTCTCCTTCCCATTGAGGATAACTGACTACAAGAGACCCAGAAAGTCCTTCTTGTATTTAATCTCAGCGTATCTACCATTGAGGATGAGAAATGTAGGTGTGGTGTGATGAGCATTAGCATTGACTTTTTGGTGCTAACCTATATTTTAAAAGTTTATTTGAAGTGAGCTAAGTGATGTTTCAAGTACATTTAGGCTTACTATAGTCTTGCTTCAACCTATTTCAAACAAAATAAAAAAAAATTTTTTTATACACTTGAGAAATTTACGGGTATGGAGATTAGTTAGTTCACAGTATTAGCAAAATTTAGTAGTAGAAAGAGGTCTCAGCTTTAATACAGGTGTTAAGTATCAACTTTGATGCTTGTAAAAATGACATTGGTGGAGTTAGACCTCTTCTAACTTCAGAAGGAGGTGGGAGAATCAAGATCAACAGCAGCCCAAAGCTGATTCCTATGAGGTAGAGGTCAGACATACCTCCTTTCTCCAGTTTTTTGTTTTTTTTTTTAAACCAATTCTGACACCAGCTATCCCTCCAAGGGCAGTCTCTACGTTTATTGGGTTTGATAATTTGTTGTAATGGCTACTCAGAACTCACAGACTGTACTTACAAATACGGGGTTTATCAGAGTGGTAACATGTTATGTAATTCATGATCAGGAATGACTCAGGATACAGTTCTTCAGTCAGGATAGCTTCTAAGCCGTGCTTGTAGGCAGGCTTTGCTCTCAGCTCCTTGGCCTGACCTGTGCCCTGCTCGGAGCAAGTGTTACAAAGCTCTTTAGCTTTGCCAATAAGAACCCAGAGGTACCTCGCTCTGCCAGTAAGTCTCAGCTCAAAGGCACTCAGTTCTTTCACTCTGTGTGTGGGTTGGCACACCCACTATAGCTGCCTTGCTCTGTGGGCCAGGAAACTCTCTGCACCTTCTTGCACCAGTCTTCTGGTTCTGCTGCTTCCATTTCTCTGCCATTACTTCTTGCCGTCTCATATCATCTCAGGTGTTACAGCTCTCTCTCTGTCTCCTGGGTCTAGGAGGTTCTCAGTGCAGGGACTGCAGGTCTAAAAGATATACTCCACTCCTGGCTCTTCTTGATGGTAGTGGGGTTCCCTTTCCTTCCTCCGGAATTTGGCTCCCTTTAAGCCTAGTGGCATGGCAAAACTGACCAATCCCCCTGTTAGGGTTCCATATACCTTATTTGCATGATCCCACTCTTTCAAGTGTTCCGCACCTTATTTTTGTGATTAGCAGGCTGTCCAATCCCCTTGGTGGGCCACAAGTGCCTTATTTGCATAGTCCACTCAGTCATTTCGTGGGAGTCACAAAGACCATGGCTAGAATGACCATATTAATGTTACTATACCGCAGTGCTGATGTTGAGCATCAACTGTGTGACTTGCTAGAGTAATCACAGAAATTCATTTAACTCAGTTTGAACATTTGGAAATGGGGACAGTATTAGCTATAAAATAGGGTTCTTGTGAGGATAAAAATAAGAATGTTAAGTGCTTTAATAGTGTCTGATACATAGGAGGTTATCAGTGGTGGTTATTACCATTGATAATGTATTAATTGCTCTTCCTATCTTTATGTGATTCTTGTGACCATCAGGTAATACAAAAGCTTTTGAAAATTGTAAGGTGGTATAGCAACGTATACTCGATAACTCATTATATACTTTTTTCCCCTTTCTTGAACTCCTTAATCTGTATTATTATATAATTAAATGTTCAGTGATATACTACTTCCTTTTAGTTTGCTCTCATTGTTTTACATGTTAATCTTGTCTCCCAAACCAGAATGTGTATGGTCCTTGAGGATATAAGCTAATAGCTTTATAACTCATATTTCTTTTGTATCTCTATATCTAGCACAGTACTATGGATTTAGTAAAATACTCAGTAAACATTTGTTTACTTTTAGAAATTGGTGGTTTTTTAAGCAAGACCTTAAGCATATCATAATAGCAGTTAGAATTAACAGTCAGTTTGAACCTATGATTGCTGTTACACCCCTGAGAATTCCCATTAGTCAAATGTAACCTTCATGTATATCCCAACAGATGCAGACCTGACAAGAGTGATTCATACCTTTCCAACCCACAGGGGCTTCTGCCCTGCTTTCCAAGTCACTCTAAATCTGAAGCTACTAAAATAAGTAAAGAATATTACCAAGCCTATTCATTGAGTTGGCAGTCTAAGATACTGCTTAAAAACTTTTTTTTTAAAGCACAGCACATACTCCATAATATGTCAATAATTTATTGTGAAATTAATGGTAAAATAAAGTTGAACCTCTAGTTCAAGAATAGTTATATATAAAATATGTATAGGAAATGGTTTAATTTCACTGTTTCCTTCTTTCACCCCATTAAAAAAAATCTGTTTGATTATATGAACCTGGCTTTCTGAACTGGCTTGATACAAAAACAATTTTCATAGGAAATTTAAGAAATGGAGATGCCTTTTTACACTCTATTTCTATAAAATATCTAAAATTGAAAAGATGCAGATGATAGAAACAATTAAAGAAAAGAGTGAGATACAGTTTAGGGGCAAAAAGTTAAAATTCATTGAAGAAGAACAGTTCCACTAATACCAACAACTTGATAGACGTTTTCATGGTTTTGTACCATCATCATCTTTTTGTCCTAGAGAAGTGCTGCTTAAAGTATATCTCATTGGAAGTGTTTTTTAAATAGTCATGACGCAGTTGACAATAATAAAACAAATATCAGTCCAAATTTCTTTTGTATATAACAATTATAAATACTTCCAAGGAAAAATCAGAACCATCTGAAGAATGGAGGCATCAAATATATAATGCAAATTTTCACACTAAAACCTTCTGGCTTAATTTCTTTTTATTGTGTTACAAATATACGTAACAAAACACTTATCAATTCAGCAATTTTTACATTTATAATTCAGTGACATTTATTATATTCCTCATGTTGTACAAGTATTATCATTATCCTTTTCTGAATTGTTGCATCATCATTAACATAAACTCTGTGGCCCCTAAACAGTAACTTGCCCTTACCACCTCTCTCCTATCCCTTGTAACCACTAATAAGTTTTCATTTTTATGTATTTGTCTACTTCATATAAGGGAGATCGTTGCAATATTTGTCCCTTTATGATTGACTTATTTCACTTAGCTTAATGTTTTCAAGGTTTATCCATATTGTGGTATGTATGAAGACAGTGCAGGACAGGGCAGTGTTTCATTCTGTTGTACATAGGGTCACTATGAGTTGTAACCAACTAACTGGCCCCTAACAACCACCAGGACTTCATTTCTCTTTATGGCCGAATAATATTGTACTGTATATCTATACCACATTTTGTTTATTCATTTATCTATTGTTGGGCTTTTAGGTTGTTTCCACCTTTTGGATATTGTGGATAGTGCTGCAATAAACATTGGTGTATAGGTTTCCATTTGCATTCCTCCTTTCAAATTTTTTGGATATTTGCCTAGGACTGATATCACTGGGTCTAGTGGGATAACTATGTTCAACTTTTTGAGGAACTGCCAGACTGTTTTCAGTCATTTTGCATTCCCACCAGCAATGGATGACAGTGGATGAAGGGTCCAGTTCCTCCGCATCCTCACCAATCAATACCTGTTGTTTTCCATGTTTCTTTCCTTTTTTTTAAATGATAGCCATTCTAGTGGGGTGAGGTGATATCTCACTGTGGTTTTGATTTGCATCTACCTAAAATGGGCTTGAACAGCAATGATTATGAGGGTGGCACAGGACCAGGCAGTGTTTCGTTCTGTTGTGCATGGGCTCAGTATGAGTTGGTACTGACTCAGTGGCTCAAATAACAGCAACAGTGGTTAATGACATTGACCATTTTTCATGTGCTTGTTGGCCATTTGAATATCATGTTTGGTGAAATGTCTGTTCAGGTCCTTTGCCCTTCTTTTAGATTGGGTTGTTTGTCTTTTTGTTGTTAAGTAGAAGTTTTTTCTTTATTTTAGATATTAGACCCTTAAGTGGTTCCCCCAAATTTTCTTCCAGTCTATAGGTTGTCTCTTCACTTTGTTGATATATTCCTTTTATAAGCAAAAGTATTTAGTGCCCAAAGTCCATCAAATGGGAAAAGACAGTCTTTTTAACAAATGGTGCTGGCAAAACCGGATGTCCATATGCAAAAAAAATGCGACAGCACCCATACATCACATCATATACAAAAATTAATTCAAAGTGGATCAGAGACCTAAATATAAAGCCAAAAACTATGAAGTTCATGCAAGAAAAAATAGGTTCCACTCTAGAGGCCCTAATAAAAAAAAAACGGGATTAATGGAATACAAACCACAGCCGACAACACACAAGCTCTAGAGGATAAGCTAGATAGCAGGGATCTTCTAAAAATTAAACACCTATTCTCATCGAAAGACTTCACCAAAAGAGTAAAAAGAGAACCTACAGACTGGGGAAAAAAATTTGGCTTTTACAAATCAGACAAAGCTCTAATCTTTCAACTCTACAAGAAAATGCAATACCTCTACAACAAAAAGACAAATAATCCAGTTAACAAATGGGCAAAGGAAATGAACAGACACTTCACCAAAGAAGACACTCAAGCAGTCAATAGACACATGAGGAAATGCTCACGATCACTAGCCATCAGAGAAATGCAAATCAAGACCACAAGGAGATACCATCTCACCCCAGCATTACTGGCATGAATCAAAAAACAGAAAATAACAAATGTTGTAGAGGCTGCAGGGAGATCAGAACTCTTATGCATTGCTGGTGGGAATGTAAAATGATACAACCATTTTGGAAAATGATATGGTGCTTCCTTAGAAAGCTAGAATTAGAAATGCCATATGATCCAGCAATCCCACACCTAGGAGTATATCCTAGAGAAATAACAGTTGTCACACAAATAGATATATATACACTCACGTTCATTGCAGCATTATTCACAATAGCGAAAAGATGGAAACAACCTAGATGCCCATCACCAGATGAATGGATAAACAAACTGTGGTACATACACACAATGGAGTATTATGCAACAATGAAGGACAACGATGAATCTGTGAAGCATCTCATAACATGGATGAATCTGGAGGGCATTATGATGAGTGAAATAAGTCAATCACAAAAGGACAAATATTGTATGAGACAACTACTGTAAAAACTCATGAAAAGGTTTCCATACAAAAAGAGACAATCTTTGATGGTTAGGAGGAGGGCGAGGGGTGGGGATGGAAAAACACTTAATAGATAAGTGGAAACTTCGGTGAAGGGTAGGACAGTACTCAATACAGGGAAGCCAGCACAACCTGTGCAAGGCAAGGCCATGAGCTTCATGTAAAAGACGCATCCAAATTCCCTGAGGGACTGAATTGCTGGGCTGAGGGCTATGGGGACCATGGTCTCAGGGAACATCTAACTCAATTGGCATATCATAGTTGGCGGCCATCTAGGATACTCCACTGTTCTCACTCTTTCGGGAGCAAGTAAGAATGAATAAAACTAAAGACACAAGGTAAAGATTAGTACAAAGGACTAATGGACCACTTATACCACGGCCTCCACCAGACTGACTCCAGTACAACTAGATGGTGCCTGGCTACCACCACTGATTGCTCTGACAGGAATCACAGTAGAGGGTCCCAGACAAAGCTGGAGAAAAAACATAGAACAAAATTCTAACTCAGAAAGACCAGACTTGCTGGCCTGAAGGAGACTGGAGAAATCCTGAGAGTATGGCCCCCAGACACCCTATCAGCTCAGTAATAAGGTCACTCCTGAGGTTCACCCTTCAGCCAAAGATTGAACAGGCACATGGAACAAAACAAGACTAAAGGGGTACACCAGCCCTGGGGCAGGGACTGGAAGGCAGGAGGGAACAGGAAAGCTGGTAATAGGGAACCCAGGGTTGAGAAGGGAGAGTGTTGACATGTCGTGGGGTTGTTAACTAATGTCATACAGTAACGTGTGTACTGTTTGATAAGAACTAGTTCTGTAAACCTTCATGTAAAGTTCAATAAAAAAAAAAAAAATTTATTTTATGAGGTCCAGTTACCTATTTGTCTTTTGCTGTTCCTGTTTTTCTTGTTGTATTTGATAATCTGTCATTAAATAATAGGCCCCGTGCTATGCCTCTGTATTTTCTTCTAAGAATTTTATGGTTTTAGTATATACATTTTGGTCTTTAATACATTTTGAGTTGATTTTTGTGTGTGATGTGAGCATGGATCCTGCGTCATTCTTTTGCATCCAATTTTGCCAGAATCACTTATTAAAGAGCCTTTTGGTTCTCTATTGAATGGACTTAGTACACTTGAAAAATAAATTGACCATAGATATATGGGTTTATTTCTGGACTCTCAATTATTTTCCATTGATCTGTATGTCTGTCATGAACCAGTTCCAGTCTGTTTTGATTACCATAGATTTATACTATGTTTTGAAAACAGGAAGTATGAGTCCTCCAACTTTCTTCATCAAGATTGCTTTAGATGTTTGAGGTCCCTTGCCCTTCCATATAGATTTGAGAATTGGTTTTCCATTTCTGCAAAGAAGGCTGTTGGAATTTTTATGAGGATTGCATTGAATTTATAGATTGCTTTGAGTAGTATTGACATCTTAACTATATTTAACCTTTCAATCCATGAACACAGAATGTCCTTCTATTTATTTGGGTCTTTAATTTCTTTTAGTAATGTTTTATAGTTTTCAGTGTACAAGTCTTTCACCTTCCTGGCTAAATTATTCCCTAATAGTTTACTCTTTTAGATGCTATTGTAAATGGTAATGATTCCTTAATTTCTGCTTAGCTTGCTCATTGCTGATGTATAGAAGCCTGACTGATTTTTGTGTGTTGACCCTATACCTCACCACTTTGCTGAATTCATTTATTAGCTCTAAAAGTGAAAGGAAGAAGTGATGAATTAAAAGAGCTGAACAGAAGATATCAAAGGGCGGCTCGAGAAGAGAAAGTAAAGTATTATAATGACATGTGCAAAGACCTGGATATAGAAAACCAAAAGGGAAGAACACGCTCGGCATTTCTCATGCCAAAAGAACTGAAGAAAGAATTCAAGCCTTGAGTGACAACATTGAAGGATTCTATGGGGAAAACATTAAATGATGCAGGAAGCATCAAAAGAAGGTGGAAGGAATACACAGAGTCACTGTACCAAAAAGAACTGGTAGCATATGAGCAGGAACCAGTGGTACTGAAGGAAGAGGTCCAAGCTGCACCAAAGCATTGGAGAAAAACAAGGCTCCAGGAATTGACGGAATACAACTGAAATGTTTCAACAAAAGGATGCAGTACTGGAAGTGCTCACTCGTCTATGCCAAGAAATTTAGAAGACAGCTACCTGGCCACCTGACTGGAAGAGATCCGTATTTATGTCTATTCCCAAGAAAGGTAATCTAACCAAATGCACAAAGTATTGAAGAATGTCATTAATACCACACACAAGTAAAATTTTGCTGAAGATCATTCAAAAGCAACTGCAGGAGTATATTGACAAAGAGCTGCCAAAACTTCAAGCCAGATTCAGAAGAGGACATGGGATGTCATAGCCAATGTCAGATGGATCATGGTTGAAAGAGAATACCAGAAAGATGTTTACCTGTGTTTTATTGACTATGCAAAGGCATTCGACTGTGTGGATCATAACAAATTATGGATAATATTGTGATGAATGGGAATTCCAGAACACTTAATTGTGCTGATGAGGTATCAGGAGGCAGTCATTTGAACAGAACAAAGGGACACTGTGTGGTTTAAAGTCAGGAAAGGTGTGTGTCAGGGTTGTATCCTTTCACCATACTTACTCCATCTTTATGCTGAGCAAATATTCCGAGAAGCTGGACTATATGAAGAAGAATGGGGCATCAGGATTGGAGGGAGACTCATTAGCAACCTGTAATATGCGGATGACACAACCTTGCATGCTGAAAGTGAAGAGGACTTGAAGCACTGAAGGTCACAGCCTTCAGTATGGATTACACCTCAAGATAAAGAAAACGAAAATCCTCACAACTGGACTAATAAGCAACATCATGACAAATGGAGAAACGATTGAAGTTGTCAAGGATTTCATTTTACTTGGATCCACAATCAACAGCCATGGAAGCAGCAGTCAAGAAATTGAAAGACGTTTTGCATTGGGCAAATCTGCTGCAAAAAACCTCTTTAAAGTATTGAAAAGCAAAGATACCACCTTGAAGAATAAGGCGCTCCTGACCAAGCTGTGGTGTTTTCAGTCACCTCCTCTGCATGCGAAAGCTGGTTGACGAGTAGGGAAGACTGAAGAATTGATGCCTTTGAATTGTGGCGTTGGTGAAGAATATTGAATACACCATGGACTGCTAAAAGAACTAACAAATCTGTTTTAGAAGAAACACAACCAGAATGCTTCTTAGAGGCAAGGATTGCAAGACTATATCTCACGTACTTTGGGCATGTTCTCAGAGGGAATCAGTCCCTGGAGAAGGGCATCATGCTTGGTAAAGTAGAGAGTCAGCAAAAAAGAGGAAGACTCTCAACGAGATGGATTGACACAGAGGCTGCAACAATGGGCTGAAGCATAACAACGATCATGAGGATGGCGCAGGACCAGGCAGTGCTTCGTTGTGCTGTACATAGGGTTACTGTGCATTGGAACTGACTCAGCGGCACCTAACAACAGCAAAGATAGTTTTCTTGTGGAATCTTTGAGGTTTTCTATATATAGGATCATATCATCTGTGAAAAAGAATAGTTTTACTTCCTTATTGGTTGTTTAGAGTCAGAATCGACTCAATGGCACTGGGTGGGTTTCCCTGTTTAGGTTCCTTTTATTACTCTTATTATTTTTCCTAATTACTCTGGCTAAGACTTCCAGTACAGTGTTGAATAGGAGTGGTGAGAGTGGGCATCCTTGTCTTGTTCTTGCTCTTAATGGGAAAGCTCTCAGACTTTCTCCATTGAGTATGATGTTAGCTGTGGGTTTTTCATAAATGCCCTTTATTATATTGAGGCATTTCCCTTCTATTCCTATCTTGTCGAGTGTTTATATCGTGAAAGGGTGTTAAATTTTTTCAAATGCCTTTTCTGCGTCAATTGAGATGATCATGTGGTTTTTTTTTTTGTTTGTTGTTCTATTAATGTGATGTATTACGTTGTTTGATTTTCTAATGTTGAACCACCCTTACATTCCTGGAATAAAGCCCAGTTGATCATGATATATTATCCTTCTGATATGCTTTTGGATTCAGTTTGCTAGTATTTTGAGAATTTTTGCATCTATGTTCGTAAAGGATATTGGTCTGTAATT
This sequence comes from Elephas maximus indicus, assembly GCF_024166365.1. Classification (NCBI taxonomy): domain Eukaryota; kingdom Metazoa; phylum Chordata; class Mammalia; order Proboscidea; family Elephantidae; genus Elephas; species Elephas maximus. The sequence continues at coordinate 37,880,448 of NC_064839.1, read as the reverse complement.
TTCTTGTGGTGTTTTTGCCTGGCTTTGGTTATCAGGGTAATGTTCACCTCATAGAATGAGTTGAGAAATGTTCCCTTCTCTTCTAATTTTTGGAAGAATTTAAGAAAGATTGGTGTCAATTCTTCTATAAATGTTTGGTAGAATTCCCCAGGGAAGCCATTTGGTCCAGGATTTTCTTAGTTGGGAGGTTTTTTTATTACTGAGTCATTGACTTTACTTGTTATGGGTCTGTTGAGATCTGCTGTTTTTTCTTGAGTCAATGTAGGGAGTTTCTGTGTTTCTAAGAATTTGTCCATTTCATCTAAGTTATCTAATTTTTTGGCATACAGCTGTTCATAGTATTCCCTTACAATCCTTTGTATTTCTGTAGGGTCGATTGTAATGTTTCCAGTTCTGTTTTTAATTTTTGATGTTTGTATCTTCTTTATGTTTTCCTTTGCCCATCTAGCTAAAGTTTGTCAATTTTATTGATCTTTTCAAAAAACCAATTTTTAGTTTTGTTGATTCCACTTACTATTTTGCTTTTCTGTATTTCATTTATTTCTGCTCTTTATTCTGATGGCTTTAGGCTTAGTTTGCTGTTCTTTTTCTAGTTTCTCAAGTTGTAGAGTTAGGCTATTTATTTGGAATATTTATTTTTTAATGTTATGTATTGCTGTAAATTTCCCCGAGTACTGCTTTTGTGGAAACCCTGGTGGCGTAGTGGTTAAGTGCTACAGCTGCTAACCAAAGGGTCGGCAGTTCAAATCTATCAGGTGCTCCTTGGAAACTCTATGGGGCAGTTCTACTCTGTCCTATAGGGTCGCTATGAGTCAGAATCGACTCCATGGAACTGGGTTTGGTTTGGTGTTTTTTACTGCTTTTGCTGCATCCTATGGGTTTTGTTGTATTGTATTTTCATTTTCATTTGACTCTAAGTATTTTTTTCTCTCTTAATTTCTTCCTTGACTCACTAATTGTTTAGTGTTGTGTTGTTTAATTTCCGTAATGTGTATTTTCCAGTTTTCCTTCTGTTATTTCCGGTTTCATTCCATTGTGATTGGAAGGGATACTTTGTATGATTTCAGTCTTGTTAAATTTATTGAGACTTGCTTTGTGTCCTAAAACATGGCCTATCCTGGAGAATATTTCATGTGCATTGGAGAAGAATGTATATTGTGTTGTTTTTGATTACCGTTTGTATTTAGAAGGGGTTTTCAAGTGGGGTTGTTATTGTCTGTTTGCATGTTATCTAAAAGCAATTTTTAATTGGTGTGTTTAGTCCACTGACATTATTTTAATTATGATTTTATTGGATTTAAGACCACCATCTTGATATATGTTTTCTGTGTGTTCCCTCTTTTCTGTGTCCCTTTGTTCCACCTCTCCTTCCTTCTTTTGGAGTTACCAAGTAATTTTTTATTTCTATCTTCTCTCTTCTTTTAGCTTTTTTGGTTATATTTATGTTGTTATTTTAATGGTTGCTTTAGCAATTACAATATGCATATGTATCTGTATCACAGTCTACTTTGAATTAATTTTATGGTACTTCCTGTATGATGTGGAGCCCTGGTGGTATGGTGGTTAAGAGCTTGATTGCTAACCAAAAGGTCAGCAGTTTGAATCTACCAGCTGCTCCTTGGAAACCCTGTGTGGTAGTCCTACCCTGTCCTATAGGATCTCTATGAGTTAGAATCAACTCAGTGGTAATGGGCTCGTGCGTGACGTAAAACCTTACAATGGCATAACTCTATTTACTTCCCTCTCATTCTTTGTACAGTTTTGTCGTATATTTGACATCTACATATGCTATAAACTCCACAATACAGTGTTATTTTTGTTTTAAAGTCAGTTGACTTTTAAAGAATTGAAGAAAAAAAGTATTTTATATTTATTACTTATTTACTATTCTAGTGCTTTTTATTCCTTCCTGTAGATCCGAATTTTTATCTGGTGTTCTATTTAGCCTAAAGAACTTCTTTTAGCATTTCTTGTAGTGCAAGTCTACAGGCAACACATTCTCTATGCAACATTTATTTATTTGAAAATGTCTATTTCACCTTCAGTTTGAAGAATATTTCAATTGGCTATAGAACTCTAGATTTTTTTTTTTTCTTTCATGACTTTGAAGATGTTCTTCCATTGCCTTCTGTTCTCTAATGTTGCTGATGAGAAGTCAGTCATTCTTACTGATGTTCCCCAGTATGAATTTTCGTTTGTTTTTTTGTCATCTGGCTTCTTTTAAGATTTTTTTTTTAACCTTTTCTTTTCAACACTTTGACAATGATGTGCCTATCTATGGTTTTATTTGCATTTACCCTGCTTGGTGATTGCTGTGCCTCTTGGATTTTTGGGTTTATTTTTTAATCAAGTCCGGAAATTTTTGTCCATTATTTTATAAAAAATTTTTCTGCCCTATTCTGTCTCTCCTTCCCCTCTTTGACTCCAACTATAAGTATACTAGATTGCTTTATCTTGAACCCACAGCACTTTGTTGCTTTGTTAGTTTGATTTCAAACCTTTTTTATCTCTGTGCTTCAAGTTTTGATAATTTCTATTGACCTGTCTTCAAGTTCACTGAACCCTTCTTCTACATTATCCAATATGCTATCACTTCCATCCAGTGAATTTCTTTAATTATTATTAATATTTTATTTTTCAGTTCTAGGATTTCATTTTATTATGTTTTCATATCTCTCCTGAAATTCTTCATGTTCTTACCCATTCTTCTTTTGTGTACATTCTTTAACATATATATCTTAGCTGTTTTAAACCCCTCACCTGCATATCCCAAGATCTGATTTTTGTGAGTCTGTTTCTGTTGACTATTTTGTCTTTATAGATCACATTTTTTTGCGTTTGCACATATCTTGTAATTTTTTTATAGTATATAGAATTGCAAAAAATATGTTGAAGAAACTCTTTATTCTGTTACTTCCTTGCAAGGAGTGTTTTGAATTTTTTTCCGGCAGATGGTTAATTTACTGGTAAATCATCTTGATACTGTGGAGGCTTGATTTTAGGCTCTGTCCAAATTTACCTATTTCAGTTTTTCTCTTAGTCCTAGGCATGGACCTTACTCTAAAGTTGTGGCCCTTCTCGGGTTTCTAGAAAGTCTGAGGTGTTTACCAAGCATCTCTAGCTTTGAGGGATTCATCCTCCAAACTCTGATTTATCATCACTGGGAAGCTGCTGAAATTTCTGTGTAGCTATTTCAGCTTTTTAGCTGTTGCTTTCCTCTAGATTTCTTAGAGCTCACCCTTAGATGCACAGTTCAGGAGTCAGACAAGGATTGAGGGGAATTATTGTGTAGACTTTGGAGCTCCTCTCTTTGTGGCTTCCTTTTTTTTGGAGACTTTCTCTCCAAATTTCCAGCTGTTTCAGTAGGCTCATACTCCAGTTTCTGACTCCTCAACCCAAAGAACCGATGCTTACTGATTAAGCAGCATTCGTTGTGTACCATTCAGACCAAGGAATACTTTTCCTGCAAAGTCAAATAAATATAGATATCGTTTGTTGGCTTCTCTTATTTTAAGAGTTGTATCCTCTGCAGTTTTTATCTGCTTTTGGCTACCCCTCAATGCCTTAAAATAGCTTTTTATCTTATAGCCAGAATTATCATTGTTATTGGCAGAAAGGGTATCTAACTTAGATACTCCACTATTAGTGGAAGCCAGACTTCAGAAAAGCAGTATTTTTAAATGGAAAAAAAAAAGTACGGTTTTAGTAAATGTTTTTTTTTATTGTATGCAGCTATGTTTAGAAAAGTAAAAAGTGAAAAAGATGCTTCTTAGAATAGGAAAAAATTAGGTAGTATTATTAAAAAAATAATTTCTGGTGTTTTAATAAGGCTGTAAAATTAGGGCATGAAAATGTGCCATTCAGCTCTCCTGCTGTAGGGAACATAATTGACTGATGGCTTCAGCTGCTGCCCTTCAGAATCCATCCACAAGTTGATGCCAAGGCCACAATTCTGGAGCGTTCCTCCCAGGCAATGACTGCTTATGGTGGGGGTTCTGATGCTGAACATTTCCTGTGAGGTAGGGCTCCCTTAATGAGAGTCTTTGGCTCAAGGAATCCTCTTCAGCTAGGCCAAAACTTAGTCAGTTATGTGCTGTAGTTTGAGACTCTTCTTTCTCCTTCCTTCTCTTGCTCCATAACAGGTATCAGACTGAAGCCAAGAAAACCATCAGTCTGAAGGCTCTCCTGCCTTCTCCTGTTTCTCCCGTATATCTTTTGCAGGCATACCTACTTATACCCACTTCCAAACCCACTGCCATTGAGTTGATTCCAACACATAGCTATCTTATAGGACAGAGTAGAACTTCCCCATAGAGTTTCCAAGGAGCGCCTGGGGGATTCGAACTGCTGACCTCTTGGTTAGCAGCCATAGCACTTAACCACTACGCCACCAGGGTTTCCTTTATAGGCATATCCTCTGTTAAATGTTTTGCATGTCTAATCCCATCTTGGCATCTGCTTATTGAAAAACCCAAACTAACACAGTATCTATTATGTTATTGACAGAAGAGGCATCAAAATGTCTTTTAAAAAAATTAAATTCTTAAAGAATTCCAAATAGTATATGTAGCTACTCCTTTCTCCAAGAGGTGGAGTTTAATTCCCCTCCCCTTGTGTGTGAACTGGGTTTACTGACTTGCTTCCAGTTAGTAAAGAAGTACTTCTCAGCCTTTATTTCATTAGTGCCCCATACGGGAACCTTTTTAGACTTCGTTTTTCCCTAATCAGCCCTCTTCCCATGAAATTTTAATACCACAGATACACCGTGTATCTTTTTACGTACTGTATATGTATTTGTGCTTTAAGCATGAAAAAAGTTATTTTTGTCCCCAAGAACCAATTTTTGGCCCCTTGGAGTAGAGTATGGAAAAGGAAAAATACTAACTTATACTGGAGAAACCTGGCTGATAACACCTTGTAATAAAAATTAACATCACCAGTGATAAGTCATCTTGTACAATATACCCTTGGTATGCTGCAGTAAGAGAGATACTTCACTCTGGTGGTAGTCTTCTAAAAATCATAACCCCAGTCTTTCCATGAGAACATCAGACAAACCCAAACTGAGGAACATGCTATAAAATATCTGACCAGAACTCTTAAAAAATGCCTAAAATATTCATATCCTTCTACCCCTAAAACATTCAAGGTCATTAAAAACAAGGAAAGACTGAGGAACTGTCACAGATCAGAGAAGGCTAGGGAGACACGACCACCAAATGCAATACAGTGTGGTATCCTGGAACAGAAAAAGGGCATTACAGGAAAAATGAGTGGAATCTGAATGAGGTCTGTAGTTCAGTTAATGGTATTGTACCAGTGTTAATTTTTTAGTTTTCATAGCTGTACCATGGTTTTGTAAGATATTAATATCAAGGGAAGCCCAACTAGGGACACCACCACCTTTCTGTTAGTTTGTCATACAGTGGTGGCTTATGTGTCTCTTATGATGCTGGAAGCTATGCCACAGATATTTCAAAAACAGCAGGGTCACCCATGGTGGACAGGTTTCAGCAGAGCTTCCAGACTAATACTGACTAGGAAGAAAGGCCTGGCAATCTCTTCTGAAAATAGCTAATGAAAACCCTGTGAATCACAACAGAATATTGACCGATGTAGTACCAGAGGACAGTAGTGGGTCAATGGTAGAATTCTTGCATTCCATGTGGGAGACCCCAGTTCAATTTTTGGCCAGTGCTCCTCAAGTACAGCCATCACTCATCTATCACTGGAGGCCTGTGTGTTGCGGTGATGCTGAACAGGTTTCAGGAGAGCTTCTAGATCAAAATGGACTGGAAAGAGAAGCCTGGTGATCTACTTCTGAAAATCAGCCAGTGAAAACCCTACAGATCACAGCAGTTTGATCCTGTTGTGCATGGGGTCGTCATGAGTCAGAGGTCAGCTCAACAGCAGTTAATAACATAGTGTTGGAAGGTGAGCCCTCTAGGTTGCAAGGCAGTTAAAATACACGGTGGCCGCAACATTGGACTCGAGCACATCAACGATCATAGAGCAGGACAGGGCAATATTTCGTTCTGTTGTACACGGGGTTGGCATGAGTCTGAGTCAATTTGACAGCAAGTCACAAAAAAATGGTTGCCAGGGGAAGAAGATATAAGGGAATTTTTCTGTGGTATCTTTGTAACTTTTTTATAAATCTAAAATTATGACAAAATTAAAAGTTAAAGCGAGTGTTTGAAAAATAAAGATCATTGTGTTATCTGTATTCATTACATGCAAGTAAGGGTATAAATATATATATGTATATATGTGTGTATATATATACATATATGCCACCAGAATTAAAAATATTCAGCTATTCTGAAAATGTGAGTTCTTCAGGTATAGTGTCAGTGGATGAAAAAAGTACAGTATTTCTCAACTTTAGTGAAGCATTTGGTGCAGTGTCTCATGACATCTGTGCACAATTAGTTCAGATTGTCCTGGATATAAGCAAAGTAACATGGATTCAGAACTGGCTGGAGAACCATAAAAAATATTGATAAGCCATAAATGGCAATGCATCAAGTTGGGGAATGTGTCCAGGTGCTGCAAGGATTAGTGTTATGTCCTATCTTATATAGCTGCTACATTAATGATGTAGAAGATGGAGTAAAAAGCATGTTAATGAAATTCATAGATGATATTAAATTGAGAGGTGATGCAAATAGCAGTAAGGGTGGCAAAGTAATATAAATGTACCCATAGAGCTTAGAAATATGGAATGGAAACAACAAAATGAGATTCTGCCCCTCAAAAATAGAAACTACTACTATATTAGGTGAAAACAATAAAACAAAATAGGTATTCAAAGGGAGCGAGATCTGAAAATCATGTTTTGGTCAAAAAAACCTATGGGTAAAAATGAATAAGAAAGTAGATATGAATTTATAATACAGTGATTTTGAAGATTATGGCTACATACACTGCATGCCACAGAGAAAGCATAGAATAGTCTGTTTTTTTTTTTTTGTTTTCTTTTTCCTTTCATACCTCTAGTAAAATGACATCTGGAAGACAGAACTCATATTATGTCAACTTGGTATCTAACCACTGTCGACAAAATACAAGTAGTAATAAAAATGATTAAGCCCTCAAACACTGCAGACAAGTATATTCATCTTCAGCAAATTACACTGAGCTGTTTTACAAGTCTTCCATTCGTAACTGCTGATTCCACTTCATATCCCATGTAGGTGACCCTTCCTTTCTCAGACATGCAATTTACATTAAGCCTCAGAGCATCTTACCTAACTCCTTTTTTTCACCTTGTGCCTTCTTTCCCAAGTTAAATTTATAAATTGATTCTTTATACTATGTTCTTAAATTACATATAACCAAAAAAAAAAAAGTTACCATCAAGTCAATTCTGGTTCATGGTGACCCCCTGTGTTTCAGAGTAGAACTGTACTCCACAGGGTTTTCAATGGCTCTGACCTTTTGGAAGCAGATCACCAGGCCTTTCTTCCAAGGTGCCTCTGGGTACATTCAAACCACCAACCTTTTGGTGAGTAGGGGGCTCATTTAACTACTTGCTCAAACTGGTTTAGGCCTGTGTCATATCTATCCCAATCTGTAAACCTTATTTGTAAATATAGGCATATGTCCCCAACGGCAGCTTATAGAACATATACACAAGAGCAACATCTGAGAAGTGTGTTGCAATTGAGACCTGAGTGAATAGCAATGAACAGGTATAAACCATAGATCAGAATTCCTATGACAATACAATATTCCAATAATCACGGTATGTTATCAGGCAACCCGAATATGTTACCACCCGTTGGCGAGGAATCATTCAGGATAGTAAATGAAGAAATCTCTTTTCTGGATGACCATGTATACTTATTAAATGTCATATAATAGATGCTTTTAAATTTTTCTTGAAAACTATGAACCTTCATTTTTATGGGTAAGAATATTTAACTTTTACACTAAAAGAAAATTTATAACTATGATGCCATACGTCCCAGTAAGTTCCAACTAGCAACAAATGTATGAGAATTAACGAATTAGAGGGAATATTTGAGATATTGTCTGAACCTCTTTTTATACATGAGGTCATGGAGATGAAGGAACACCACACATGGTTGGTCTCTTAGTTATCTAGTGCTGCTATAACAGAAATACCATGAGTAGATGACTTTAATGGAGAGAAGTTTATTTTCTCACAGCCTAGTAGGTTAGAAGTCTAAATTCAGGGCATCAGCTCCAGGGGAAGGCTTTCTCTCTCTGTTGGCTCTGGAGGAAAGTCTTTCTTGTCTGTCTTCTCCTGGACTAGGAGCTTCTCTGTGCAGGAACCCTGGGTCCAAAGGACGCACTCTGCTTTTGGCACTGCTTTGTTGGTGGTATGAAGTCCCCACTTTCTGCTTGCTTCCCTTTCCTTTTATCTCTTGTAAGATAAAAGGTGGTGCAGGCCACACTCTGGGAAACTCTCTTTACCTTGGATCAGGGATGTGACCTTAGTAAAGGTGTTTCAATCTCACCCTAATCCTCTTTAACATAAAATTACAATCACAAACTGGAGGACAGCCACAGAATACTGGGAATCATGGCCTAACCAAGTTGACAAGTATCTTTTGAGGACACAATTCAATTCATAACAGTTGGTAAAAAAGTGTTTTACAAAATAAATTGATCTTTTAATTTTGAGAAACGAGGAATCCTACCTTGGGTGGAGAATTGGACCAAATCATCTCTAAGGCCCCTTTTCCATGCTTCGAAGATATTTTGTGTTAATTATTTGATATTCAAATGCATATACAGTACAAAAACAATCTAATCTAGTTGTTTTGAAATTTTTACAAAACTAAACAGAATATTACCTATCCACTTCTTTTCATAAACTTCTCTACTATGGAGATATAGCTCTTTCATATTAAATATAACAAATTTCCTATAATATGCAACAATTCTGAAGTGAGACAAGATCAGCTCCCTCAATCTGAGCTCTAGTTGCCTGGGTGGTATGCTTGGCTATTAAATTATTCATTACCAGGCCATCTGACCTTTACTCCCATAAAATGCAGAGCCCTAAATGCCAGAAGAATAGAAAGGTGAAAAGATTGGGTGTCAGCACATTTCTCATTAATTCTTTGGAAAACTTTGTGATAAGAAAAAAAAAAAAATGGAGCATAATGTTCGTATACCTGGAATAGCTAATACCATTTCTTAGACATTTTTTAAGCAAATCCCAAGAGGATTCATTCTTTATATTCCTTGAGGTAACCTTGCCATAATTTGATCCTCACTCATCATTCAGAGGCATAGCCATCATTTCTACAGTCACTTAAACTATAGGTAGTAAACTGATCACATCTACTGACTTAAAACATGGAAGAATCTAGTTTACTATGGACATTAAATATCTAATTTTGCTCACCTAATACTTAATTTCTTTAGAAAGTATATATTCTCAATATCCTTGTCATCCTTGATGCCATTAGCTTCCATTTCTTGATGTTACATTAGATCTTGACATTTGCATCTCTTCTTTTGAAACCAGGCCTATCCCCTTGACCTTGAGCTCTTAGCTGGATAGCACATATTTTTATCTTTAAATCGTTCACAATATTACAGCCAATATGGTAGGAACCATTTTGAATATTTGTAGCTGAGAAGGACTCCTGACGTAAATAGGTTCAATTATCTTTTATTTTAATCGTTTCCCAAATATTCCTCATAAAAAGCTGACACCCCATGAACCCTAGCCCTTGTCGTCTTCTGTATTTTCTTCAGGTGATTTTTATAACAGGTCTCAAAACAGATAAACTGAGCAAAAACTGTTAGAATCAAATGTAAACTTGATAAGATGCTAATGAAATTAAATTGTGAGTTTTTTGCATTAGCATGATTTTATTTGTTGGTTTTATTCTGCAAAACTGCAGCCTTCTCTAGACTTGACCTTAATGTTTGCATCATGGTGGATGACACAGATTTCTTACACTGGCTCTACCACCAGGGATATCTTTAAATGTAAGTGCCAAAGAAACTTTTGGACTCTTCAGATTCCATCCTAAGATCCATTGCCTTGGCCATAACTCCTAAACCAGTCAAAACCCACTCTCGAAGAAATTCTCTATGTGCTTCATACACTCTGAAACAACTGTCATGGCCTCTTCCCATCATCCTTTTTGCATTACCCCAGCTATCGGTATATCCCCACCTGTGATACAGTGACCTTGATATAGGCATGACTTGGAATTATCTCATGTACTCTGGCACCTTTAAATAAACTCTGTATTGCTAAAACATTTTATATATGCAAACTTCATAAAGTAAGGAGCCCCGGTGGTGCAAATGGTTAAGCACTTGACTGCTGACTGAGAAAGGTTGGTGGTTGGAACTACCTTGCTGCTCCTCAGGAGAAAGACCTTGTGATCTGTTTCTGTAAACTTTACAGCCAAGAAAACCCTTGGGGGGACAGTTCTCTGTCACATGGGTCACTATGAGTTGGAATCAACTCAACAGCACCTAACACCAACGCCAACAACAAACTTTAAAGTAGGTTTTTGTAATCCTTTTTTCTAACATACTACTACCAGAGTATCGCAGGAGCTCTGGATTCTTTGTAATGTGCACAGAGGAAGAATACTGTGCTTTTGCTAATACAGCAATTTTGCAAATGATCAGCAAAGTTGTAAAACTTTAATCCTGACCACAGTTAGTGAATTAAACATACATGCACACGTATGTATGTTTGCTGTAGAAGTTAAGACATAGGAAAAAAAAAAAGTTGGTGTGATTTGTCTCAAGAAATTAGCAGATATACCTGAATGTTTTGGATTCTCATGTTGATTTTTAAACTAGATTTTGCTAGAATATGTTACAGTGTTCCATTCAGATTGTAATAAATATAATCGTATTAAGAATAAACATTATCACAAAAGTACAGGAAACCCAAGACTTACCATACTTTCTTATACCTATAATTTATACCTATAGCTCAAACTATTCAGCTTCCAGAAGTAATGGTAAAGAATGTTTCTGGGAGAGAATCTTTCAAATCTCAAAAAGTTAAAGATCCCTAGGATTTCTTATATCTTATCATGGATCTGACCTTCATGATTATGTGCATATTTTTTCTAATTTATTAGCCCTTTCTTCTTTTGGTGGGTAATGTAGGTTTATCAGGAGCTGTGGTTATTACCTAAATTTATATTGTCCTTCTTTATAGGTTTGCCCTGAATTCTGAAATGTGTTATTAGGGACTGCTTGGATGGTAACAGAGGATGTACTCTTGCTGTTCCTATGAAAGTTAAGATTAGAATTATCGATTGCCTTCTTTTATCTAGTTATTTCGGAAATCTACCATTTTAAATATATCATTGCAATTTGGTTTTAACAAATGGTAATTTACTCTGATTCTGTCTCCTCCGTTATTGTCATTCTCTTTTAAGTGACTCAGTTGTACTCTGTCTTCATAAACTCTCCCTAAGAATTTTTTCCTAATTTCAAATTTTCACCCCTTTATTTTTCATAATTTTATCTAAATCAGAATAATTATAGAATTATCCTAATCATGATATTAAAAAAGCAAACCCATTGCCATCAAGTTGATTCCAACTCATAGCAGCCCTGTAGGACAGAGTAAAACTGCCTAAGGGTTTCCAAGTCTGTAAATCTAGATTTCCATATTTTCCTGTTTTATTATTGTCATTTACACACCCTAATCATGGAGCCAAATCTCCACGTAGTTTTGTTTTATTATTGTAATCTACATCCTACACCATGTAGAAAAAAGCAAGCAAGTATGCTAAATGGTAGGTACAAAATTAAAGACCATTTAGATTATTTGGAAAATTTTACCTAGTGTTTATTGTTTAATCCCTTCATCATAATTTAAAGTCACTGAGTAATTGTTATTTCTTTTACAGTGATATTGATGTTTTTAGAGGTATTTATGATAGAATCTGTAGTATCTTTTAAATTAGTGCCTCCAAACGGGTTTCTGTAGCATCTCATAGTGCTGCAGATGTCTCCAAATGCCAGCCTAAAATGTTTTTTCTTCCCAAGTCATTTTCCCCTTAAGACAGCTACTGTCTTTCCACAAAATTTGGAGTAAGAAATTTCCAGAGAGTTACATCTTTACCTTGTGCATAAAACCTGAGAGTGGGATATGTGTTTTGTTAGTTTAAAATAAAAGTGTTTATTTAAATACTAACGAAAAAGGGAAAGTGACATGGGGTTTAACTCTATTTCTTAGGGTTTTTGTATTACCTTTCTTTTAACTGTACATCACTGTTCTTTATTCCTGGCTCATTAATCAGATTCTAACATATGATATGATGAGCTTTAAGTTCACTTCCTTTTGGACTGAATTCATTGAGTTGTATATAATCAGGCAATATGTGAGCAAAATGAAACAGTGGGACCTAAATGTAACCGTTACAGACTCTGTCATATGGAAACCAGACCATAATAATTTATTTCTTGAAATCTGTTCAGTGTCACAAAACTTTATTAAATAATAATAATAATGTATTGCAGAAATGCCTGATGATAACCAAATATTCTTGCTTTCTCCATTCTAAATTGTCACTATTAACTAAGACATGTATTTTGTGAAAAACTTATGTGGTTTATTTGACATGGACTATTTTGGAGAAATTAGAATTGCTAGTAATTAGTCATCTTTCTCTTACCTCTTCGTGTGTGTGTGTGTGTGTGTGTGTGTGTGTGTGTGTATGAATTAGCACTGAGTTTATAGTTTTCATGGAACCAATGCCAGGGTTTTAACAGAAGGTTTTCTAATTCTGTTATTTTGAGAATGTGGAGGTAGAATCATTTTGTTGCTTGTTTGTCCTTTGATAATTGGTTTAACTCTGGACTCCAAGATTAATTATAGGTGATCCGTAGTTTTTTAAAACATGCTTGAAACTACTTACAAATCTGTAGTTTTACATATATTACATATTATTGTTCTTTCCAATCTCTTGATTAACCCTTTAGGTTCATAGTTTTTTCCAACTGTTAGCTTCAGTTACTAGCTTTATATATAATGTTCTTGATTTTCTTTTTATCATTAGCCTTTTTTACAGAAAGCTATGTTATTTAACATTCCTGCGAAATGCTGGTCTGTTGTGCTTCCAAATGGTCCTATCCCAACCCCTTTTAAGTATACTTTTAATCCTTTCTGATTTCCCTTAACTCCCCTAATGAGCATTGTTTCATTTTGCTTTTGTGTCTCACTTATTTTTAGTCTGCTTTCCTTGTTGATTAACGTAATATATCCTTTTGATCTCCCTTCTTTTCTGTTTCCTATACAATTGTTTTCTGTATTAATTTCTTTTACCAATCCTTTTTTTAAAAAACATTATTGGAGAAAATTTATGTAGCAAATTTGGTTCTCATTAAACAATTTTTATATGTATTATTCAATGACATTGGTTACTAAATAATGTTTTCACAATGTGCCAGCTTTCTCATTATTTCCATTCTGGTGGTTCTGTTTCCATTAACCTAGCTTGCTTGTCCCCCTTTACCTTCTAATCTTTGGTCTAGGGTAAATGTTGACCATTAGGTCTCATTTAGATGATTGTTTAGAGGAGCACAGTACTCACCAGTCTTTTTATCCAGTAGATTTTTTTTACCTTCCTATATGTTTTTTTTTTTTAATATGTTTAAGTTCAGGTGGCATTGATTGCCTTTTTAAAATTTTTTATTAACTTTTTATAAGTTCTATCCTTTTGCCCTGTTTCTCAACTGTAAGACACTTTGTAGTAGCTATTTTTTTCTTCATTTAAACTGTTTGCTTTTCAAAAATATATCATTGTGTCTAGTTCTAACTGCAACCCTTCTTTACATTATAAATTTGAATCATTTTTATGTCTAAATTCCCACATTTCTTCCCACCTTTAAGTACGTTGTCCATTGTTTCTATAAAAAAATTACATGAGTTTAAAAAACTCAAGATGAAAGGCAAACCATGGGCAACTGATGAAAGGGGATTTATGTAACTTTGGAAGTGGCAAAAATTGGGATATCATTATGAATTCATCCTAGAGCCAGTTGTAGGACTTGATTAAACTAAGCAGAGCATTCTGCTCTTGATCTCAGTGCATCACTTAAACGGGCACTTATATGTGCCTGTGCCTTTTATTATTACAACTGTGTTGCTTTGGCGTGGGGACTGTCATGGATTGAGTTGTGTCCCCCCAAAAATATGTGTCAACTTGGTTAGGCCGTGATTCCCAGTATTGTGTGGTTGTTCTCCATTTCATGATTGTAATTTTATGTTACAAAGATTAGAGTGGGATTGTAGCACCGTCCTTACTCAGGTCACCTCCCTGATCCACGGTAAAGGGAGTTTCCCTGGGGTGTGGCCTGCACCACCTTTTATCTCTCAAGAGATAAAAGAAAAGGGAAGCAAGTAGAGAATTGGGGACCTCATACCACCAAGAAAGCAGCACCAGGAGCAGAGCGCGTCCTTTGAACACGGGGTCCCTGTGCCTGAGAAGCTCCTCAACCATGGGATGGTTGAGGACCTTCTCCAGAGCCAACAGAGAGAGAAAGCCTTCTCCTGAAGCCAATGCCCTGAATTTGGACTAGTGTAACCTACTAGACTGTGAGAAAATAAATTTCTCTGTGTTAAAGCCATCCACTTGTGGTATTTCTGTTATGGCAGCATTAGATGACCAAGACAGAGACCCACTGTATATGTTTCCATAAGCACATTACAACTCCTAAAGATTGGTTAAAAGGAGGAAGAAGTGTTCATGACAATCAATTCAGATCTGAAAGACATATAATTCAAAATGCTTCCCTACCTTTCTGAATCAGAGGTAGTTTCATTGAAACAAAAATTCTTGGGTTTGAATCTCTCTGTTGTTTAAGGCTAACTCTGTAGACTTGGCATCACATTACCAGTATTTTGTCCTTAAACCATACCAGATTCTGCTCCAGAGTCACTTAGCAATGTGCCCAGCTTCATAGGTATTCAAGTATCCTCTTATTCTACAATTTAGGTGGACTGTATCATTTAACAAGTCTTGTTTATTCTTACTGTACAGGTTCACTTTCAGGTCTGTAATTTTCAAGTGTAAAATTAAAAGTTTCATTAAAAATATACATATATATATGTATGCAGCTATTTAAAGCCCTATTGATGATTGGTGTTTTACTTTTCCAAAGAGCAAGATTTCTGGAATAAAATTTTGAGATGAGGTAGAATGAAAACTGAAATTCGGTAGTTCTGTAATAGCCTTCTTAGGGACAAACAAGAAGAGAGAAGGCAAAAAGGAGAAAGAACAGATAGCAGCTCTTAAAAGAACAAATGATAGAAAGGAAAGCCTGAAGAGGAGAAAATGAAGAATAGTAATTTCCCTCAGGGGTAATCTAACCAGAAAAACCAAACCCATTGCAGTTGAGTGGATTCCAACTCACAGAGACCCTATATGACAGAGTAGAACTGCCCCTAGGGTTACCAAAGGCTGTAAATCTTTATGGAAACAGACTGCCACGTTTTTCTCTGGTGGGTTCGAACTACTGACCTTTCAGTTAGCAGACAAGCACTTAACCACTGCACCACCAGGGCTCCTGGTTAATTTAAAGCCTTGTAAATAAAACAGTACAGTTGATAGATTAGAAGAATAAAGACTAGAAATAATATTTTATAGTAGGATTAGTTCACTTGGAGGGTATTCAGTACTTGTGGAGAGTGTAAAGGGGGAGGAAGAAAGAAGGCTTAGTGAAAACACTAACTTACCTTTCAGCCTTTTAAATTATTTCTGCAGATCCTATTACAGTAGAGAAAAAAATGACTGCAGAACAAATCATAAGAATTCTTGTATCCAGATGGCCAACAGTCACTAAAGAAAAGTGGGAGAGGGAATAAAAGGTGCATTCGTGTCCCATTCATCCAGCATGTCATCCTTAGATGCAGATATTGTTTAGACCTGCTGCAAAGCTAAAATTTGGTGCAAATTAACACATACTGCCTTATTTCAGATCTTTTCCCCCAATTCAGAATAACTTAGCATTTTCTATCTTATTTCCTCAGCAAAACATCATCTTATTCATTTTCTTTTAGGCAGTTTTTTCAAAATTTAAGGGTGGCTTTTTGTTTTTGCACCAGAGATTATACTGAGTTTTTAGTATAATTTTTGAAAGGCACCAACTACTCCACTATAATCATTTGCTTTCTCTAGCTCCAGAAGGAAAATGTAACATCTTGGACCCATTTTTAAACAGCTCCTCTTTTTTTAGAGCTGATCAGAAAACAGTAAATTTACAGGATAGCAGAATTGAGTGAAACCTCCAGTATGACATATGTGGGGTGTGTGTGTGTGTGTGTGTGTTTTGAAATAGAGACTGTGAACCATAGGCAGAAATCATCAAATGATGAGTCGGTGTCAAAGTTGAACAAGAATCGCACACTAAAAGACTAAGCTGAGGAACAGTGGATGTCCTTTTGAATAATTAAATGGACAAGAGTAGATATATTTCTGTACCAGTTTTCCCATTCAGTCTAATAGTCTTGCCCCCATAATCTTTTTGTGTGTGTGTGTTTAAGGTGAAAGTTTACAGTGCAATTTAATTTCTCATTCAAAAGTTTATATGCAAATTGTTTTGTAACATTGGTTGCAGTCCCCACAATGCATCAGCACTCTCCCCATCTTAGGCTGAGTTCTCTAGAGAAGCAAGACCAGTAAAGTGTGTGTATGGGTGTGTGTGTATATATATTAAAAAACCCAGTGCCGTGTATATATACACACGTTCCGACAGAGAGTGAGTTATATCAAGGAAATGGCTCAAGTGGCTGTAGAGGCTGGAAAATCCCAAGTCTGTGGGTCAGGCTGGAGGCTTCTCCTAACTCATGTACCTGCAAAGGGACTGGTGAACCCAAGATCAGGAGGTCAGACGACAGGCCTCACAGGTTGTGGAGGCTGATGAATCCCAAGATTGCCCGGTAAGCTAACAGGCCACTGGCTCACAGACTGCAGAGGCTGATGAGTCCCAAAATCTGCAGGTAAGCTGCTAGCTCAAGTCCCAAGAACTGGAGGTTAGATGAACAAGAGCCAGCTGCAGAATCTAGAGCAAGCAAAAGCCCTTGAGCTTTGCCAGAAAGTCTGCCTATATTGGATGCTGGCCATATTCCCAAGGAAACTCCCTTTCAACTGAGTGGCTGCTCATAACAGATCTCATCATGGAGGTGATTACATTACATTACATTAGATCTAATCATGGACATGATTACATCATTACATAGCTGCCAAACTACATCATAACTGCCAAGCCACTGAGAATCATGGCCCAGTCAAGTTGCACACAACCTTAACCGTCACACCCCGCTTCCTTTTCTACCCCAGGTTCTCCGTGTCCATTCGTCCAGTTTATCTGTCCCTTCTTGCCTTCTTGTCTTTGCTTTTGGGCAGGTGTTGCTCATTTGGTTGTGTATACTTGATTGAACTAAGAAACATGTTCCTCACTTGTGTTATTGATTGTTTTGCAGGCCTGTCTAATCTTTGGGTGAAAGGTGGACTTAAGGAGTGGCTTCATTTCTGAGTTAGCAGGGTTTCTGGGGCCATAGTTTCAGTGGTTCCTCCAGCCTCTGTCACACCAGTAGGTATGGTCTTGTTTTCGTAAATTTGAATTTTCTACATTTTTCTCCCACTTTGTCCAGGACCCTCTATTGTGATCCCGGTCAAAGCGGTCAGTGGTGGTAGCCGGGCACTGTCTAGTTCTTCTGGGCTCAGGCTAGTGGAGGCTGTGATTCCTGTGGTCCATTAGTCCTTTGGGCTAATATTTCCCTTACGTCTTTGGCTTTCTTCATTCTCCTTTGCTCCGAATGTGATGGGACCAATAGATAGATCTTAGAAGGTCACTTGCAAGCTTTTAAGGCCCAGGTGCTAATCACCAAAGTAAGATGTAGAAACTTTTCTTTATGAACTATATTATGCCTACATGTCCCCTGAGACCATGTTCCCCAGCCATCAGCACCAGTAAATCAGTCCCTCAAGGTGTTTGGATGTGTCTAGAAATCATCTATGACTTTGCCTTGATCAAGCAGTGCTGACTTCCCCTATACTGTATTTTGTCTTTCTCTTCACCAAAGTTAAAACTTACCTCCTGTCTAGTTTGTGATTTCCCCTCCCACCCCTCCTCCTCCCTAGTAACTAAAAAAAGGAATCAAAGATTATTTCTTATTCTGTGTGTGAACCTTTTCTTGGGTTTTTATAATAGTGGTCTTATACAGTATCTGTCCTTTTGTGATTGACTTGCATAATGCCATCCATATAGATCTCTGTTGTGAGATGTTTCAAGGATTCATCATCATTCTTTATTGTTGCATAGTATTCCATTGTGTGCAGTGTACCATAATTTTTTTATCCATTCATCTGTTGATGAGCACTTAGCTTGTTTCCATATTTTTGCTATTGTGAATAATGTGGCAGTGAACATGGGTGTACATATGTCTATTCCTGTGATGGTTCTTACTTCTTTAGGATATATTCCTAGGAATAGGATTGCTGGATTGTATGATATTTCTATTTCTAGCTTTTTAAGGAGGCATCATATCGTTTTGCATAGGGCTTGTACCATTTTACATTCTCGCATGCAGTGCATAAGCATTTCAATCTCCCACAACCTCTCCTACATCTGTTATTTTCTGTCTTTTTGATTAGTGCCAGTAATGTTGGGGTGAGTTGGTATCTCGTTGTAGTCTTGATTTGTATAGCTAATGATCTCAAGCATTTCCTCATTGTCTGTTAGCTGTCTGCATGTCTTTGATGAAGTGTCTGTACCTGTCCTTTGCCCATTTTTTTAATAGGGTTATCTATCTTTTTGTTATTGAGGTGTTGAAATATTCTATAGATTTTAGAGATTAGACCCTTGTTGGATGTGTTGTAGCCAAAATATTCTTCCCATTCTGTAGGTTCTCTTTTCATTCTTTTGGTACAGTCTTTTGATGAGCATAATTGTTTGATTTTTAGGAGCTCCCAATTATCTAGTTTTTCTTCTGGTATTTTTGCATTGTTAATTATGGTTCATATTGTATTAGGGCTCCTAGCTTTGTCCCTATTTTTTCTTCCATGATCTTTATAGTTTTAGGTTTTGTATTTAGGTCTTTGATCCTTTTTGAGTTAGTTTTTGTGTATGGTGTGCGGTATGGGTCCTGTTTTATTTTTTTGCAGATGGACATCCAGCTTTAACCATTTCTTAAAAAGACCGTCTTTCCCCCATTTAATGGACTTTGGTCCTTTGACAGAGATCAACTGACCAAAGATGGATGGATTTACACCTGGATTCTCGATTCTGTTCCATTGGTCAATGTGTCTGTCGTTGTACCAGTACCAGGCTGTTATGACCACCGTGGGTGTATAGTAGGTTCTCAGATCAAGTGGTGTGAGGCTTCCTACTTTGTTCCTTTTTTTCAATAATGCATTGCTCATCCAGGGCCTCTTTCCTTTCCATATAAAGTTGGTAATTAGTTTTTCCGTCTCGTTAAAGAATGCTGTTGGTATTTGGATCAGGATTGCATTGTATCTATTAGATCACCTTGGGTAGAATTGACAT
Organism: Elephas maximus indicus; assembly: GCF_024166365.1. Lineage (NCBI taxonomy): Eukaryota > Metazoa > Chordata > Mammalia > Proboscidea > Elephantidae > Elephas > Elephas maximus. Next base: position 37,860,930 of record NC_064839.1, on the reverse strand, counting down.
TTTCCCAATGTTGAGTCTTCTTGTCCATAACATGGTATGTTTCTCCCTTTATGTAGGCCTCATTTGGTTTCTTGCAATAGAGTTTTGCAGTTTTCTTTGTATAGGTCTTTATACATCCCTGGTTAGATTTATCCCTAAGTATTTTATGTTTTTAAGGACTATAATAAATGGTATTGTTTTCCTGATTTCCTTTTCGAAGTTCTCATTGTTGGTGTATAGGAATCCAACTGATTTTTTTATGTTGCTCTTATATCCTGCTACTCTGCTGAATCTTTCTATTAGTTTCAGTAGTTTTCTTGTGGCGCCTATGGTGTTCTCTATGTATAGGTTCATAAATCTGTGAATAGGTGTAGTTTTTACTTCTTTATTTCCAATTTGAATGCCCTTTATTTCTTTTTCTTGCCTTATTGTTTCTAGCTAGGACTCCCAGCACAATGTTAAATAGGAGTGGTGATAGAGGACAATTGTCTTGTTCCCATTCTCAGTGGGAATGCTTTCAGACTCTGTCCTGTAAGAGTTATGTTGGCTGTTGATTTTGTATTAAAAAAAAAAAACAAACCTAAACCCATTGCTGTTAAATTGATTCTGACTCGTAGTGACTCTATAGGACAGCGTAGAACTGCCCCCTAGTGTTTCTAGAGAGTGGCTGGTGGATTTGAACTGATGTCTTTCGGTTAGCAGCTGACCTCTTAACCACTGAGCCACCAAGGCTCTTGATTTTGTGTAACCAAAAAAACCAAACTCATTGATGTCAAGTTGATTCTGACTCATAGCAACCCTATAGGACAGAGCAGAACTTCCCCAAAGGGTTTCCGTGGAGCAGCTGGTGGATTTTATCTGGCATCCTTTTGGTTAGCAGCCCAGCTCTTAATCACTGTGCCACCAGAGCTCCATGATTTTGTGTAGATGCCCTTTAATATGTTATGGAATTTCCCTTCTATTCCTGTTTTATTGATAGTTTTTATCAGAGATGGGTGTTGGACTTTATCAAATGCCTTTTATGCATAGATTGAGGTGATCATATGATTCTCTTCCTTTGTTCTATATATGTGGTAAATTCTGTTGATTGATTTTCTAATGTTGAACAATCTTTGCATACGTGATATGAATCCCACTTGGTTTTGGCGTATTATTATTTTTTTGATATGATGCTAAAACCTATTGGCTAGAATTTTGTTGAGAATTTTTGCATCTGTATTCATGAGAGATTGGTCTGAAATTTCCTTTTTTTTTTTTTTGTGGTGTCTCTGCCTGGCTTTGGTATCAGGGTTATGCTAGCTTCATAGAATGAATTTGGGAATATTCCTTCCTTTTCTATGCTCTGAAATAGTTTGAGTAGTACTGGTGTGAGCTCTTCTCTGAATGTTTGGTAGAAATTTTCCGGTGAAGCTGTCAGGGCCAGGACTTTTTGGTAGGGAGGTTTTTTGTTTTTTTTTTTAAATTACTTCTTCAATCTCTTTTCTCGTTATGGGTCTGTTTGGATTTTCTGTCTGAGTTTGTGTTAGTTTAGGTAGGTAGTATGTTTCTAGAAATTTGTCCATTTCCTCTCTCAAATTTGTTGGAGTACAGTTTTGCAAAGTATTCTGTTACGATGCTTTTTATTTTACTTGGGTCTGTTGTATTGCCCCCCATCTCACTTTTTATTTGGGTTTTTTCCTCTCCTGTTTTTCTTATGTCATTTGGGCCAGTGGTTTCTTGACTTTGTTGATCTTTTCAAAGAACCAACTTTTGGTCTTGTTGATCTTTCTATTGTTTTTCTTTTCTATACTTCATTTATTTTTTTTTTCTCTAACCTTTATTATTTACTTTCTTCTGGTAGCTGTGGGCTTCTTTTGCTCTTCTCTTTCTAATTTGTTAGAGTTTGTAGGGCTAACATTTTGAATTTGGCCCATTCTTTTTTGATATGTGTGTTTATTGCTGTAAGTCAGCCTCTGAGTACTGCCTTTGCTGTGTCCCAAGGATTTTGGTATGATGTGTTTTCATTCTCATTGGATTTTAGGAATTTTTTTATTCCCTCTTTGATTTATTTACCCAGTTGTTTTTAAGCAAGGGGTTATTCAGTTTCCTTATATTTGATTTTTTTTTCCTTGCTCTTCCTGTTTATTGATTTCTACTTTTATAGTGTTGTGAATGGAGAGAATTCTTTCAGTTATTTTGGTGTTTTGGATTTTATTGGGGGTTGCTTTGCTCCCATATTCTTAAAACTAAAATCTGCAATAATATTTTTACTGTAAAGAGGATCATTTTCTCTGACCATAGAATGGTCAAAGTTAAAGTTAGAAGAGATCAGAAAAAATGTCACTGATATAGTCTCCACTCACCATATGGATAAAGCAACAATAACTCATTGCCAGTACTTCAAAAACAGTTCTTATAGAGACCTTGATTTCCTTTATCAGTAAGTGATTTCTTTCTCATCTTTGTAATAAGTACTATTTCAAAAGCACAGAATTAGAAAAATAAATATTTCGTACTAAAATTTAATTATTTTCAGAGCCTTGGAAGAAAACCAATAACAAATATATTATTTGATCAGTTCTTTTCTAATTTTTCTCATTGTTGGCTTCTTCCCTGCCCCCTTTCAATCTTTCCTCCATGTGGATACCCTACTTATGAGTATCTATACGTAAGTGACTATAGATAGCGATCAAAACTGTAATTTTCACTCTTACCTTTGCCACTTCTTTACATTGTATTTTGATTGGTAATATATTCTTAGAGTCAATATATGTTATACCACAAGAAGATTATTGCATCAGATAATATGGCAGCAAGAAATACAGGAATGACGGAAAGGGGATGCATTTGTTGTATTCATTGGTTGGTGATTGCTCCTATGGAAAAGCAGAAATGATTAAAAGGCCTACAGATTCCTGGAATGTATATGTGAGATCATTTAATATAATGATTTCCATATTTGGAATGATCCATGTAAAAATCCCTTTGAGAGTACCATGTCTAAATAAATATTTACTATATAATTAAAATTTGAGGATTTAATGATTCACGTAAAACTTTCCACTTAGATTAGTTTCTGTATTTCAAACATAGGAGTGTAAAAAGAAGCTTTTAACATGTTACTGTATATGCTGTCCAAAAATATCAAATGCTGTATTCAGAATATTAAAAATAGACTGGATAGAAGAAACATACAGTTATTAGATATGATGGCTAATTCAATGGATCAGGTCATTCATTAATCATATTATAAAGTGAGTAAAGCTGGTAGGACAAATTTTCTGAACCTTAAGTTTCTTGCCTGATTCTACATGAAAAGGGACGTTTCTAAAACAAGGTTATGACTTCCAATACTAAGAATTTGGTGGACTCGTTAACCTTAAAACCCTTCTTCTATAAAATATCTAAAAACTCTGTGTAAATTGTAAAAACATCCTTTTGTTTTTTTGGACTTAATTGGAGCTGGAAAGATGAGTAGGATTTGGATTAATAGGATTGTGTAGAGAATTGGAACTTTTTTTTGTTATTGTACTTTACATGAAGGTTTATAGGACAAACTAGCTTGTCATTAAAAAATTAGTACGCATATTGTTTTGTGACATTGGTTGCCAACCCCCCAACATGTCGACACTATCCTCTTCCCAACCTTCAATTCCCCCTTACCAGCTTTCCTGGACCCTCCTGCCTTCTCGTCCTTGCCTCTGGGCTGGTGTGCCCTTTAGTCTCATTTTGTCTTATGGGCCTATCAAATCTTTGGATAAAGGGTGAACCTCAGGAGTGATTTCATTACTGAGCTAAAAGGGTATCGGGGGGCCCTACTCTTGAGGTTTCTTCAGTCTCTGTCAGGCCAGTAAGTCTGTTCTTTTTTTGTGGGTTAGAATTTTGTTCTACATTTTTCTTCAGCTCTGTCTGGGACCCTGTATTGTCATCCCTGTCAGAGCAGTCGGTGGTGGTAGCCAGGCACCATCTAGTTGTGCTGGACCCAGTCTAGTGGAGGCTGTAGTACTTGTGGTCCATTAGCCCTATGGACTCATCTTTCCCTTGCATCTTTGGTTTACTTCATTCTCCCTTGCTTCAGACAGGGTGAGACCGGTGGATATCTTAGATGGCCACTCACAAGCTTTTAAGACCCCAGATGCTTCACCAAAATAGAATGTAGAACATTTTCTTTATAAAGTGTGTTATGCCAATTGAGTTAGATGTTCCCTAAGACCATCATCCCCATAACCCTCAGCCCAGTAATTTGGTCCCTCAGGGAGTTTGGATGTGTCTATGGAGCTTCCATGACCTTGCCTTGAACAAGTTATGCTGGCTTCCCCAGTATTGTGTACTGTCTTACCCTTCACCAAATTTACCACTCATCTGTTAGCTATGTAGTGTAAAAAAAAAATCCTTTTGAATGGATAACTGAGCCAACAAGAAATTATGGAAAATTATTTCCCATGGGCTTAAAGCAAAGGTGAAGAAGAAACTGAGTAAATGTGAGCTAACGCTGCAGCTGCCTGGAGAAGTTTGTCAGTCTCAGTACCCTAGGGTCTGTGGTTTTAACTTCCATGTGGGATGTGGACCTGTGGAAAGCATAGATTTGTAACTAAGATTCCCATATATAAAACTGGAACCCCCAAAGAGTACACCTCAGCTTAAAGGGGATTAAAACAGAAATTTCCCTACTAGGACAGTAAGAGCACAAGAAAATTTGCTCAAGTAGCCCTGGGCTCTGGATTAAGGGGCTGGGTATGGAGGGGGTGGGAGTGGAGAGAAAGAGAGAGAGATTCCTTTAAGTATTCATAGTCACACGCCTGCCTTCATTCTGGTTTAGGGGTCAAATTTATCTTGCCTGCATGTTACAGGAATTCCCGAAATGAGAAATTGGCATACAAATTCAACCTGGGCTGGAAATACCATGCAGCACCTATAAGAAGCAAAAACAAAAATTTTGGAGGGAAATAACCTTCAACTAAAGGTTCTCCTAAATAGAATCCCACTAAAAATGAGCGCAAAACCCAAAATTACAAAATGCAGAAAGAAAACCAACCTAAGTTAGAGTCAACAAACACAGCATAGTAGTATTAGATGCCCCACAATTTCCAATAATAGCATTATCAGATACTGTAAATCAACTGCTAAATATTTAAAGACATAAGAGAGGGAATTGAAAAAATGAGAAAAGAACAGGCAGCATTAAATAACAAGCAGATCTGAAAAAAACCTAGAACTTCCCAGAAATTAAAAAATTAAATTTATTGAAGTCAAAATTGCCCTTTTTAAAAGTAGATAAATAATACAAAGATTCTAAAGAGGAAAAAGTATTTCCTTCGGAATTGAGCAGTAAGATTCCCTGTAGACACTTTCTTTACTCAAAGCACGTGCCGTTTTGCCATAGTGACTTCTGGATCTTAACATGTGACTTTGGCAACCTCTGAGAGTTAACTTATTGAGTTCCAGCAACTCTCAAGCCAGCATGCAATGTGTTAGTTACACCGCATAGCCACTTCAAAATAAACCACACAACACTGATGCTGATCCTGTTAGATTAAGACAAATTAAAAATCTAATACATAGTTTTGCTGTCAGGTCCTAAGAGTCAGGGGTCAATATAGTATATTGCAATAAGGCTATAGGTTACCCATGCCCCAATATTTTATCATAATAAACGAAATGGGGATGAAACACCCAACAGTAACCCATAAATCTATTAACAGTGAACTGTCAATGTCCCATATACCACGGTAATTTGTTAATTCAGAGCTGGGTCTCTTTTTTTCACTAGACCTTGTAACTCCTTTCTAAAACATCAATAAACCATCTGCTTTGACTTGTTAATCAAATGACTTTATTCAGTCCAAAGCAATTTTTTCCTAATAAAAACAGAGTATTTATCTCTGTGACTATAAAAGAGGATTGTTTTCAACTGTTCACTTATAGTTAAGAAGCACATTTAGTTTGGATTGATTTCCAATGCTTCGGTCATATCTTGTCACTTTCCATTTCTTACACATAGCATCTCAGTTTAGCCATTTAAGAAGGGAAAAACAGTTAAATTCTGGATGTGATATGGGGCCGGGGCACAAAAACTGAGAAGGAAGTGTGAGAGAAGCAGAGCCCATCTAAAACATAGGCTTGTATATCCTCATTTTATTTTCATAATTTTCCTCCATTTGGAAGTTTTTCTATCACTCCAGATAGTGTTCGCACTAGCCATTGTTTCTCCCTCCACTGAAGTTCCAGGTGTTTGCCTCTTATTCAGTATTACTCTGTTCTGAGTCATAGGGCTGATAATGTTTATCTGTAATAGAAATTTTTTATCCTCCCTTAAGCTTTACTGTGTTGATGTAAAATAAAGTCAGCCTCAGTGAGAAGAGATCATAGCATATGAAGCCCTGCAAGGCTACCCAAGAAAATTGACCCCCTTTTCTCCAACCTACCAAACTGAGATAAAATGAGTATTTCTGAGGTATCCGTGGGGATACTCTCATTGCTCTGTGAATGAGCATCTTGAGGAATCGTCACGCTTCTTGCACCCTCTGTCCTTGGAGCTTACTGCCAGCTGGCAAATGGAGCACAGCCTATGACCTCTGACCTTGAATCAGCTCCTCTTGGACTGTTAGAAAAATGATGTCTGGGGAGAGGTCTGGGAATTTGAGTTATTACTGGATTCTGCCCTTTTGAAAAACAAAGAGAAACTCATAGGTATCCTTAATGAGCAGAGAAGGCTCAAATGCAGCACAAATCATGGTGCATTCTGGGAATTGTTTCTTAGGGGCACAGCTTCCTTTTCCACTTCAAATCCTTGAACAAAGGGGAAAAAATGGAACAAATAAAAGAGTAATTAAACTGCCTAAAGCATTTCTTAAAACTCATTTTGGTTCCTTTTATTCAATCATCATTTGGTGAGCCATTATTTAGATTTTTTTATGTTGGAGATGGCGTCATAGAACGGACCCCAGAGAGAGAGAAAACAGTCCTGTTCCACTCAACCTTCTTTTATCTTGCTTTTATACAAATGGAGAAAGAGAAAACTTCTAAGTTCTTAATTTAGATGTTTTGTTAGCCTAAGAGAAAATGTGAGAAATACCTGACCTTGTACAGTTATAGCAATGGGTTTCTAATGTGGCAAGTTTTCCCCAACATTTTAGTTTCATTGATTTTGACATTATTCCCATGAGATTTTTCTCTTATTTTTTGCATTAAAAATGTGAACCAGATATACTAAGAGTAACTGCTCCTCAGAGATAAAACGTTTCCAAATTAAATATTAGTTGTTTTTTACTTTATGATTGAGAATAATTTTCCATTTATTGAATTCTCACCTTCATCCTAGCATTATGTCTTCTTACTTAACTCACAGCATAACTGGGAGAGGTTATCAGTCACGAACTCTGCTAGTGAGTTTAGTGTTCTCCAGACTGTAGATTATTTTCATGGGGACAAATGGAATCCGTTATGAGAAATTAACAATTTTTCAGGTATAAGTGAATGTAATATAGTCTTCATCTACTTGAGATAAACTGATGGACAGGTTCCCTGAATTTCATATTTTGAAGGATAATTGGACTGGAATGGGAATGGGAGTACCAGAAAGTTTAAGAAGATTGTGTACATAATTTAAAATGTATGTGTATGCACTAAATTAAGCAACATACTTTAAAAAATCCTACATTTTCATTATCAAACTCAGTACTGTAGGTGCTTAGATGCGTATACACTTCTTAAAAGCATTTATTTCTGGATTTGAGAGTAGTTTCTAGCCACAAGAGAGCACAGCATGGTGCAATTTGGAATTCACAGTCAAGTAGACAGTCACTTCACACATACCATTCATGCCAAAGCAAAATACTCTTTTGGCCTTAATAACTTGAACTGACTGTCAATATAGTCCCCATTTTTTTTTTAATTTTTATTTTGCTGAAAATATACACAGCCAGAGATACACAATTTCAACAGGTACAATTCAGTGACATGGGTTACATTCTTCAGTTTGTGTTCCCATTCTCACTATCCTTTTACACATTGTGCCACCATCATTGTCTTAAATTCACTGCCTCCTAAGCTTTCTTTAAAGTTTCTGTTGTCAGTTTGATCTCACATAGGTAATTCTTTAAAAGAGCACAATGTATCTGCTATCAAAGCAGATGTATTTTACCAATTTAAATAAGCTATGGTCTCACTTTTTGAGTGGTTGGGTTATCCTCTTTTTTAAACTTGTTGATTTGCCTTGTTGGGACCATGCAGAACATTTATAAAGCTGATTAAAAAAATAGACGCAAACAATAGAGAAATAAAAAAAATTGATTAAAATATTTCCTACATGCAAAACAATAATCATATGAAAGCTAGCATATAACTGAAAGGAATACCATTATATACGTGTGTTCATTACAGCAAGACTATACAAGAAAATTATGTTGCATTTTGGACATCTCATTAAAAGGAAATTAAAAAGAATACATTTATGAAGATTAAGGGATTAAAAGAGGTCATTTATCAGTCAAGTTTAATAGAAGTTAGTATGTATGGCTTGGCTAAGCAAAAACTAAACGAGATCTGGCTGTTTATAAACATTTAAAATTTCAAGGAGAAACAGAAGCTGTCTAACATGGCATGGGGGGTTATGTGTGAAAGAGAATTATAATATTTCTCATTTCTTCCTAAAAAGGTGAAGTTTAAGCTAATTATTAGGGAATTTTAATTAAGAGCCATTTAGCTAAGTTTTAAATGTATCCTATAATGATTACCCTACCATTTATCTTGATTTTACAATTCTTTGATCTGACAATTCACTAAATAAGAATCCCGTATTCATACAGAAAAGGTAAATGATTTTTGTTGCTGGGTAGTTTCCTATTGTAACACATCTTGATCTTATTAATAAGGAAGATTTTCTTGATTTGACTCTTTCCAATTCATATTTTACACAGATGTGTATAGATCTCCTAATCATGTTTTAAAGAAAACAGTTTACATTTAAATATAAGAATCAGAAAGATAATATGTGTTTTTTAGTATGCAAAATTTGCCAGTGGGTTTGCTTATCCATTTATGAGCGATATTTTTGAAACTGTAGAAGTTTGTTTCGTATTTGTTGTACCCTGGTAGCATAGTGGTTAAGAGCTACGGCTGTCAACCAAAAGGTTGGCACTTTGAATCCACCAGGCGCTCCTTGGAAACCGTATAGGGCAGTTCTACTCTGTCCTATAGGATCGTTATGAGTCAGAATTGACTCCACAGCAACAGGTTTGGTTTTGGTTTTTTTGTCTTTCCTTTTACCTACTTGCATTTTAAAGATGCAAATTATACTATGCCCTTTTGTTTAGAAGACAAATAATTCTGTTAATTTTTCAGTAAAGTGGTAATTACTGTATGACTGAATGGTCAGTTATCATCCTATAAATAAAATTAGCTAGCTATTTCTGCTTATATACAGATAAGTTCTCAGTGAAATGGAATACTGGTTAAAAATGCAGTTCTGATTTGGCTAGATTTGAGAGACCCGTTGCGGTTGAGTTGATTCCGATTCATAGCGACCCTATAGGACAGAGTAGAGCTATCCCATAGGGTTTCCAAGGAGCAGCTGGTGGATTCAAACTGCCAACCTTTTGGTTAGCAGCCAAACACTTACATTTTATATCAGCATCATAGGTGATTCTTATATAAATTATCTACAGATCACTTTGTGAAAGTTTACTTTCATAGTTAAATATCTTTTTTAAAAGTAATGTATAGAGTTCTGCTTTAGTAATGATGGTGGACTAATTTAGACCTCCCCTCCTGCTGAGAAAACTAGAAAGGCTGAATGAAATAAAAAAGAAAAAGAAAAAAAAAATTCCATGTGAGGCCTTACAATACTGACAATGTAGCGAATGTAGTGAGTTGAAGCCAACTCAGAGCCTATCCAACAAAGGTGAGTCTAGCACTTTGAACTGCTTTTCCCCTAGAGGTGTTTGCCAATTCCCATAGACCCAGGTATCTGCCATTTCCAGTAAAGGTGCTCAAAAGGCTGAGAAGCTGAATACCCAGAATCATGATCCCTCAGAGGAAGAACTGGAGTTCAGGGCCCACAAAGAGGGTAGGGGTGTCTGATTAAATCTAAGAGCAAGTATAAACCTGAAGTACACTAGCCAACCTAGTAACTGAAAACCAACTGTAACCTCAAATCCTGATATGATTTTAGATAGTACAGAATTGCTAGTACCTTTTTTTTATTTTTTACTATGAGTCAGAAGCGACTCAGTGGCAATGGGTTTGGTTTTTGTCTGTTTGTTTACGTACCCCAGAAACAAATTTAAATCTTTTATAGAGGAAGATAAAATCAGCCTTGGTATCCAATTGTCTCACTGCAATTTTTGTAATATACAGTTATTGGGACTCAAAAATAATCAGGCACAGAAAAAGACAAGACCACAGGATAAAAAACTAAGGGAAATGATGCACAATATAACCAGACTCACAGATGAGTCATGTAGCGGAGTTTTCAAGCACAGATATCAAAACTATGCTGCTTGATCTGCTCAAGGGGAAAGAATCCCCCCAAAAAGGAAAATATAGTAACTGAAATAAAGAACCCAGTGGATATAGATTACATACATTTGAAAAAATACTGACACAAAAGATAGATCCAAAGAAAATATCCAGAGTGAAACATGGAGAGACAAACGATATGAAAAAATGAAGAAAAGAGAATAAAAGACATAGGGCATAGACATATTTGGAGTATATATAATATGCATGCATATTGGGAGGAGAGCACAGCATCAGGATAGGAAGAAAACAACCTGTGATACGTAGATGACACAACCTTGCTTGCTGAAAATGAAGATGACTTGAAGCACTTGCTGATGAAGAACATCAGAGACTACAGCCTTCATTATGGGTTATGTGAACACAAAGGAAACGAAAATCTTCACAACTGCATCAATAAACAACATTATGATAAGTGAAGAAAAAAGTTGGAGTTATCAATGATTTCATCCTACTCAGATCAATAGGAGTCAAGAAATCAAATAACGTATTTCACTGGGTAGATCTGCTGCAAAAGACCTCTTTAAAGTTTAAAAAAAGGAAAAATGTCACTTTGATGACTAAGGTACATGTGACGTAAGCCATCGGCTTTTCAGTTGCCTCACATGCATGCGAAAGCTGGACAATAAAAAAGAAGACAGAAGAAGAATTGATGCATTCAAACTGTGGAGTTGGTGAAGAATATTGAATATACTGTGGACTGCCAAAATGAACAAATCAGTCTTAGAAGAAATACAGCCAGAATGCCCCTTAGAAGTAAGGACTTGGTTACTTGGACATGTCATCAGGAAAAGACAAATGAATAGAAAAGGACATCATGTTTGGTAACAGAAGATCAGAGAAAATGAGGGAAACCTTCAATGAGATAGATTAACACAATAGCCACAACAGTGGATTCAAACATACCAACAATAATGAGGATGGCACAGGACCAGGCAGTGTTTCATTCTGCTGTACATGAGGCCACCATGAGTTGGAGCTGATTCAATAGCAGTTAACAGTGAGAAATGTAAGGAGATAATAGAGTCAATATTTGAATGGTAATTGGAGGGCAATAGGTTTCTCTTTTTATATGGCCTTTCTGGCCATGATCTTATAACTCTCACAGAATGATTGGTTGGGACAATGCAAATAAAGTGTGTAAAACTCTTGCTGAGATTGGCTGGGATATGGAAATTAAGGTATCTGTGGCTCACCAGTGGGATGGGTCAGATTTGCCATCTTGCTAGGCTTAAAAAGAGCCAATCCCAGAGTTTTGGGGAAGAATTCAATACCATTAAGAAGAAGAGCCAGGAGTGGAGTGCATGTTTTAGACCTAAGGCTAGCTGAGAACCTGCTAGCCTTAGTAGACAGCTGTAACACTAGAGGCAGCAGCAGCATGGGACTGGCAGATGGCTGCAGTGGGTTCACTGACCCACAGAGTGAGAGAGCTGAGTGCCTTCTGGCAGGAGGCTTCCTGGCAGAGTAGGGGTGCCTCTGGGCACTTATTGGTAAGCTAAAGAGCTCTAGCACTTGCCCAAGGAGGGCAGAGGCCAGGACCAAGCAGGGCCCGGCAGCGGAAGCCTGCCTGTGGGCATGGCTGAGAAGAAGCTGTCCTGATTGAAGAACTGTATCTTGAATATTTCCTGATCCTGAATTAGAACCTCTTCCTTCCCCGTAATCATCAGTATGGTCTGTGAGTTCTATGTGGCCATTATAATGCATTATCAAACCCAGCACAGAAGTAGAGAGTGCCGTGGGAGGGATGACTGGTGTCAGAATTGGTAAAAGAAGGTTGGAGAGCGGAGTTATGTCTGACCTCCGCCTCATATGAATCCACCTTGGGCTGATGCTGATTCTTTCTCCTTGTCGTAAAATTAAAGGACTTCAGACTCTGCCGTTTTTCAGTAATGGCAGAAAATTATTTGAAATAGAGGAAAGACATCAAGCTACAGATTTAAGAATACCCATGAATCCACATTAGGACTCTTTAAGATCATTAGAAATATCATATATACTAAAGAAAAAGGAAAAATAATTTAAAACATACAGCAACAAGACTGACAGCTGACACTTCTCAAGAGAAACAATGGAAGCCAGAAAGAAACAATAGAATAATATGTGTGTATGTGTGTGTATATATATGTGTGTATGTACATAAACACATATGCATACACCCACACAAAAATACCCAAAAATCTACAGTTCTATACATATAAGGAAGATAGTCTTCAAAAATAAAGGTGTCATACAGACTTTTTCAGATAAACACAAACTGAGAATTTGTCCCCAGCACACATTCATCAAGCAAAAATTTAAAGGATGTTAAAACAGAAGGAAAATGATCCCAGATGGAAGGTGAAAAGCAAATGAAGGCCAAATATGTAGATTAATCAAATATTGGCTACATGAAACATTGATAAGGAAAGATGAGGTGGGCAGGTGGTTGAGGAGCATAGCTCTCACTAGCCTATCTCTTGTGGAGCTTAAGATATGTGAAAAATAACCATACACAGCAGTGGTATCATGTAATATGGGAGTTGAGAAAATGGACTTAAAGTGCTTTCAGGTCTTTGGATTTTCCAGGAAGAGATGAAGATATAACAAAAATATGCAGGACAATAAGGAGAAATAGGGAAACTCATAATTACAGTGGGAGCTTTCAACACCATTCTCAATGGCTTTTAGTAAAAATGGACAAAACAAATCAGTAGAGGGAAAATTTGAACAACACAGTTAAGCTATTTTATTATCTTATATTTTAAGAACTTCGGAATACGTAATACAACTACGTAATACCCATTGTCTTAGATGCACATAGAATATTTAAAAAAATTAAACTGTATATTTCCAGGTCATAATGGAATTAGATTAGAAATGAAAAATGTAAAGACAAGTAGAAAAGCCCTATATATTTGAAAATTTTTAAATGCAGTAATAAATATCCCACATATCTAAGAAAAAAATCACAATGGAAAAATAGAAAATTTTTTCATTAAATGATAATGAAAATACCTAAAAATTTGTGGGGGTATAGCTAAAGCATGCTTAGAGGGGAAATTTTGGCTGTAGAGGTATATATTAAAAAAGAAGAAAAACTGAAAAATTAATGATCTAAGCATCCATCTGAAGATGGTAGAAAAAGAACAAATTAAAAGCCAAAGAACTAGAAGAAAATAATAAAGAGTAGAAATTAATAAAATAAGAAAATGAAGGAAATTAACAAAGCAAAAAGTTGATTCTTTGAAATGAATAATAAAATTCCTATCCCCAGATGAAACTCATCGTTGCGGGGAGGGTGAGAGGGAGTGTTAACTAACCAAATTCAGGAATTAAAAAAGAGGGGCTTTCCCCCTAAGATCAGGAGCAAGACAGGGATGCCCATTGTCACCACTGCTATTCAACATTGTACTGGAAGTTCTAGCCAGAGCAATTAGTGAACAAAAAGAAATAAAAGGCCGTTGTAGAAAGGAAGAAGTAGAATGAGCTGTCTTAGATGGCATGATACTATATAGAAAAAATCTCAAGATATTCTTGTTTACTACGGTAGTCTCACTTTGAAATTTGGACGTAATGTGTGGAAAGATAACTTGACGTGCATGGAAGAAATAACAAAACATGTAAACTAACCATTGGGTGTTTTTTCCATCGCATTCATGTATTTATGAGTTATTCATAAGTATTTAACTCCTACTTTGTTCCATGCATTCTGCTGCCTTTTGAGAATACAATGGTGATCAAAACCAGACACGGCCTCTGCCCTCATGGAGCTCTCAGTAGAGTTGGAGAGCCTGACATGAATAAAATTGACACAGATGAACATAAACTTGCCACTGTCATAAGTGCTATGAGGAATGGAATGTGAGTTTGTAATGTGGGGATTTGATCTGGTCAGAAAAGGCTTCCCTAATGAACTAATAAGTGAGCTGATATCTGAAGGAGAGGTTGTTGTTGTAATTAGGTGCCACTGAGTCAATTTTTCAACTCATAGTGACTCAGTGTGATAGAGTGGAATTGTCCATACTGTCTTCAGGCTGTAGTTTTTATAGAAGATTGCCAGGTCTTTCCTCCCATGGAACCACATGGTGGGTTCGAAACTCCAACCTTTCATTATTTGCTGAGTACTTAACCATTGAGCCACCAGGGCTCCTTGAAGTAAAGGTAAGGGAGGTGTTAACCAAACCAAGAAAGGAGGGAGGAGCCTTCAGGGAAAGGTAACAATGTGTACAATATGCACAAAGCCCTGACTAGGGTAGAGACAGGTAGCTGAAGATGATTGTACAAGATAGGGCCAGAGAGGAAGGTAGGGGCTAGACTGCAAAGGCACTGAGGCAGGAGCACACCTGTTATACTCAAGGAAAAAAGGAGCATGAATTTCAGTGTGGCTGGAGTGGCAGGAGGTAGGCAAGAATGGTAGAAAATTAGGGTAGAGAGAAAACAGTCTTTCAGTGCTGTCCAGTAGTACTTTTCTACGGTGATGGAAATGTTTGCTATCTATGCTGTCCAATATGGTAGCCACTCCTCACTTAAAATTGAGCACTCAAAATATAGCCAGCACAACTGAGGAACTGAATTTTTTTTTTTTTAATAGCCTCTAGTTGCAGTGTCTTAATAGCTGTTGAACACCTGCACTATGGCTAGTGACTCTGAAGAACTGAATTTTATATTTTATTTGCTTTTAATTAAATGTAAGTCACATGTGGCTAGTGGCTACTATATTGAACAGCTCAGCTATATTCTAATGACCTTCGGCTTTTACTCTGAAGTGTAATTCAATTTGAATTACTTAAGGCCTATTGCCAAATTGGTATTTAGCTTTTTTTTTTTTTTACAAAGTAACAAGGTTTCTTTCTTTGATAGGATAAGTGAGGTTAAGATGTGTAAAAACCTAAAGAAATACATCGTCAATTCTTTAATCTTTGTTTTTATTTGCCATCTTGAGATGCACTCCAACAATGAAATGTTCGCAATTTAGAGCCTATTTCTTTTTTATTCCCCCTGCATGCCTAAGCTGAAATTGTTGTTGTTAGGTGCTGTCCAGTCGATTTCGACTCATAGTTTCCTCATCAAAGCCATCCCTGGCCCATGCAGGTGATGTAAATCCTTTTGGTTAACATTCTCATGGAAGTTTCTTTCTCTTTATAGCTCTAGTTATATGTTAACTTCATAATTTGTGTAAATATTTAATGACTTCCCTGCACCACCCAACAGGGTTCCCCAGGATTTCTTAACTCCTGCCCTAGTAAATCATGATACACAAACACTCCCATCCCTGTCCAGTCTACTCATTGGCAGGAAGGGGACAGAGAAGGCAAAGTCATTTACATAAGTTATTCAGCCTTATTCACACTGAATCCACATCTCATGGCATCATAGTAGGCCCTTAATGAATATTTGATAACTGAATGAATGAAGAAATGAATGATTTTACATCAGTCTTGATTATACATTATCTATCTGCTATCTATCCATTCTGACCATCAGCCACCCATCTCTGGCCATGGGGGATTATAAACTACCCTTAATCATCTACTCATCCAAGGTGTTTAAAATTAGTGATAAGCAAAAGTCTCCTACTGCCCTTAATCCATTAAGTAGCCTTTGTTGACATTTTTCCACCCAATAGAAAGAAATTTAACCACCTCAAAGTGAGACCCAAAAAGAACTAGTAAAAAGGTAGTTTGGTGACCTTGACAGTTCAGGCTGAATTATTTTACAGTTACAACCACTGTTCCTCTTGACCTTCCTCTCAGCTTTCATGAGTCATAAGAATCTACCTTATTGAAAATGAATTGTCCATTTTGAGACAGAGTAATGATGGTATGTGACAAATGGCATTTGTCTCATGGCATTTCCCTTAGCTAGCTTCACACAATTCAGTCATTATTAGATTACTTAAGGATGTATATACCCATATGTGGAAACCCTGGTAGCATAGTGGTTAAGAGCTACAGCTGCTAACCAAAAAGTTAGCAGTTCGAATCTACCGGGCACTCCTTGGAAACCCTGTGGGGCAGTTCTACTCTGGTCACTACGAGTCAGAATCAACTTGATGGCAACGGGGTTTTTTTGTTTTGTTTTATACCCGTATGTTGGGTTTGTCTTTGGGATTCATATTCTCTAAGAACCCTTAGTTCTCATTCTGTAACACTTGACAGAAAGGTTTTCAGTTGCTTTGGTTCGTAGTGGGACTGCTTCTCTACAACGTTAGAGAGTTAGATGACTGTTGGAACATTTTAGTACAATTTCTGAAATAGAAACTTACCATTGTGATATTTCCTCACGTGTAGTGACTTGGGGCTGACGTGGGGCATCCAGTGACCTGGGTTTCAGGCTTTAATAATGTACTTAACCATTAACTACTCTCTGCTTCAACCTAGAATCTGCAAGGAGATTCCCTCTTATTTACTATCTCTTTCAGTGATGTTAGCAACAATAAAACAGTTTACATTTGTGGAACGTAATCTTTATAAAAAACTGAAATTCTGTGCAAGGATTGTTGAACATATGTACAGGATTGCTGATGTTTTAAGTCAGAGAAAACAGTAGCACCTAGTCATATCACCACCACAACCACTAAGAGTAGGTTGTCTCAGCTATATGATAAGATTCTTATTAATATATTTTCTCTTGTCCTGATAAAAGAAAAACTTTGAGTCTGCAAGGGGGTATTGGAGTGTGCTTTGATAATGAAACTAACTACTGCCACAGTGAACTAGTTGTTTTTAAGTAGATACGGAAATTACTTTAGAAAATTAGACCTTCATATTTTTTCCAAGTGTTTTGCTTCATCTTTCATGATGAAAGAAACAAACCAGTAAAAAGAAAAGCCACAGGTTACTCGGAAAAAACATGGAATTTTTCAAGGGAGCAGTTGTCTTAGGTGGCGCTCTGACTACAGCTGTGAGAAACACATTGGTCCAGTGAATCAGGAATGGCCCTTTTGAATAATAACATGCTGTTCATTTCTATTCCCATCACTGCTCCCAAGATTTCTTATCTCCTTTCCTAGCAAATCATAATACTTAGACACCCCCATCCCTGTCCAGTGCACCCAGTGGGGGGGAGGGGGCAGAGAAGACAAAGTCATTTATATAATGTGTCTTCCTGCTGAGCCCCTAATGGCCCAAGCTTTTGTTCTGCATTCAGTGGCTGCATGTGATGGGCAGGAAGCCACAGTCTCTCTTTGTTCCATGGCCTTATTCAGCAATTTAGATCCATCATAAAAATCAGATATGCATGTTGCAATCGCCTTGCGTACAACAGCTTCAATTTTCACCTTTCTTTAATTTGAACTCCGCAGGGGAAGAAAGAGACTGAACGGAGAAAGGGAGAATGGGAGTAGGAAAAAAATTGCTTTGTGTTTTTGCTTAGTGGACTGTGGAAATAGGCAGTAATGAAAAAATATTTTTTTATTCTCGTAGATACATCCTATTCAAAACAGCACATACCACCAAAACGGGCCAAACCAATCCCTTCTGGAAATGGCCTCAAACCATCCCAGTTAGCTCAGGCTCCAAAACTGAATGTGAAATGATGGGAAAAGATGGGAGTATTGCAAAAGGGTGAAAAGGGGAAGACTCTTTAGGGCTTGAGGAGTCATCCTGTTCAGAGAGGTTACCTCTGCACCACTTCTAATTATAGCCAAGCAGGAGTGTTCTCATGTTTAGTTGTTTGTCCTGAGTTTCTTTAGTAAAAGAAATAATTTGGAGAAAAGGTTCATGGAGGGAGTGAGAGTGAGATTATATGTAATCTCACTTTACATGTAAAGGTATATTTCCTTTCAAAATAAACATGAACACATTGACAGAGATGTTTTGTCCACTTATTAATTTGTACACTGTATTTAAAATTTTCCCAGAACTTTAAAAGATGTGTTCTCTGAGGTTCAAATAAAGTTGTATCAGCAGCTTTGATACTAGTTTTTAAGAAGAATTCAGAAACCCTTTACCTACTCCATTATTACACTTGAACAGGGACTTTACAGAGGGGCTTATACCCTAATATAAGCAATATGGCCAATATTTATTTGATTTATTATAAAAATTAAAGAACTGAACTTCTTTATGCCTGGTTTCACTTTACAAATACAGATTTTGAGTGCTCAAGATAAAGTTGAAGCCAACTGGTTTGAAGATCCTTTGCCTATTCTTATAAATGGAGGTCTTCTCAGGTAATTCCGGGGAGATTTTTTGCAGGCAGCATTAGATAGACACTGAATATAATATAGAATGGATGCAAACTAAAAGAGTGATCTTGGGAAATCTTTCAAGGT
Organism: Elephas maximus indicus; assembly: GCF_024166365.1. Classification (NCBI taxonomy): domain Eukaryota; kingdom Metazoa; phylum Chordata; class Mammalia; order Proboscidea; family Elephantidae; genus Elephas; species Elephas maximus. The sequence continues at coordinate 37,842,200 of NC_064839.1, read as the reverse complement.
TGAAAAGCCTTTGTCTGGAGCAGAGCTTCTTCTAGAGGATGTACTGAATGAGTCTAGGATCAAAACCAATTTCACAAGTTGATCCAGTTGTAATACGGAAATCTACCAGATTCTGCTATGACTAATTAAAGATGTGTGAAGAGGGTTTCCTTTCCCCAACATTATTGATTTTTCTTTCAAATCCCCCAGTTTCACATCTCTGGCATTTAAAAGTGTTCAATTTAGTACGGTTCACTGGTGCATATAATCCTTGCTAACTGCATTTTCTCTGAACTTGGTTTTTCAGGTCCTTTTATATTCTGGTTATATTTTAGATTTATTTTAGGTTTTAAGTGAAATCAAAGACGCACCCAGGACAAACACTGAAAGGATAAATTTAAAATTAAAAAAAACTTTGTTGGCAATTTTTCCCCTTGCTTCTTTGGAAATAAGGAAATTAACATTGCCTACAAAAAAAGAACAAAAGTAGAGTATCATGATGACATGTGCAAAGGTCTGGAGTCAAAAAACCAAAAGGAAGAACACTATCAGCATTTCTCAAGCCGAAAGAACTAAAGGAGAAATAGAAACCTCAAGTTGCAGTATTGAAGGATTCTATGGGGAAAATATTAAATGACACAAGAAGCATCAAAAGAAGATGGAAGGAAGGAATACACAGAGTCACTGTACCAAAAAGAATTGGTTGATGTTCCACCATTTCAGGAGGTAGCCTATGATCAAGAACCGATAGTACTGAAGGAAGAGGTCTAAGCTGCACTGAAGGCACTGGTAAAAAACAACGCTTCAGGAGTTGACAGAATACTGGTTGAGATGTTTCAACAAACAGATGCAGCACTGGAAGCACTCACTCATCTATGCTGAGAAATTTGGAAGACAGCTTTGTGGCCAGCCAATTGGAATAGATCCATATTTGTACTCATTCCAAAGCAAGATGACCCTACAGAATGCAGAAATTATCAAACAATACTGTTAATATCACACACAAGTAAAATATTGCTGAAAATCATCCATAAGTATTTGCAGCAGAACATTGACAGGGCACTGCCAGAAATTCAAGCTGGATTTGGAAGAGAACGTTGAACAAGGGAATCATTGCTGATATCAGATGAATCCTAGCTGAAAGCAGAGAATACGAGAAAGATGTTTACCTGTGTTTTATTGACTCTGCAAAGGCATTCAACTGTGTGGATTATAAAAAATTATGAATAGTGTTGCAAGGAATAGGAATTCCAGAACACTTAATTGTGCTTGTAAGGAACCTATACTTAGACTAAGAGGCAGTCATTTGGACAAAACAAGGGGATACTGTATGGTGTAAAGCCAAGATAGCTATGTGTCAGGGTTGTATCTTTTCACTTTAGTTATTCAATCTATATGTTGAGCAAATAATCTGAGAAGCTGGACTATATGAAGAAGAACACGGCGTCAGGATTATTGGAAGACCCATTAACAACCTGCAATATGCAAATGACAGCACAACCATACTTGCTCAGAGTGAAAAGGACTTAAAGCATTTAATGATAAAGATCAAAGACCACAGCCTTCAGTATGAATTACACCTCAACATAAAGAAAACAAAAATACTGACAACTGGACCAATAATAAACATCATGATAAAGGGAGAAAATATTGAAGTTGCAAAGGACTTCATTTTACTTGGATGCACAGTCAACGCCCATGGAAGCAGCAGTCAAGAAATCATAGTGTCGCTATGAGTCGGAATTGCCTCAATGGCACCTAACAACAACAGGCAATAGATAAGTGGTAACTTTGGTAAAGGGTAAGATAGGACACAATACTGGGTAAGCCAGCACGACTTGATCAAGGCAGAGTCATAGATGCTTCATAGACATATCCAAACACCCATGGGATTGAGTTACTGGCTTGAGGGCTAGGGACCATGGTCTTGGAGGACATCTAGCTCAGTTGGCATTACGTAGTTTGTAAGGAAAATGTTCTACATCCTATTTTGGTGAGTTGCTTCTGGGGTCTTAAAAGCTTATAAGCGCCCATCTAAGATGTGTCTACTGTTCATACCCCATTTGGAGCAAGGGAGAATAAAGAAAACCAAAGACAAAGGGAAAGATTAGTTCAAAGGACTAGTGGAGCACAACTGCCACAGCTTCCACCAGACTGAGTCCAGCCCAACTAGATGGTGCCCAGCTACCACCACTGACTGCTCTGAGAGGGATCACAATAGGGGTTCGGGAAAGAGCTGGAGAAGAATGCAGAACAAAATTTAAACTCATGAAAAAAGACCAGACTTAAACTGGCCTGTCAGAGACTGGAAAAACTTGAAGAGTATGGCCCCCAGATATCCTTTTAGCTCAGTAATAAAGTTACTCCTGAGGTTCACTCTTCAGCCAAAGATTAGAGAGGCCCTGAAAATAAACAATACATATAGCTCAAGTGTGTATACAAGACCATAAATGGGCACACCAGTCCAGGGACAAGGACAAGAAGGCAGGCAGGAACAGGAAAGTGGGATGAATGGAAATGGGGAACTGAAGGTCGAGAAAGATCAGTCTGAGGAAATGAGTCTGAACAGAGACATGGATGTTGAAAAACAATCAGCCAAAAATTCTGGGCAAAGAGAGCAGTGCAAGGACCCTATGATAGGAACAAGATTGCTGTATTCAAGGAATGACAAGAAGGCCAGGCCATTAAGTGAGTAGATCTCAGTGAGACTTGTAACTTAATAGCCACAAAATGGCAAATGAATGAAGGAATATAAGAAATGCTAAAACCTCTTTACCTGCAAGTTTTTATTTTTCCTTTTGCATCAGTCCCTTCATAGCTAAAGAGACAAGATGAACCATTTTAAAGAAAAGAATTATATTGACTATTTTACTATTTTCCCCTAGTGTCTCAAGAAGTCTTTCCATATGAGCACCATGTCTCCATTCCTTCCCTTTTGACTATGCAGAGATATCTTCCAGTGTTTATTTCCTGTACTGACAATTTACAGAAAAAATACAGATGATTTATGTCTTTTCATCATAACCTCATGAAAGAAAATGCTAAAGAAATATATATTACAGTAATTCTATATTTTGAAATAGATTCTGCTTTTTATAATAGAATCAGGTTGTTGTTTTCCATGGTACATGCCACTTTAAACTGAAAAAACCAAACCGATTCTTGTCGAGTCAATTCTGACTCATAGTGACCCTGTAGAACAGAGTAGAATTGCACCATGGGGTTTCCAAGGAGCAGCTGGTGGATTCGAACTGCTGACCATTTGGTTAGCAGCCATAGCTCTTAACCAGTGCACCACCAGGGCTCCACATGCCACTTACTAACTGTGAATTTGGCTAGTTACTTAACCTCTCTTGAACCTCAGTATCCTCATCTATAATATGTGGAGGCAACTACTCTTTATCCCATAGGGCTATAAGGATTACATGAGATCATGCACGTGAAATGGTTAGCACTATGATTGACACATAGACAGAATAGGTATTGTCTATAGAGCCAAAACTTGCTGTTTTTTTTTTTTTTTAGAGAGCTAAAACTTACTGTTATTGTGTGTAACAGATGAACATCTTCATTTTTTCCAATCACCTCTCAGTAAACCTTTCCTGCAAACTTTCTTGAGTAGACCCAGTAAACTTTCATGTTGGTTTTTCCCCAGCTCATGCCACTAATCCAATATCTTTTTCTCCAGTATCTAGTTCAAAAGAACTCCATGAGATCATCTTTTGGTAACAGAAGTGCCAGGATCCAGTGTGTCTATTAAAAACCTATTATTAATTCAGACTCCTGTCAAGTTCCTAACAATGCCTATACATACTGTGTAGCTATAGCAAGCATTCAAGAGCGTAGGTAAAAACATGTGAGTATATAGCCCTTGATCTCCTGAGCTGAATTTGGCAACTCTCCAGTGGTTCACTTCTATCTAATTAATGACATCCCTGCCATATGGGGATCATATAACACAGATTGTGTCCTCACTCTGCTTGCAAAAACCTACTTTGTTCTCCACCTACAAAAAATAGAATTTTTTATTCCTTTATTATGTCATTTTGAGTGCAATTTTTCTACCCTCTTTTTTTTCCTCCTTCCCTCTCTTGTTCTCACCTTCTCCCTTTCTTTCTCTTTTTCTATCTTTCTTTTCTTTCCCTCCCTCCCTCTTTATCTCTGTCTCTCTATCTCTAGCTTGCTCTTGCTATCTAGTGCTCTCTCCTCTGCTTTGCTTTCTCTCAAAGTGAAGTGGGGAGGGAAGCAGCTTGGATATTGGTCCAAAACAAAGGAACTAACATCATCACCTGAACTGATTCCAGAAGTTTTCTTGAAACTCAAAAATGGTTTACTTCACTAATGCTAATCTTATCACTGTACTCTGAGAAGATCACACCCATTCCCACCATCGCATTTACCTTCTGTCATTTTCCTTGCCTAGAATGCTTTTTCATCATCTCTTTTATCTTTCAAGACCAATCTCAAACCTCACCTCTTCCAAGAAATATACTAACTGTAGACTTCACTGATCTGTTTTTCTACCCCCATAAGTAAACTTTTTTTTTTAGTTTACTTATGCTATTGTGCACTTTGTGCTATTTAATTTGTATTTAATTTTGTTTTATTAAGCCTGTACTTAAATTAAAAGGCTTGTTTCCCCAACCAGAATTTAAGTTTATTCAGAAGAGTGATCATGTCATATACTTTTTAAATATCTCACTGTTTTATCTCCACCCCTCTAACCCAAATCATACATTTTGAACACCTGAGCATTCCCTTTTTCTTGGGAAAGGTACATGTTAGCAATGTTCTGTAACTTTTCACCTGAATCAGAAACAATTGTATATTTTATAACACTATGAACACTGCACAGAGCAAACCTTAAGATAGCTGTTACTGTAAGAAGCCTATTTGCAATAATAGATCCAGGCCAATTTAAATGCCTCATTCAGCACCCTCTGTAGTCCCAAATTTCCAAGTAAGTTTAGAATGTTGGAGTCTGAGCATCCAAAGCAAATCTGAACAATAGTCAAACCAACCCCCAAATGGGGTAAAATCCCTGAAGAAAAATCAATTCTTTTGTTTCTCTTACAATATGCCTTTGATTCGTTTGTCTTCTCATTCATATCACAACCAGAAGAAAGACAATGAATGCCAGTTCTCTCAGGGCTTGTTTGTATTTTTTTCCTCTGGTATCTTTGGCAATTTGGTTAGGGATGACAGGGAGAATTCTGGTATAAAAGGAACTTTAGGGACTATCTGTAATTCTCATTTATCCACACCTTCTCTATGATATAAAAACAGATCAGTGCATGAAAGGGAGACCACAGTATATCCTCAAAAGAAAACAATGCTTGTTGTTCAATCTAAAAGACATGGGAGATTTCAGAATAAAGAGGATAGTAGCTAGTGAGCTCTGTTATATTTAGCCATGTGGAAAACCAAAGAATATCATTGAAATCCTGGATAAACAGGCCATCCAACAGAGGAGGATATCTGTACTCAGTAACTGCATCCTGCTATGTAACTCTAAAAAGGAAGACAAAAACACAGTGCTGAGCAAGGAGCCATGTATACCTGGATGTGCTCTATTAAAAGAGGCGCTTGATTGCTCAGTAATTGCAGAGCTAGGCTCTTGGGGAGGCCTTTGTCATCCCTCCTTGGCTGACACCAGACGATAGTGTGGCTCTGTGATAAGAAACAGAGGACCAGTGTCTCCATGGTAACTAACTGAGCTCTGTATATTATACCTCATTACAAATGAGGATAGATAGTAAAAATAATAATATATTAACACAGAAAGTGAATATATGTGTGTGTGGATATATGTATCCTGTCTTCTATCTAAAGAGTGAATAAAATAAAAGTGTGATTGCATTGTAAGGACAAGGTTGATAGGCTTTTTTTTTTTTCCCATTGGTGCAGGTAAATATTTCATTTTTCAGTTCCTCTGATGGTTTTGTTCTGAACCCACCCAGCTGTACCTTGAAAGATTAATGATGGGCAGCAAAAGAACCTGAGAAGTGGTACTGAATGAATAGGAACCAGCACCACAGAAGAAAGAGTACTGGCTGGCCTTTGGGACAAATAAATAAGGATTTACTAAGTCTGCTAGTTTCATCCTCATAACAGAAAAGCTTGGAACCCATTAGAATGGAAACCTGAAGACTTTTATAACATAAAGAGTCCTAGAGTCCCGAACTTGGAGAGACTAGAAAGGAAAATCAGGTTCTTTTTCTTGTTTTCTCTTCTGTAGGTATTGATTTTACTTTAACAAAACTAACTTTCCTATGCCCACATAAGATCATTACACCAATGTGTACATCCATATAAGGTTAAACACATTTCGTGAAAACTCAGCCTGCCTGTGTCAAGCATTTTAAAGAAAAAGACCAAATTAAAGAAGTCATCAGTAAATAAACTATTAACACTAGAAATTAAAACTTTTTATTCAAGACACGGAATGCAAATATTTGGTCAGAGAATAGACCCAGAAGCTTTTCTAAACTGATACATTAGCTTCCATGTATTAGTCCATGTGCTCTTAGGTGAATGACTTTAAGCCCTAAAGCAAGGTCCCTTGGTTGTCCAGCAGGAATTTCTACTGGCCCTTAAGGTTGGTGCCTTTTTCACCTACGTCTAATTAATTTCTAAACAAGCATTTATGTTGCTTGTTGAAAGTGCATAAATGCATTTTAAAAACAAAATAGTTATTTCACCTAATCTGAATAATACACACATGGCTTGTGAAAACTCTTTATGGAGCCTTTCAAGGTCGGTAGATTACATTAAAAAAAAAAAAAAAAAACAGTTATTGTTGAGTTGGTTCTGACTCTTGGTGACCCCATGTGTGTCAGAGTACAACTGTGCTCCATAGGGTTTTCAATGCTTGATTTTTCAGAAGTAGATCACCAGGGCTTTGTTCTGAGGTGCCTCCAGGTGAACTTGTTCCTCCAACCATTTGGTTAGCAGCATTCTAGGTTCTTATGCATTTTTGGCATTTACTATTACTTGTTTATAAAAAGATTGGAGCAAATGGAATTCCAGGGAAGTCTGAAAAGGCAATGCAGGAATTTTGTTGGTTATGGAAGGCTGGAAACAAATTCTTGACTGTGATGGGCATCAAGAGAACAGGGAGAATAACAGGCAACACAAGTGGCACTTCTAAGAAACATCCTTCTCTTCTCTTTTGAGATCAGAAAACACTCTGATTTATTTGGTTTATTTCAGTAAGAACAAACCAAAACCAAAACCAAAGCCATCAAGTCAATCCTGACTCATAGCAACCCTATAGGACAGAGTAGAACTAACTGCCCCATAGGGTTTCCAAGGAGTGCCTGGTGATTCGACTGCCAACGTTTTGGTTAGCAGCTGTAGCTCTTAACCACCACGCCACCAGGGTTTCCTCGGTAAGAATAAGTGAATACTAAAACTGAAAATGGCCCAACTGCAAGTTTCACCTCCAAAGTGGCCAAATGGAGAGACAGGTAGGTTATGGGCTACCTCTAGCTACTACCATCCTGTCTAAGGACCTGCTATCTTCTACCTTCACTAAGGCTCTTGGCTGGTCCTGTATTAACAGCCTCTGACTCAGAATTTTACTGCTGTATGATCTTCAATATCTCAGTTTGAAGACAAAAGACAGCACTCTCAGGCGAGCCTGGGAAATAGGAAAACACAAACTTAAGCTTTGGAACAATATTTTTAAAAACTCGAAAGAGGAACAAAGGAAATTGGATCATAGTTTTTGTTTTTAGTTGTGAAAATATGCACAACAAAACATTTGACATTTCAACAGTTTCTACATGTACAATTTCAGTGACATTGATTATGCTCTTCCTGTTGCCCAACCTCTATCCCTATCTTTAGTGTAATTATTCAAACACCATTAACTTAAACTCAAGCAAAAACTTCTGCTTTCCCACATCCTCTCACTTCTGGCTTTTATATATTTGCTTATTTCATATAAATAAGATCACATAGTATTTGTCCTTTCGTGACTGATTTATGTCACTCAGCATATTTTTGAGGTTTATCCATGTCGAGGCATGTGTCAAGCCTTCATTTCTTTTTATGACTGAGTAATATTCCATTCCTTATCCATTCATCTGTTAATGGGCATTTAGATTGTTTCTACCTTTTGGCTATTGTGAAAAGTACTGCAATGAACATTTTTTTTTGTTTGTGTTCCTGCTTTCACTTCTTTTGAGTACATACCTAGGATTGGGATTGCTGGGTCATATGATAGTTCCATGTTCAGACTTGGTGAGGAACCACCAGTTTTTTTACCTTGGCTGTACAAAAAAAAAAAAAAAATTTTTTTTTTTTGTACCATTTTGTATTCTCACCAGCAGTGGATGAGGGTTCCAATTTATCATCTTCTCTAACATGTATTGTTTTCCATTTCTTTTATCATTTTCATTCTAATGGGAGTGAGATGGTATCTCATTGTGGTTTTGATTTACATCTCCCTAATGGCTAATAACATTGAGTATCTTTTCATGTGCTTTTTGGCTATTTGAATATCCTTTTTGGTGAAATGTTTGTTCAAATCCTTTGCCCATTTTTTTGATTAGGCTGTTTGTCTTTTTGTTGTTGAATTGTAGAATTTTTTTTTTTTAATATATATTTTTTGGATATTAGACCCTTATCAGATACATAGTTCTCAAAATTTTTCTCCCCATCTGTAGGTTGTCTTTTCACTTTGTTGATAAATTCCTTTGATGAATGAAAGTATTAAATTTTATGAGGTCCCTGTTACCTGTTTTGTATTTCGCTTTTCCTCCTTTTGTTGTCATATCTGATAATCCATCATTAGATAATAGGTCCTACAGCCATTCTCCTATACCTTCTTCTAAAAATCCTGTGGTTTTAGTTTTCACATTTAGCTTTTTAATCCATTTTGAATTAGTTTTTGAGTATGGTGTGAGGCATGGATCCTGTTTCATTCTTCTCCATGTGAAAATCCAATTTCCCCAGCACCATTTATTAAAGAGATTCTTCTTTTCCCTTTGTCAAAAATCGGTTGACCATAGATGTTTGGATTTGTTTGCTGACCCTCAATTCTGTTCTATTGGTCTATATGTCTGTTGTTACACCACTACCAGGCTGTTTTGATTACTGTAGCTTTGTAATATATTTTTGGGTTTTTTTATTTAATTTTTTTGGTGATGATATATATAACAAAAAATACACCAATTTAACAATTTCTACATATAAAATTCAATGACACAGGTTACATTCTTCAAATTGTACCACCTTTCTCAATACCCTTTTCTGAATTATTTCACCATCATTAACACACACTTGCTGCCTCCTAAGCCTCTCATCTAACCTTTTGAGTTGCTGTTGTCAATGTGTTCAGATATAGATGATTCTTTAAAATAATACAATGCTCAAGGCAGATATTATTTTCTAATTAAATTATTATTTGCCTAAAGATTACGTCAGGATAGTTTCAGTTTGAAATTTAAAGATTTCCTCAGGGAAATAGTTGTTTTTTTGGGAGGGGGCATCCAGCCACAATGGATCCAGGAAGACTAGATTCCATGTGAATTTTTAGTTCTGTTCTACATTTCACCCCCTTTTGATCAGGATTCTTCTATAGAATCTTTGATCAAAACATTCAGTAATCGTAGCCAGGCACCATCCAGTTCTTCTGATCTCATGGCAAAGGAGGCAAATGTTCATGAAGGCAATTAAACAATACATTCCAGTTCCTCATCTAATTCCTGACCCTCCTTCTTCCTCTACTGCTGCAGGTGAATAGAGACCATTTGCACCTTGGAGGGCCACTTGCAAGCTTTTAAGATCCCAGGTAGTACACATCAACTAGGAGACAGAACAGAAGCACTAAACACAGTATTATGCCAGTTCACTGGGATTTCCCATGAAACTGTGACCCAAAACCTCCAAATCAAGAAATCAAACCCTGTGAGATTTTTGATTATACGTAAGCAGCCTCAGCAGCTACTGTTTTTTTTTTTTTTTTTTTTGGTCATTGTTGTAAATATGTCTACCACAGTGCCAGGTTGTTTTGATTAGCTCTGTAGTATGTTTTAAAGTTGGGAAGTGTGAGGCTTCCTACTTTCTTCTTCTTCACAATTGCTTCATCTGTTTGGGACCTCTTGCCTTTCCTTATAAAGCTGACAATTACTTTTCCCATCTCTAAAAAATGCCATTGGAATTTTGGTCAGAATTGCATTGGTAATGTTGACAATATTAAGCTTTCCAATCCATGAACACAGAATGTCTTTCCTTCTATGTAAATCTTCTTAAATCTCTTTTAACAGTGTTTTATAATTTTTATTGTATAAGTTTTTTACATCCCTGGTTAAATTTATTCTTATGTATTTTATCCTCATAGATATTATTGTAAGTGGAATTGTTTTCTTAATCTCATTTTCGGGTTTCTCATTGCTGGTGTATAGAAACCCAACGGATATTTGTGTGTTGAGCTTTTATGCTGCAACTTTACTAAATTTCTCTATTAGCTCTGGAAGCTTTTTTGTGGATTTTTTTGGGATTTTCTTTATACACGATCATGTCATCTGCGAATAGATACAGTTTTACCTCTTTCTTTTCAATTTGGATACCTTTTATTTCTTCCTTTTGCACCATTGCTCTGGCTGGGACTTCAATACAATACCGAATAGGAGTGGTGAGAGTGGGCATCCTTGTCTTATTCCCATTTTCAAGGTGAGTATAATATGTTCTCTACTGAATATAGTATGTTGGATGCTTGGTTTTCATAAATGCCTTTAATTATACTAAGGAACTTTCCTTTTATTCCTATCATGTTAAGAGTTATTATCAAGAAAGGGTGTTGGCCACGAAAGAACAAAATTGCAGACTAATATCTCTCATGTATATAGTGCAAAAATTCTCAACAAAATTCTAGCTAATAGAATTCGCCATCATATAAAAAAAAATAATACACCACAACCAAGTAGGATTCATACCAGATATGCAAGGATGGTTCAACATTAGAAAATCAATCAACATAATCCTTTACATTAATAAAAAAATCACACGATCATCTCAATCGATGTGGCAAACACAGTCGACAATGTCCAACAGCCATTCCTGATAAAAATTCTCAATAAAATAGGTATAGAAGGGAAATTCCTCAACATAATAAAGGGCATCTATACAAAACCAGCAGCCAACAACATCATTCTTAATGGAGAGAGGCTGAAAACATTCCCTTTGGGAACAGGAACAAGACAAGGATGGCCTTTATCATCACTCCTATTTAACATTGTGCTGGAAGTCCTAGCTAGAGCAATAAAGCAAGAAAAAGAAATAAAGAGCAACCAAACTGGTAATGAAGAAGTAAAACTGCCCCTATTTGCAGATGATATGATACTATACATAGAAAACCCAAAAGACTCCACTAATAGAAAGATTCAGCAGAGATAGCAGGATACAAGATAAAAATACAAAAATCAGTTGAATTCCTATGCACCAATAAAGAGAGCAACAAAAGGAAATCAGGAAAATAATACCACTTATAATAGCCCTTAAAAAAAAAAAAAACCTTAGGAATAAATTTAACCAGGGATGTAAAAGACCTATACAAAAAAACCTAAAAAACACTACTGCAAGAAACCAAAAGAGATGTACATAAATGGAAAAACATACTATGGTCATGGATAGGTAGACTCAACATTGTGAAAATGACAATTCTACCCAAAGCAGTTTACAAATACAATGCAACCTCGATCCAAATACCAACAATATTCTTTAAAGAGATGGAAAAACGAATCATTAACTTTATATGGAAAGGGAAGAAGCCCCGGATAAGTAAAACAAAACACTATTGAAGAAGGAGGGCTCGTGCTACCTGACCTCAGAAAGTACTATACAGCTACGGTAGTCAAAACAGCTTGGTACTGGTACAGTGGAACAGAATTAAGAACCCAGATGTAAATCCATACACCTACAGTTACCTGATTTTCAACAAGGGCCAAAAGTCCATCACATGGGGAAAAGACAGTCTTTTTAACAAATGGTGCTGGCAAAACTGGATGTCTATCTGCAAAAAAGATGAAATAGTACCCATACCTCACACCACACACACACACACACACAAAAACTAATTCAAAGTGGATCAAAGACCTGAATACAAAGTCAAAGACTATAAAGATCATAGAAGAAAAAATGGGATCAATGCTAGAGGCCCTAATACATGGCACTAACAGGATACAAACCACAACCAACAAAACACGAACTCCAGAAGATAAGCTAAATAACTGGGATCTTCTAAAAATTAAACACCTATGCTCATCAAAAGACTTCACCAAAAAAGTAAAAAGATAACCTATAAACTGGGAATATTTTTTTGACTGTTACAAATCTGATGAAGGTCTAATCTCTGAAATCTACAGAAAAATCCAACACCTCTACAACAAAAAGACAAATAATCCATTTAAAAAATGGGCAAAGGTTATGAACAGACAGTTCACCAAAGAAGACATTCAAGCAGCTAACACACATATGAAGAAATGCTCGAGACCACTAGCCATTAGAGAAATGCAAATCAAAACCACAGTGAGATACCATCTCATCCTGGCATTACTGGCACAAATCAAAAAACAGAAAATAACAAATGTTGGAGGCGCTGCAGGGAGATTGGAAGTCTTATGTACTGCTAGAAGGAATGCAAAATAATAACAACCATTTTGAAAACTATATGGCGCTTCCTTAGGAAGCTAGGAATAGAAATACCATATGATCCAGCAATCCCACTCCTAGGAATATATCCTAGAGAAATAAGAGTCGTCACAAGAATAGACATATGCATACCTGTGTTCATTGCAGTATTGTTCACAATAGCAGAAAGATGGAAACAACCTAGATGCCCATCAACAGATGAATGGATAAACAAACTATGGAACATAAACATAATGGAGTACTACGCAATGATAAAGAACGATGATCAACCTGCAAAGCATCTCATGACATGGATGAATCCAGAGGTCATCACACTGAGTGAAATAAGTCAATCGCAAAAGGACAAATATTGTATGAGACCACTACTATAAAAACTCATGAAAAGGTTTACATACAAAAAGAAGGAATTTGATGGTTACAGGGAGGGGAGGGGTGGGGATGGAAAAAACACTACTAAATACACAATAGGTAAGTGGAAACTTTGGTGAAGGGTAAGACAGTACACGATCCTAGGGAAGCCAGCACAGCTTGTACAAGGCAAGGTCATGGAAGTTCCAGAAACACATTCAAACTCCCTGAGGGGCCAAGTTGCTGGGCAGAGGGCTTTGGGGACCATGGTGTTGGGGAACATCTAGCTCAATTGGCGTAACATAGTTTATAAAGAAAATATTTGGTGAGTAGCGTCTGGGGTCTTAAAAGCCTTTGAGTGGCCATCTAAGATACTCCACTGGTCTCACCTCGCCTGGAGCAAGGGAGAGTGAAGAAAACTAAAGATACAAGGGAAGAATTAGTCCAAATGATTAATGGACCACAGCTACTGCAGCCTCCACCAGAATGAGTTCAGTACAACTAGATGGTGCCTGGCTCCCAGCACTGACTGCTCTGACAGGGATCACAATAGAGGGTCCTGGACAGAGCTGGAGAATAATGTAGAACAAAATTCTAACTCACAAAAAAGACCAGAGTTACTGGCCTGACAGAGACTGGAGAAACCTGGAGAGTATGGTTCCTGGAGACCCTTTTAGTTCAGTAATGAAGGTGCTCCTGAGGTTCACCCATCATCCAAAGATTAGACAGGCCCATAAAACAAAACGATGCTAAAGGAGCACACCAGTCCAGGGGCAAGGACTAGAAGGCAGGAGGGGACAGGAAAGCTGGTAATAGGGAACCCAAGTTGAGAAGGGAGAGTGTTGACATATTGTGGGGTTGTTAACCAATGTCATAAAACAATATATGTACTGTTTAATGAGAAGCTAGTTCTGTAAACTTTCATCTAAAGTACAATTTAAAAAAAAAAAAAAGGAAAAAAAGATGGGCTTGGAGCTGCTGAGGGACCTGATAATTTTTTCCCAGAACGTGAGGAGACTGATACCTGAACAATGAGGTGGCCCCCTGAGAACTACCTGCCAGAGTTTAGAGAGGTGGTAGTCGTTGTTTTGGGAGGAACTGCCATAGCTGGTGGCAGAAAAATTGATGCCTCTGCTGCCAGTGGGATTTCTGTCGACCAGAAAAGTCTCTGAACAGCCCACTCAGGGACACATAAAAATAATTCAAACTCAAGAAAAAAGGGTATTGGATTTTATCAAATGCCTTTTCTGCATCAATTGAGATGATCATGTGGTTCTTTTCCTTTGTTCTATTAACGTAGTGTATTACATGATTGATTTCTGAATGTTGAACCAGCCTTGCATTCCTGGAATAAATCCCACTTGATCATGATGTATAATTCTTTTGTGTGTGTGTATAAAAAATATATATGTATGTGTATAATTTTTGTTGAGAACCTACCAAAAATCCATTGCCATAGAGTCAATTCTGACTCATAAAAAAAAAAAACCCTATAATGTTGTATAATTCTTTTAATATGCTGTTGGATTCTGTTCTCTAGTTCCTGACTTAAAATTTTCAAGTTACAAGGAACCACACTTAGGACTGTCTGTTTATTTTTTTGTACATGTTACCATTAGTAATATGTTCTACATGCAATGTCGAGGTGTGTAATTTGCTGATGCTGTCATTCTCAGATGTTCACTTGCAGATGTTTAATTTATGATTTTTAAAGATACTGATAATAAAAGGCAATAATAATGAAAAAAATGAGGTATTTAACTTACATTAGAACTGACTTACAGCAGAGTCATTGGAATGGAGCCCCATTATAAGTTGGGGACTACCTGTATTTTGTTGAGAATTTTGGCATCTTTATTCATAAGGGATATTGGTATTTTCTTGTGGTATCTTTGTCTAGCTTTGGTATCAGGGTAATACTGGCTTCATGGAAAGAGTTGGGGAGTATTTCTTCCTCTTCTACTTTTTGGAAGAGTTTGAACCAGATTGGTGTCAGTTCTTCTCCAGATGTTTGGTAGAATCCCCAGTGAAGCCATCTGGTCCAGGGCTTTTCTTCTTTGGGAGGTTTTTGATTACCAACTCAATTTTTTCACTGTTGTGGGTCTGTTGAGATTTTCTACTTCTTCTCGAGTCAGTTTAGGTAGGTTACGTGCTTCTAGGAATTTGTTATTTCATTTATCAAGTGTGTTGGATTACAGTCATACATAGTATTGTTATTATCCTTTTTATTAAACCAAAAAACCCATTGCCATGGAATCGATTCCAGGTCATAGTGACCTTATAGTTTTAACGTCTCATGCTCATCATGCTGCTTTCTCTGGGACTCATTCTGGGCCACTGTGTGCTGTCCGTACCACCTTTTCCCAGTTCTGCCCACCCAGGCATCCCAGCCTGTGCTGCATTCACCAAGTCTTTGTGTCCCAGCCTGACTACTCACAAGTTTAGCCCACACTGTGCTCGCTTCACTCTTATGTCTTAGATTTCCTGCTAAGGTGTTCTGGTCTCTGCTTTGCTCTTGGAGCTTCTCTGTCCCTGGCTTCACTGCTCAGGATTTGCAGTCCACACCGTGCCTACTGTGCCATTCTTTTCCAGGACTGATTATTCATTACCTCCAGTCCAGTCTGTGTCCTTCATGGTCCTCTAACCCTGGGTTCCTGTCTGGGGGCTCTGGCTGTAGCCATTCCAAGATGGTCATGCTGAGCTTAGGTAAGGGGTTTGGTGAGGACTGTTAGCGAACCTCCATTCTCCCGCCATCTGTATGCTACTTTTTTTTTAAATTCTGTGTTCACTTTGGTTCTCCAATCCTTTAACTGATGTCCAAAGTTCTGACATTATTAATTTCTTCAATTTTTACTTATATTTTTCTAGAATTGGGGGGACTGGAGTGTGTAACTGCTTATGCTACTGTTTTGCTCCACCTTCCTCTGGGTTATAGTTTTTTAATTAATACAAGCAGAAAGGCATGTAGCATAAAAATGAGTCAAACTTTGGTAAAAAGTAATCTGTCATAATATACATGTAGTTATTCTGTGCTGTTGAATCAATTTCAACTCATAGCAACCCTATATGCCGAATAGAACTGCCCCATATGGTTTCCAAAGCTATAATCTTCACCAGAGGTGATTACCAGATCTTTTCTCCTGTGGAGCGGCTGGTGGGTTTGAACTGCCAACCTTTTGGCTAGCAGCCAAGTGCTTAACTACTGTACTATCAGGGCTCCTTCATGATATGCATATATATATGGATATTTATACACTGTGTATTTACGTATAAATATACACATATGTATTAACTTCTGTCCAGGGATGCTTAATCTTCTTTGTTGCTCATAGATGTACTCTTCACAATTTCAAAAATTGGAATGAAAATTGTGCTGAAGAAGCCCATACATTCTCACTGTTGCAGAATCATCATAAAATTCCTTAAGAGGTGAAAAAAGTCCTTATAAACCTGTTCTCTTATTTGACCAGATTGCTTTAATTCTTAGCCTTTTTTACTTCTTTAATTAGTCAAGAAAGAGCTCTCCTGAAGACTCAGATTTCAGTACACTGCTCCTTGCTCCTATCCACACCCAAGTGTCGTGATCTCTGGAAAAAAAGGTTGACATCTGGGGAGATTCTTTGTTTCTTTTTGCTGTAGCAAAATGTTTGAAATATTCAGGCTTTTTACTGAAATTCAAGAGTCTTCTTTCTCTGTCCTAGCATTGTCTAAAAATTTTCAGTGTTTTTAAAAAGGATTCCTAATTAGTTGAGGAACCTGCAGGGTGAATATTACTATTATTAAATAAATTAACGCAAATTTAACTTATTTTTAATTTTATGTAATTTCTAAGCTGCTACTTTTTAATGGAACATTCATGTATATCTTTTAGGCTCCAATACAGTATTAGTAAGATATTAACAGATCAATATGGCAATTTTAATTATTACAGAAATATTTAGATGTCCAAGTTTGGTGCTGGCAATGGAAGCAGCCATTTAAAATTGCCCAAAAGACAAAGATTTGGAAAAGCTTCAAAAAAGTTTTGACCACAGGATTACAAATTTTAATCTGGTGATGCAGATTTAGTGGATCCTGTTAAGCAGCAGGAATGAAAAACATTTTGTAGAAGTAGAACCTGTGGTGAGCTCCAGGTAACCAAATTTAGATGAGATCCTTAAGTAATAAAATATCGACAGGTTTAGCAGACTCAAAGACATGAGGCTAGGCAGAACCCTAAGATAATAGACAGGATGGCATCAGAAACAAAATAAACACTAGGCAAGACTGTGGTCTTGAATATTGATTATAAGCAGGAAATGAGAAGGACATTCTGAACACATGATTACAACAAAGAAAAACAGCAGCAAGGCAAACCAGGTTAAAGAGTGATTCTGATGTATATTTTATTGAATCTAAATCAGAAACAACCACTAAGATTTTATTTGCTGCTTTCCCTGGTCTTGTGGTCTAGTCAGTGTTTCAGTTCTAGGCTTCTATTAAGGTGTTCAGTAAACTCTGACAATTAACTAAGGGCCAAGCTGTGATAAGGTCTTCCATTTTAAACAAATTAAAAAAGCATTGAACCAGAAGTAGAAATAAAATCCATTTAAGGTATTGATGTCTTTCTAAGAGACCTGGTTATAACAGAAAAGCAGAGTGTTTGTGTTATTCAATTCAGCTCCGACTCATAGCAACCGCCTCTGTACAACATGAGGAAATGTTGCCTGATCCTGTGCCGTCTTCATGATCCTTGGTATGCTTGAATCCATGGTTGTGATCAGTAGGCACTGAGATCAGGTTGACGTTGTTTCTCCACTTCCCTTTTTATGTGACTTTCAGTGTGCTTATGACTTAACCTGTATGACCTTCCACAAGCCTATGTTTATCTTTAGAATATACTGCCAGTTTTCCAAAGTGATTTTATACTGCCACTAGCAATGTTTTGGAATTCCAGTTTCTCTACATTTTCACCAGTATTCTGGTGAGTATGTGATAGTATCTTATTGTGATTTTCATTTGCATTTCTCTGATGACTAATGATATTGAGCACCTTTTCATATGCTTATTAGACATTTGGATATCCTATTTTGTAAAATGTCCATTCCACTCTCTTGCCTGGTTTTCAAAAATAGGTTCTTTATCTTTTTCTGATCTGTAGTTTTAAGAAATATATCTAGATGTCTAGATATGAGTCCTTTGTTACATATATGTATTGCAAATATCTTCAACTCTTTGAATTGCCTATTTACTCTCCTAACAGTGTCTTTTGATGAACAGAGGTTCTTAATTTTAATGTAGTCAAATTTATCTCTCTTTCTCCTTTCCGTTTATGTTTTGTACTCTCTGTGTCATGTTTAAGAAACCTTTTTCTACTCTAAGATCCTTTCTAGTAATTCAGTGGTTTCATTTTTAAAGTTTAAATCCATCAAGAATTTATTGTAGTGAAAGATATGAGGTAGGGACACAAATTTATTATTTTCAAATGCTCTTTCATTTGTCTAAAAGCACTTCTTAAATAATTCGTATTTTAAATGCCACCTTTACAGAATTTCTAATCACAGTGATTTCATAAGTTTGTCATATGAACCCCCTAACACTTAGTAATGTTCAAGAAAATATTAAAACACGAAAAGAGACAAGTAGGCTCAAAAAGAAGATAAATCTCTCTGTAGACCAAAATTTGGGACAGAAGAGAAAAACAGTGAGTGGAGCGGAAGCCAATGGCCTACTGTGTTGTGGGTTCTAAAAAAAAAAAAAGACAGTGTTTGTCAAGAGTTTAGCTCCTGCAAGTTAAGAGTACTTAAAGTGTTTCATGGGAACTGGGAGTATGAATTCAGGATTACTACACGAATACAGAGGCTGGGGTGGGAGATCTTCACAAAGAAGGTTGTGGGGAAAAAATGGTATCTGGTTAGGCGGTGACTTTCAGAAGGCTGCAGGCTACATTTAAGGGAAGGTAATAGATACATCCTCATGATTAGAACAGAACCAAACTTCCTGTGAGATCTCCATTTACCACCTTGGGAGAAGAATCCTAAAATACTCCTAGAATAAAGACTATAAAGCAAAACTTCAAGAACTCAGTGAAACAAGGGTGAAGCAGCAGGAGGAAATAAAACATTTATTACTCAGAAAAGAAAATAATTATTCAGGAATGAAAGAGAAGAAAAAAATTAAAATCATTTGATGAAGACAACAATGAAAGGAACAGAGATTGAGTTTACATTTATAAAGGCAAATAGAGTAAAGAAACAATAAAACAGAACAAAATTAAGTAAAAACGAAGAATAGTTTAAATGAATTTGAGAGAGAAAATGATATAGAAGACACAAGAAGTTCTAACATATGCATAATTGTAGTTCTAAAAGAAGAAAAAACAGCAAAAATAGAACAAATATTTAAATGATAACAAAATGAAAGACATGAATCTATATACTGGAAAGGCTGTACACTGTGCACTGAATACAGTGAGCTCAAAACCGTAAAAAAAAAAAAAAGTTCTATCTTGATAAAGTTATTAGATTCTCAAAATAATGAATTCTTCAGGTAATCAGTCAAGATTAAGTCATTTATAAGGAGAGAAAAAAATCAAGTTAACCTCAGTGACACAAGTTGGGTTCTTTTGGAAAAAGATGCTGAGAATGGAGTTAGGAGTGCAGAAGTTTTGTTCAGGAGTAACTCCTTTGAAAGAAAAAGGAAGGAAACTCAGTTGGACAGGGAGAGTATACAATACTGTCATAGGCTGGAAAATGACCCCCCAGAGATAGCAACATCATGATAAATGGAGAAAATATTGAAGTTGTCAAGGATTTCATTGTGCTTGGATCCACAATCAGTGCCTATGGAAGCAGCAGTCAAGAAATCAAACAATGTATTGCACTGAGCAAATCTGCTGCAAAAGACCTCTTTAAAGTATTGAAAAGCAAAGATGTGACTTTGAGGACTAATGTGTGCCTGATCCAAGCCATGATATTTTCAGTCACCTCATATGCATGCAAAAGCTGGGCAATGAATAAGAAATATTGAAGAAGAATTGATGCCTTTGAATTATATTGGTGAAGAGTATTGAATATACCATGGACTGCCAGATGAACAAACAAATCTGTCTTGGAAGAAGTACAGCCAGAATGCTCCTTAGAAGTGAGGATGGCGAGACTTCATCTCACACACTTTGGACATGTTATGGGGGCGGGGAACAGTCCCTGGAGAAGGGCATCATGCTTGGTGAAGTAGAGGGTCAGTGAAAAAAAGGAAGACCCTCAACCAGATGAACGGACACAGTGTATGCAACAATGGGCTCAAGCATAGCAACAATTGTGAGGATGGCACAGGATCAAGCAGTGTTTCATTCTGTTGTCCATAGAAGCAACTTGAGGGCACCTAACAACAACAACAAAGATATCAAGTTCTGATACCTGAAACATGTAAATATTACCTTACATTGAGAAGGTGTTTTTGCAGATGTGATTAATTTAAGGACCTTGAGATAGGGAGATTATCCTGGCTGGGCCCTAAATGCCATCACATAGGTCCTTATAAAAGGAAAACAGAGATTTGACACACACAGAAGAGGAGATGATGTGAATGAAAATGGAGGGAGAGATTGGAGTGATGTGGCCTCAAGCCAAGGAATGTCAGCAGCCACCAAAAGCTGGAAAAGGCAAGGAATGAATTCTCCCCTAGTGCCTCTGGAGGGAGTGATTTTGGCTCAGTTATATGGATTTTGGACTTCTGGCCTCCAGAACTGTGAGACAATAAATTTCTGTTTTTTAAACTCACCCAGACTGTGGTAATTTGTTACAACAACCATAGGAAAGAATATAAATACTAACTTGACTTAACTCTCTGCCAGGTCAATGAGCAAAGTTCACCTATAAAAAAAAAATAATAATACAGTCCTGCATTTGATGGAAATGCCTAGGCTTTTGTACCCACCACTTAGTTCAGCTGTTGGCTAGGCACTGCCCTGAGAAAAGTGTGACCTTGGTTCAAAACCTGAGGCAGACCTTACTGAAACTAACAGCTGGAGGCTGTCACCTAACCACACCACTCACAGCTGGACAGCAAAGGCTTTCTTAAAGGGTGATCTGAGTAGCACATCTCCATGTCTGCCATAGTCTACCCCTTGCATCTTGTGGATCTGCTTCTCCATGCACATGAGGAGAGCAGTTCCTTCAGGACTCTGGTGGGCATCTCTTCCTAAGAGAAGACTTACAAGTGGAAAATTAGCAGAATGAACTATGGCCCCCACCACTGCAGTTGGTTTCAGGGCTACAACTAGTACTCGTTATCCCTATCCTTTACTAGCCTATTCTAAATTTACCTCACCCTTAGCTACCACTTTTGCTGGTCTCAGTGACTTGCTTAATGGTGTCACTCAAACCCTCATTACTCAGAGGGGTCTGAGCCCTTGCTAACTATACTCTGGTCAGGCTGGAGTTGGTGCTTTTGACAATTCACGTTCACAATTGGGCAAGAAAATACCAAGAGATGCCCAATTAGGTCACATAAGTCTAGACATATTTTCCTTTCTACCCCACTGTGTAACAAAAGCCCTAGTTGCTTCTCTTGATTAAGAATAATTTTCCCTGACAAGGTAGTGACTCCTCTTTCAAAGAGCCTTAGTTTCCTGCTGCTGCTGTAAAAAATATCGCAGCAGGTGGCTTTAAAGAACAGAAATTTAGAAATTTATTTTCTCAGTTCTGGAAGCTAAAATTCAAATCAGAGTCTCAGCTGTGTTGATTCCTCCCTTGTAGGTAGTCCTTAGCTTTCCTGGGTTCCTTGGCTTGTAGACAATCCTCACATGGTATCTACCCTCCCTCTCTCACCCCAAGTGTGCATATCTCTGTATCTGATCTGTTCTTTTTATAATTCAGAAATGACTAAATTAGAACCCATCCTACCTAGGTATGATCTAATTAACATAACAAAGAAAACCCTGTTTCCAAACAGGATTACATCCATATGATAGGGGTTAGGATTCCAACATATTTTGGGGGGAACACAATTTAATCCATAATGAAGTCCAACATTCTCAGAAAACAGCTGTATTTTGTAGTTCAGAAGATCAGTTTGAAGGAATTCTCACTTTATTTCCTGTTGAGAGTGTCGTCTCTTTGGGGACCAGGACATTTAACCCTGCATTTCTGGTTGGGAGGATGGGAAGCACAGAATCCCCTGGTGGGTTATTGAGAGTGATGGTAACTTGGACCCCCCTTACTTCCACCTCTTGGCTCCTGGATACTTGTGTTCTATACAGGAAACAAGTGCCATATAAAGGTTTCTGATTCAATGTGTATGCCATTACCTCAGAGACAGTTTCCCACCCAAGAAGGGTATTGCATCTGAGCTGCCACTTCAGCTTTGTCTTCACCAGACCATTCCAGTGCTCTACCAGGCTAGCAGCTTCTAGGTGGTATAGTAAGTGATGCAGCCATGGATCCCATGGGCCCATATCTGTAACCCTTTCACTTTAAAATGGGTTCTCTGGTTTGTTGCCATATTGTGTGGGATTCCATGACTGTAGATTTGGGTACTTCTTTTATTTTTTTTCTTTTTTAATTTTTATTATGCTTTAAATGAAAGTTTACAAATCAAGTCAGTCTCTCATGTAAAAGTTTACATATATACCTTGCCATATACTCCTAGTTACTCAC
Source organism: Elephas maximus indicus (assembly GCF_024166365.1). Taxonomy (NCBI): domain Eukaryota; kingdom Metazoa; phylum Chordata; class Mammalia; order Proboscidea; family Elephantidae; genus Elephas; species Elephas maximus. The sequence goes on along the minus strand of NC_064839.1, from coordinate 37,819,578 downwards.
CCCCTAATGAGACAGTACACTCCTTCTCTCCACCCAAATTTCCATGTCCATTCAGTCAGCTTCTGTCCCCCTTGGCCTTCACATCTCCCCTCCAAACAGGAGCTGCACATATAGCTTCATGTGTCTACTTGATCCAAGAAGCTTACTCCTCACCAGTATCATTTTCTGTCTTATAGTCCAGTCTAATCCCTGTCTGAAGAGTTGGTTTTGGGAATGGTTCCTGTCTTGGGGTAACAGAAGGCCTGGGAACGATGACCTCCAGGGTCCTTCTAGTCTCTGTCATACCGTTAAGTCTGGTCTTTTTACGAGAATTTGTGGTCTGCATCCCACTGCTCTCCTGTTCCTTCAGGGGTTCTCTGTTCTGTTCCGTGTCAGAGCAGTCATTGGTTGTACCCGGGCACCATCTAGTTCTTCTAGTCTCAGGCTGATGTAGTTTCTGGTTTATGTGGCCCTTTCTGTCTCTTGGGCTCACAATTACCTTGTGTCTTTGGTGTTCTTCATTCTCCTTTGCTCCAGGAGGGTTGAGACCAATTAACGCATTTTAGATGGCCTCTTGCTAGCGTTTAAGACCCTAGATGCCACTTCTCCAAACTGGGATGCAGAATGTTTTCTTAATAGATTTTATTATGCTAATTGACCTAGATATCCCCTGAAACCACGGTCCCCAAAAACCTGTCCCTGCTATGCTGGCCTTCGAAGCATTCAGTTTATTCAGGAAACTTCTTTGCTTTTGGTTTAGTCCAGTTGTGTTGACCTCTCCTGTACTGAATGTTGTCTTTCCCGTCACCTAAAATAGTTCTTGTCTACTATCTAATTATGAATTCCCCTTCCCGCTCTTCATCCTCCCTTGTGACCATCAAAGAATATTCTCTTCTCTGTTTAAACTATTTGTTGAGTTCTTGTAATAGTGGTCTCATACAATATTTGTCCTTTTGCAACTAATTTCATTCAGCGTAATGCCTTCCAGATTCCTCCATGTTGTGAAATGTTTCACAAATTCATCATTGTTCTTCATCGATGCATAATATTCCATTGTGTGAATATACCATAATGTTTATCCATTCATCCGTTGATGGGCACCTTGGTTGCTTCCAAGGTGCTATGGTAAACAGTGCTGCAGTGACCATGAGTGTGCATATATCTGTTAGTGTAAAGGCTCTTATTTCTCTAGGATATATTCCAAGGAGTTGGATTGCTGGATCTTCCAGTAGTTCTATTTCTAGTTTTTTAAGGAAGTGCTAAATCGATTTCCAAAGTGATTGTACCATTGCACATTCCCACCAGTGGTGTGTAAGTGCTTCAGTCTCTCCACAACCTCTCCAGCATTTATTGTTTTGTGTTTTTTGGATTAATGCCAGCCTTGTTGGAGTGAGATGGAATCTTATTGTAGCTTTGATTTGCGTTTATCTAATGGCTGATGATCATGAGTATTTCCTCATTCCTTCCTTAGCCACCTGAATGTTGTCTTTAGTGAAGTGCTTATTCATATCCTTTGCCCATTTTTTAAATTGGGTTATTTGTCTTTTTTGTAGTTTGAGTTTTTGCAGTATCACGTAGATTTTAGAGACCAGGCGCTGATCGGAAATGTCACAGTTAAAAACTTTTTCCCAGTCTGTAGGTAATCTTTTTACTCTTTTGTTGAAGTCTTTGGATGAGCATACCTGTTTGATTTTTAGGAGCTTCCGATTATCTAGTTTCTCTTCTGCATTGTTAGTAATGTTTTGTATACTAGTTTATGCCATATATTAGGGCTCCCAGTGTTGTCCCTGTTTTTCTTCCATGATCTTTATTGTTTTAGATTTGATATTTAGGTCTTTGATCTGTTTTGAGTTCATCATGCCTGGATTCTCAATTCTGTTCCATTGGTCTATGTATCTGTTGTTGTACCAGTACCAGGCTGTTTTGACTACTGTGGCGGTACAATAGGTTCTAAAATCAAGTAGAGTGAGGCCTCCCACTTTGTTCTTCTTTTTCAGTAATGCTTTGCTTACCTGGGGCCTCTTTCCCTTCCATATGAAGGTGGTGATTTGTTTCTCCATCTCATTAAAAAATGTCATTGGAATTTGGATCAGAATTGCATTGTATCTATAGATGGTTTTTGGTAGAATAGACATTTTTACAATGTTAAGCCTTCCTATCCATGAGCAAGGTATGTCTTTCCACTAATGTAGGTCTCTCTTGGTTTCTTGCAGTAGTGTATTGTAGTTTTTTTTTGTATAGATCTACATCTCTGGTAAGATTCATTCCTAAGTATTTTATCTTCTTGGGGGCTACTGTAAATGGTATTGATTTCGTGATTTCCTCTTCGATGTTCTTTTTGTTGGTGTAGAGGAATCCAACTGATTTGTGTGTGTTTATCTTGTATCCTGTACTCTGCTGAACTCTTCTATTAGTTTCAGTAGCTTTCTTGAGGATTCTTTAGGGTTTTCTGTGTATAAAATCATGTCATCTGCAAATACAGATACTTTTACTTCTTCCTTACCAATCTGGATGCCCTTTATTTCTTTATCTAGCCTAATTGCTATGGCTAGGACCTCCAGCACAATGTTAAATAAGAGTGGTGATAAAGGGCATCCTTGTCTGGTTCCCAGTCTCAAGGGGAATGCTTTCAGACTCTCTCCATTCAGGATGATGTTGGCTGTTGCATTCGTATAAATGCCCTTTATTATGTTGAGGAATTTTCCTTCTATTCCTATTTTGCTGAGAGTTTTTATCATGAATGGGTGTTGAACTTTGTCAAATGCCTTTTCTGCATCGATTGATAAAATCGTGTGGTTCTTGCCTTTTGTTTTATTTATATGATAGATTACATTGATTGTTTTTCTAATGTTGAACCATCCCTGCATACCTTGTATGAAACCCACTTGGTCATGGTGAATTATTGTTTTGATATGTTGTTGAATTCTATTGGCTAGAATTTTGTTGAGGATTTTTGCATCTAAGTTCATAAGGGATATAGGTCTGTAATCTTTTTTTGTACTTTACCTGGTTTTGGTATCAGTGGTATGCTGGCTTCACAAAATGATTTTGTGAGTATTCCATCCTTTTTTATGCTCTGAAATACCTTTAGTAGTAGTGGTGTTAATTCTCCTCTGAAAGTTTGGTAGAACTCTATAGCAAAGCCATCCGGGCCAGGGTTTTTTTGGGGGGGGGAAGTTTTTTTGATTACCTTTTCAATCTCTTCTTTTGTTATGGGTCTGTATTGTTGTTGTACCTCTGTATGTGTTAGTTTAGGTAGGTAGTGTGTTTCTAGGAATTCATCCATTTCTTCTAGATTTTCAGATTTGTTAGAGTACAACTATTCATAGTAATCTGATACGATTCTTTTAATTTCATTTGGGCCTATTTTAATATCACCTATCTCATTTCTTATTCGGGTTATTTGGTTCCTCTCCTGTTTTTCTTTTGTTGGTTTGGCCAATGGTTTATCAATTTTGTTAATTTTTTCAAAGAACCAGCTTTTGGTCTTGTTAACTCTTTCAATTGTTTTTCTGTTTTCTCTTTCATTTAGTTCTGCTCTAATTTTTATTATTTCCTTTCTTCTAGTGCCCAAAGATTTCTTTTGTTGTTCTCTTTCTATTTGTTCAAGTTGTAGGGATAATTCTTTGATTTTTGGTGCTTTCTTCTTTTTGGATGTGTGCATTTATTGATATAAATTGACCTCTGAGCACTGCTTTCGCTGTGTCCAAATGTTCTGATAGGAAGTGTTTTCATTCTCATTGGATTCTGTGAATTTCTTTATTCCATCCTTAATGTCTTCTATAACCCAGTCTTTTTTGTGCATGGTATTGTTCAGTTTCCAAGTGTTTGATTTCTTTTCCCTGCTTTTTCTGTTATTGATTCCTACTTTTATGGCCTCATGGTCAGAGAAGATGCTTTGTAATATTTCAGTGTTTTGGATTCTGCCAGGGCTTGCTTTATGACCTAATATGTGGTCTATTCTAGAGAATGTTCCATGTGCACTAGAAAAGAAAGTGTACTTGACTGCTGTTGGGTGGAGTGTTCTGTATCTGTCTGTGAGGTCAAGTTGGTTGATTATGGCATTTAGATCTTCCATGTCTTTATTGAGATTCTTTCTTGTTGTCCTGTCCTCTACCGAAAGTGGTGTGTTGAAGTCTCCTACTATAATTGTAGAGCTGTCTATGTCACTTTTCAGTGCTGTTAGAGTTTGTTTTATGTATCTTGCAGCCCTGTCCTTGGGTGCATAAATATTTAATATGGTTATATCCTCCTGGTATGTTCTCCCTTTTATCATTATATATTGTCCTTCCTCGTCCTATGTGGTGGATTTAACTTGAAAGTCTATTTTGTCAGAAATTAATACTGCTACTCCTGGTCTTTTTTGATTGTTGTTTCCTTGATATATTTTTTTCCATCCTTTGAGTTTTAGTTTATTTCTGTCTCTGACTCTAAGGTGTGTCTCTTGTAGGCAGCATATAGACGGACCGTGAGTTTTTATGTATTTTGTGACTCTCTGGCTCTTTATCAGTGCATTTAGTCCATTAAAATTCAGCGTGATTATGGATAGGTATGAGTTTAGTGTCGTCATTTTGATGTCTTTTTGTGTGTGTTGACAGTTTCTTTTTCCCATTTAATTTTTTGTGCTGAGTAGTTTATATATTGTCTTTTATTCTTTGTTGTTGATTTTGTTTCTGCCAAGTCTCTTTTTCTTGTATTTTATTTTGATGAGTAGGATAGTTAGTCTCCTTTGTGGTTACCTTGATATTTTCCCAAGTTTAAACCTAAGTTTTATTTCTTTATATCACTTGTCTTCCTCTCCATATGAAAGATGTATGACCACATTTTTTAGTCCCTCTTTATTTTTTTCATGTGGTCTTCTTTTACATAATGACATCGCTGTTCCCGTTTTGAGTGGTTTTTTATCTTGATTTATTTTTGTGATTTCCCTATCTGGGCTGTCATCTGGTTGCTCTGTCCTGTGTTCTAGTTTTGGGTTGATATCTGATATTTTTGATTTTTCAACCAAAAAACTCCTTTTAGTATTTCTTGTAGTTTTCATTTGGTTTTTATGAATTCCTTAAACTTCTGTTTATCTGGAAATGTCCTAACTTCACCTTCATACTTGAGGGACAGTTTTGCTGGATATTTGATTCTTGGATGGCAGTTTTTTTCCTTCAGTGCTTTATTAAGTGATCGCATTGCCTTCTTTTCTGCACGGTTTCTGTCAAGTAGTCCTAGCTTATTCTTACTGACTCTCCTTTGTAGGTGACTTTTTGTTTATCCCTAACCCCCCCCCCCAAAAAAAAACCCACTGCAGTCAAGTCAATTCTGACTCATAGCGACCCTATCCCTACAAAAAAAATCCCTAGCCACTCTTAAAATTCTCTCTTTATCTTTGGTTTTGGCAAGTTTGATTATAATATGACTTGGTGACCATCTTTTGAGATCTACCTTATATGGAGTTCGATGAGCATCTTGGATAGATATCTTCTCATCTTTCATGATATCAGGGATGTTTTCTACCAAGAAATCCTCAACAATTCTCTTTACATTTTCTGTTATCCCTCTCTGTTCTGGTATTCCAGTTACTCGTAGGTTATTTCTCTTGATAGAGTCCCACATGATTTTTAAGCTTTCTTCATTTTTTTTTAATTTGTTTATCTGATTTTTCTTCAAATATATTGGTGCCAAGTGTTTTATCTTAAATCTCACTAATTCGGCCTGCCACTTCCTCAGTTCTGCTGCTCTGACTTTGTATTGACTTGTCTAATTCTGTAATTTTATTTCTGTATTTTTGATTGCTGTCTCTGTATGGATTCTTGCAGCTTATTAAATTTTTCATTATGTTCTTGAAGAACCTTTTTAATTTATTCAACTGTTTATCTGTGTGTTCCTTGGGTTGTTCTGCTTTTTGCCTGACCTCCTTCCTCATCTTGTTCCTGATGTCTTAAAGAGTTCTGTATATTAATCTTTTGTATTCTGCATCTGGTAATTCCAGGAAGGTATCTTCCTCCAGAAGATTCCTTGATTCTTTGTTTTGAGAGCTTCTTGATGCGATCATGGTCTGCTTCTTCATGTGATTTGATATTGACTGTTTCCTCTAAGCCATCTCTAAGTTATTGTATTAGTTTATTTTATGTTTGCTTAGTGTATCCTAGCTTCTTGCTTTGTTTTGTTTTGATGTGTCCACATAGGCTGCTTGGGTGAGGTAGGATGATTATTTTTGCCTTTAATGCTCTGAAGTCCTGTCACCAGATGGCTAGAACTGTTATCAGGTATATGATCCTAGGAGTTTATTCACTTTTCTTGTATGGATTCAGCTCAGGTGTCCAGGTATTTGGTCATCAAGTGTGTGGTACAGGCTCTGTCCTACAGTCTTAGAGGGCAGGGGTGATTGGTGTAGGTACCGGTATCTGGTTGCAGGAGGGGGTCATGCTCTGAACAAGGCAGGGGGCTGAGAACCATCCCCCAAGTGTCTGTGAGGAAAGCGCATCCCTGTTCCCTAGACCGCACACATGGGTGGGTCTGCAGACAGACCATCGTCACCCAATGCTTTTGGTTGCAAGGACTGGGAGGTACCACTTAGCCATCTACCCCTGTCGTGGGTGGCTAGGTGACATGGGTGGAGCCACCAGTCCTTAGGCCCCTCATGTGGGTAGGTGCAGACCCTGTTTAATAGGCAAAGTGATGGCAAACATCAAACACCCACCTCTCCACCGCACAGCTGAAATAGTTGCAGTTTGCGAACAAAGGCCTATTCTGAAATAGTCCATGTGGGGTGAAGGGTATTCAAAGTCCATGGACCATTTCTGCCTGGACAAGAGTATCTTCTTTCCTGAGCTCCCCAGCTTAGTGGAGCTGGCAGATTATCTTTTCTCCCAATTTATAAATTTTTTCCTTCTCTAATACCAGGAGAATGGCTCACGGCTTGCAGCAGGGCCTATCTCAGGCCCAGGGAAATCAACAGCCCCTAAAGCTGGCTTGGGGGCTGGGAGCGTGGTAAAATAAACACAAGTACTTAGCTTTTGTTGAGAATGCCATTCTTCTCTGGTTCCAGAGGTGTGAGTAGGCTGTGCAGGTCGCTGTCTCTCCATGAGGAAACCACGTCCGGAATGCTGCCAGCACCCCCACCGTGGTTGCTCTGGGAGATGTTGCCTGAGGGTTCCCAGTGATTCAGATCTGACAACTCCTCTTTGCTTCTGAACTGTCCCTCCCCATGCCGTTCAGACCGTTTTCTAACTTTGCCTTTGATGTTCAGGGCTCCTAGCTTGTCATAATCGTTTAACTTGTTTTTTCTAGTCTTTGTTGTAAGAGGTGTCACCAGAAGCATCTGACTACTTCACCATCTTGGCCCCACCGGATTGGGTACTTCTTAAGACCCAGGATGGTAATGCTGGCTGAGTCCCCACAGTCAGCAAAGTTAAACCAGTACCTGGAATCAGTATCTATCCCTGTGAGAAAACCCTGCTGGCTTTTTCCAGGATAAAAGGAATCCAGTGTAATTAACTTTTCGTCTACTGGCTAGTTGCCATATCAGGCTCAGTATTGGTGTCACCTGCTGACAAGTTGTACATTCAGAGACAGCAATAGCTAGATTGGGCTTTGTAAACGAATGTCCATGCTGTTGGTTTCTTGTGTAGCCATTATTTCTGCCACTCTGGTCACTTTATTCATTGACTCCGTTGTGCTGCGGTGGCCACTGACAAAGGCTGGCTAATATTAACTGGCCAAGTCTTTTTGTCTGCTTGGTTGTTTTGTTCCCATTCCGTGGTAGATGCTTCCTAGTGAACATTATTGTGTGATATAAAAATCTTCACACTTCGTGTCCCCTTACATAGGTCTATATATATGTTTTACCCCAGAACTCTTCTCTCTAATCTTTCAATCTTTTTCTTTCCAGGTCCAGAACCAGCAGCCACACTATTTTCTATTGCCTATAAGTCCATTTATATTCTTAGCTACTTCTTCCTTGCAACGAAGATGACCACTTCCTGAAGCTCTAACCACCGGTGAGGTTTACCCTCTCGACTGTCTTTAAAGGCCACCTCTGTCTGAATAAGAATGTAATGTAGCTGCCATCCTTTTTTTTTTTTTTGGCTTGAGTTTAACTCATTAATTAACCATAGGTGTGAACTGTGGTGGGTAATATGGGATTATGGTCTACCTGCTCATGTAGCTTATGTATGCCATGCTCTTTTGGTACTTCTTGTGCTTTTCCTGTAGGTACTGTTGCTATTTTATAATGGATTGCTGGTGGGACAACTTAACTTTATTACTTGCTGAGTTCAGCAGTCGTGGACACATGGTCTTTAGGTGTCGCATAGTCAGGTGTTCTAGCTTTGCCAGGGCATATGTTATGATGCTCCTTCTGAGGCTTGCTATAAACTCCACACTGCACCTTTTATCACAACTGATATTTCTAGCGCCATAGGGCCTTCTGGATTGTATGATTCAAATGGCCTGGGTGCTTATGACACAGCCAGTGTCATCTACAGAACTCTTTGCTGTTCTTTGTTTTGGTGGTAGTGATTAGTTGCCATTGAATTGGGTCTGATTTATGGTAACCCTGTGTATAACAGAGTGAAACATTGCCTGGTCCTGTAGCATCTTCATAATTGTTAGGATGTTTGGGTCCATTGTTGCAGCCACTGTGTCAATCCATCTCACTGGGGTTTGCCTTGCCTTGCCTTAACTGGCTGGCCCTCTGTGTTACCAAACATGATGTCTTTCTCCAACAATTTCTCCTGATAATGCATCTAAAGTAAGCTGGTGAAAGTCTAAGACGATATTCTGTGATCCATAGGGTTTTCATTGGCTAACTTTTGGAAGTAGATCACCAGGCCTTTCTTCCTAATCTGTATTAGTCTGGAAGCACGACTGAAACCTGCCTACCATGAGTGACCCTGCTGGTATATGAAATACTGGTGGCATAGCTTCCAATATCACAAAACAAAACAAAAAGCTGCCGTTGAGGCAATTCTGACCCATAGCAACCCTGTAGGACAGAGTAGAACTGCCCCATAGGGTTTCCAAGGAGTGACTGGTAGATTTGAATTGCCAGCCTTTTGATTAGCAGCTGAACACTTAACCACTGTGCCACCAGGGCTCCTCCAATGTCAGAGCAATTTACAAATCACTACAGTACAACAGACTAACAGATAGGTGATGGTTTCTGGCCCTACTCAAAACTGGTAGCCTACTGTATTACCTGATACAGGGGCTAGAGTAATATTCCTAGTCATTGAACATATAGTCTCCAGAATTGCAGAGGTAATAGTCATTATACCTCAGCAATTTGTCTTTACTTTGGAGGGAATATCCCAGCATGCCTCTGACCACTGGGCCCTTAAAAACTGTACTGAAGTTGCAGGTCCCTGAATCTTTGTAGGATTTTTTTTTCACAATCCCAAGAGTGCCTGTGTCTTACCTAGGCTTCTAGCATGCTTGCTACCCATTTTTTTAGTCTTGCCCGATCAGCACGATGTCATCTACATAATGGATCAGTGTAATAAACTGGATGATTTTGTAGGATGCTTAGTTATCCCAAATTTCTGTACTATATTACAACAGAGGTAGAAGAGTTAACATAGCCGTGGGGCAAACCTGTGAATGAATATTGTTGTCCCTTCCATGTAAATGCCAACTATTTCTGATCCTTTTTCTTGACTGGGTTAGAAAAGAATACATTCAATATACCCATATTTTATGCACCCAAGAGTGTATTCATCTGCTGTGGCAATAGTACCGTGATCTCCATGGCAACTGCAATTGGGACTTGTGTGGTAACGAATTATTGTTGTTGTTAGGTGCCGTCGAGTTGGTTCTGAATCACAGCGACCCTATGCACAACAGAACGAAACACTGCCCGGTCCTGAGCCATCCTTAAAATTGTTGTTATGCTTGAGCTCATGGTTGCAGCCACTGTGTCAGTTCACCTCACTGAGGGTCTTCCTCTTTTCTGCTGCCCCTGTACTCTACCAAGCATGATGTCCTTCTCCAGGGACTGGTCCGTCCTGAAAATGTGTCCAAAGTATGTAAGATGCAGTCTCGCCATCCTTGCTTCTAAGGAGCATCCTGGTTGTACTTCTTCTAAGACAGATTTGTTCATTCGTTTGGCAGTCCATGGTATATTCAATATTCTTTGCCAACGCCACAACTCAAAGGTGTCAATTTTTCTTTGGTCTTCCTTATTCATTGTCCAGCTTTCACATGCATAGGATGCGACTGAAAATACCATGGCTTGGGTCAGGTGCACCTTAGTTTTCAAGGTCACATCTTTGCTCTTCAACACTTTGAAGAGGTCCTTTGCAGCAGATTTGCCCAATGCAATGTGTCTTTTGATTTCTTGACTGCTGCTTCTGTGGCTGTTGATTGTGGATCCAAGTAAAATGAAATCCTTGACAACTTCAATCTTTTCTCCATTTATCATGATGTTGCTCATTGGTCCAGTTGTGAGGATTTTTGTTTTCTTTATGTTGAGGTGTAGTCCACACTGAAGGCTGTGGTTTTTGATCTTCAGGTAATAAATTAGTTACCTAAAATAAGTTGGCCTTTTGTCCTTGGCTCCTAAAAGATAATCCTTGGAATTTCCCTGGTAATTGAGAAGTCTTGGTTATCTAAAACCCCAAACAGCACTTGAGGATTTGTGCAAATGAGTAGGAGGCTGACCAGGCTACACAGATCACCCAGTCAGCTAACCTCAAGAAGGGAGGGAAGCACTATTTGATCAGTCATGCATATTCAGTGAGGCCTCAGTCCTGACTGTGCAGTGAGTCTGCAAGCATGACTTTGCAAGAGGCTAAATTAAGGTCTTGGACTTGGAAGTTCCTTGGGCTTTCTGGTTGGTGAAAGACATCCATGCACAGGAAAGGGTTATGCATCCCTGGGGACATCAAAGCTCTGTGTTGGGACCCCTCCTGGACTTCACCCTATGTGTATCCTTTCTGATTATAATAAATCAGTAGTTGTACCTATAGTATACTCTCTGTGAGTTCTCTGAGTTTTTCCAATGAATTATTGAACCCAAAGGGGACAGTAGGAACTAGATGAGCAAAAGTTTGGGGTGCCAGGTAGACTCCCAAGCTTGCAGCTGGCATCTACCAATTTGGCAGTCAAAAGGACTGTCCTTTTATCTTGTGCGCTGTGACCTAGCTCTCGGTATCTAGGGTCAGAAAAGGCTGTGCAGGCGGTTGTTCTGAAGGGTGGTATCCTTTTAACTTGTGTGCATGCACCTAACTCAGACTATGACCTCCCAGAGAGAGTGTTGTTTCGGGTGACTGGTGATGAGAATGGACAAGTTGAAAGGAGAGGACTGGATCCTTATCCACATTTTTGGGTTTGGATTTATGCTGATCCTTACCATGCAGTTGGAGATGAAAGTGGGATTTGCCCACCATGCCTGTCGTTCCACACAGGACTACTGCTTAGTTGAGCATGCATTTGTCTACAGTCATACTCCAGGATTCATACATGTAATTCAGGGATAAGACTAGCAAAATAAACAGGTGTGATATGGAACATCATAGGGACTACTGCCCTTTTACTCTTTATATCTTTGATGTTGTTCTTAAATAACTGTTCAAGTTGAGGAGCACAATTTCGGAGTCTTATTGGCCTTCCCCACCACTTATGCCACAGGGCACCATCCAGTGTGAGATTTATTCTACTTGCCAAGTATGTAAATTCCAATTATACATTCAGAAACATGGAAGTGACTCCCAGTTTTATTCACAGATGCAGTGGCACTGTAAGCTAGACTTAAAAAGTTATTTGTATTGTGATAAAATACATACTACAAAATATTTGCCTTTTCAACCCTTTTTATGCGTACAATTCAGTGACATTAATTACATTCCCCATGTTGTGCAGCCGTAACCACTATCCATTTCCCAATTTTTTCACTGGCTGTTACAGAAACTTAGTACCCCTTAAGCAATACCTACCCAGTTCCTCCTCCCACCCACCCCTAATACCCATTGATAAACTTTGGTGTCTTGTGCATTTGCCTATTCTAGGTATTTCAGCATAATTTTTGTTGTATCAGAACTTTGTTTCTCTTTATGGGTAAATAATATTCCGTTGTGTGTATACCACATTTTGTTGATCCATTCATGTGTTGATGGACACTTAGGTTGTTTGCATCTTTTGGATATTGTGAATAGTGCTGCAATGAATGTTGGTGTACATGTATCTTTTTACGTCCCTGCTTCAAATCTTGTGAGTATATGCCTAGGAGAGGAATTGCTGAGTCATATGGTAATTCTATGTTTAGCTTTTTTTTTTTTAATATGGAATGCTTTATGAATTTGCATGTTATCCATATGCAGGACCCATGCTAATCTTCTCTGTATCATTCCAATTTTAGTATACATGCCACTGAAGTGAGCACTCTGTGTTTAACTTTTTGAGGAACCTCTCGACTGTTTTTCACAGCATACAGCACTTTACAGTCCCCACTGGCAGTAGGTGAGGGTTGTAACTTCTCATGAACACTTGTTATTTTCTGTTTTTCTGATAATAACCATTTTTAGTGGGAATGAAGTAATACTTCATTGTGGTTTTGATTTATATTTCCCTAATGACTAATGTGTCGGACAACGGGTTTTTTTTTAGTGACTAATGACACTGAGCATCTTTTCATGTACTTATTGACCATTTCGATACATTCTTAGTTCAAATGTCTATTCAAGTCCTTCATCCATTTTTAAATTGGACTGCTTCTTTTTTTGTTGTTGAGTTGTGAGGGTTCCTTTATTTTTTTTCCTTGCCAACATTTGTTCTTTTTTATTGTGCTTTCAGTGAAAGTTTACAAATCAAGTCAATCTCTCATACAAAAATTTATATACACCTTGCTATATACTCCAGATTGCTCTCCCCCTAATGAGACAGCACACACCTTCCCTCTACTCTCTCTTTTCGTGTCCATTCGGCCAGCTTCTGACCCCCTCTGTTCTCTCATCTCCCCTCCAGACAGGAGATGCCAACATAGTCTCATGTGTCTACTTGATCCAACAAGCTCATTTTTTCACCAGTATCATTTTCTATCCCATTGTCCAGTCCAATCCCTGTCTGAAGAGTTGGCTTTGGGAATGGCTTCTGTCTTGGGCTAACAGAAGGTTTGGGGACCATGACCACCGGGGTGCTTCAAGTCTCAGTCAGACCCTTAAGTCTGGTCTTTTTACAAGAATTTGGGGTCTGCATCCCACTGCTCTCCTACTCCCTCGGGGGTTCTCTGTTGTGTTCCCTGTCAGGGAAGTCATCGGTTGTAGCCAGGCACCATCGGGTTCTTCTGGTCTCAGGCTGATGCAGTCTCTGGTTTATGTGGCACTTTTTGTCTCTTGGACTCATAATTACCTTGTATCTTTGGTGTTGTTTGTTCTCCTTTGCCCCAGGTGGATTGAGACCAGTTGATGCATCTTAGATGGCAGCTTGTTAGCGTTTAAGACCCTGAAAGTATGGTCCCCAAACCCCTGTCCCTGCTATGTTGGCCTTTGAAGCATTCAGTTTATTCAGGAAACATCTTTGATTCTGGTTTAGTTCAGTTGTGCTGACTTCTTCTGTATTGTGTGTTGTGTTTCCCTTCACCTAAAATAGTTCTTATCTACTATCTAATTAGTGAATACCTCTTTCTCTCCCTCCCTCCCCCCTCTCATAACCATCAAAGAATATTTTCTTCTCTGTTTAAACTATTTGTCGAGTTCTTATAATAGTGGTCTTATACAATATTTGTCCTTTTGCAACTGACTAATTTCACTCAGCATAATGCCTTCCAGATTCCTCCACGTTATGAAATTTTTCACAGATTCATCATTGTTCTTTATCAATATGCAGTGTTCCATTGTGTGAATATACCATAATTTGTTCATCAGTTCATCTGTTGATGGGCACCTTGGTAGCTTCCATCTTTTTGCTATTGTAAACAGTGCTGCAGTGAACATGGGTGTGCATATATCTGTTCCTGTAAAGGCGCTTATTTCTCTAGAATATATTCCAAAGAGTGGGATAGCTGGATCTTATAGTAGTTCTATTTCTAGATTTTTAAGGAAGCGCCAAATCAATTTCAAAAGTGGTTGTACCATTTTACATTCCCACCAGCAATGTATAAGTGCTTCAGTCTCTCCACAACCTCTCCAGCATTTATTATTTTGTGTTTTTTGGATTAATGTCAGACTTGTTGGAGTAAGATGGAATCTCATTGTAGTTTTGATTTGCATTTATCTAATGGCTAATGATTGTGAGCATTTCCTCATGTGTCTGTTAGCTTCCTGAAATGTCTTCTTTAGTGAAGTGCCTGTTCATATCTTTTGCCCATTTTTTAGTTGGGTTATTTGTCCTTTTGTAGTTGAGTTTTTGCGGTGTCATGTAGATTTTAGAGATCAGGTGCTGATCGAAAATGTCATAGCTAAAAACTTTTTCCCAGTCTGTAGGTAATCTTTTTACTCTTTTGGTGAAGCCTTTGGATGAGCATAGGCGTTTGATTTTTAGGAGCTCCCAGTTTTCTGGTTTCTCTTCTACATTGTTAGTAATGTTTTATATACTGTTTATGCCAGGTATAAGGGCTCTTAACGTCCCTATTTTTTCCTCCATGATCTTTATTGTTGTAGATTTTATATTTAGGTCTTTGTTGCATTTTGAGTTCGTTTTTTGTGCAAGGTATGAGATATGGGTCTTGTTTCACTTTTTTGCAGATGGATATCCAGTTATGCCAGCACCATTTGTTAAAAAGACTGTCTTTTCCCCATTTAACTGACTTTGGGCCTTTGTCAAATACCAGCTGCTCATATGTGGATAGATTTATGTCTGTATTCTCAATTCTCTTCCATTAGTCTATGTATCTGTTATTGTACCAGTACCAGGCTGTTTTTTACTACTGTGGCAGGATAATAGGTTCTAAAATCAGGTAGAGTGAGGTCTCCCACTTTGTTCTTCTTTTTCAGTAATGCTTTACTTATCCAGGGCCTCTTTGCCTTCCATATGAACTTGGTAATTTGTTTCTCCACCTCATTAAAAAATGTCATCGGAATTTAGATCGGAATTGCAATGTATCTGTAGATCACTTTTGGTGGAATAGACATTTTTACAATGTTAAGTCTTCCTGTCCATGAGCAAGGTATGTTTTTCCACATATATAGGTCTCTCTTTTGGTTTCTTACAGTAGTGTCTTGTAGTTTTCTTTGTATAAGTCTTTTACATCTCTGGTAAGATTATTCCTAAGTATTTTATCTTCTTGGGGGCTACTGTAAATGGTATTGATTTGGTGATTTCCTCTTCGATGTTCTTTTTGTTGGTGTAGAGGAATCCAACTGATTTTTGTGTGTTTATCTTGTATCCTGATACTCTGCTGAACTCTTCTATTAGTTTCCTTAGTTTTCTTAAGGATTCTTTAGGTTTTTCTGTATATAAAATCATGTCATCTGCAAATAGAGATACTTTTTCTTCTTCTTTGCCAGTCTCTATGTAGACTAATAGCTCTGGCTAGGACCTCCAGCACAGTGATGAATAAGAGTGGTGATAAAGGGCATCCTTGCCTGGTTCCCGATCTCAGTGGGAATGGTTTCAGATTCTCTCCATTTAGGATGATGTTGGATGTTGGCTTTGTGTAAATGCCCTTTATTATGTTGAGGAATTTTCCTTCTATTCCTATTTTGGCGAGAGTTTTCTATCATGAATGGGTGTTGAACTTTGTCAAATGCCTTTCCTGTATCATTTGATAAAATCATGTGATTCTTGTCTTTTGTTTTATTTATATGACGGATTACGTTAATTGTTTTTCTAATGTTGAACCATCCCTGCATACCTGGTATGAATCCCACTTGGTCATGGTGAATTATTTTTTTGCTATGTAGTTGGATTCTATTGGCTAGAGTTTTGTTGAGGATTTTTGCATGTAAGTTCATGAAGGATATAGGTCTGTACTTTTTTTTTGTGGTGTCTTTACCTGGTTTTGGTTTTAGGGATATACTGGCTTCATAGAACGAGTTTGGGTGTATTCTGTCCTTTTCTGTGCTCTGAAATACCTTTAGTAGTAGTAGTGTTAATTCTTCTCTGAAAGTTAGGTAGAACTCTCCAGTGAAGCCTTCCAGGCCAGGGCTTTCTTTTCGTTGGGAGCTTTTTGATTCTCTTTTCAATCTCTTCTTTTGTTATGGGTCTATATCGTTGTTCTACCTCTGTTTTAGTTTAGGTAGGTAGTGTGTTTCTAGTAATTCATACCTTTCTTCTAGGTTTTTGAATTTGTTAGAGTACAGTTGTTCATAGTAATCTGATATGACTCTTTTCATTTCAGTTGGGCCTATTTTAATATCGCCCATCTCATTTCTTAGTTGGGTTTTTTGCTTCCTCTCCTGTTTTTCTTTTGTCAGTTTGGCCAATGGTTTATCAATTTTGTTAATTTTTTCGAAGAACCAGCTTTTGGTCTTGTTAACTCTTTCAATTGATTTTTCTGTTTTCTATTTCATTTAATTCTGCTCTAATTTTTATTATTTGTTTACTTCTGGTCCCTGAGGGTTTCTTTTGTTGCTCTCTTTCTATTTGTTCAAGTTATAGGGGTAATTCTTTGATTTTGGCACTTTCTTTTTGTACGTGTGCATTTATTGCTATAAATTGACCTCTGAGCACTGCTTTTGCTGTGTCCAAATGTTCTGATAGGAAGTGTTTTCATTCTCATTGGATTCTGTGAATTTCTTTATTCCATCCTTAATGTCTTCTATAACCCAGTCTTTTTTGTGCATGGTATTGTTCAGTTTCCAAGTGTTTGATTTCTTTTCCCTGCTTTTTCTGTTATTGAGTTCTACTTTTATGGCCTTATGGTCAGAGAAGATGCTTTGTAATATTTCAGTGTTTTGGATTCTGCCAGGGCTTGCTTTATGACCTAATATGTGGTCTATTCTAGAGAATGTTCCATGTGCACTAGAAAAGAAAGTATACTTGGCTGCAGTTGGGTGGAGTATTCTGTATATGTCTGTGAGGCCAGGTTCATGTATTGTGACATTTAGATCTTCTGTGTCTTTACTGAGCTTCTTTCTCGATGTCTGTCCTTCACCAAAAGTGGTGTTGAGGTCTCCTAGTATTATTGTGGAGCTGTCTATCTCACTTTTCAATGCTGATAGTTTGTTTTATGTGTCTTGCAGCCCTGTCATTGGGTGCATAAATATTTAATAGGCCTATATCCTCTTGGTATATTGTCCCTTTAATCATTATATAGTGTCCTTCCTTATCATTTATGGTGGATTTAACTCTACAGTCTTTTGTCAGAAATTAGTATTGCCATTCTTGCTCTATTTTTTTCTTGTATTTTATTTTGATGTGTAGGATAGTTTGTCTTCTTTGTGGTTACCTTAATATTTACTCCTATTTTTCTGAATTTAAACCTAACTTTTATTTCTTTATATTGCCTCATCTTCCTCTCCATATGAAAGGTCTATGACTACATTTTTAGTGCCTCTTTCTTGTTTTAATGTTGTTTTCTTTTACGTAATAACATCGCTGTTTCCCTGTTTTGAGCATTTTTTTATCTTGATTTATTTTTTTGATTTCCCTTTCTGGGTTGACATCTGATTGCTCTGTCCAGTATTCTAGTCTTGATTTGATACCTGATATTATTGACCTTCTAACCAAAGAACTCCCTTTAGTAGTTCTTGTAGCTTTGGTTTGGTTTTTACGAATTTCCTAAACTTCTGTTTATCTGGAAGTGTCCTAATATCACCTTCATATTTGAGAGACAGTTTTGCTGGATATATGATTCTTAGATGGCAATTTTTTTCCTTCAGTTCTTTATATAAGTCATCCCATTGTCTTCTTGTCTACGTGGTTTCTGCCTAGTAGTCGCCACTTATTCTTATTGACTCACCTTTGTAGGTGACTTTTCGTTTATCCCTGGCTGTTTTTAAAATTTTCTCTTTATCTTTGGTTTTGACAAGTTTGATTATAATATGTGTTTGGGTGACTTTCTTTTGGGATCTACCTTGTGTGGGGTTCGATGAACATCTTGAATAGATGTCATCTCATCTTTCACAATATCAGGGAAGTTTTCTGCCAGCAAATCTTCAACAATTCTCTGTGTATTTTCTGTTATCCCTCCCTGTTCTGGTACTCCAGTCACTCATAGGTTATTTCTCTTGATAGAGTCTCCATGATTCTTAAGGTTTCTTCATTTTTTAAAATTCTTTTATCTGATTTTTTTTTAAATATGTTTTTGCCAAGTGCTTTATCTTCAAGTTCACTAATTCTGCCTTTCACTTGCTCAATTCTGCTTCTCTGGCTTTCTATTGAGTTGTTTAATTCTGTAATTTTATTGTTAATCTTCTGAATTTCTGATTGCTGTCTGCCTATGGATTTTTCCATCTTATTAAATTTTTCATTATGTTCCTGAATAAGCTTTTTAATTTCTTCAGTTGCTTTATCTATGTGTTCCTTGGCTTGTTCTGTGTATTGCTTTATTTCCTTCCTGATGTCTTGAAGGGTTCTGTATATTAATCTTTTGTATTCTGCTTCCGGTAATTCCAGAAAGGCACTTTCATCTAGAAGATCCCTCGATTCTTTGTTTTGAGAGCTTATTGAAGTGATCATGTTCTGTTTCTTTGTGTGATTTGTTATTGACTGTTGTCTCCGAGCCATCTATAAGTTATTGTATTAGTTTATTTTATGTTTGCTTACTGTGTCATAGCTTCTTGCTTTGTTTTGTTTTTATATGCCCAGTGGGGTTGCTAGAGTGAGCTGGCCTGATTATTTTCACCTTTGAAGCTCTGACGTCCTGTTACCAGATGGCTAGAGCTGTTATCAAGTATATCTGTCTAGGAGTCCATTCACTTTTCTTGTATGGATTCAGCTCAGGTGCCCAGACAGCTGCTCATCAAGTGTGTGGTATAGGCTTTGTCCTACAGTCTTAGAGGGGGAGTTGTGACTGGTGTAGGTACTGGTATCTGGTTGCAGCAGGGGGTCACGCTCTGAACAAGGCAGGGGGCTGAGAATATTCCCCTAAGTGTCTCTGAGGAAAGCCCACCCTTTTTCCCTAGAACATACAGGTAGGTGGGTTCTGCAGACAGATCATGGGCACCCAAAGTTTTTGGTTGTAGGGACTGGGAGGTAGCAGTTATCCTTGGACCCCTGTAGCGGGTGGCTGAGTGACCTGAGTGGAACTACCAGTCCTTAGGCCTCTGGTGTGGGTAGGTGAGGACCATGTTTAATAGGCAAAGCAGCGTGAAACATCAAACACCCACTTCTCCACTGCACAGCTGAAACAGTTGTAGTCTGCCAACAAGGGCCTGTTCTCCTGAAATAGGCCCACACAGGTGCATGCAGCGGGGAAAGGTACTTAATGTCCATGGACCGTTTATGCCTGGACAGGAGCTGCTTCTGTCCTGAGCCCCCCAGGCTAGTGGAGCTGGCAAATTATCTTTTCCCCCAATTGAGAGTTTATTCCTTCTCCAAGGCCAGGAGGATGGCTCTAGGCACTTAACAGAGCCTATCTCAGGCCCAGGGAAATCAACAGCCGCTGAAACCCGCTTGGGACCAGAAAAAAGGGACGCATTAAAATATATGCAAGTACTTAGCTTTTGCTGAGAGTGCCGTACTTCTCTGGTTCCGGAGGTGTGGATAGGCTGTGTGGCTGGCTGCTTCTCCCGGAGGAAACTGCAGCCAATCTCTACTATCAGCCCCTTGCAGCCACTTCCGGAAATGGTACCTGAGGGCTCCCGGCAATTCAGGTCCTGTAACTCCTCTCCACTTCTGAGCTGCCTCTTCCTCCCCCTGCTGCTTAGTTCATTTTCTAACTTCGCCTTTGATGTTTAGGGCTCCTAGCTTGTCATAACATACTTGTTTCACTTGTTTTGGGGGGGCTTTGTTGTAAGAGGACTCGCCGGAAGCTTCTGTCTATTCTGCCATCTTGGCCCTGACTCCGAGGGATTCTTTATATATTCTGAATATTAAACCCTTACCAGGTGTATGGTTCCCAGATATTTTCTCCCTATCTGTAGGTGTCTCTTCACTTTGTTGATAAAGTCCTTTGATCCACAGAAGTCTTTAACTTTAATGAAGTCTAATTTGCGTATTTTGTCTTTTGTTGTGCATGCTTTTGGCGTCATATCCATGAACACATTGTAGAAGACTAGTTCTTAAAGCATTGCTCCTATGTTTTGTTATAAGATTTTTATGGTTTTAGTTCATCTTATATTAATTTAATATACAGTGCGAGGCATGGTTCGAACTTCATCCTTTTGCAGGTAGAGATCCAGTTGTCCCAGCACCTTTTATTGAAGTGACTGTTCTTTCCCCATTAGATGAACTTAACGTCCTTGTTAAGAGTCAACTTGCCGTAGGTACATGGGTTTATTTTTGGACTCCTAATTCTACTTCATTGGTCTGTGTGCCTATTATTTTCCCAGTATCAGACTGTTTTCATTAGTGTAGCTTTATGTTATGTCCTGAATTTGGGACTTTAAGTCCTATTACTTAGTTCTTATTTTTCAGGATTGCTCTGGCTATTCTGAACCCCTTGAATTTTACATAGATTCGAAGATTGGCCTTGCCATTTCTGCAAAGAAGGCTGTTGGACTTTTGTGGGGGATTGTGTTGAATCTATAGATCAGCTTGGATAGTATTAACATCTTAACAATATTAAGTCTTCTAATCCACAAACACGGAATGTCGTTCCATTTATTTAGATCATCTTTAATTTCTTTCAGCAATATTTTATAATTTTCACTGTACAAGTTTTTCATCTCCCTGGTTAATTTTATTTTTAGATATTTTATTCCTTTAGCTGCTCTTGTGAATAGATTTATTTTCTTAATATCCTTTTCAGATTGCTCATTTCTGGTTTATAAAAAGCAAACATTGACCTCGTACCCTGCAACTTTGCTGGATCTTGTGGATTTTTTTTGGATTTTCTAAAAATAGGATCATGTCATCTGCAAATAGAAATAGTTATCCTTTTTTCCTTCCTGATTTGGATACCTTTCCTTTCTTTTTCATGCCTAATTGCTCTGACTAGGACTTCCAATACAATATTGAATAGCACCGTTGAGAGCCATTCTTCTGTTGTTCCTGGTCGTAAGGGGAAAGCTCTCGTCTTTCTCTATTGAGTATGCTATTAGCTGTGAGTTTTTCATAGTTGCCATTTATCATATTGAGGAATTTCCTTTCTATTTCTTGTTCGTTGAGTGTTTTTATCATGAAACGGTGTTGGAGTTCATCAAATGCCTCTTCTGTGTCTAGATGATCATGTGGTTCTTTTCCTTTGTTCTATTAATGTAGTGTATCACATTGATTGATTTTCTAATGTTGAACCACCCTTGCATTCCTGGAATAAATCCTTCTTGATCATGCTATATAATCCCTCGAATATGCTTTTGCATTTGGTTTGTTAGTATTTCGTTGAGGATTTTTGCATCTGTGTTCAGAAGGGATCAAATTGGTCTGTAGTTTTTTTCAGATGTTTTTGTCTGGCTTTGGCATCAGGGCAATGCCTGCCTTCTAGAATGAGTTAGGAAGTGTTCCCTCCTCTTCTATTTTTTGGCAGAGTTTAAGAAGGATTATTTGAATGTTTGGTAGAATTCTGTAGTGAAGCCGTCTTGTCCAGGATTTTTTTTATTGTTGTTACTATTGGTAGGTTTTTGATTACTTATTCAATTTCTTCACTTGTTGTGGGTCTGCTGACATTTTCTGTTTCTTCTTGAGACAATTTAGGAAGTTTTCTTGTTTCTAGGAATTTACCTGCTTCATCTAAGTTATCTAATTTGTTGGTGTGTAACTGTTCGTAGTATGCTGTTAGGATTATTTTTATTTCTGTAGAATTGATTGTAATGTCTCTGTTTTCATTTCTGATTTTAGTTATTTTCTGTGTCAGTCTAGCTAGAACTTTTTTTTTTACTTCATTAATCTTTTCAAAGTACCAACTTCCGGTTTTTGTTGATCTTTCTTTTTTAATTTATTTTCAGTTTATTTCTGCACTGGTACTTATTTCCTTCATTCTGGTAGCTTTGGGCTTGGTTTTATCATTTTTTTTCCCTAGTTTCCTTAAGTTGAGATATTTTTTTTTTTAGTATAGGTTTTTACTGTTATAAATTTCCCTCTGATCATTGCCTTCACTACATCCTGTAAGTTTTAGTATATTATGTTTTCATTATCATTTGACTCTTAAGTATTTTCTGATTTGTCTCTTGATTTCCTACTTGACCCATTGGTGGGTTAATAGTGTTTAACTTCCACGTATTTTTGTATTTTCCAGTTTCCATTTTGTTGTAATTTCTAGCTTCATTGCATGTTGTGGGAGAAGATTCTATGTATGATTTAAATCTTCCTTAAATTTATTAAGACTTGTTTTGGGGCCTATCCTGGAGAATGATCTATGTGCACTGGTGAAGAATGCCTATTATTTTGATGTTGAGTGGAATATTCTATATATGTCTGTTAGGGCTAGATGGTTTAGAGTGTGTTCAAATCCTCTTGGTATATACTTCTTGTATGTTCTATCTATTATTGAAAGTGGTGCATCGAAGTCTCCAACTACCATTTAGAACTGTCTATTCTCCCTTCAGTTTTGTCAGTGTTGGTTTCATATATTTTGGGGCTCTAATGTTAGGTTCATATATATTTATAATTATTATATATTCTTGATGAATTGACCTTTTTATAAAGTGTCCTTTGTCTCTTATAACTGATTTTGGCTCAAAGTCTGTTTTGTCTGATATCAATATAGCCACCTCTGCTCTCTTTTGGTTTACAATTTGTATGATATATATATATTTTTTTTTTATCCTTTCACTTTCAACCTCTTTGTGTCTTTGGGCCTAAGATGTGTGACTTGTGAATAACATGTAGATGGATCATGGTTTTTATCCATTTTGCCATTCTTTACCTTTCGATTCAAGCGCTTAATCTATTTCCATTTAAGGTAAATAGCAATAAGGGCAGACAAACCCAGTTTTGCCAACTGTGCAGTCTCAAATCCTGGGAGGACAAGGTCCTCTTTGCCCACCCTAGCACTAGTCAGCTGCTTTAGGAACATGGGCCACTGTCCCCACCATCACAGCAGGGATAGGGGATGGTAGCTTGTTGGTACATGTGGTTCAACTAGAAAAGATCAGCAACTTATCCCTTCATAAAGCACTCCCCTGGTTGAAGTACGTGTCCCAGAATTCCAAAAGAGTTGGTTCCACTGCTCTCTCTAGGACAGTTGTTACTTTGGTGGAGGGGCATACTTCTAGAGCTTGCTACTCCACTATTTTATTACAAATTGCTTTAGAAAGTTCTAAATTCTGCAAGACACTCTCACACCAGCCCTTCTCTTAGAAGCCGAATCTGTGCTTCAGTCACACTAATTAATCCCGTGTAGCTTTTAGTTAAGTGCAGGGACAGCCTACTGGTGTTACTTGGTGTTTCCCCACAGTCTTACTGGTGCTTAGCATGGATCTGGCTAAACTGGTAAAAACGCCTTCCCAGTCCTTCATGCAGCCCCCAAACAAAGATGAACAGACACAACAGCCCACTGGCAAAAGCACACTCTGTTACACACACTCCTGAGCCAGAGTGGGCTGTTGTCTGGGAGCATGGGTGCACAGTTCCTCATCAGTGCAAGAGCCTGTGCCACAGTCCCCACTACTGCCTAGATGGGAAGGGAGAAGAGCAGATTTTATTTCTTAATTTAGTATTTCTTTAGATGCTTCAACTCTTTGGTTTCCAGAGTTCTGAGACCATAATCCCACCTATTTCTGCTTGGTGTTTTCTGTTTTTGTTGTGGGGGGACAGGAGTGTGCTGCTGCTTATGTACATCTTCCCTCCTCCAAGATAAAATCCAGGTTTTTTCCTAGAACTAAATTGATTACTTGACCTACATATACCCTAACTTTAACAGGAGGTCTATTTCGATGCTTTGGGTCTATGGGTATCAGTGTCATTCAAACTCTGTGATTAACAATCCCTTAAATGTCTTTGTATTCCCTTTCCCTCAAAAAAAAAAAAAAAAAAAAAAGAACCTGGAACAAAACTGATTGCCTTGAGTCATTTCAACTCAAAGTGACCCGAAAACCAAACCAAGCCCACTGCTGTCAAGGTGATTCTGACCCATAGGGACCCTGTGGAGAACTGCCCAATAGGGTTTCCAAGGAGCAGCTGGTGGATTTGAACTGCCAACCTTTTGGTTAGCAGCCGAGTTCTTAACCACTGCACCACCAGTGCTCCTCCCTAGTGTACAGTTACTCAATTAAAGACTGAGAGAATCATTACAGTGTCTTTTTGTGGTGTGTTCAGGGTTCTTCCCTGAAAACAGGTCTAAAAACTGACTTTAGGTTCAGAAACTGGACAAGGGATCATGAGGTTTTATTGTAGCAAGCACTTTCAGTTTCTTATTCCTCCATTCCTTCTTCTGATTGTAGATGTTGTTGACTATGTTTGCTGGCTGTGTGTTTATGCACCGAGATACATTGTGTTAGATAAACTATTTCTAATAAATGTTATTTATGTAAACATCTCAGAAAAGATAGCCTAGAGCTAAAAGGTAGTTAGTGCATCTGTTGGCAAGATGTACAGAAATACAAGACCCATGAAGAGTTACCTCCCAACAGGTATCACCTCTAATTCTTTTTTTAGTTTTTATTGTGTAGTTATTTTTCTCTATTAGCTTTAGAATTACCTTGTCTGATTTCTTTTTAAATTCCTCTGTATTTTTATTGTTGTGTTAAATTTAAAGACCTGTGCTATGCAATTCAGCAGGCATTAGCTACATGTGGCTATTTAAATTTAAAATGATTAAAATTAAATTAACCAAGAGACAGAAAGGGCCACATAAACTAGAGACTATATCAGCCTGAGACCAGAAGAACTAGATAGTGCCCAGCTACAACTGATGGCTGCCCTGACAGGGAACACAACAGAGAACCCCTGAGGGAGCAGGAGAGCAGTGGGATGCAGACCCCAAATTCTTGTAAAAAGACCAGACTTAATGGTCTGTCTGAGACTAGAAGGACCCCAGTGATCATGGTCCCCAGACCTTCTGTTAGACCAAGACTGGAACCATTCTCAAAGACAACTCTTCAGACAGAGATTGGACTGGACAATGGGATAGAAAATGATACTGGTGAAGAATGAGCTTCTTGGATCAAATAGACACATGAGACTATATTGGTATGTCCTGTCTGGAGGGGAGATGAGAGTGCAGAGCGGGTTAGAAGCTGGTTGAATGGACATGAAAAGAGAGAGTAGAGGGACGGAGTGTGCTGTCTCATTGGGGGGGAGCAATTAGGGGTCTATAGCAAGGTGTATATAAATTTTTATATGAGAGACTGACTTGATTTGTAAACTTTCACTTAAAGGACAATAAAAAAAATTAAAATTGATTTCCTCAGTCATTACTCATTGCCTCAAGCCGATTCCAACTTATAGCGACCCTATAGGATAGAATAGACCTGCCCCATAGAGTTTCCAAGGAGCAACTGGTGGATTCGAACTGCCAACCTTTTGGTTAGCAGCCAGGCTCTTAACTACTGTGCCACCAGGGCTCCTCCTCAGTCATACTAGCCATATTTTAAGTACTAAACAGCCATATGGGGCTAGTAGCTACCATATTGCACAGCTGAGACATAAGAACATTGGCATCATAGCAGCGATTTCCATTCAATAGCTCTATTATAGATTTGTTTAGGGAGACTTGATATCTTTCATAACATTAGAACTTTCTTGCTAATAATACGATATGCCATTCCACTTATTAAAGCCTTTGTTTTTGTCCTAAGGTAGCATTTTAAGGTTTTATTTAGGTAGAACTTGCCCATTTTTTGTACATTTATACAATGATTTTATCTTTTGCCATTTTCAATATTTTTTATCTAAAAACTATTGGTTTTCATATATTGATTTTTCTACTCAACCCTCTTACTGTATTCTCCTGATATTTGAAGTGATTTTTTAGTTGAATCTCTTCATGTTCCAGGAATGTAATCATCACCTACAAATAGTGATAGTATTGTTTCTTCATTTCCAATTTAATACCTCTTATATCTTTCTCTTGCCTAATTGTATCAGCTACTCCTGCTACAGCACTGCTAAATAATAGTGGTAAACACTGAATTAGTGAAAAGTTCTTGGTTTGGTACATTTTGAGGGGCAAGGGCAGCTCTTTGATAATTAAAAAATTTTTATGAGGTATTTATTTATATATCTATTTATATTTGCTCTCTCCTCTTAAAAAAAAAAATTTTTTTCCTAGGGTACAAAAAATGTTTTATATTTTCCTAGAATTCATTCATTTCAGTAACATTTTCTAGTAGGTATATAGACTTGAACAAAAATCTGTTATAATACTTTGTATATTTCCTCTTACTCTGTTATTTTCTAGTTCTAATATTGTATGTGTTTATATGACAGCGAGTTTACCCTGTTTCTTGATTAAACTACTCATTAACTAAATGGTTTCTTGTTGCCGCTCCCTACCAATTTCTTGAATTTGAAACTTAATTAAACTTTTATTCTTATATATTCAACTTATGAATTAAGAAATGCATATAAGGCTATAAATCTTCCACTGAGCACTGTCATAGCTATTTCCTATAAGTTCAGATGTATGATCTTCTGTTCTTATTTTTAGATATTATGTAACTTTAGTTTTAATTTTCTTTTGTCTTAAGATTTTATAAAATATTTCTAGAGCATTTTTCCCCTTTTGGTTAGATAATTTTATTGTACTATTTCTACTTCTTGGATTTTTTCTTTCTTTCTTTTTTTTTTTTTTTGAGGACTAATATAAGGTTAACTGCTGTGAATATTCCAAAGTTCTTTAAAAAAAATTCTCTATTTTCAGAGCATAGTTCAATGTGTATCACATAGATTGGTTCAATATATATCGCTTAGATATGTATTGAACGTAAATGCTACTTCATTGTGAGTGCATTATTTATCTATTGCTGTGTAACAGTTTACCCCCAAAATTAGTGGCTTAAAACAATAAACATTTATTATCTTATTGTTTCTATGGGTCCATGATTCTAGGCATGACTTAGCTTGGTCCTCTAGATTAAGGTCTCACAAGGTTGTGATTAAGGTATCATCTGGGGTTATGGTCATCTTAAGACTCGATGGGCAAAGGATCCGCTTCCATGCTCACCACATGGCTATTGGCAGTAGGCCTCAGGTCGTCACCGGCCATTGGCCAGGGACATCAGTTTCTTGCAATGTGAGCCACTTTACAGGGGCACTCACAGTGTGGCATCTGGCATGCCTCAAAGTGAGTGAAAGAGAAAGACAGAGCTAGTAAGATAGAAACCAGAGTCTTTTGTAGCCTAATCTTAGAAATGACATCTCATCACATATTTTTTTGGGGGGTGGGGACTGTTAGAAGGGACTTGTTTGGTCTAGTCCATATTCAAGCAGAGGGGATTACATGAGGGCATAAACTCCAGGAAGCAGGATCATTGGGGGCATTTTAGAGTCTACTACAGTCTTCCCTTTGCCCCCAATGATTTATGTCTCTCCCATGTAAAAAATACTCTCACTCCCCTCCAAGGTCCCCTAAAGCCTTATTCAATTACAGGTCCACAGTATCTTCATCTGTGTCAAGTCCAGGGGTAGATGAGGCTCCTCAGGCATACATAGTTCCTTAAGTACAACTCCTGCAGTTACTCTCAATTTGAAATCTGGGAAATTAAAGACACTAGTTATTTGCCTTTCCCCTACTCCCAATATTCAACATACCATCGTGGTACAGGCATTGGATAACCTCGTTCAAAGAAGGAGAAAATGGGAGGCAATATGAAATAACCATGGACTATTGCAGCCTTGAAGTCCACTTAGGTCAATGTTGGATGTTGTTATGCATTGAATTGTGTCCCCCCATAATGTGTATCAACTTGGCTAGGCCATGATTTTCAGTATTGTGTGATTGTTTACCATTTTGTCATCTGATTTGATTTTTGTATGTGTTGTAAATCCTACCTCTGTGATGTTAATGAGGCGGGATTAAAGGCAGTTATGTTAATGAAGTAGGACTCAATCTACAAGATTAGGTTGTATCTTGAGTCAGTCTCTTTTGAGATATAAAAGAGAGAAGCGAGCAGAGAGACAGAGGGACCTCATGCCACCAAAAATGAAGAGCCAGGATGGAAGTGCATCCTTTGGACCCGGGGTCCCTTTCTTAGAAGCTCATAGACCAGGGAAGCCTGATGACAATGACCTTCCCCTAGAGCTGACAGAGAGGGGAAGACTTCCCCTGGAGCTGACACCCTGAATTTGGACTTCTAGCCTCTTAGACTGTGAGAGTATAAATTTCCCTTTGTTTAGGCTATCCACTTGTCGTATTTCTGTTATAGCAACACTAGATAACTACGACAAATGCTCTTTGACTAGGTCTCAAGATTAGGTATAATTCTTCATGACTTTTGGCTCTGCTTTCTGGACAGTTATTTTTTTCTTCTAAATCATCCTTTCTTTTTCAAAAAAGATAGCACATGTTACAACTGAGAAATCATCATTCCCTTTTCAAGAAAGAGTGTATATGTTGCAGCTGAGAAGTTATTTCAGCCCGCTTCCTGCCAGTAGAATTTTTTGGGTCCAATGTCATCTTTGCTCAGCATTTCCCTAGCTGAAAAAACTGAAGGAAAAAAAAAATCAAGCCTTGAGTTACAATCTTGAAGGATTCTATGGGCAAAATGTTGAATGACACAGAGAGCATCAAAAGCAGATGGAAGGAATACACAGATGCACTGTACCAAGAAGAACTGGTTGACATTCAACCTCAAGGAGGTAGCATGTGATCAAGAACTGATGATATTGAAGGAAGAAGTCCAAGCTGCACTGGAGGCATTGGTGAAAAACAAGGCCTCAGAAACTGACAGAATGCCAATTGAGATGTTTCAACAAACAGATGCAGCACTGGAGGTGCTCACTTATCTATGCCTAGGAATTTGGAAGACAGCTGCCTGGCCAACCAACTGGAAGAAATCCATTTTTGTGCCCATTTCAAAGAAAGGTGATCCAACAGAATGCAGAAATTATTGAACAATCTTATTAACATCACATACAAGTAAAATTTTGCTAAAGATTATTCAAAAGTGGTTGCAGCAATACATCAACAGGGAACTGCCAGAAATTCAAGCCAGATTCAGAAGAGGACGTGAAAAGAGGGATATCATGGCTGATGTCAGATGGATCTTGGCTGAAAGCAGAGAATACCGGAAAGATATTTACCTATAGTTCTATTGACTATGCAAACACATTCGACTGTGTGGATCATAACAAATCATGGATGACATTGTGAAGAATGGGAGTTCCAGAACACTTTAATTGTGCTCATAAGGAACTTGTACATAGACTAAGAAGCAGTCATTCAAACAGAGCAAGGGGATACTTGTCCCCCAAAAATATGTGTCATCTTGGTTAGGCCATGACTCCTGCTATTGTGTAATTGTCTTCCATTTTGTGGTTTTTCTACGTGTTATAAATCATAATCTCTGCCTATGGTTAAAGAAGATTAGGGTGACATGTACCACCTTTTATCTTACAAGAGGCAAGGAGAGAGTTGGGGACCTCATACCACCAGGAGTGGAGCATGTCCTTTGGACCCAGAGTTCCTACATGGAGAAGCTCCTGGTCCAGGGGAAAATTAATGACAAAGACCTTCAGTATAAATTACACCTCAACACAAAGAAAACAAAAATCCTCACAACCAACAAGCAACATCATGATTAATGGAGAAAAGATTGATGTCGTCAAGGATTTAATTGTACTTGGGTCCACAATCAATGCCCATGGAAGCAGCAATCAGGGAATCAAACAATGTATTGCATTGGGCAGATCTGCGGCAAAAGACCTCTTTAAACTCTTTAAAAGCAAAGATGTCACTTTGAGGACTAATATGCACCTGACCCAAGTCATGATATTTTGAATTGCTTCATATGTATGTGAAAACTGGACAGTGAATAAGAAAGACTGAAGAAGAACTGATGCCTTCGAATTACGATGTTGGCAAAGAATATTGAATATACCATGGACTGCCAGAAGAACAAACAAGTATGTCTTGGAAGAAATATGGAAACAAAGATGGTGAGACTTCCTCTCACGTACTTTGGGCATATTATCAGGAAGGGCCAGTCCCAGGAGAAGAACATCGTGCTTGGTAAGGTAGAGGGTCAGAGAAAAAAGGAAGACCCTCAACGAGGTGGATTGACCTAGTGGCTGCAGCGATGGACTCAAGCATAGCAACAATTATGAGGATGAGTGCAGGATGGGGCAGTGTTTGGTTTTGTTGTGCATAGGGTTGCTGAGTCAGAAATAACATGACAGCACCCAGCAACAACAATGACATCTTTTTAGTTTGTACTGTACTTTTCATTCTATCTCCTTCAGTCCAAACTGGGAGAGATTTGGTGATATAATCTTAAAAAAACCTTTGTGCACTTCCTATGAATCTCATTGAGGTTTACTCCATTATACAAAATCACAGTTAGAATTTTCTAGCAATGTGGCGGTTGGAGTCCCTCAGAGTGAATGAGGAAGGGAGAAAGCAAGACAGCGTGAACAAGATGGAGGTCAAGTGCTTTGTAACCTAGTTTCAGAAATGATAATCACTTTTGTCATGTTTTTTCAGTTAGAAGAAAGTCACTAAGTCCTGCCCACAATCAAGGGTAGAGGATTATATAAGGGCAGGGATGACAAGAGGTTGGGGTTCTTGGAAGCCATTTTAGAGGCTGTCTACTACAGTGGGATATACTACCTTTTTTTTTTTTATTGCTGTAAAATACTCCTTTTAGTTTGGGCTAATGCTCTTTGCCCTTAGTACCTATTTCCCACAACCCTTGCCAGTAAGTTGGATTTGTAAACTTTGGATATGCTATGTCAAGTTTTAATTTTAAGTGAGGTTGAGCACATTTCCCATATATGAAACTCATTAGTAATTTTTTTTTTCTGTAAAGTATCTGTTTATATCTTTTGTGTGTTTTTCTTTTTTTCTACTGGTCTTTAGATTTTTTGTATTACAGTGAAACCTGTGTGAGCAAAACTTGACAGGACTGTTTTGTTTTTCTGAATCTCACAACTTTTCTGTCTTTAACAGGGTGCAATCTTACCACTTTTCTGTCACCTTCTCTTAGTAGAAAATATTTGAGTTTTCCTTCTCTGGCAGGTTTCCGCCTTACGCAGATTTCAGTTTTGCAGGTTTTACTCTGTATATGAGAAAATTAGCCTCATCTGTCGTGTGTGGTTAATTTTTTTCTCACTTTGTCATACATCTTTTGATTTTGTTTGTGATGTTTGTGCCAAGCTTTTTTTTTTTTTTAATTTTCATGTAGTCAAATTGATCAACTTTCTCTTTTATAGAGGAACCATACCCTTACAAAGTAAATCTGTTCATCTTATTTCCTTTGGTAGCTTGCTGTCGCCTTTTACAGGATAAATTTGAATCTCCTTATCATGACATACTAGGCTTTTTATTATCTCATCCCTGCTTACTTCTTTTCCCTTCATTCTGCTGGACACACATTTTATTATAGTCCAACTAAAGCCTCACCAGTTTATTAGCATACCTTGTCCATTCACATCTCCTTCTTTGTCTGACTCCTTCACGTGTCTGTGGGAAGAAGATACATAAGGGCAGATCCTATGTTAGAGGCATTTTTGTATGCCCAGGGACTTGTATAGTACCTACATGAAGTAGATGCCGGGTTTATTGAATGAATAAATGAGTGAGGTGATCAGAGAACAGTAGTTCAAAAACAAAAGGGAAAGAAGACCAGCACACTGCCACCTGTTCTTTTTTTCTAATTCTCACTTTTCCAAGAAGACAGAATTAACTATGCTATTTTTTAACTGCCCCATAATTTCACATACCCTATAGCTGTCTGAGAGGAACCTTTTTGGCGCAGTGGTTATGTGCTCCCTGTTCACCAAAGGTCAGCGGATTGAACCCACCAGCCACTCCACAGGAGAAAGATGTGTTAGTCTGCTTTCATAAAGGTTACAGCCTTGGAAACCCTGTGGGGCAACGGGGTTTTTTGTTTGTTTGTTTTTAATCTGATTTTCTGTTTATTCATTCTTGTTTTTTATAGATTTTATTTTTTAGAGCAGTTTTGGGTTTACAGAACAATTGAATGAAAAGTACAGAGTTTCCATATACCCCTACTTCTTCCTGTCCTCTTACTTCAGTTTTCCCTATTGTAGCATCTTGTATTAAATTTGTACAATTTAATACAAATTTGTGCTAAATTTGTACAGTTGATCAACCAGTATCGATACATTATTGTCTACAAAAAGCCATAGTTTACATTAGGGTACACTTTTTGTGTTGTACACTTTATAGGAGTTGACAAATGCATAATGTCATCTATTCACTGTTAAGATATCATGTAGAATAGTTTCACTGCCCTAAGCCCTTATGCTGCACTTACTCGTCCCTGCCCCTCTATCCCGAAACCTGGCAACCACTGGTCTTTTTATTGTCTATATACTTTTGCCTTTTCCAGAATGTTATATAGTTGGAATCTTACAGTATGCAGCTTTTTTTCAGAGTGGCTTCTTTTACTTAGCAATGCCCATTTAAGGTTCTGCCATGTCTTTACTTGACTTTCAATAGATTATTTCTTTTTATTGCTGAGTAATATTCTAGTGTATGGGTGTACCACTTTTGCTTATCCATTCATCTATTGAAGGGCCTCTTGGTTTCCTCCAGTTTTTTAATAAAGATGTTAGAAATATTTGTGTGCAGGTTTTTGTGTGGACATAGGTTTTCAGCTCATTTGGATAAATACCAAGGAATACAATTGGTAGATCATATGGTAAGAGTATGTTTAATTTTGTAAGAAACCGCCAAACTAGGTATACCATTTTGCATTCCCACCAGCAGTGACTAGAGTCTTCCTGTTGCTCCACACCCTAGTATTGTCATTGGTTTGGAGTTTAGCCATTCTAATGAATTTCTAGTGGTAACTTACTGTTGTTGTAATTTATAATTTCTTAATGATACATGATATTGAGCATCTTTTCATATGCCTATTTGTCCAGATCTTTTGCTCATTTCTAATTGGTTTTCTTGCTTTCTTATTGTTGAGTTTTAAGACTTTGTATATTTTTAATAAAAAAAGCAAAAAACCAAACCCGTGCCATCGAGTCAATTTCAACTAATGGCGACCTCACATATTAAAGAATGGCGCTGTTCCATAGAGTTTTCTTGGCTATATTCTTTACAGAAGCAGATTACCAGGCCTTTAGTTTGTGGTGAAACTGGGTGGATTTGAACCACAAACCTTTATATTAGCAGCTGAGCGCTAACTGTTTGCTCTCCCCAGGAGACTTCTATTTTGAATACCAATCCTTTATCACATATGTGCTTTGGAAAGATATTCTCCTAGTTTTTGGCTTGTCTTTTCATTCTCTTGGAAACCCTGGTGGTGTAGTGGTTAAGTGCTACGGCTGCTAACCAAAGGGTCGGCAGTTTGAATCTGCCAGGCGCTCCTTGGAAACTCTGTGGGGCAGTTCTACTCTGTTCTATAGGGTCACTATGAGTCAGAATCGACTTGATGGCACTCGGTTTGGCTTTTTTGGTTTTTAATTGTCTAAACGGTATCTTTTGCAGAGCAGAAGTTTTTTATTTTTTTTAACATTTTTTCTTTTTTTTTTCCAAAATTTTTTTTTTTATTATGCTTTAGGTGAAAGTTTATAGAGCAAATTAGTTTCTCATGTAAAAATTTATATACAGATTGTTTTGCAGCAACGGATTTTATAGCTGTCTGAGACAAATGCTAAGTAGGTTTCTGTGGCAAAGAAGCCACCAGCTAAAGCATTCACGTCCCAGTCTCCTGGCAGCTAAGTGTGGCCATGGGAGTAGGTTCTGGACTATGGAATAGGAGAGGTGATCAGTACAGCTTAACACCCTAAAATGAAAGAAGCATGCCCTCCCCCTCACTTTTCCCCTTTGCTGCTGGCAGAAATGGGAATGTGGGGACAGGTGCTGGAGACACAATCCTAGACCCTAAGCTGGAAGCTCTGCGTTGAGAGGAGGAAAGCAATAGGATAGAAGGAGTCAAGGTATCAGATCTTTTCAGCCCCAGGCTGCTAATGCTTGGAGTGTTCCATGAGAGGCAAATCAACCACTGTCATTTTTGTCTTTGTAACAGAAGTCAAATCTGAATTCTAGCTAACACAGTGCCCTTGAGTAGAGCATCTCACCCTTGAGATCATTCCCTGTTAACCCTTTGTAACAAGTTGATATCAGGCACTTAAGAAATTGGAAGTATAGAAGGTTTGGATCAGGAAGATGGTAACAATAGTAGAATTGAAGGAGTTAGAGAAAGAGAGATGGATTTGAGCTGAAGTCACCATTGAGAAGTCACTTGCAATGAGAACTAAAGCCTGCTCCATCACCATGGTGCAGAATCATTCAGAAATCTTTTGAGGAACAGTCATGGATGCCTGGCAAAAGAGCATCCCAGAAGAAGAAAATGAAAGGAGAATGGCATGAAATAATACAAGGAAACAGACCCTAAAAGAACAGGCTGGTCTCTAGTTTGAGGTAGTAATTTAATGAGGCCTAAAGCCTATGATTGTTAAAATAAAACAGTTAAAAAATACCAATGCAGGGGGCAAAGGGCAAAAGATACAGTCCTGGCAAAATGGACACTGGGCTCCTACTTCAGGCACCTGGCTCCCATTAATCTCTCATCCCTATAGACTTTTACTGAGCCTCCTGCCTCTCCCTAACCTTGTCTTGAGCTGTTATGCAAATTGAACCAGCAACTTTAATCGTTATAACATTATCGCAGAAGGAAAGAAGATAGTAAAAGTTGAAGATGGAGCCAGAGTCTATAGGATCCAAATATGTAGTAGCAGAATGACTGAAATAGAGATCAGGGACAAAAGAAAGAACTACGATAAAACCAGATTTTATTTCCTTCCTTGAACCCCTGACTTCCCTTTACCCTTTTGCAAAATATGCATACATAGGTTGTCTTAAGAAAACCCTTTCCAGTTGGCCTTTTTCCAAGACAAGGGTACAGCTGGGCCGAAGGGCCACATGTTGAAGTTATTAATATGCCTATGCCCTTCTCCCCCACTGAGTTCACTGATCAAAGGCCCTGCCAGAGCAGCAATGGATAGCCTCGCATAATGGGAACTGAAATTCTACTTAAGAAACCGGCTTTGCCAAAACACACTACCTTTTTAAGTGAAACATTCCATGCACATATTAACCTGATTACAGAAAGGAAGGGAGATCTTTTTTCCTTCTGTACCCTGCTAATAATTTTCTGTCAAGTCTGATTTGGCTTTAGCTGCACTCCAAATTCTTGTGATGTGCCCTGTTCACCAGTAAACTGAAAACAGAAGGTGCTGCACAAACTCTGAGACAGGATACTCTGTCTATGGATACAGATGCTGCAGAATTCAGTTCCCTGCCAGCAGGGAAGGCCAGTAACTTTTCCCATCTCTGACAACCAGCAGCCTGCCTCTGATTCATACAGTCAGCCAGGGAAACACATGGAGAAAATGGTGGAAATAATTAAGGGTTCTTGGAGTTAACAGAAGCATCGACTCATTACATGGGCCCCTGCCTCAAAAGGGAGTAAACCATTGTGCTTATTAGAGAAAAGAACAAAGGGTAACAAAGCATTTTAAAGTCCCAGTCAGTTCCAGCCCCATGTTAGAGAGCTAGGCTGAAAAGCTGGTTAGGTGAGAAAAAAAAAGGGAAACAAATCAGATTTAAAAGAAGCAGCATTATTTTACTCTGCCTGATAAACAGGAATATTTTATGGCTTATTTCACTACATTCCAGGATAACTTGGTTCCTGCACAATTGACAAAAACTTTGTCCCCACATAAGGATATCAAAGATCTAGAAGTTGTCCAAATAGAAGACAGGCTACAAAGAGTCTAAGAGCTCACCTTTCTCTGAGATACATCAGAGGGCAGCCCATCTTTAAAGATCATTAGAATGCTAAATGGCTTCTTTAGGAGCCTTGAGCACTAGAATATTACAGATTGCTCAAGTTTTACAGTCTCTCAAATTCATATCTCCTTTGCCTCCAGTTATAAACATAAAGAAACATAGACTTCTCTAAAAACAAACATGTCTTATAAGGATCTCTTTCACTGCTCCAGTCCTCATCTCTGCACAAACTTGAAGGCACTGAGAAGTTGATATATCATAAAGAACGTCAGAAATGCCACAAATAAACACAAAGGGCAGCAATGATTGTATTTGGCAACTATTAAACTGATTTGTTAATAAGGACCACAGAAGACCTTTTTTTGGTGACTTCTGCAAGACTTCAGGGAGGTGTGGTCAAAACACAGGACTCAGGGCAGTTTTATCTAAAGAGAGAAGGCTGCTGGGTAGATAGTGCTAGCAAAACTCTCAGATAATTAGAGTATTCCATTCTTCTTAGTACATCTGTTGGCCTGGTTTTTTGTTTGTTTTTCTGGGGTGGAATAATTTATCCTATGATGCCTTTGTAACAGAAGTCATATCTGGATTCTAACTAACACAGTGCCCTTGGGTATCGCATCTCACCTGTGAGATCATTTCCTGTTAACCCCTTGTAACAAGTTGATATCAGGCAGTTAAGGACTTGGAAGCATACAAGGTTTGGATCAGGAAGATGGTAACAATAGTAGAATTGAAGAAGGAGTTAGAGAAAGATGGATTTTAGCTGAAGTCATCATTGAGATGAGTAGATTTACTGGATGACTTGCCTGGGTTTGGTACTCCAATTGACATCTCTTAAGCTGTCTTTTCTAGAGTCCTCAAAGTCTTGTTCCTTTATAGGAAAAATGGAGTTGCTCATTTTAATGCCAGGTTTTGCTTTCTGTTCTTGGGAAACTAAAGGAGGCCATATTCTAGATTGACATTGTTCATAATTTCACAAAAGTAGTGTAGAGAAGGTAAGAATAAGATGGTTGTTTAAAAAAATATAATTGTCCTTAGAATCTTGCTTGTCCCTAAATGGGGAATGAACATTGATGGAATTCACAACCACATCAGCCAAGAAGATAGAATGATTTACTTCTTGTATTTAATAAAGAACAGCATGGCTTTAAAGTGCTGAGTTCCAACCTAAAACTGAATAACAAACTGGGATACTTTGCTCTTAATGCTTACCTTTATAAATTTTAGGTGTAATGGTTTTATTTAGATATCAAAATGTAAGATGTCATTTGTAATTCTTGCAGGGAAAAATCACGATTTCTTGTATGTTAATCTAGCCAGTCTTTATACCTAACGGACCTTTAAATTAAAAAAAAGTATAACATAAATTATTCTTTTAAAAGAAAGTTAAAAAGTACAGTTTCAAAAAATACTTCATTTCCTTCAATAAGCTTCTTTTATTTATCTTTATCACACTGTGCTGGTAAATATTTTACCATAAGAACATTTTAGCAAGGTAAAAGGTGGTTAAGTGGCATACCTACATTACTTCAGCTTTTGACTACAAATACCCATAGGAAAGGGAAAGATGTTCTGTGATTTCCTCAGTGTATTGTAAGAAAGGGCATTTGTAATTGGCCACTGGAAATGGGATCCCAAAACAAAACAAGAAGTTGAGAAGTGCATACATGTAGTCCTCATTTCAAAAAGGATTTGAGACAGGAGGCTGAGGATGAGGCATGAGAATAGAACAGGATGCCCTCGTGATGGAAACAAGATATATATAGTGGGCCTTTAGGAAAGAGGGTTCAGTGAAGTATTCTCAGCTGAATTGGTTTTAACCATTGCCTAGAGTTTTCATTCTTTCATATTCCTAGCATTAAAACATTATTAAAATTACTAAACTTTTACTGAATTACTAAGTGATATACTGAATTACTAGTGATATACTAAATAGGATCTTCTTTCTAGTTGGCTCAATATTTCCTCCTGTGAGTGTTCCACCCAGAAAAGTTTTTTTTTTTTTTTTTTTTGAGTGTTTAAGAAACCCATAGTAATTCAACTGCAGCAATCCAAGGAAACTGAAAATTTTCAGAAAAACTTAAGGACTGGTTAAGCTCTACAGGTGTGTCTGCCATCTCGTCATCTGTCTCAGTGGATTTGTGTTGCCATTAAATTCAAGTGATATGGGTGAAAGTAAATCTCCAGGTTTATGGGAGAGAATTGCCTTCATTCCCCCCAAAATTTAAGTTCAAACCCAAACTAGTTCATTGACATTGTCAAGCCTCCTCAGGTCACCTATTGGGTTCTGTTGTTCCAAGAACTAAAGTGACTTTCACCACCCCTGTGTAAAACTCTGCTGTGACATTGTCTTAGTCATCTAGTGCTGCTGTAACAGAAATACCACGAGTGGATGGCTTTAACAAAGAGAAATTTATTTTGTCACAATCTAGTAGGTGGTTGTTGTTGTTGTTAGATGCCTTCTAGTTGGTTCTGACTCATAGTGACTCTGTGCACAACAGAACGCAACACTGCCCGGTCCTGAGCCATCCCTACAATCATTGTTATGCTTGAGCTCATTGTTCCAGCCACTGTGTCAATCCACCTCGTTGAGGGTCTTCCTCTTTTCCGCTGACCCTGTACTCTGCCAAGCATGATGTCCTTTTCCAGGGACTGATCCCTCCTGACAGCATGTCCAAAGTATGTAAGACGCAGTCTCGCCATCCTTGCTTCTAAGGAGCACTCTGGTTGTACTTCTAAGACAGATTTGTTAATTCTTTTGGCAGTCCATGGTATATTCAATATTCTTCACCAACATCACAATTCAAAGGCGTCAATTGTTCTTCGGTCTTCCTTATTCATTGTCCAGCTTTCACATGCATATGATGTGATTGAAAATACTGTGGCTTGGGTCAGGCGCACCTTAGTTTGCTCTTCAACACTTAAAAGAGGTCCTTTGCAGCAGATTTACCCAGTGCAGTGCATCTTTTGATTTCTTTTTTTTTTTTATTAACTTTTATTGAGCTTCAAGTGAACGTTTACAAATCAAGTCAGACTGTCACATATAAGTTTATATACACCTTACTCCGTACTCCCACTTGCTCTCCCCCTAATGAGTCAGCCCTTCCAGTCTCTCCTTTCGTGACAATTTTGTCAGCTTCCAACTCTCTCTATCCTCCCATCCCCCCTCCAGACAGGAGATGCCAACACAGTCTCAAGTGTCCACCTGATATAATTAGCTCACTCTTAATCAGCATCTCTCTCCTACCCACTGTCCAGTCCCTTTCATGTCTGATGAGTTGTCTTCAGGAATGGTTCCTGTCCTGGGTCACCAGAAGGTTTCGGGACTATGACCACCGGGATTCCTCTAGTCTCAGTCAGACCATTAAGTATGGTCTTTTTTTTTTTTTAATAACTTTTATTAAGCTTCAAGTGAACGTTTACAAATCCAATCAGTCTGTCACATATAAGTTTACATACATCTCACTCCCTACTCCCACTTGCTCTCCCCCTCTTGAGTCAGCCCTTTCAGTCTCTCCTTTCTTGACAATTTTGCCAGCTTCCCACTCTCTCTATCCTCCCATCCCCCCTCCAGACAAGAGTTGCCAACACAATCTCAAGTGTCCACCTGATATAATTAGCTCACTCTTCATCAGCGTCTCTCTCCCACCCGCTGACCAGTCCCTTTCATTTCTGGTGAGTTGTCTTCGGGGATGGTT
This sequence comes from Elephas maximus indicus, assembly GCF_024166365.1. Taxonomy (NCBI): domain Eukaryota; kingdom Metazoa; phylum Chordata; class Mammalia; order Proboscidea; family Elephantidae; genus Elephas; species Elephas maximus. Next base: position 37,780,065 of record NC_064839.1, on the reverse strand, counting down.
CCTGTTCTGTGTCAACTGAAGGTCTGGGGAGCATGGCCGCCGGGATTCCTCCAGTCTCAGTCAGACCATTAAGTTTGGTCTTTTTATGAGAATTTGGGGTCTGTATCCCACTGATCTCCTGCTCCCTCAGGGGTCCTCTGCTGTGCTCCCTGTCAGGGCAGTCATCGATTGTGGCCGGGCACCAACTAATTCTTCTGGTCTCAGGATGATGTAGGTCTCTGGTTCATGTGGCCCTTTCTGTCTCTTGGGCTCTTAGTTGTCGTGTGGCCTTGGTGTTCTTCATTTTCCTTTGCTCCAGGTGGGTTGAGACCAATTGCTGCATCTTAGATGGCCACTTGTTAGCATTTAAGACCCCAGACGCCACATTTCAAAGTGGGATGCAGAATGATTTCATAATAGAATCATTTTGCCAATTGACTTAGAAGTCCCCGCAAACCATGTTCCCCAGACCCCCGCACTTGCTCCCCTGACCTTTGAAGCATTCATTTTATCCCGGAAACTTCTTTGCTTTTGGTCCAGTCCAATTGAGCTGACCTTCCATGTATGGAGTGTTGTCTTTCCCTTCACCGAAAGCAGTTCTTATCTACTGATTAATCAGTAAAAAACCCTCTCCCACCCTCCCTCCCTCCCTCCCCCCCTCGTAACCACAAAAGTATGTGTTCTTCTCAGGTTTACTATTTCTCAAGATCTTATAATAGTGGTCTTATACAATATTTGTCCTTTTGCCTCTGACTAATTTCGCTCAGCATAATGCCTTCCAGATTCCTCCATGTTATGAAATGTTTCACAGATTCGTCACTGTTCTTTAACGATGCGTAGTATTCCATTGTGTGAATATACCACAATTTATTTACCCATTCATCCGTTGATGGACACCTTGGTTGCTTCCAACTTTTTGCTATTGTAAACAGAGCTGCAATAAACATGGGTGTGCATATATCTGTTTGTATGAAGGCTCTTGTATCTCTAGGGTATATTCCTAGGAGTGGGATTTCTGGGTTGTATGGTAGTTCTATTTCTAACTGTTTAAGATAACGCCAGATGGATTTCCAAAGTGGTTGTACCATTTTACATTCCCACCAGCAGTGTATGAGAGTTCCAATCTCTCCGCAGCCTCTCCAACATTTATTATTTTGTGTTTTTTGGATTAATGCCAGCCTTGCTGGTGTGAGATGGAATCTCATCGTAGTTTTAATTTGCATTTCTCTAATGGCTAATGATCGAGAGCATAAGTATGGTCTTTTTGTGAGAATTTGGGGTCTGCATCCCACTGATCTCCTGCTCCCTCAGGGGTTCTCTGTTGTGCTCCCTGTCAGGGCAGTCATCGATTGTGGCCGGGCACCAAGTAGTTCTTCTGGTCTCAGGATGATGTAGGTCTCTGGTTCATGTGGCCCTTTCTGTCTCTGGGGCTCTTAGTTATCGTGTGACCTTGGTGTTCTTCATTCTCCTTTGCTCCAGGTGGGTTGAGACCAATTGATACATCTTAGATGGCCGCTTGTTACCATTTAAGACCCCAGACGCCACATTTCGAAGTGGGATGCAGAATGTTTTCATAATAGAATTATTTTGCCAATTGACTTAGAAGTCCCCTTAAACCATGGTCCCCAAACCCCTGCCCTTGCTCCGCTGACCTTTGAAGCTTTCAGTTTATCCCGGAAACTTCTTTGCTTTTGGTCCAGTTCAGTTGAGCTGACCTTCCATGTACTGAGTACTGTCCTTCCCTTCACCTAAAGCAGTTCTTATCTACTAATTAATCAGTAAAAAACCCTCTCCCACCCTCCCTCCCTCTTCCCCCTCGTAACCACAAAAGTATGTGTTCTTCTCAGTTTATACTATTTCTCAAGATCTTATAATAGTGGTCTTGTACAATATTTGTCCTTTTGCCTCTGACTAATTTCGCTCAGCATAATGCCTTCCAGGTTCCTCCATGTTATGAAACGTTTCACAGATTCGTCACTGTTCTTTAACGATGCATAGTATTCCATTGTATGGATATACCACAATTTATTTAACCATTCATCCGTTGATGGACACCTTGGTTGCTTCCAGCTTTTTGCTATATTATAAACAGAGCTGCAATAAACATGGGTATGCATATATCTATTTTTGTGAAGGCCCTTATTTCTCTAGGGTATAATCCGAGGAGTGGGATTTCTGGGTTGTATGGTAGTTCTATTTCTAACTGTTTAAGATAACGCCAGATGGATTTCCAAAGTGGTTGTACCATTTTACATTCCCACCAGCAGTGTATAAGAGTTCCAATCTCTCCGCAGCCTCTCCAACATTTATTATTTTGTGTTTTTTGGATTAATGCCAGCCTTGCTGGAGTGAGATGGAATCTCATCGTAGTTTTAATTTGCATTTCTCTAATGGCTAATGATCGGGAGCATTTTCTCATGTATCTGTTAGCTGCCTGAATATCTTCTTCAGTGAAGTGTGTGTTCATATCCTTTGCCCACTTCTTGATTGGGTTGTTTGTCTTTTTGTGCTTGAGTTTTGACAGAATCATATAGATTTTAGAGATCAGGCGCTGGTTGGAGACGTCATAGCTGAAAATTCTTTCCCTGTCTGTAGGTGGTCTTTTTACTCTTTTGGTGAAGTCTTTAGATGAGCATAGGTGTTTGATTTTTAGGAGCTCCGAGTTATCTGGTTTCTCTTCGTCATTTTTGGTAATGTTTTGTATTCTGTTTATGCCTTGTATTAGGGCTCCTAAGGTTGTCCCTATTTTTTCTTCCATGATCTTTATCGTTTTAGTCTTTATGTTTAGGTCTTTGATCCACTTGGAGTTAGTTTTTGTGCATGGTGTGAGGTATGGGTCCTGTTTCATTTTTTTGCACATGGATATCCAGTTATGCCAGCGCCATTTGTTAAAAAGACTACCTTTTCCCCAATTAACTGACACTGGGCCTTTGCCAAATATGAGCTGCTCATATGTGGATGGATTTATATCTGGGTTCTCAATTCTATTCCACTGGTCTATGTGTCTGTTGTTGTACCAGTACCAGGCTGTTTTGACTACTGTGGCTGTATAATAGGTTCTGAAATCAGGTAGAGTGAGGCCTCCCACTTTCTTCTGTTTCAGTAATGCTTTACTTATCCGAGGCTTCTTTCCCTTCCATAGGAAGTTGGTGATTTGTTTCTCTATCACATTAAAAAATGACATTGGAATTTGGATCAGAAGTGCATTGTATATATAGATGGCTTTTGGTAGAATAGACATTTTTACTATGTTAAGTCTTCCTATCCATGAGCAAGGTATGTTTTTCCACTTAAGTAGGTCCTTTTGAATTTCTTGTAGTAGAGCTTTGTAGTTTTCTTTGTATAGGTTTTTTACATCCTTGGTAAGATTTATTCCTAAGTATTTTATCTTCTTGGTGGCTACTGTGAATGGTATTGATTTGGTTATTTCCTCTTCGATGTTCTTTTTGTTGATGTAGAGGAATCCAAGTGATTTTTGTATGTTTATCTTATAACCTGAGACTCTGCCAAACTCTTCTATTAGTTTCAGTAGTTTTCTGGAGGATTCCTTAGGGTTTTCTGTGTATAAGATTATGTCACCTGCAAATAGAGATAATTTTACTTCCTCCTTGCCAATCCGGATGCCCTTTATTTCTTTGTCTAGCCTAATTGCTCTGGCTAGGACCTCTAGCACAATGTTGAATAAGAGCGGTGATAAAGGGCATCCTTGTCTGGTTCCCGTTCTCAAGGGAAATGCTTTCAGGCTCTCTCCATTTAGAGTGATGTTGGCTGTTGGCTTTGTATAAAAAATGCCCTTTATTATGTTGAGGAATTTTCCTTCAATTCCTATTTTGGTGAGAGTTTTTATCATAAATGGATGTTGGACTTTGTCAAATGCCTTTTCTGCATCAATTGATAAGATCATGTGGTTTTTGTCTTTTGTTTTATTTATATGGTGGATTACATTAATGGTTTTTCTCATATTAAACCAGCCTTGCATAAAAAACCTTGCATACCTGTTATAAATCCAACTTGGTCATGATGGATTATTTTTTTTGATATGTTGTTGGATTCTATTGGCTAGAATTTTGTTGAGGATTTTTGCATCTATGTTCATGAGGGATATAGGTCTGTAATTTTCTTTTTTTGTGATGTCTTTACCTGGTTTTGGTATCAGGGAAATGGTGGCTTCATAGAATGAGTTAGGTAGTATTCTGTCCTTTTCTATGCTTTGAAATACTTTTAGTAGTAGTGGTGTTAACTCTTCTCTGAAAGTTTGGTAGAACTCTGCAGGAAAGCCATCTGGGCCAGGGCTTTTTTTTTGTTGGGAGTTTTTTGATTACCATTTCAATCTCTTTTTTTGTTATGGGTCTATTTAGTTGTTCTACTTCTGATTGTGTTAGTTCAGGTAGGTAGTGTTTTTCCAGGAATTCATCCATTCTTCTAGGTTTGCAAATTTGTTAGAGTACAATTTTTCATAATAATCTGATATGATTCTTTTAATTTCAGTTGGAGCTGTTGTGATGTGGCCCATCTCGTTTCTTATTCGGGTTATTTGTTTCCTTTCCTGTATTTCTTTAGTCAGTCTTGCCAATGGTTTATCAATTTTGTTAATTTTTTCGAAGAACCAGCTTTTGGTTTTGTTAATTCTTTCAATTGTTTTTCTGTTCTCTAATTCATTTAGTTCAGCTCTAATTTTTATTATTTGTTTTCTTCTGGTGCCTGATGGATTCTTTTGTTGCTCACTTTCTATTTGTTCAAGTTGTAGGGACAGTTCTCTGATTTTGGCTCTTTCTTCTTTTTGTATGCGTGCATTTATCGATATAAATTGGCCTCTGAGCACTGCCTTTGCTGTGTCCCAGAGGTTTTGATAGGAAGTATTTTCATTCTCGTTGCATTCTATGAATTTCCTTATTTCCTCCTTGATGTCTTCTATAACCCAGTCTTTTTTCAGGAGCGTATTGTTCAGTTTCCAAGTATTTGATTTCTTTTCCCTAATTTTTCTGTTATTGATTTCCACTTTTATGGCCTCGTAGTCTGAGAAGATGCTTTGTAATATTTCGATGTTTTGGATTCTGCAAAGGTTTGTTTTATGACCTAATATGTAGTCTATTCTAGAGAATGTTCCATGTGCTCTAGAAAAAAAGTATACTTTGCAGGAGTTGGGTGGAGAGTTCTGTATAAGTCAATGAGGTCAAGTCGGTTGATTGTTGTAATTAGGTCTTCCGTGTCTCTGTTGAGCTTCTTACTGGATGTCCTGTCCTTCTCCGAAAGTGGTTTGTTGAAATCTCCTACTATAATTGTGGAGGTGTCTATCTCACTTTGCAGTTCTGTTAAAATTTGATTTATGTATCTTGCAGCCCTGTCATTGGGTGCATAAATATTTAATATGGTTATATCTTCCTGATCAATTGTCCCTTTTATCATTATATAGTGTCCTTCTTTATCCTTTGTGGAGGATTTAAGTTTAAAGTCTGTTTTGTCAGAAATTAATATTGCTACTCCTGCTCTTTTTTGCTTATTGTTTGCTTGATATATTTTTTTTCCATCCTTTGAGTTTTAGTTTGTTTGTGTCTCTAAGTCTAAGGTGTGTCTCTTGTAGGCGGCATATAGACGGATCGTGTTTCTTTATCCAGTCTGAGACTCTGTCTCTTTATTGGTGCATTTAGTCCATTTACATTCAGCGTAATTATAGATAAGTATGCGTTTAGTGTTGTCATTCTGATGCGTTTTTATGTGTGTTGTTGACAATTTCATTCTTCCACTTACTTTTTTGTGCTGAGACGTTTTTCTTTGTAAATTGTGTGTTCCTCATTTTCATAGTATTTGACTTTATGTTTGCTGAGTCGTTACGTTTTTCTTGGTTTTTATTTTGAGTTATGGAGTTGTTATACCTCTTTGTGGTTACCTTAATATTTACCCCTATGTAAAAACCTAACTTGTATTGTCCTATATCGCCTTGTATCCCTCTCCATATGGCAGTTCTATGCCACCTGTATTTAGTCCCTCTTTTTGATTATTGTGATCTTTTACATATTGACTTCAATGATTCCCTGTTTTGAGCATTTTTTTTTAATTAATCTTAATTTGTTTTTGTGATTTCCCTATTTGAGTTGATATCAGGATGTTCTGTTCTGTGACCTTGTGTTGTGCTGGTATCTGATATTATTGGTTTTCTGACCAAACAATTTCCTTTAGTATTTCTTGTAGCTTTGGTTTGGTTTTTGCAAATTCTCTAAGCTTGTGTTTATCTGTAAATATCTTAATTTTGCCTTCATATTTCAGAGAGAGTTTTGCTGGATATATGATCCTTGGCTGGCAGTTTTTCTCCTTCAGTGCTCTGTATATGTCATCCCATTGCCTTCTTGCCTGCATGGTTTCTGCTGAGTAGTCTGAACTTATTGATTCTCCCTTGTAGGAGACCTTTCTTTTATCCCTGGCTGCTTTTAAAATTTTCTCTTTATCTTTGGTTTTGTCAAGTTTGATGATAATATGTCTTGGTGTTTTTCTTTTTGGATCAATCTTAAATGGGGTTCGATGAGCATCTTGGATAGATATCCTTTCGTCTTTCATGATGTCAGGGAAGTTTTCTGTCAGCAGATCTTCAACTATTTTCTCTGTGTTTTCTGTCCTCCCTCCCTGTTCTGGGACTACAATCGCATGCAATTTATCCTTCTTGATAGAGTCCCACATGATTCTTAGGGTTTCTTCATTTTTTTTAATTCTTTTATCTGATTTTTTCTCAGCTGTGTTGGTGTTAATTCCCTGGTCCTCCAGATTTCCCGCTCTGCATTCTAATTGCTCAAGTCTGCTCTTCTGACTTCCTATTGCATTGTCTAATTCTGTAATTTTATTGTTAATCTTTTGGATTTCTGCATTCTGTCTCTCTATGGATTCTTGCAACTTATTAATTTTTCCACTATGTTCTTGATTAATCTTTTTGAGTTCTTCAACTGTTTTATCAGTGTGTTCCTTGGCTTTTTCTGCAGATTGCCTTATTTCATTTCTGAGGTCATCCCTGATGTCTTCAAGCATTCTGTAAATTAGATTTTTATATTCTGTATCTGATAATTCCAGGATTGTATCTTCATTTGGGAAAGATTTTGATTCTTTTGTTTGGGGGGTTGTAGAAGCAGTCATGGTCAGCTTCTTTATGTGGTTTGATATCGACTGCTGTCTCCGAGCTATCACTAAGATATTGTAGTGATTTATTCTATATTTGCTCACTGAGTCTTATCTTCTTTTGTTTTCTTTCAATATACGTGGATGGGCTACTAGATTGTGCTGTCTTGATTGTTGTAGCCCTTGACTTACTTATGACCTATTACCAGCTGGTTTGGGCTGTTACCAGATATATATGCCTGAGTCCCTTCACTATTCTTGAGTAGAATCTGATTTTGGGTCATCAAGTGTGTGATGCACCCTGTCACCTATCCACCTTGAGAAGTAGTGGTGATAGTTGTGTGCACCAGATTCTAGTAGCAGCTGGGGTTCACACTCCAGCGGGGGCAGGATGCTGACAGGCTTCCCCCAAGTGTCAGTGAGGTAGGTGTGTCTCTATTCCTAAAGCACCTTGGTGGGTGGGCTCTGCAGCTGTACCTTAGGCCCCCAATGCAAGTACCTCTACAGATTGGTAGGTGTCACCCTCCTTAGGACCCCTAAGGCATGAGGCTAGGTGGTCTGGGGGGAGCTTCAGCCCTCAGTTCCCTGTTGTGGGTCAGTGAGGGCTCTGTTGAATATGCAGAGATATCAGACCTGGGAAACTTGTCCTTCCAGTAAATCTGCTAAAAAAAAAAATGCAGTCAGATCCCTATCAGAAATGCCTTTGCATTATAATAGCCACCTTGTTCCCTGCAGGGATGAAAGCCGGAGACGGTGGATCACATATGCTTGGCTGGAGCTGGTTCTGTGTTTTTAGTCCAATTAGGGAAGGATTTTTGGTCCCTGGGTTTTTTGTGGTTGCTTCTCTCAGGCCGGAAGAATGGGTTAGGAAAAGACCAAAAAAAAAAGGGAAAAGAAAAACCGTGGAGCAGTTCTCCCTCTGGCTCAGGAAATTCCAATGTTAATGAAGCCACCTGGGAAGGGGAGGGGAGGGTTCAGAAAAACAGGAGAGAGTAGCACCCCGGAATATAGACAAAGTTACTTATCTTGCTTGGGATGACTATTTTATCTGAGATTCCCGAAGGGCGTGTTGCCTATGTGTGCTGGCTGGGTAGAGATTGCCCACGAGGGTCAGGCCCGCAGAAGCCGTGGTCAGTTCCTCCGCTGCCAGTCCAAAGCCCAGCGTCAAGGTTCCCCAGCTGGGACACTGCACTCCCGGCTCCAAAACCAGTCGCTGCCTCCCGGGGACTTCTCCTCCCGCCAGCCATGTCGCCGCGCCACCTACGCGGACCAGCTGGGCCCCCTCCCAGGGTCAGTTCAGGGGGGTAGGGCTGCGCCCCGTGTTTGCACCATCACAGGATGTGGTGCTCAGCTCCCCTGCACCCAGTCCAAAGCCCCGCGCCAAGGTTCCCCGGCTGGGACGCTGCACTCCTGGCTCCAAAACCTGTCACTGCCTCCCGGCGACTTCTCCCGCCAGGTGCGTTGCCGCGCCTCCCATACTGACCGGCTGGGCCCCCTCCCGAGGTCAGTTCAGGGGGGTAGGGCTGCGCCCTGTGTTTGCGCTGTCACAGGATGTTGTGTTCAGCCCTCCTGTGTCCAATCCTAAGCCCGGCGCCAAGGTTACCTGTCTGGGACACCAGCTCCAGGCTCCGAAAACAGTCTCTGCTTCCCCGTAGTTGTTCGTTCTCTGTCTCTGTCACTCAGGTCAACTCTTTAAATCTGTGTTTGTTGGTCAGGGTTTGTAGATTGTCATGTATGTGATCGATTCACTTGTTTTTCCGAGTCTTTGTTGCAAGAGGGATCCGAGGTAGCGTCTACCTAGTCAGCCATCTTGGCCCCCCCACCATCTTTTGATTTCTTGACTTCTGCTTCCATGGCTGTTGATCGTGGATCCAAGTAAAATGAAATCCTTGACAAGTTCAATCTTTTCCCCATTTATCATGATGCTGCTCATTGATCCAGTTGTGAGGATTTTTGTTTTTTTTTTATGTTGAGGCACAATCCATACTGAAGGCTGTGATCTTTCATCTTCATTAGTAAGTGCTTCAAGTCCTCTTCACTTTCAGCAAGCAAGGTTATGTTATCTGCATAGCACAGGTTGTTAATGAGTCTTCCTACAATCCTGATACCCCATTCTTCTTCATATAGTCCAGCTTCTTGTATTATTTGCTCAGCATACAGATTGAATAGGTATGGTGAAAGAATACAACCCTGACACACACCTTTCCTGACTTTAAACCAATCAGTATCCCCTTGTTCTATCCAAACAACTGCCCCTTCATCTATGTAAAGGTTCCTCACGCGCACAATTAAGTATTCTGGAATTCCCATTCTTCTCAATGTTATCCATAATTTCTTATGATCCACACAGCCAAATGCTTTTGCATAGTCAATAAAACACAGGTAAACATCATTCTGGTATTTTCTGCTTTCAGCCCGGATCCATCTGACATCAGCAATGATATCCCTGGTTCCACGTCCTCTTCTGAAACTGGCCTGAATTTCTGGAAGTTCCCTGTTGATAAACTGCTGCAGCCGTTTTGGGATGATCTTCAGCAAAATTTTGCTTGTGTGTGATAATAATGATATTGTTCTATAATTTCCACATTCGGTTGGATCACCTTTCTTGGGAATAGGCATAAATATTGATCTCTTCCAGTCAGTTGGCCAGGAAGCTGTCTTCCATATTTCTTGGCATAGAACAAATGAGTACCTCCAGCGCTGCCTCTGTTTGTTGAAACATCTCAGGTGATATTCCATCAATTCCTGGAGCCTTGTTTTTCGCCAGTGCCTTCAGAGCAGCTTGGACTTCTTCCTTCAATACCATCAGTTCCTGATCATATGCCTCCTCTTGAAATGGTTGAACATCGACTAATTCTTTTTGGTATAATGACTCTGTGTATTCCTTCCATCTTCTTTTGATGCTTTCTGCATCGTTTAATATTTTCCCCAGAGAATCCTTCACTATTGCAACTTGAGGCTTGAATTTTTTCTTCAGTTCCTTCAGCTTGAGAAATGCTGAGCATGTCCTTCCCTTTTGGTTTTCCATCTCCAGCTCTTTGCACATGTCAGTATAATACTTTACTTTGTCTTCTCGAGACGCCCTTTGATATCTCCTTTTACTTCATCAATTCTTCCTTTTGCTTTAGCTGCTCAATGTTCGAGAACAAGTTTCAGAGTCTCCTCTGACATCCATCTTGGTCTTTTCCTTCTTTCCTGTCTTTTCAATGACCTCTTGCTTTCTTCATAGATGATGTCCTTGATGTCATTCCACAACTCATCTGGTCTTCAGTCACTAGTGTTCAATGCATCAAATCTATTCTTGAGGTGGTATCTAAATTCAGGTGGGATATACTCAAGGTCATATTTTGGCTCTCGTGGACTTGCTCTGATTTTCTCTCAGTTTCAGCTTGAACTTGCATATGAGCAATTGATGGTCTGTTCCACAGTCAGCACCTGGCCTTGTTCTGACTGATGATATTGAGCTTTTCCATTGTCTCTTTCCACAGATGTAGTAAATCTCATTTCTGTGTGTTCCATCTGGTGAGGTCCATGTGTATAGTCACCATTTATGTTGGTGAAAGAAGGTATTTGCAATGAAGAAGTCGTTGGTCTTGCAAAATTCTATCATTCAATCTCTGACATTGTTTCTATCACCAAGGCCATATTTTCCAACTACTGATCCTTCCTCTTTGTTTCCAACTTTCGCATTCCATTCATTCACTAATGCCTAGGATGTCGACGTTCATGCATTCCATTTCATTTTTGATGATTTCCAATTTTCCTAGGTTCATACTTCATACATTCCAGGTTCCAATTATTAATGGGTGTTTGTAGCTGTTTCTTCTCATTTTGAGTCACGCCACATCAGAAATGAAGGTCCCGAAAGCTTTACTCCATCTGCGTAATTAAGGTCGACTCTATTCTGAGAAGGCAGCTCTTCCCCAGTCATCTTTTGAGTGTCTTCCAACCTGGGGGGCTCATCTTCCAGCACTATATCAGACAATGTTCTGCTGCTATTCATAAGGTTTTCACTGGCTAGTGTTTTCAGAAGTAGACTGCCGGGTCCTTCTTCCTAGTCTGTCTTAGTCTGGAAGCTCAGCTGAAACCTGTCCTCCATGGGTGACCCTGCTGGTGTCTGAATACCAGTGGCATAGCTTCCAGCATCACAGCAACACGCAAGCCCCCACAGTACGACAAACTGACAGACATGTGGGGGTCTAGTAGATTACAAGTCCAAATTCAGGGTTTCAGCTCCAGGGGAAGTTTTTCTCTTTCTGTCCGCTCTGGAGAAAGGTCCTTATCTTCAATCTTCCCCTGGTTGAGGAGCTTCTCAGGTACAGGGACCCTGTGTCCAAAGGATACACCCTGCTTCTGGTGCTGCTTTTGTTGGTGGTATGATGTCCCCAACTCTCTGCTTGCTTCCCTTTCATCTCTTGAGTGATAAAACGTGCAGGCCACACCCCAGGGAAACTCCTTTACATTGGATCAGTAAGATGACCTGAGTAAGGGTGGTGTTACAATCCCACCCTAATCTTTGTAACATAAAGTTACAGTCACAAAATGGAGGACTACCACAGAATACTGGGAATCATGGCCTAACCAAGTTGAAACACAGATTTTGGGGGGCACATAATTCAATCCATGACAGACATAACTACCAAGATAATGAACACAAGGGATGTGACCTGGTACAGAATAACCCAAGATGGTAAGCTGTGGCTGCAGGAAATGGTATTTCAATTTAAACCACTTCTTCACTGGAATTAACCTGAGATGGGCCAGTTTTCTTTGCCACTGTAATCTTAGTTTCAACTGGTATAACATTAACTGTGAAGATTGTAATTTGTATAATTCAAATGGTGAAAATGGAATATGATGACAATATTTGTATTGTGTGCTATTTCTCCTGGTTCTCACTCATGGATCTAACTTCCTGTGTCCTTGGTTATCTTTGTGAACTGGATACTGTATTTGAAAATTACATGTAGGGGTAATTTTAGGTTTGTGATGAATGTACATTCTTCTATAGAAGCTTTACATTTGCTGTGTCAGGCACCTGTGGCTACCAACGGTCCAGAAAACCAAGTTTAAAACTTGAGATTCCCTAGACTTACTATGGGATTTGAACCCATACTATAAGTCTGAAAGGGCTATTCCATCTATGGATTACCCCCACCCTAAGGTTGTTGTAGCCTTCTTTGGTTCTAGGTTATTTAGGGTATCTCTTGTGAGAACCCCCTTTTGTGGGAGCTCTGGGCTTTAATTTGCATATCCTCTTTCCCCAAATGATAATTTTTTAATATTATGAAACTCTTAATCATAATCAAACTTCTGATTATCTCAAATGTCATGTTTTTTTTTTTAATTTGATTGTGCTTTAAGTTAAAGTTTACAAATAAAGTCAGCCTCTCATACAAAACCTCGTATACACCTTGCTGTATATTCTTAGTTGCTCTCCCCATGAGACAGCACATTCTTTCTCTCCACCGTGTATTTCCATGTCCGTTCTATTGGCTTCTGTCCCCCTCAGCCTTCACATCTCCCCTCCAGACAGGAGCTGCACACATAGCTTCATGTGTCGACTTGAGCCAAGTTGCTCAGACCTACCAGTATTATTTTCTGTCTTATAGCCCAGTCCAGTCCTTGTCTGAAGAGTTGGCTTTGGGAATGGTTCCTGTCTTGGGGTAACAGAAGGTCTGGGGACCATTACCTCCAGGGTCCTTCTAGTCTCTGTCAGACCATTAAGTCTGGTCTTTTTACGAGAATTTGAGGTCTGCATCCCACTGCGCTCCTGCTCCTTCAGGGGTTCTCTGTTCTGTTCCCTGTCAGGGCAGTCATTGGTTATAGCCGAGCACCATCTAGTTTTTCTGGTGTCAGGTTGATATTATCTTTGATTTATGTGGCCATTCTTATGCTTGGGCTTATACTTACCTTGCGTCTTTGGTGTTCTTCATTCTCCTTTGTTCCAGGTGGGTTGAGACCAATTCATGCATCTTAGGTGGCCGCTTGCTTGTGTTTAAGACCCCAGACGTCACTCTCCAATATGGGATGCAGAATGTTTTCTTAATAGATTTTATTATGCCACTTGACATAGATGTTCCCTGAAACCATGGTCCCCAAACCCCCGCCCCTGCTACGCTGGCCTTCGAAGTGTTCAGTTTATTCAGGAAACTGCTTTGCTTTTGGTTTAGTCCAGTTTTGCTGACCTCTGCTGTATTGTGTGTTGTCCTTCCCTTCACCTAAATTAGTTCTTGTCTACTACCTAATTAGTGAATCCACCTCTCTCTCACTCTTTCCCTCCCGCCTCTCATAACCATCAAAGAATATTTTCTGTTTCAGCTATTTCTTGAGTTCTTATAGTAGTGGTCTCATACAATATTTGTCCTTTTGCAACTAATTTCACTCAGCATAATGCCTTCCAGATTCCTCCATGTTATGAAATGTTTCACAGATTCATTCTTGTTCTTTATTGAAGCATAGTATTCCATTCTGTGAATATAACATAATTTATTTATCCATTCATCTGTTGATGGGTACCTTGGTTGCTTCCATCTTTTTGGTGTTGTAAACAGTGCTACAGTGAACATGGGTGTGCATATATCTGTTTGTGTAAAGGCTCTTATTTCTCTAGGATATATTCCAAGGAGTAGGATTGCTGGATCGTGTGGCAGTTCTATTTCAAGCTTTTTAAGGAAGTGCCAAATTAATTTCCAAAGTGGTTGTACCATTTTACATTCCCACCAGCAGTGTAGAAGTGTTCCAGTCTCTGCACAACCTCTCCAACATTTATTATTTTGTGTTTTTTGGATTAATGCCAGCCTTGTTGGAGTGAGATGGAATCTCATTGTAGTTTTGATTTGCATTTCTCTAATGGCTGATGTATCTGTTAGGCACCCGAATGTCTTCTTTAGTGAAGTGCCTGTTCATATCCTTTGCCCATTTTTTAATTGGGTTATTTGTCTTTTTGTAGTTGAGTTTTTGCGGTATCATGTAGATTTTAGAGATCAGGCACTGATCGGAAATGTCATAGCTAAAAACTTTTTCCCAGTCTGTAGTTAATCTTTTTATTCTTTTGGTGAAGTCTTTGGATGAGCATAGGTGTTTGATTTTTAGGAGTTCCCAGTTATCTAGTTTCTCTTCTGGTGTTTGTGCATTGTTAGTAATGTTTTGTATACTGTTCATGCCACGTATTAAGGCTCCTAGCACTGTACCTATTTTTTCTTCCATGATCTTTATCGTTTTAAATTTTATATTTAGGTCTTTGATCCATTTTGAGTTGGTTTTTGTGCATGGTGTGAGGTATGAGTCTTGTTTCATTTTTTTTTGCAGATGGATATCCAGTTATGCCAGCACCACTTGTTAAAGAGACTGTCTTTTTCCCAGTTAACTGACTTTGGGCCCTTGTCAAATATCAGCTGCTCACATGTGGATGGATTTATGTCTGGATCCTCAATCTGTTCCATTGGTCTATGTATCTGTTGTTGTACCAGTTCCAGGCTGTTTTGACTACCGTGGCGGTATAATATGTTCTAAAATCAGGTAGTGTGAGGCCTCCCAGTTTGTTCTTCTTTTTCAGCGATGCTTTACTTATCTGAGGCCTCTTTCCTTTCCATATGAAGTTGGTAATTTGTTTCATCATCTCTTTAAAAAATGTCACTGGTATTTGGATCAGGATTGCATTGTATCCATAGATCACTTTGGGCAAAACAGACATTTTCACAATGTTGAGTCTTCCTATCCATGAGCAAGGTCTGTTTTTCCACTTATGTAGGTCTCTCTTGGTTTCTTGTAGTAGGGTCTTGTAGTTTTCTTTGTATAGGTCTTTTACGTTTCTGGCTAGATTTATTCCTATGTATTTTATCTTCTTAGGGGCTATTGTAAATGGTATTGATTTGGTAATTTCCTCTTCATCACTCTCTTTGTTGGTATAGAGGAATCCAGTTGATTTATATATATATATATATTTTATCTTGTATCCTGATACTCTGCTAAACTCTTCTATTAGTTTCAGTAGTTTTCATGAGGATTCTTTAGGTTTTTCTGTGTATAAGATGATGTCATCTGCAAACAGAGATACTTTTACTTCTTCTTTGCCAGTTTGGATGCCCTTTATTTCTCTGTCAATAGCCTAATAGCTCTGGCTAGGACCTCCAGCACGGTGATGAATAAGAGTGGTGATAAAGGGCATCCTTGTCTGATTCCCATTCTCAAGGGGAGTGGTTTCAGACTCTTCTCCATTTAGGATGATGTTGACTGTTTGCTTTGTATAAATGCCCCTTGTAATGTTTAGGAATTTTTCTTCTATTCCTGTTTTGCTGAGAGTTTTTATCCTGAATGGGTGTTGGACTTTGTCAAATGCCTTTTCTGCATCAGTTGATAAGATCATGTGGTTCTTGTCTTTTGTTTTATTTATGTGATGGATTACATTGATTGTTTTTCTAATGTTGAACCATCCCTGCATACCTGGTATGAATCCCACTTCGACATGGTGAATTATTTTTTGGATACATTGTTGAATTCTATTGGCTAGAATTTTGTTGAGGATTTTTGCACGTAAGTTCATGACGGATATTGGTCTGTAATTTTCCTTTTTTGTGATGTCTTTACCTGGTTTTGGTATCAGGGTTATGCTGGCTTCATAGAATGAGTTTGGGGTATTCCATCCTTTTCTATGCTCTGACATACCTTTATTAGTAGTGGTGTTAACTCTTAGAAAATTTATTAGAATTCTTCGGTGAAGCTGTCAGTGCCAGGGCTTTTCTTTGTTGGGAGTTTTTTGATTACTTTTTCAATCACTTTTTTGTTATGGGTTTATTTAGTTTTTCTGCCTCTGATTGTGTTAGTTTAAGTAGGTAGTGTATTTCTAGAAATTTGTCCATTTCCTCTAGGTTTTCAAATTTGTTAGGGTACAGCTTTTCATAGTACTCTGTTATGATTCTTTTAATTTGAATTGGGTCTGTTGTGGTATCACCGATCTCATTTCTTATTCAGGTTATTTGCTTCTTCTCCTGTTTTTCTTTTTTCAGTCTGGCCAGTGGTTTATTGATTTTGTTAATCTTTTCAGAGAGCCAGCTTTTGGTCTTGTTAACTCTTTCAGTTGTTTTTCTGTTTTCTATTTCCTTTAATTCTGCTCTGATTTTTATTATTTGTATTCTTGAGGATTCCCTAGGGTTTTCTGTGTATAAGATCATGTCATCTGCAAATAGAGATACTTTTACTTCTCCCTTAGTGATCTGGATGCCATTTATTTCCTTTTCTAGCCTAATTGCTCTGGCTAGAACCTCCAGCACAGTGTTGAATAAGAGTGGTGATAAAGGGCATCCTTGTCTAGTTCCCATTCTCAAGGGGAATGCTTTCATACTCTCTCCATTTAGGATGATGTTAGCTGTTGCCTTTGTATAAATGTCCTTTATTTCATTGAGGAATTTTCCTTCTATTCCTATTTTGCTGAGAGTTTTTATCATGAATTGGTGTTGGACTTTTTCATATACCTTCTCTGCATCAACTGATTAGATCATGTGGTTCTTTTCTCTTGTTTACTTATATGATGGATTACATTGATTGTTTCTTTAATATTGAACCATCCCTGCATACCTGGCATGAATCCCACTTGGTCATGGTGGATTATTTTTTGATCATTGTTGAATTCTATTGGCTAGAATTTTGTCGAGGATTTTTGCGTCTGTGTTCATGAGGGATATTGGTCTGTAACTTTCTCTTTTGCGGTATCTTTACCTGGTTTTGGTATCAGGGTTATGCTGACTTTATAGGATAAGTTTAGGAATATTCCATCCTTTTCTGTGCTCTGAAATACCTCTTATAGTAGTGGCATTACCTCTTCTGTTGTGAAATCATCCGTCTCATTTCTTTTTTCGCTTATTTGCTTCCTATCCTGTTTTTCTTTTGTCAGTTTGGCCAGTGGTTTATAGATTTTGTTGACCTTTTCAAAGAACCAGCTTTGAATTGTTTTTCTATCCTCTATTTCATTTAATTCTGCCCTAATTTTTATTATTTGTTTTCTTCTGGTACCCGAGGGATTCTTTTGCTTCTCTCTATTTCAAGTTGCAGGGTTAATATTTTCATTTTGGCCCTTTCTTCTTTTTGGATGTGTGCATTTATTGATATACATTAACCTCTGAGCACTGCTTTTGCTGTGTTCCAAAGGTTCTGGTAGGATGTGTTTTCATTCTCATTTGATTATGTGAATTTCTTTATTCCATCCTTAATTTCTTCTGTAACCCAGTAGTTTTTGAGCAAGGCGTTGTTCAGTTTCCATATGTTTAATTTTTTTCTTCTTCAGTTATTGATTTCTGCTTTTATGGCTTTGTGGTCAGAAAGGATGCTTTGTAACATTTTGATGCTTTGGATTCTGTTAAGGCTTGCTTTATGGCCTAACATGTGGTCTCTTCTGGACAATGTTCCATGTGTGTTGGAAAAGAAAGTATACTTGGCTGCCGTTGCGTGGAGTTTTCTATATATGTCTATGAGATCCAGTTGGTGGATTGTGGCATTTAGATCTTCCGTGTCTTTACTGAGCTTCTTTGTGGATGTTCTGTCCTTCACTGAAAGTGGTGTGTTGAAGTCTCCTACTATTACTGTGGAGCTGTCTGTTTCTCTTTTCAATGCTGTTAGAGTTTATTTTATGTATTTAGGTGCCCTTTTGTTGGGCGCGTAAATATTTGTCATGGTTATGTCCTCCTGGTGTGTTAACCCTTTAATCATTGTATAGTGTCCTTCCTTATCGTTTGTGGTGGATTTCACTTTAAAGTCTATTTTGTCAGAGATTAATATTGCCACTCCTGCTCTTTTTTGATTGTTTGCTTGATATATTTTTTTCTATCCTTTGAGTTCTTGTCTGTTTGTGCCTTTAAGCCTTAGATGAGTCTCTTGGAGGCAGCATATAGACAGATCGTGTTTTTTTTTTTTTAATCCATTCTGCCACTCTCTCTTTATTGGAGCATTTAGTCCATTTACATCCAGCATAATTATTGATAGGTATGAGTTTAGTGCTGTCATTTTGATGTGTATTTTTTTTGTGTGTGTGTTGTTGACTGTTCCAGTTAATTTTCTGTGCTGAGTCATTATTCTTTATGTATTTTCTTTTCATCCTTTTCATTATTGTTGATTTTGTATTTGCTGAGTCTTCGTGTTTTTCTTGTTTTTTATTTTGATGTTTAGGATTGTTAGTTTCCTTCGTGATTACCTTAATATTTACCCCTATTTTTCTAAGTTTAAACCAACCTTTTATTTCTTTATATCGCTTTGACTTTCTCTCCATATGAAAGATATATGACTACGTTATTTAGACGCTCTTTTTTGTTTTAATGTTGTCATCTTTTATGTATTGACGTCTCTGTTTCCCCATTTTCAGTGTTTTAGCTTTGATTTATTTGTGACTTCCCTATCTGGGTTGATATCTGTTTGCTGTCCTGTGTTCTAGTCTTGGGTTCTTATCTGATGTTATTGGTTTTCTAACTGAAGGACTCCCTTTAATATTTCTTGTAATTTTGGTTTGGTTTTTACGAATTCCCTAAACTTCTGTTTAATCTGGCAATGCCCTCATTTTGCCATCGTATTTGAGAGACAGTTTTGCTGGATATATAATTCTTGGTTACCAATTTTTTTTCTTCAATGCTATATATATGTCATCCCATTGCCTTCTTGCCTGCATGGTTTCTGCTGAGTAGTCTGAGCGTAATCTTATTGCCTCTTTTGTGTAGATGACTTTTCATTTATCCCTAGCTGCTCTTCAAATTCTCTATCTTTGGTTTTGGCAAGTTAGATTATGTCTTTTTGACTTTCTTTTGGGATTTACCTTGTGTGGGGTTTGATGAGCTTCCTGGGTATCTTCTCATCTTTCATGATATCAGGGAAGTTTTCTGCCAACAAATCTTCAACAATACTGTATCTATTGGTACTCCAATTACTCATAGGTAGGGTCCCCCATAATTCTTAGGGTTTCTTCATTTTTTTTAATTCTTTTATCTGATTTTTCCTCAAATAAGTTGGTTTCAAGTGCTTTATATTCAGTCTTCCTGATTCTGAC
This sequence comes from Elephas maximus indicus, assembly GCF_024166365.1. Classification (NCBI taxonomy): domain Eukaryota; kingdom Metazoa; phylum Chordata; class Mammalia; order Proboscidea; family Elephantidae; genus Elephas; species Elephas maximus. The sequence continues at coordinate 37,760,957 of NC_064839.1, read as the reverse complement.
TTCCATTGCTTCAATTCTGCTCCTATGACTTCCTATTGAGTTGTTTAGTTCTGAAATTTTATTGTTAATCTTTTGGATTTCTGTTTGCTGTCTCTTTATAGATTCCTGCAGCCTGTTAAATTTGTCATTTGCTCTTGCGTAACCTTCTTGAGTTCCTCTTTTGCTTTGTCTCTTTGTTCCTTGGCTTGTTCTGCATTTTGCCTGATCTCTTTCCTGATCTCTTGAAGAGCTCTGTATATTAATCTTTTGAATTCTACCTCCAGTAATTCCAAGAAATTGTCTTCCTCTGGAAGATTTCTTGATTCTTTGTTTTAGGCACTTGCTGAAGCCATCATGGTCTGCCTCTTTATGTGATTTGATACTGACTCTTCCCTCTATCAATAAACTATATTCATTTTATGTTTCCTTACTGTGTCCTAGCTTCTTGTTTTGTTTTGATATGCCCACATAGGCTGCTCACGTGAGCTAGTTTGATTATTGGCACCTTTGAAGCGCTCACGTCCTGTCACCAGGTGGTTAGTGCTATTACTAGATATATGAGCTCAGGAGTCCGTTTACTTTTCTTATATAGATTCAGCTCAGATGTCCAGATAGTGACTAAGTCTGTGGTGTAGGCTCTCACCTACAGTTCCAGATGGGCAGGGGTGATTGGCACATGCACAGGTATCTGGCTGCAGTAGGGGGTCATCACTGAGCAAGGCAAGGGGGTGATGGCTGCACCTGAATGTCTGAGAGGAAAGTGTGTCCCTCTTCTCTAGAGTGCGTAGGTTGGTGGGTTTTGCAGCCAGACTACGGGCACCCAATGCTTTTGGCTGTAAGAACTGGGAGGCAGTACTTATCCTTGAATCCCTGTCACGGATGGCTAGGTGTTATGGGTGGAGCCACCAGCCCTGAGGCCCCTGGTGTGGGTAGGTGAGGACCCTGCTTAATGGGCAGAGTGGTGTCAAATGTCATAAAACTGCCATTCCATCATACAGCTTATGTAGTTGAAATTAGGGTTCAGGTATATACCCTGCTGTACTGTGACAATGAGGGCCTATGCTGTTGAAATATGCCCCACACAGGTCTATGCAGGGGTGAAATGCATTCAAAATCCGTGTACCCCTTATGCCTGTGCTTAGGCAAAGGAGCTGTGCCTGCCCTGAGTTCCCAGCTTAGGGTAGCTGGTAGATTATTTTCTCCTCTTTGTTCATTTGTTCCCTCTCCAAAGCCAGGAGAATGGCTCAGGGCACCTGATGGTTCCTACTTCCAGCCCAAGGGATACAGCAATCACTGAAGCTGGCCCAGGACCCAGTGCAGAGCAGGGAGGGAGTAGGTAAATGGGAGAGAGGTTCTTCCCAAAGGGAGCATTGTGCCGTAGGTTAGATGCATGTCCTTGTCTTTTGCTGATTAAGTGCCTCTTCCTGCTAGTTCTGGAGGGTTGAGAAGACTACACCACTTGATGTCTCCTGATGTGGAAACCGCGTAAGCAGCACCACTGTTTGCCTTACCACACACGCCAGCCAACCCAGCCTTCAGGGTGCCATTTCCTGCCGGGTCATGTCTGGCAACTCTTTACTGCTTCTGCACTGTCTTTCCCTCCCCATGCTGCTCAGTCTGATTCCTCAACTTTGCCTTTGATGTTCAGGTCTCCTAGATTTTCATATATAATCAATTCAGTTGTTTTTTTGGGTCTTTGTTGTAAGAGGGACCACAGGAAGTTTCTGATTACTCCGCTGTCTTGGCCCCACCTCCTCCTCTTTTTTTTTTTTTTTGTCAAGGCAACTTCATAAGTGATGTTACATTTTTTCATCAGGAGTCACGTAATGTTTGGTTTCTTCTCTAGTTGTGACATTTTAGGAGTGAGACAAATAGTGCTTACACCTAGAAATGGGCGTGCCTCTTCTGTGAGGCTGCTAGTTTTTGAGTTGGTAAAGTCAGGAGTTGATTTCAGTGCACCACAGACTTCAAATTCCTCTACTGGTGGGCTGCTCTTGCCTTGTGCTTAGAGTAGGGGCTTGGGTATCAGAGGGCTTTTCTTAGTGTTTCCTCATTCCCATTAACTTTCAGCTGCTCTTGCATGCCTGTTCCATGGAGAGAGTCTTTCTCCACATTCTTGCCGTTGCTTGTAACTCAGAGCTAGTCCCATGGTGGAGGTAGGGAGATGCCCTGTTGTCAGAGGCAGGACCTGTGCACCTAGGCCTTGGGGAAGGGCTTTCTCATGGTTTCTGCTTCTCCTCATGGCAGCCAAACTCTACCTTGTCTACATATTGGTTTTAGGTAGGAGTTTTCTGCTCCTCCCTCTAGTAGCAGACATCTTGGTATCAGTGTAGGATCCTGGGCCCAGGACCTTTTCCTGCTTCTGCCCCAGGGGTATAAGGTTTCTTTCTTTCTTTTTTTTTTTTTTTTCTTACCCTTTCCCAGACACAAGGCTCTTTTGCCTGTGACTTGGGGGACATCAGGGTTTCTATCCCTTTCTTAGCTTTAATGCTCTTTCTTTTAGGAGAGAAGGGTCTGAGGAAGCAGGTGGGGCTTAATACTTGTTTCCCAGCAGCATCTGATCACTTCCAACAGACCTTCACCAAAGAGTTGTTGGAAAAAGCGTTCCAAATGAATGTCAAACTACCCTTGTGTCTGGGTATTCCAAATTGTTACATTAGCCCTCACTTGGCTGTTCATATTTTGTTAAATTTGCAGCTTATTTCGTTTTACAGGCTTGTCTGGTGGTCACCTCTTCCTTCTTTGCTCTGCCAAAGGTAAGGCAGTTGTAAATCCCTTCTTGACTTGAGAATGGCTTGTTCCTCTTTGCAGCTGAGGTTACTCCATTTTTGCCAGCCTTACTTAGCTCTCACAGTAAGTTATCATTTTATAGATTATCCTTTTTTGTTTTGTTTTTCATTTTTAGGGTGGAAGTGAGTCTTTGTAGCTTTCTACATCCTAATTGAAGGCAGAAAAAAAAAAATCTCCATTTCCTTAGGATTCTTAAAATTTGTTTTCCACTTCCCATAGTTCTTGAAGTATTATTGAAGTATTATATGTTCTGTTTATTCACTCTTCTCTTTAATTTGATAATGAATTTTTTTCTTTTATTTCTAATTTTTTCCAGAGTTTTTATCCTAATTCTGAGTTTTTCTTTTATATCTTCTATATTTAGAAATTTTTTTTTTTTTGGCTTATTTTGAAATAATAGGCTAAAACTTTCATCTCTTTTATAGGCATGGCTTTTCTTTTATCGTCTATAGGAGTGTCATTCTGTGCCTTACTGTTTTCTTTGTAATAACTATGGGATTCAACCACGGTCCTTTTTGTTTATCTTTTTTTATGAGGAAGAGGTGAACTGGAATAGTACTTTTTAGTTTCATGGCTCTAGTGATCCTTCTTTTATTGTTTTCATGAAGTATTCAAAAATATGGCTTCATACTTCGAGATCTCTTTATTCTGTTCCCCTTCCTCACTTTTACCTGGACTTTCTCCTTTGTCTTCTTGTCCCTATCTTACTCAATTGGAATTCTGTTCCCTAAAAGGGAACTTCAATTTTGATAATTCCAGCCCTCTCAGATCTTACCATACCCCTTACCTTGCTCCCCAGGCTCCCTACTTCCACAGTTGGCGCATGCAAAAACTCCCAATTTCAGCTATTGTTCTCATGAGTTGTTGTTAGTTGCCGTCCAGTCAGTTCTGACTCATTGCAACCCCATGTGTTGTTGGCTATTTTGGGGTTCCTCTGTTCTCAAACTTATCTCACATCTTTGCTTGTTAGACTTATGCTGATACTATTCAGGTCTCTTAGCTGTGGTGGTTCGTCCCCATCTGCTTATATTTTTGGTTTGTGAAGATATCATCTAGTTTCTTTTGTAGATCTTATTTGTGGATTTGAGTTTTGTTATTCTAGTCATTCTGTCCGTTTTTATGGAGTAGGGGGATTATGGGAGATTAAAAAAGTAAGCCATTGCCACAGTTTTCCCAGAATCTTTATCCTCACTCTTGAACAATACTTTTAGCTGAGTAGAGAGTCCTATATTGTTAGCTATTTTTTGTCAGTACTTTGTGGGTATTAATCCATTGTTTCCTGCATCTGTTCTTTCTGATAAAAAGTCTGACATCAGTCTAATTTCTTTATTTTTGCCAAGTATGATGTGTAAAGAGAAAGTCTTAAAAACCACATGAGAGAGAATAGTTTACAGATTATCTATAATTTCACTAGGGTTTGTTTCAATGTGAAATTATTTTTATTTATCCTTCTTGGTATATCGTGTACTGTCAATCTGATGAAGTGTTTTTCCATTCCAGAAAATGGCTACACATGATCTCTGTAAATATCACAGATTAATGAATTTAATGACTATTTTTCGTATCTAGAATTTTTAATTTGATTCTTTGGTCATGCTTGCTTTTGTTTCATAATTAATAATTTTTAATGGATTATAAGCCATTAGATTTTAAGTAGCTCCATCTCCTGATTATTAAGTTGTTGGTTGTCTTGGTAAAATTTTTCATGTGCTTTGGAATTTTAATTTTCAGGTTCAACTTGAAATGGATGTCATTTGTCCACATATCTTTGTTTACTCACTCACCCACCACCCTCTTCAGTGGTTTTACAATTGCCCTTACAGTGGCCTTAATGGCTTGGTAGAAGATACCCATGAAACCTTCTGGACATGCTGCTTTTCTTAGGGAACAGGGTGGTTTTTATGTATATAGCTCTTTGATATCGAAACATTTTAAGGACAAAAGGGATGCACTATAGGTCAGACTCCTTAAATGGAACTAGTCTCTATCTCTTATGTGTACTCAATTGCTTTCTATTGTATTTGTACATGAAATGGTGAAATATTTTTATTGGTATGAGATTGTATGGACAAAAAAACCTTTAATTTTCTCAGTGACTGAAACATTAAATGTATGACAAAATGCTTGAGAGCAGGCTGAGGATAAGATATGTACATGAATCATTGCAAAACAAGACATTGTGTGAGGTTCATAAGGGGTCAGAAAAGGGAGTGGACAAATGTGATGAGATATCATGGAATAAATGACATTAGTTAAGCCTTTAAAGGTGGGGGAAACATATAGGGTATGTTTGGAAGTTAGGGCTGGTTTTAGTGGAGCAGAATATCTGTAGGTTAGTATAGTGGGCGATTTACCCTGGAACAAATATAAAAAGTTTTGAAAGCAGGTAATGAGTAAATACTTTAGACATTTTACTTATTATGGATGTATTATGTGCCCAATATAAGAATAAAAATCAGGTGGGGCCAACATGGCAGAGTAGTCAAACACTTCTGGTGGTCCCTCTTACAACAAAGACCCCAAAAAAGAAGTGAATTGATTATATATATGACAAGCTAGGAACCCTTGACATCAAATGCAAAGTTAACAAAATGGACTGAATGATAGGGAGAGGGAGAGATGGCACAGAAGCATCAAGGAGTTGCTGGACCTTACTCGGTGGGAGCACCTCAGCCCTGATCTGTAGGCGCAGCCATGGTGAGGCTGGCAGTACCATACAGGACATGGCTATTTCAGTGAGAGAAGGCAAACGAAGTGGTGCAGCCCTGACCCTCTGGCGCGACTGCAGCAGGGCTGGCTCATACACCTGATAACAGCTCTAGCCATCTGGTGACGGGACATTAGTGCTTCAAAGGCTCCAGAAATCAAGTTAGCTCACTCTATTAGCCTATTTGGGTATATCAAAACAAAACAAAGCAAGAACCTAGGACACAGTGAGCAAACATAAAATAAATTAATAAAATAACTTATAGATGGCTTGAAGACAACAGTTGATATCAAATTACATAAAGAAGCAGACCATGGTCGGTTCCATGAACTCCCAAAACAAAGTGTCAGGGAATCTTCTGGGTGAAGATGTATTTCTGGAATTATCAGATGTAGAATACAGAAGATTAATATACAGAACTTTTCAGGAGATCAGGCAAAACACAGAACAAGCCAAGGAGCATACAAATAAAGCAGTCGAGGAAACATAATGAAAAATTTAATAGGCTGCAAGAATCCATAGAGAGACAGCAATCAGAAATTCAGAAGATTAACAATAAAATTTCAGAATTAGACAACTAAATTGAAAGTCAGCTGAGCAGAACTGAGGAAATGGAAGTCAGAATTAGCAAGATTGAAGATAAAACACTTGGCAACAATATATTTGAAGAAAAAAACAGATAAAAGAATTAAAAAAAATAAAGAAACCTTAAGAATCATGTGGGACTCTATCACGAGAAATAACCTACGAGTGATTGGAGTTCCAGAACAGGGAGGGAAAACAAAATACAGAGAGAATTGTGGAAGAACTGTAGGCAGAAAACATCCCTGACATCGTGAAAGATGAGAAGGTATCTATCCAAGATGCACATTGAACCCTATACAAGATAGATCCCAACAGAAAGTCACCAAGACATATAATCAAACTTGCCAAAATCAAAGGTAAAGAGAAAGTTTTAAGAGTGGCTAGGGATAAACGAAAAGTCACCTACAAAGGACAGTCAATAAGAATAAGGTGGGATTACTCGGCAGAAACCATGCAGGCAAGAAGGCAATGGATGACATATATAAAGCACTGAAGGAAAAAAAATTGCCAGCCAAGAATCACATAGCCAGCAAAACTGTCTCTCAAATATGAAGGTGATATTAGGATATTTCCAGATAAACAGAAGTTTAGGGAATTTGCAAAAAAACAAACCAAAACTACAAGAAATATTAAAGGGAATTCTCTGGTTAGAAAATCAATAATATCAGATATCAGCCCAACACTAGAACACAGGAAAGAGCAACCAGATATCAACCCAGAAAGGGAAGTCACAAAAATAAATCAAGGTAAAAAAAATGCTCAAAACAGGGAAACAGCAATGTCATTTTGTAAAAGATGACAACATTATGTCAATAAAGAGGGACTAAATAAAGTTTTTTTTTTTTAAAATAAAGTAGTCATAGATCTATCATGTGGAGAGGAAATCAAAGTGATATAGGGAGATACAAGTTACTACAAAGGAGACTAATGATCCTACACATCAAAATAAAATATAAGAAAAACATAAAGACTCAGCAAAAACAAAATCAACAACAATGAAAAAGAACACACAATTTACAAAGAAAAACTACTCAGCACCAACAATTAAAGGGAAAAAGGAGACCGTCAACACCACATAAAAAGACATCGAAATGACAGCACTAAACTCATACCTACCCATAATCACACTGAATGTAAATGGACTTAATGCACCAATAAAGAGATAGAGAGTGGCAGAGTGGATTAAAAAAACATGATCCATCTATGTGCTGCCTACAAGAGACACACACCTTAGACTTAAAGACATAAACAGACTAAAACTCAAAGGATGGAAAAAAATATGTCAAGCAAACAACAATCAAAAAAAGCAGGAGTGGCAATACTAATTTCTGACAAAACAGACTTCAAAGTTAAATCTATTATACTGCCACAGTAGTCAAAACAGCGTGGTGCTGGTACTACAACAGATACATAGTCCAATGGAACAGAATAGAGATTCCAGACATAAATCCATCCACATATGAGCAGCTGATATTTGACAAAGGCCCAAAGTCAGTTAAATGGAGAAAAAACAGTTTCTTTAACAAATGGTGCTGGCATAACTGGATATCCATCTCCAAAAAAAATGAAACAAAACTGATACCTCACACCACACACAAAACTAACTCAAAATGGATCAGAGACCTAAATATAAAATCTAAAACGATAAATATCATGGAAGAAAAAATAAGGACAATGCTAGGAGCCCTATTACATGGCATAAACAGTATACAAAACATTACTAACAATGTACAAGCACCAGAAGAGAAATTAGATAACTGAGAGGTCCTAAAAGTCAAACTCCTATGCTAATCCAAAGACTTCATCAAAAGAGTATAAAGATTACCTACAAACTGGAAAAAAGTTTTCCTACAAACTGGAAAAAGTTTTTAGCTATGATATTTCTGATCAACATCTGATCCGTAAAATCTACATGGAATTGCAAAAAAAAAAAAAAAAAAAAGACAAATAACTCAATTAAAAAATGGGCAAAGGATATGAACAGGCACTTTACCAAGGAAGACATTCAGGCAGCTAACAAATATATGAGGAAATGCTCATGGTCATTAGCCATTAGAGAAATGGAAATCAGAACCACAATGAGATTCCATCTCACCCCAACAAGGCTGGCATTAATCCAAAAAACACAAAATAGTAAATATTGGAGAGTTGTGGAGAGACTGGAACACTTATGCACTACTGGTAGGAATGTAAAATGGTACAACCACTTTGGAAATCGATTTGGTGCTTCCTTAAAAAACTAGAAATAGAACTACCATACGATCCAGCAGTTCCACTCCTTGGAATATACCCTAAAGAAATAAGAGCCTTCACACGAACAGATATATGCATACCCAAGTTCATTGTAGCACTGTTTATAATCACAAAAAGATGGAAGCAACCAAGGTGTCCATTAACAGATGAATGGATAAATTATTGTATATTCACACAATGGAATAATACATGATTAAGAACAATGATGAATCTTTGAAACATTTCATAACATGGAGGAATCTAGAAGACATTATGCTGAGTGAAATTAGTTGTAAAAGGACAAATATTGTATGAGACTACTATTATAAGAACTCTAGATAAAGTTTAAACATAAAAAAATATTCTTTGATGGTTATGAGGGTGGGGAGGGAGGGAGAGGGACATTCACTAACTAGATAAAATAGACAATAATTATTTTAGGTGAATGGAAGGGCAACACACAACACAGGGTATCAGTACAACTGGACTTAACCAAAAGCAAATAAGTTTCCTGAATACAACCAAACACTTCAAAGTCCAGAGTAGCAGGGACAGGGGTCTGGGGACCATGGTTTCAGGGGACATCTAGGTCAATTGGCATAATAAAATGTATTAAGAAAATGTTCTGCATTCCACTTGGGTGAGAGGCGTCTGGGGTCTTAAATGCTAGCAAGCGGCCATCTAAGATGCATCAATTGGTCTCAACCACCTGAAGCAAAGGAGAATGAAGAACACCAAAGACATATGGTAAAGATGAGCCCAAGAGATAGAAAGAGCCACATAAACCAGAGACTACATCAGCCTGAGGCCAGAAGAACTAGATGGTGCCTGTCTACGACCACCGATCACTGCTGTGACAGGCAACACAACAGAGAATCCCTGTTGGACCAGGAGAATAGTGGGATGCAGATCTCAAATTCTTGTAAAAAGACCAGGCTTAATGTTCTGACTGAGACTGGAGGGACCCTGACAGTCATGGTCCTCGAACCTTTTGTTAGCCCAAGATTGGAACCATTCCTGAAGCCAACTCTACAGACAGGGATTGGACTGGACTATAAGATAGACAATGATACTGGTGAGGCGTGAGCTTCTTGGCTCAAGTAGACACTTGAGACTATGTACGCAACTTCTGTCTGGTTGCAAGATCAGAAGGAAGAGGGGCACAGGAGCTGGTTGAATGGACACGGGGAATACAGGGTAGAGAGTAATGAATGTACTGTCTCATTAGGAGGACAGCAGCTAGGAGTACATAGAAAGGTGTGTATAACTTTTTGTATGAGAGACTGACTTCATTTGTAAACTCTCACCTAAAGCACAATAAAAATAAAAACCAAACCAAACCCACAGCCGTCAAGTCTATTCCAACTCATAGTGACTCCGTAGCGTTTCCAAGGCTGTAAATCTTTACAGGAGCAGACTGCCACATCTTTCTCCATCAGAGTGATTTCCAATCCCTGACCTTTGGATTTGCAGTCAAGGAATTTAACTGCTGTGCCACCAGGTCTTCTGTAAGAATAGGAATTAATTTTTCCCAAAGTAAACAAATATGCAACAAAAATTATGATTTGAGTATAGCAAAATGTTGTGTTGGGGGCTGATTACTCAGTACAGTGAACTCATCTACCCTGAGAGCCACACATTTAAATCATCCTCAAATTTCTTGATCCACATTTAGTTAACCTAAAAATACTCTTTCTGAAGGAAGACACTGAAATGAAATGAATTTTTTAAACTGGCTTAGATAATTTTATGAATAGTGATAACATTTATAGTTAAGTGGGAAGGATCAGTCATGCCTCTGCTTCCACAGATCTAGATTATAATTGTAAAAACCAAGAAATGATTTTCCTACTCTATGTGGCATTACGGCAATTATGGCAAGGTGACAAGGTTGTTAGAACTCTGGAGGTCTTCACAGGTTCCCCCACAAGGATTCATGTGCATGCATGTAAGGATACTACTTGAGGCCATTGTATTAACCATCCAAAAGTTTGAAAGAGAACAGTACCTGACATTCATACAGGATGGGAAACAGTTTGTGGGACATTTGAGTAGAGTTCTAAGAAAGGTCTTTCTTCAGTAGCGGGGCATACCTAGCCCTAGATGAAATCACGTACTCTTTACTTATCAGCTGTCTTGTTATCTGACATTTCACATTTATGGCAGTAGCAAAAAATCTTGACTATTCTGTGTTATTAATGAGCCGGCAGGCATGGCAGCAATGGCTGTGGAGCATCCTCTCCCTTGAGGAGTCTCCAGGCAGCCTCAGGGAAGCTGGGCCGCGCTGCCCCGCACCCTCCACTCCCTCCTGCTAGTGAGGGCGCCATGTCCAGCTGCTGTGTAGGGCTGGTCTCTTCCTTGGCCACAGCTTCTGGGCAGATGCACAGGCAGCACTGAGGCAGCGGGTGCCTGTTCTGGGTTCCCGGCTTCTATCTGGCCTGAGGCCCTGCAGCTCAAAATTGCTGTGGGGTGGGAAGGGAGGAAAGAAAGAAGCATCAGAGAGGGTGTTTGGAAGAAATGTGTGCAAGTTTAGTGACATCCCAAAGTGTGCCAAACTGGGCCTGAAGCCTCTGCCTTGTTGCAGTTGGGTACACGGCCAGGTTCCCAGTGCCCTAGCAGAAGCCCCGAGCCTCAATGACTCACCAGGCCTGAAGGGCAGAGCAGGTTCCCAGATCATGAACACAGGGCTTACAGGGGTGGGAATGGAGCCCTAGAGGTAGCTGTGTGAGGGAAGCTCTGACCCAGCACAGGAGGAAAGTGAAGTGGTTAAGCAGTGGGTCCTCCAGTCACACAGCCCAGCTTTATCCAGCTTTGTCTCCTCCAAACGTCCTTCTCCAAAGAGAAATAATCACAAGTGGACTTGTCACAGTAATGAGCACATCAGTAAATCTTAGCTGTTATTATTTCTATGGTCATATTTTCTAAATAAAAAAAATATGGACAAATGGATCTGAAAACAGAAAAAAAAAAATCCTCCATTTTTGCATAGCACTGATTTTCACATAGCAACCTTGTCTTTGGGACCTAACATGTTGATACGTGAGGAGTGGGTGTACTGCTCTAGTCCTGCCTAACAAAACTTAAAAGCAAGACTTGAAAGGATCAAACTGTTTCTAAGTAACTTAAGTATATCCCAGAACAAAACTTGATGAAATTTATAGGAATACAAAAATATCCAGCATTCAAGAAGGTAAAATTCACAATGCTTGGTGTACAGTTAAAGATTGACAGGTATGCAAAGAGTCAGGAAAACACAACCCGTAATGAGAATAACCAATCAACTGAAACTGACCCAGGACTGAGACAAAAACTATAATGCCTAAGATGAAAAAATACACTTGATGGGAATAATGGAAGATTAGAAGATTAGTGGACCTGAAGATATAGCACTGAAAATTATCTAAGATGAAGCATAGAGAAAAAAGAATTAAAAACAACAAAACAGCATCAGTGAGCTGCGGGTCAACTTCAAATGGCATAATATCCATATGTATTGGAATCAACTCAACAGCAACAGGTTTGGTTTGTTTAGTTTGGGGGACGGGAGAAGACAGAAAATATATTTGAAGAAATTATGACTGAAATTTTTTCAATTTTGATGTAAATGAATTCCCTACCAATGCAAGAAACTCAATAGACCCCAAACACAAGAAACATGAATAAAGCTACACCAAGGCACATTATAATAAAATTGCACTGTGATCACTGTTTGTGATACAGAGAAAAATCTTAAAAGCAACAAGAGTAAAAAAAAAAAAAAAAAAAGTCAGGTTACATATAAATGAACAAAAATAACAGATTTCTTACTGGAAACAATGCACACGAAAGACAGTAGAGCAACATCTTTACAGTGTTGAAAGAAAAACATTCAGTTGAATCCAAATCAGGCTTTGATAACTATTTAGTATTGAACTTAGAATCATGTAACAAAGAAATCAAACAGACACTGTATGATGACGTATGTACAGGCAGTATGACAAAGCTACATTTATGAATTGCTACCTTCACAGAAGGACATCATGCCTGGTAAAGTACAGGGTCAGTGGAAAAGAGGAAGACTCTAAATGAGATGGATTGACACAGCGGCTGCAACAGTGGGCTCAAGCATAACGATTGTCAGGGTGGCTCAGGACAGGGCAGTGTTTCTTACTGTGGTACATAGGGTCGCTGTGAGTCAGAACTGACTCTGCAGCACCAAACACCACCACCTTCACAGAAAAGAAAAAATCACCCACCAGTCATCCTACCTAGTCTTTACAAGTCTTCTGATACCAATGTCAGCAACCTTATTTTCAAGACCATCTTATTTCTGACTGAAAATGGACAAAGTTCACAGATTGGGTCATAGCTTCCTAAAGCCAGTATCATTGAGTTCTTATAAGCAGAGGCTATAATAGAAGCGCTAATGTAACCTTTTCTTCATGCTGATTTAGTTCTTACCCACTCTTTCCCATGTCTTTTCCAAATGTTTATTTTCCAGCTTTCTAGAGTAACAGTATTTTTAAGAACTCTTCTTGTGTTTAGGGGTGGGGAGATCCTCTGGATGCTTTCATATGTGCATATTCTTTTTGTTTCACCTGTAATTAATTCACTCTCACAGTCTCATTTTAGATGCTACAGCTCTCTCCACCTGTATATGTATACCATCTCGAAACAGGCAGAGGCAGTGGGCAAGCTGTCACTATTTATTCTAGTCCCTCTATTCTGTAGCACCAGATATTTTAGTTGCTCACCCTTCAAGGCAGGGTGAAGCAGGAATATGCCTATTCTTGGAAACAAAAGCAAACTAAAACCCTTTCCTCATGACCAAATTCATCACTAGGGGTTGAGCGTTGAAACACTGCAAACCAAACTCTTATACTACTCAACTCATGAGCAGAATCCCCCTAAAGGATCTCTGCAACCTCTGAGATATGTACAGATAGGGAAGCATCAGAAATACATTTATGGCAAGACTTAATGAGACATACAACTGCAGTCCTCAAACCCTCTATGAAATTAAAGCAGGAGTTAAAAAGCTGTAGTTTCAAGGGGCCTACAGCAAAGGGAGAGGTTAATACTAACAATAACAGCAGATATTTAACACTCAGTGTGTACCAATAGTTCTAAGTATTTTACATGTATTAACTTATTTAATCTTCCAACCAACCCTATGAAGCAGGCACTATTATTCCCATTTTACAGTGGGAATAAGTAAGTCAACCAAGGTCACAGTGGTATAGTCAAAATTTGAATCCAGTCTGTCTCCTGAGCCCACACTCTTAATCCCTTCTTTATAGCGTCTCTCAGGATATATTGTTGAGGGGGAGCACTGTATAAAGTCTAAACATACGGTTAGTGCCTTCTCCTCTCATTACTTCACTATCCTGAAAACAGGATAAATGTTACTTGACCTGCCTCTCTTATAGGTCATTTTGAGGAACAAGAAAGAAGTATATAATTTTTACAATGTTTGTATGTCATGTGCCATGCAAACAGGTGTTATAGAGGGGGCCTAAAGGCAGCAGCAATGTGTAAAGAGGCATAGGGAAAAGCAGTATATTGAAAGTAAGAAGACAAGCAATAGCAATTGTCAAAAAGAAGCTTTAGACATAACAGAGGTACAGAGTAACCACTGATGCCTTTCTCACTTGCTCGTCAGTGCTCTTTTCCAAGGCTAAGGGATCTTGACCCAAGAGTAAGACAGTTATCTGAAAGTTTTCATTTTTGTGTTAAGAAGGGATTCAGAAGTTGGATTAAATAGGCTTTTAGTCTGTCTGTCCTACGTAGGATAAAAAGAAAGCAGTCATACAGGACCACCAATGGATTCTTGTGTCTTTAATTTAGAAATCTAAGAAGAAGGATTCAGAAAAACTCAAGCTAACTGACTAAGGGAGGGAGGGAAGGAGGAAGGGAGGGTGGGAGAAAGAAAAAAGGTAGGTGGGTAGGCTAAGCCCACGTTCACCATGAAGTAAAGAATAATGGAAAGCCACCTCTGCTTTCTTTGCAAGTTCTGCCAGAGCCTTGGCTGGTCCACTGCCATGCAGTAAAGCGGAGGCTGAGGGAGCACACCTGTCCTGCTGTAATTAAGGCTGCAGAGCTACAGCAGCAGTACATCCTTCAAACTGACTCTTAAACTGCTTGTGCTGTTCTAACTTCTAAACTTGTTAAAAAAGAGATTTGGAAGGTCACTAATCTATAACAGGGGCTAGGCACTACAGACATTTCTTTAAAGCAAAATTAGAAACAGCTACCTAACACATATAAGCTGTTTTAAGATGTTGTCTTTTCACATTTTCCAGAGGGGAAAAACTGTTAATTCCAAGGAGATTAATATCCGTATCAGCATGATATTGAAGCCAGATTGAAAGACTTCTTTTCCCTTGGAGGGGGAAGGGGAGGTGGGGGGGGGGAGCCGGGGGTGGAGGGGGAGCCTTTCCAGTAACAGATAGAGCTTCAGGTCTCTTACCCAACCCTCTCAATGTAATTTAGGTACTTAGAGATTCTCTGATACAAAGGCCTCAATGATCACTAAGGTTTTGTCTTTTCTTGTTAAAAAATTATCTGTAGGAGAATTTGAATTGTGCTCACCATCGTCAAAGAGCTGAGGCAGCAAAACCTCTCTGCAAAGCTAGTTCCATTTAAAATATTTCAGTGTGATCCTGCCAGATCCTAAAATAATTATAGCTTAGAAAGGCAGACATGGCTTTAAGGTCTGAACAGTTATTATACTATACCTTTTCAATGGGTTGGAATAGAGATCAGTGACATAGCTGTATGCTAAGAAAACACACTGAGATATAAGCCATCTGCTTCTGTAGGGACACCCAAAAGAAAAGTACAATGCCTGGGGGAAGTTCAGGGTTTCACTAGGGGCAGTGACACTATTTGTTTGGCACAGAGGATGGCACACTGGCTGGGTTACCAGGAGGCACTGGTTCTCATACAACATACAAACTCTGCTGCCTTAGTCAAGCTTTTCTGAGCACTAGTTACTGCATCTGAAATGCCTGTGCCAATTGTAGACGTTTTGGAAATTTTGAGTTAATAGACTCACTGCTACCCATTGAATATCCCACTGCAGTTACTAAGAAAAAGACTTGGTTGACGATGGCTGGCTGAGCCAATTGAAGGCGGCTTCCTGGCTCAATTCCTGAGGAAGAAAAGATCCCCGTTGACTAAGGGCAGGTGCCTCAGACCATGTAAGGACACAGTAGCCTTGCAATGCTGTCCTAGTCCAGCTACTAGAGTTTTGTAAATTATTTATTAGCCGTGGCTATAAATTAGAGATGAATGGAAGGCCATTGGGCCTGCTCTTGGATATACTCCTTATTATTGAATTTCAGGCATTTTCTGCTCTAAGAGGATTTGATATGAGGATTGAATAGTCTCTTGTATGCAGAAATAGTCTGCTGCTACTGTTTTGCAGTGTTCCTATCTCAACTTTGGCTCTAATAGAGGTTTCGACAAGTCCTTTGCTAGGAAAGGTAAACGTAGTCAATCATCTGTTTAATTCAACTTTACCTTTCATATCCTATCTGAAACACTAGATTTGGTTCCCATTTTGGAAAAATTGAACTTTTCTCTCTCCTGACCATCAGTAAAACTTCCTTTGTTCCTGGTTGTGTCGTGTCTGGAATTCTCACATAAACGTTTGAATTAAAAATGTAGGTGCTATTAGGGCTCTCTGGGGGTCAGGTATTCTCCAAGTGGTCAGGCTTATTCCTCCCAATAGGCTGGCGAGCATCATGGCCAACACTTCTGTGTTTTTTATGAGTGCAAGGGATGGAAAATACAAGGGTACTTAGAAATAGCAAAGAGCTTGTGCACATGCTTGTGTACTTTGGACTAAGTACTCCCTGCACACCCAACCTAAAAATACTGTTCAAATTTACACTGTCAGTCATCAAACTTTTTATGACTCTGTCTACACACACAAAAAAAAATTTGGTAACAGACAAGAGCTTTTGCTCATATTTTTTTTAATGTATCACAATGAGCAGGAAACATACTTGATGAAATATTTTCAAAGGAGTATATTCAATTACCATCTACAATCAACTTAACTATGACAACAAAGTTTTTGTGACAAATTTTTTTTTTTTTTTCAGTTTGAAAGTTCCATGTGGTTCTGTTTGTTAGTCTCCATGTATTTTGGTACAGTTCGAGATCAGCATTGTTACAGTAACAAAAAAGCTAACAAGACTACATTATAGAAAAACACCAAGAACATCATTTTTGGTTTCACTTGCTCTATTTTTTTTTTTTCTTTTTTTTTTACATTGCAAAGGCTGTTCATATACCTCTTCACCTCAGGGTCACGTTCATTTACGCTTTCTTTCCTACCCAACTTGCCCCCTCCCCCCAAAGTAAACAAACAAAAAAACTAGTCAAAGCTTTGTTTCACAGTGGGCAGTATCTCAGCGCCAACAACCAACTCAATTTATGTTTCTATTTAAAATGTTTTAATTTAATTTATTATTTAAAAAAAAAATATATGTCCATGAACATCAAGTGCACTGGCTTAGGTAACGGCCTCTCTCCTGCATCTTCCTGCCATGCCTGATAAACTCAGGTTTAAACACATGCCGTCTGTTTTACTTTATTTTCAATTGTGTAAAACTTTGGCCACATTCATGTCTTTAAATAGCTTTTAATTTAACAAAATGAAAACTTTCTAGATGTATTAAACTTTTTTTTTTTTTTTCCTTTTTGGAAAGATCAACGAAGGATGGGTGAAGTAACTCCCATTCTAGGGGTTCATTTGGTGCTATGACTGAATGGTGTCCAGCACCAACCCACACTATGGAGTATTAAAAAAAAAAAAAAAAAATGGAAGTGAAGAACTACTTTAAAAGTGGGTTGAGATATCCTACTCAGCTACCTACTATGCAGCAGACAGGAGTAATTTCCCCGAGTGAGATCAATCTAAATAAACAGTTGAGCATTATAGTGAATTTCATGCTTTTTAAATAACTGATCATAGCCACAGTGGATATCAGCCCACAAACATCTAAAGAGCTCGTGTTTGACCTCTAATATTCACCATCACTGACTGCTTTGCTACTTCTGGGTTAAATGCTGAGAAATATTTTTCTTTTTTGAATGAACATATATGTGGGCAGTTCCGTTATAGAGGAAAGCATTAAGTGTGCAACCCACTCCAGGTTGAAACAATCACACAACCCTTCTGAGGAACACTGGTGGGTGGAAACGTGCTTAGCCAATCTACCCAACCACCTTGCTGTTGCCAAACACACCCACAGGTTGTCAAGGCATGGCATAACAAAACACCGACAGTCACTCTGCCTCACAGAGGGAAGATGGCATAGTAGCTCAAAAAAAGAAAACCACCGGGTAGGGATGGGCAAAATTACAAGGAAATGAACTTAAAGGCCGGGGCGGGGGGGGGGGGGGGGGAGGGGGGAGGCGGAGAGAGGCAGGAAGGGATAGAGATTGCACTATTACCAAGCAATACCATTTTTAAAAACAAAGATTTCAGAAAAGACCTAGTAGAATTTGATAGGTAAAGCTAGTGTTAAACTGTTAATTGATATCACATAGAGAACCAAAAACAAAAACAATTTTTTCTATATGATACAGACACAGAGTAACATACAACAGGTAAATGGCAAAAAATATATATATATTTTCATAGAGTTAAAACAAGATAAAATAATGGAAAAAAACTGTACAACTTTAAAATTTAAAAATGTTCATCTCAAACACAGGGAGAAATACAAGAATTCTTGTTAAAAGAAAATAGCTTGTTAAAACAGCAAACGTTTTGTGTACTTGTTTTTGACACCTTATGCTACAACTGGATACTGGTAAGAATAGTCAGATGGTACTCTGTAGTATTTCTACTTAAAAAAATTAAAAAAGGAATTTGCACTGTGCATCAGCCTAGTTAGAAATATGTACAACAGTTCAGGATCTACTTTTCCACTAAACTAAAAACAAATTCATAAAAATAAAACAGTCCCGGCTAAAAAAGAAAATCCATTTTCAGATCTTGGAATGCTCCAGTCTTTTTGCAAAGTCGATGAGTGGCTTCAACACTGGGGAAAGAAGCCCGAAAGGTGACCAAATGGAACCTGCATTCACAGTCTTCAAAGTTCCCTTTTGAAACATAAGGAAGAGAGTGAAGAGGGGGAAGGATTTCACACTTTTGGGGCAAGGGAAGATTGTTTCTGTTGATGTTTGGCTTTGAAAGTGAAACAGCAAAGCATCTATTTGTCTCCAAAATCTACATTTTAGCAGCACAAAGTTTTCCTTTCAAAGTTCAGACCATTTTTAAGATGAGGAAGGATGTGTGTTGTGTTACAGGAATATGAATATTAACATAAAAGCAAGTGCCTCAGATACGGTTCCTTTTTTGCTTTCTGTACAATGCTATCTGCTGCTTTGTTGGCTGCGCTCGGGATCACTCACCGCTCAGACTGCCTAACACAAGGACAAAACTTTGAAGTAAAAAATGTGTCTTTTGGTATATGGAATTGTCATTAATAGTTGCCTCTCTTCTTGCAGAAGAAGCACATAAACAACCTGGGAATCTTTTGTTTTACTCTTTCTTTTATTAAACTAAGTCTTGTTTGTTTAAATCAAAAATTCTCAAGTAACAAGAACCCTTCCCCTGCATCAACAGTGAAAGGGTGTGTCTTTGGATTTTATTTAAAGCATGAAATTTCTTTTTCTGAGAGAGGAAAAACAAAACCAAAATCCATAACCCCTGACCAAAAACTTTTTTAGGAAAAAAAAAAGCACACAGTCCAATTACACAAACAGAAACAAATGCTTTAGTTCAGGAAAAGAATATTTGAAGCATGTATCAAAAAGAAGGGGGAAAAGACAAAGGAAAGAAATAAAAAATAAATGCACAAGGCTAACAGACATAGGTAACTAGAATTATATGCTTTTAAAAAGTTTCAACTCCCCAACCAAAAATATTCTGTGAGGATCCTAGTGACCCCTAAAACCCTTTGAAATTCTTTCTTTAGTTTTATAAAATAATTTGCAGCTACCCTCTAAGAAATGAAGGCAACTACCTTAAGTGGGAGATTATAGGATGGGAGGTGGAAGGAAGAAAGAGAAAGTGGAGTTAAGGGACAAAGGGGAGAAAAGTTTAGGTGAATCAACAGATTGCAATCTAACTGCTAGGAATGAACAAGACAACATCAAATGAGGAGCTGTCAGCTGGACCATACAAAAAGCTAAATGTACACAAAAGGTTTTTTTTTTTTTTCCTTTAAAATCTACCATACTGCTTCAGTTCATTTCCAATGCAACAATCTACTCAACACCAAAAATGGTCATATCTATCATAAATACAGAAAGTCAGTTTTTAAAATTTTTTTTTAAGCTACAAGTCCTCAACACTCTTTGTGTATGTGGTTTTTTTTTTTTTTTCTGAAAGTGGGAGTGCTTAAATTTTCCCCTTGAAATTGGCTTCAGCAGAAAAGCTATCCTTAAAATCCCCAGAAAGCTAAAGCAGTTCACATTGTTTTTCTCGAATACTTTCTGCCCGTTTAAATTAACAAAACAAAAAATCTTTTCTGGAACCCAAAAAAAAAAAAAAAGAACAATTTTAAAAGTAATATATATAAAACAATGATTCTAAAAACAGAACAAAGTGTGAGCAATTGACCTGAGAATAAAAAGACATTACATTTCTTTTTTTTTCTTTTAGCAAGCCATTGGTATCTGAATGCTAAGATAGCAAGAAAAGTTAAAACTGAAGCAGGTGGACTGCTTTCCCATACAGTGCATGCCGGGCTCCTCTGTGCTATCAACGTGGGGCGTTTATTGAAAAAGGGCAAATATACAAGGGGTTTAAGCTCCAAAGACATTAGCGAGGCCCTGCGGACTTCCGTTTCCCAGACCAATATAGTACCTTCAAAAGGACACAATGTAACAAGGTTAGGTTTTTTTTTTAATAAAAGAAAAAAGAAAATGTAAGATCACCGGCATAGATAGGTATATGGGAAAACAACCCACGCTTTTTCTTTTTTTCCTTTTTTTTTTTTTTTTGGTTAGAAGCTTTGGAATTGCAGTTAGTCTATTTTTGAAATTGGTTAATTTTTGTATTTAAATTCATTTGTATTGTTCATCTTCAAAGCTTACAATCTGAAGGTGTCCGTTCCTACACTGGTCAGACCACTGTCCTTGGGGCAGCTGGGGTCTTTGGGACCCTCCACCGGGCTCGCCGGTCCGTCGGACTTTTGGCTGAGATCCGTGTCAGACTCCTCCGAATAGTCGTCTGTTGGCATCGAGGGCTGAACCCCTGAGGTGCTGCATGAACTTGAGGTAACCGTTGAAGATGAGGAGAGAGGAGGAAAAGAAGGGGGCTTCGCAGCCGAAGCCCGGGAGACCACTTGCGGCCAAGACTTCCTGGAGGCGTGGGGGGAAGCGGAGGGGGGGGCGGCGGCCGACGGGGGAGGGGGGCTGTCGTTTGAGTGAGCGGCAGACTGCGAGGTAGATGCGGTGCTAGGATCGGGGAAGCAGGCAGAGTGAGGTAATAAACTAGGGTGCTCTTTGGCGTTTCTTGCTGCTCTCGTGATTGTTCTGTGTTTGTGCAAGGCCGACTCGAGATGTTGACTCAGAGCTTCCTCCCCACAGAGCGCGCTCTCGCACGCCAGGCAGTGGTACGAGCCGCCGCCACCATTACCGCCGCCGCTGCCGTTGCCGCCGCTGCCGCTGCCGCTGCCGCCGCCGCCGCCGGTGGGGACATGAAGCACCATCTCTTGCAGGTTCACCACAGACTGGCCGAAAAAGCAGAGGGACTTCAGGTGGCTCCTCGCCGCCTCCTCGTCACTGAAGCCTGCCTGGCACTTACGGCAGACCAACTTGTACTGCACCTTTGGAACAATGAAGGGGTCGTAGAGGGAGTCCGCACTTTTGCTTTCTGCTTCTGGCTCTTCGGGGGGTTTCGGCAGGAGAGGGGACACCTCACGGGGTGCGTTTTTCTGCTCTTCTGGTTTGGGGGATTCTTTGGCAGGGTCTTTGTCTGGGGAAGCAGCCCCCTGGGGGACTGGTGTTTGGCTTGCTTTGGGCTGCTGCACTTTTTGCTGCTGCTGCAGTTGTCGCTGCTGCTGCTGCTGCTGCTGCTGGATGGCCTCCTGCAGACTCTGCTGGTATTGCTGGTACTGCTGCAGTAGGGAGCCAGGGGACAGCCCCATCAGGGCCTGTGACAGCGCAGGGCTGTAGGGAAACAGGCCTTCCATGCCATACATAGGCTGCAGGTACCCACTCTGCAGGGCGCCAGGGATCTGGGGAGCATAATAAGGAGAAAAGCCTGGTACAAAGTAAGGAAGGAACTGGCTCGTGAGCAATGCTGTGGGGTCCGAAGTCAAGGCTGCCTGCAGGGCCTGCAGCTGTGCAGGATCCACTGCATACTCCATGGCGGGGAGTGGGGCAGAAATCGTGGCTGCCGCCGCTGTGGGACCCTCTCCTTTCTCCTTCTTGGGGACAGGCAGGAGCTCCCCTTTCCCTTTGTGTGCCTTTTCTTTCTCCTTCACTTTCTCACTGTCCTTGTCCTTGCGTTGCTGCTGCTGCAGCGGGAGCTGTGGTGCGGGTGGCGGCTGGGCTGCTGCTGGCGGTGGTGGTGGTGGCTGCTGCTGCACCTGTGGCTGCAGGGGTTGGGAGGGTTGCTGAGGGTTCATTGCCATTGTGGCTTGTGCTGGGGTTGGGGAGCTCAGCGATGCCGAGGACGGTTTATTTGGTAATCCAGATGTGGGGAGGCCAGGGGAAGGAACTGTTGTGCTGGGCAGACCCATCAAGTTCGGTTTGGGAGACGTTAAAGCTGAAAGGAATGGAGAAAGGGAAATCACATGTCAGTCTGCAGTAGGGAGGCTGGACTTGATGTTCTACCTGTGTCAGTGACACATATTTGGATGTCTCAAGGTTTAAACTTGAAAGATCCTCTCAAAACCATTGTTTCCAACAGGTATCCCTCCAGTCTTAGGGTTGGACTATTGTTAGCTGCTGTTGAGTAGTCCCCCAGCTCTTGGCAACCCCATGCTCAGTGGGATTAGACCGTTGTGATCCAGGGTTAGATAACCTTGTATAATCAGGATCTAGTCCTGGGTCAGCTCCCATACTTTCTCTATTCAGCTAAATAACTTTCAGCTTCCAGCACTTTCCTGCCCAACATGCCACACCTACTAGTTCACTTTTCCCACTAGTTGACATTTTCTTGGCCATGCAATCCCAGATACCACTCGCTCTGCCCAGTGCACTTAGTCTGGAGGCCCCTAAATCAGCTATTTTCAGTTGGGACTCATCTGAACCAAAGCTTCACAGAAACAGTACAGCCAAAGTGAGGCAACAGGAGCAGTGAGCAAAAACAAAGTTGGCAATTCTCCAAGGCCACATGAACAAATGAAACAGGTTTTACGTGTGCTTGCCCCCTCTGATCCCTGGTGCTGCAGCTGAATAGATGCTACAGGAGGACAGAGA
This sequence comes from Elephas maximus indicus, assembly GCF_024166365.1. NCBI lineage: Eukaryota > Metazoa > Chordata > Mammalia > Proboscidea > Elephantidae > Elephas > Elephas maximus. The sequence continues at coordinate 37,738,228 of NC_064839.1, read as the reverse complement.
GAAGAGGAGGAATGGGACCACGTGAAGAGCATGGAAATAAAGAAAAACAATCTATCCAGGGAAAACTCTTCTACTGCCTTGGCCCAGCTGGTATCTAGGAATAGGAATCTGGAGTTCTGGAACCAAACATCTCCTCCAGCCTCTGAATGACATGCAGCAGTTGGCAGGGCTGCAGATGCTTGAATAAGCAGCCACAGGAAGAGGAGAAAATCAGTGCCCAAAATGGAACAGCCCAAGGTGCTGGCACCACAGTTCCCAAGACATCACAACCTACCCCCAGGCATTACCACACCCACATGGAGTACAGTTCCATCCTTGATCATAGTCAGATCTAATCCACCACAACCCTGCAGAGCCTTCACCCACCCTAGAGCCTAATATCCTCCCTGACCCATAGCTGTCTCCTTGTTTGAGTCTTCTGTTCCAGGGTGATGAAAAGAGGATAGTGTTGCTGATGGTATGCCAAGCTGCAGGAGTCAAAGAGCTCACAGGCAACAGCCGCCAGAACGCATCTTCATTTACCACACCCAAGAAACTAGACAGTGCATATCTCTTCATTTCAGAGGACACTATAAACCAAACCAAATCCACTGCCATCAAGTCTGTTCCAACTCAGAGTGACTCTATAGTACAGAGTAAAACTGGCCCAGAGGGTTTCTAAAGTTGTAACCTTTACAGAAGCAGACTGCCAGCATCTTTCTTCAGCGAAGTGGCTGATGGGTTCAAACTGCTGACCTTTTGGTTAGCAGCCATGCCCTTAACCACTGTGCCACCAGGGCTTCTTTTAGGGGCTCCCAAAATGTAAAATCATAAATTCTACAGCTCCTCATATTTCATCTGGACTATCCTCTGCCAGAGAGCTGGGGTAGGGGTTCTAAAACATGACACTGTACTTGTGAAAAACACACATCTGAAGCCCCGACCTCAGTGAGGATCACTGCAACCTGAGTGAAGACCACTGGCATTTCTGGCTACGGTGGTGCAGTGTTCACCAAACCATTAGACTGTATTTGAAAAACCCTCAAATTTTAGATGAAGAGAATAGGGTTGCATCAAGTTGCCAATCCTAGAAAAACATCCACTAACATTTGGATAACCAAGGAGGATGATTCCCTCAGCATCACATAGCATCATTAACTTACTCTTTCAAAATAAGCAGAAAAGGACCTCTGAAATTGTTGTCCAGTTTCCTCAACACATAAAAGGGACAAAAACCAGAGAAGACGTGACTGACTTTACTGATTTAAAGTCTTGATTAAATTGCACAAATGAGACCAAGACAGAATGGATTATGAATTCTAAACTTAGGGCATTACTCTGTCAACCACAAGGCAATGGGCCTGCTCCAGGTTTTAGGCTTGGGGCTAGAGCCAAAAAGGCCAGTGGGGCAAGGAAGAAACATCTGAGATGTCCCCATCCCTATTTGGCACTAGGCTTTCAGTAGAAAGATATGGGTAAGAAGGCCTTAAACTGACTTTATATATCCTCAATTGACAGCCTACATAAGAGTTTCCAATTTTAAGAAACATGTATTGAACCTATACTTCTACTAAACTCTGCACTAGCCATGTTAGACACAGTAGTTCAATACAATTCTACAATATCAGCTTTCTCATCTGTAAAGTCACAACTGAGCAAGTTATTTCATCTCCCAGAAGCTTGGCCATGCACTTCTGGGAGTCAGACCGACCAGGTAGGTGTGGGTAGTGGCTAACATGTATCGGCTGTGTGTCGTTGGCCCATCAGTTGACCTCGTGGAACCTCAGCTTTTCACAATAGGTGGTTGTAGGGATTAAATGAAAGACCATGTGGAAAGAACTTAGAATTAGGCTTCTGATACACTAGAGACTTAATGAACATGAGTTCCTTCCCTCCCATTCCACATCCAGTGCTCCTGAGAGCTGTGGTGCAGTCAGGTGAAGGTAACTGAGGCTACCTTGAGTAAGAGCAGACTTTTCTATCTTGAGTCCACTCTAAGTGGTCAGAACCTGAGTAGCACTAAACATATACCTGTTGACTGACTGGCTGATATTGGGTGTTGTGGAAGGAGCACATAGCACTGGGAGCCAGGAGGCCTGGGTGGGAGCTCTGGCTCCTACCCTAGCTTGCTGAATGGTCTTGACCTCTCTGGGCCTCAGTTTTCTCATCTGTAAAACAAGGGGAATAGATCAGACATTCTGATTCTAATCTGTTCACATCATTACGATATGCTGGGCCTTCCCAAGCCCCTCTGCCAGGGTCCTGGGCTGCAAGGGGAATTTAGTGCCTAGACACTTTCCGCAGCTGATTTCCTAGCTTATGTCTAGCTGGCTTTAGAATCATTCTGCAACATTACTTGCCTACACATATAAGCAACTACTTCTATGTCTTAATGCCTTCTTTTCTTGTCCTTCTCTTTGGATAAGAAACTGGACCAGGAATAATGTAGCTTCATGTTCTGTAAAACAGCCAAAATTGTAAAACTGGGAATTAATTCAACCAGCAACTGGGACTGCTGTAGGAAACAGCAAAGCCACCTTCAAGCACTGGGAACAAGGACACGTTTTGAAGGTAGGGAGGCACTATGAGGGGCTCTCCTTTGGTGAATGTGCACTGGCCACTGCAGGCCATTGGGTGAAGTTGCTGACTTGTGCCTAAGCCTCACAGGATATTGGAGGTGAAGGTCCAATTTACAAAAGATAGATGGATCCAGAGAAGATGGATGAGGACAGATGGAGAAACAAAAGAGGTAGACAAGAGGAACTATTAAACTCTCTATTAAGTGGAAATACAAGAGTGCTAAATATTTATGTCTCTGAATAAAGGAGGAAGCAATGGGCAAAAAGAAATGAAGGGGTGACTGAGAACCCCTCAAAATGTGCGCTAGTCAGTCTGAAGGATAAATATGTCAAAATTCAGAACTACATTGCCCAATACAAGATTCCTGGTCAGTGTATTCCAGTAGAAAGGCAATTGCATTACAAGCTAAGAGAGAACTCCAGGAGTAAGGACCCATCATAAAAGGTGCTTCCTGATACCAGTTCTCCTGCTAGAGCACGTAACTCTCTAAAAAAGAGAGCTGGTACTGCAGGCAAGGGCAAAGAGCTGATTTAAATCATCTCAAACCAGTTCCCCAGAGGGGATGACCCAGAATTAACTAGGTTTCAAAAAAAAAAAAAGGTTTCAGGTATCTTATATTTGTAACAAATCTCTAGATAGGATCAACATTTCCACAAGGACTGAATCAGTCTATGAGAGAAATGTCTTTCTTGAAAATACCTCAGGAGTTAGTATGCCAGGACCCTCAAGCTTTCCCCTGTAGCACACACCCTGGTTGTGCTACTGAACACAGGGCAAAAGAGTGGTTTCAGAAGAGATCGTTTCAATTAGCAGGTTCTATCCCTGACCTACGAAGGCAAAGAATCAGTTGCACACCAGCAGTAGGGAGACTAAATAGAAAGGAACTGAAGTTATGTTGCTGTTAGAGAACTAGAAAGAGGAAGCTTCCTACCAGTACTGGGTTTGGGTTGTGGCCACATGACAAAACTCATAATTGGGCAGCTCCTTAAAGAAGAAAGAATCACCTAGAGCAGAACCCACCTGTGTTGGATGGAGTAAAGCCTGGCAAGGAGGGGCTGTTGAGGCCGGGGAGCAACACAGGAGGAATGCCCTGGAGCGCTGGATACGCTGTAGGAAGGTTAAGAGCCTGAAGAGGGGCATTGTCAAACATCCCTTGCTGCTGAGCTGCCAGTCCGAGGACCTCATTGGCCTTTTTTATCCGGTCCAACTCTTGTTGAGCCATCAACTGACGTACAGTGGCTGGGTCAAAGTATTCTTTCTCCTTGTCCAACTGGCTTCCAATAGTGTCTTTAACTTTGGAGATATGCTGTTGGGAAAAGATATGGTCACGTACAGACAGCCGAGCGCTGTACTTGATGCCACACAAAGTGCACTCTGTTTTGGGTCCCTCATAACTTGTTTGGTTTATACCAAAATGCTTGGCCATGCTTAACTTAGACTTCTTTTCCTTTGCCCGGGCATTCTGGAACCAGACCTGAACGACTCTCTTTGGCAGTCCAATGTCATTGCCCAGGACCTCACACTCTAGCATGGTGGGCGTCCTGTAGTCATTAAAGCATGACTTGAGGACCTTTAGCTGCAGATTGGTCATTTGAGTGCGAAAACGTTTCTGCCCAGGCCTATCCCCGCTATCTCCAGATTTGCCTGTTGACCCGCTTGCACCAGGACTCGGGGAGCAGGGATCTGCAAGGCTTGAGGTTTCACTGTAGTCCACTGTGCCTTCGTTGTCATATTCCTTGCTGTAGAAGCTCGGGGCTGGGCTGACCAGACCCGATGACAACCGATCTTCATACTCAGACATTGCCATCATGGCCACTTTGGTCAACCCTTCATTGGGTGCTGAAGAAGATTTGGTTTCAGTTGCTATTCCTGTCGCACTGTCGTTATCTGCATTGCCCTCATCTCCAGTGGTGGTATCTGTGATTGCCGTGTTGACAGAGGAACAGTCGTCATTGTCCAGCTTAGTTTGGTCAAAGTTTAGATTAACGGAGGACATGGAGGGGCTTTCAAAGTCTTCAATCCCTTCCACTTTGATGGAGGAAGGGCTAAGAAGAGTTCTGGGAGATAACTCCATGGTTTTACTCACAGGCGAGAGGGGAACACCCTGACCATCACTACTGCTTGGGGGTAGGTGGGAAAAGTTAGTTCCATCAAAAATATCTCCTTTCATCTGGAGTCCCCCATCACAGTCTAACAGCATTGCAGACAGAGTTAGGTTGTAGCCAGCTCTCTTGGCTTCATGCCAGTGACGAGACCGTATGTGAGCCTCCAGGGCAGTCTTGGCTTTGAAAAGCGCTCTGCAAAAAGGGCATCTCCTGTGGGCCTGGGCTGGACCTACAGCCCGAAACTGTCCTTTCCTTTCTCGAGCTCGGGTATTCTGAAACCAAACTTGGACCACACGTTTCTTCAGGCCCACCTCATGAGCAATGTGATCCAACATCTTTCGAGTTGGATTGGAGTCCAGTAGATATTTTTGGTAGAGAATTTCTAGCTGCTCTGGTGTAATGGTTGTTCTCAAACGCTTGTCTCTCTGAGGTTCTTCTCCTCCTGTCCCACTGTCATTTTCACCAGGGCTTGCACTGGCCTTTTCTTCCAGCTTCCTCTTCAGAGTGTTCATTGTGGAGGTTGGAGTTGAAGGAGAAGTGGCTGAGCTTGCTGGAATCTGAGGTATGGCCCCCGAGAGCAGCTGGCTGGCCAGGAGTGGGTTACTAGGGTCAAAGAGCATGAAAGGCATATCCAGTGACCTGTCCAAAAACTGGGGGTGGATGAACTGGTTCTGTGCACTCAGAAAGTGAAGTTGCTGATGTTCTTGCCAGTGCTCAAATGATGGAAATGCCAATTTACACTGGTCACACTGGTAGGGGATTAGCTGAGGAGGTAGGTTTGCCAACTGTTGAGGAGTTGACGTGTGGAGGGGCTTGAGGGGAAGGTGGGAGAGCTGGGAAGGACTAGGACTCGACTGTGGTAAGGGGCACTGAGGAGGGGGCGCTTGTGGAGGTGGCTGTGGTAATGAAGGGGGAGAAGCCAGCTGTGGGAGCTTTTGTTGGGATGCGTTTGTCTTCTGCTCAGGCTGGTCTTGCTGCTGTAGCTCTTGCTTTGGTTGCCCTTGCTTCTCTTGGGTTTGGTTTGGCTGTGCACTGGGAGGTTCAGCCTGCTTTGGTTTCTCATCAGTTGCTTCTGTTTTTGAACTGAAAGTGGACAATTCGTCAGCCTCTGCTGTAAGCTGCAAGAAGGCAGAGGAAGCTGTATTGGCTGATGGAGCTGGGGCACTGTAAGCCTGTGAGGGCATTGGGGTGCTGCAGGAAGAGCTGGTGGGAGTCAGGATTTCCATGGCATCCATGGAATCCTCATTTTGGCTGTCATCCTGCCCCTCGTCATCTTCATCCTTGTAACACAGCTTCTTCTGGTGCTTGATGAGATCAAAGATGCGCTGAAACACCAGGCTACATTTTTTGCACTGGTAGTTTAAGTTGCTGGTTCGAATATATCTATCATTAGTAAGCTCACGCCGCTCTCCATCTTTGCCCTCTCCCTGATTCTCATAATTTTTCCTGGCCTTCTGTCGGGCATTTTGAAACCACACCACTATGACTCGGGTTGGAAGGTTCAGTAAATTAGAGAGTTGCTCAAATTCATCATCCTTTGGGTAAGCATTGGCATCAAAAAAGTCCTGCAGGACCCTCAGCTGGTAGTCAGTAAACCTTGTTCTTGAAGACCTCTTGCTTCCCCAGTACTCCTGCTTCTGAGGTTCTGGTGACGGGGGCCGGGAGTCAATCTTCAGCTCCTCCAGACTGGTGATGGGAGGATTGCTGAAGTTGTAAGGGGAGTCCTTGTTACGCTGCCGCTCTTTGAAGAGAGTATTTCTGAACCAGTGCTTGATCACTTTCTGGGGCAACCCAGACTTGTCTGCCATCTCTTTGATCTGTTCTTCACTGGGGGAGTTGTTAATATCAAAATATTGGCGCAGGACTCGGAGCTGGTCATCCGTGATCCTGGTTCGAGGCCTCTTATTCTGCTGTTGGAGCAGGCTTGGATTGAGCTGATGCTGGTACAGCTGGGCCAGGTCTGCAGGCAGAGGTTCCACAGGTCCAAGTTGAGGTGGCAGCTGAGCCGGTAAGGTCTGTAGTGGCATCGTCTGCATCATCAGTGGTGAGAAGATGGGCAGCTCCATTGGCATGGAGAGCTGGGTGAGTGGAACAGATGGCTGGGCTGGTGCAATCGTAGGAGACGTGATGGGTGGGGCTGAAGCAGGAATGGCTGGCGTGGAAGCTGGCTGAGGTGGTGCTGCAGGAAGAGGAGGAGGAGGAGGAGGGGGTGGAGGTGGAGGGGGTGGTGGCTCTGGGGTCTGGGGCCTCAGGGGGTAGAGTTTATCATAGTGCTCTCTGTACTGTTTGGCAAACCTCTCCAGCTGTTTAAAGGGAAAGTAATTTTGGTGAACATGCTCTTGATGACTCTTTAAAATCAAGATGTTAGAAAACAACTTGCCACAGGAATCACACTCAAGCTTTTCCAAATTCTCTCCTGGCTCCGTCTTCCCATTCTTCTTCTGTACCTTCTGTTTGTTCTCATTGTACTGAATGACCAGCTCAAAGCCAAAGTTCTCCAGCAATGCCTTGGTGGCATTCCCTCTGGCATCTGAGGCAATGCGCGGAGGGAGCATGGAAGGCTCAGAACTACTCCCTAGTGCCAACTCCTTCTTCTCTTTGGCCTTCACGGCATCTGGCAGTGATTCCTTTGGTCCTGGGTTGCCTTCTCCCCCCTCGGCACCGTCCCTCTCTCTCTGGCTTTCTTTCTCCTTTTCTTTGATGACTGATTTGTTTTTCTTCTCGGGGTGTTGTTGACTTGGCTGAAGAAGGGCAGAGTGACTCTGGGACAGAGAGAGCTGGCTCTGCTGTTGCTGCAGGATTTGCTGGTGGCTTTGCTGTGGGATCTGAACCTGAGCCTTTAAATCTTCCAGTAGGCCTGGGCCTGTCCCAGTCAGTGTCAACGCCCCGCTGGTCACGGGCAAGCTTACCTCGGGGTTGAGCTGGAACTCAGCACTGGGGATGTAGAAGGGGAAGAGGAGATGCTGTTGCTGCTGCAGCTGCAGCAAGGTCTCAGTGGTCATGGGGAAGTGAGGAAGGAGGGTGGGGTTGAACAGCTGAGACTGGATCAGGGCTGCCTGCTGCTGCAGCTCTTGCTGCAAGTGAGCTTGAACTTGGGCCTGGGCCTGGGCCAGTGTCTGTGCTTGTTGCTGCTGCTGTTGCTGTTGTTGTTGCTGCTGCCTGGAGGCAATCATATCTGCCAGCTTCTTCCGATTGGCCTCCTTGGGCTCTGAAGGGGAAGTAATATTTGCACCGATGGGATTCCCAAGGGGCGGCATACCTACACTTTCAGTGGGGACTTGGCTCAGTAAGTTGGAACTTGGAGCAATGCCAGCACCGCTTGGATTGGTGGTGGTAAAGGTGTTACTGCTGCTGGTACTCACAGGACTTGGGGTGGAAGAACTCAGAGAGACACTGGTGGTGTTCCCAGTCCCGCTGCTACTGCCACTTGCAGCCTCCAGCTTGGCTGCCCGGGCCTTGGTTTGATGCAAAACAGACCTCATATGGATCTCCAAAGTGGAACTCTGGCTATAGGCCACATTACAGGTGTTGCACTTAAAAGGTTTGTTGTCTGGGCTGCTGGTGGGTTCTGGCTGACCAGTTGCCGATTCTTGAAGGGCTCTCTTTAATTTATGCAAGTGGGAAACAGAATTGTAGTGCACTAACAGGATGTTCTTTTGAGTGAAAGATTCCTTGCAGACGGTACATTTGTAAGGGCGAGAAGGGTCTAGAAATTTTTCCATGGTAAAGTTGGGGCCTTTTCTGAAAGGTAGAGCTCTCTTTGGCTCTGAGCCTGAGTCTTCTTGTACTGACCCAGAGTCACTGCCAGTGGGGCTCTGTTTATCTTCCAAGTCACTCTCTTCTTCCTTGTCTTCCTCAACTATTATGGTGTGGTCCTCAGCCAGGGTGGGGTCTCCCATTGCCAGGAGGTCCCCGTTGACCAGAAGGCCACCATAAAGCTGCTGGATGTCAGCCTCACTCAACTCCAGGTGGCTCGTCTCGAGGTGTTTCTTCAGAGCCTGGAAAGTTCGGAAACTGCGCTGGCAAAGACAGCACATGGTGGCAGCTCTGATCACATGGTACTGAGAATGGAGCTGCAACTTTTCAATGGTCTTAAATGCCAGGCTGCACTGATTACAGCGGTACTTGTACACGTGGCGATCTGACACGGGCAGCTGAGGTCTCTTGGTGTGAACTTCACTGAAGTGTGTCTGAAGGGCAGCAGAAGTTTTGAAAACCTGGTTGCACCCCTTCTTCCAGCAGAGGAAGCCTGAGTCTTCCCTCACAGAGCCTGGGTCAGCAGGAGATGGTTTCAAATCTCCACTGTGCTCTGTACTCACTGAAGGCAAGATGTTCTTTCCCAGATCCTCTGAGGTTTCTGTAAAAAAACATCAAGCCCAAAGATAAAGAAGGCTTTGTTTCAAGGACAGCACCCAGAGTGAGCTGTCTACCTGGTGAGGACTCACTAACAGAATCTGATGATGAGGGAAATACCCAACCTGAAGGACAGAATCTCTCCACAGATCCCCCAGTATTATATATTATAAATAGGGAGCACAGGAACAGAGATGAATAAAAATACAGAAAGTTTCAACTCTTAATAGGTCTATATCACAGATCTGAAAGTCTTAACAATATTTAGTTGCTTGACTCAGAATCCTCAATTTCTCAAGAGCTGGCTCGAAAGGTGCCTGATCTTAGACTGGATTCCCCTCTTACTTTTATGTCTTTTATGTGTTAAGGATTTAGCACAGTGGATCTGAACTGTAGAATATGTGAATTACTGCTGTCCTAACTAGTGGGGAATTTATAAGAACTGCTGTCCACTGTGCTATACGAAATATACATATTTTTAGGCATTTAATAATGTGGCTGTCATCTCTAAACAACATGCAAGTGGCCAATTATTAAAGTACATTAAAATATTTTTTCTACATTGAGATCATCACACCTGTAAATACCCGACAATTAACAAGGGAGGAGGTGGGGCAGTCATTCGGCTTAATGCTTCCCAACTTAAATCTCAGGTGATTACAAGAGGTGAAAGGGGCAAGAGAGCCTCTGTGCCTCATAATGGAGGCCTACTGATCCATCTAAGTAGGTACCACTGTGTGGGCACCAACAATAGCAGAATGCATGTTGACAACAGGGTTCTTTCCAAATGTTGCACCTAAGACAATTCCAGAAGACTTAGAGAAGAACTCTGTGTAGAGGTAGCTCCTAGAAGACAACTAATCCTGTGACCCCCACATGTTTCACAAGACCCCGTTAATTACATCCTTAGAGATGGAGTGTTCAACAGCTTAGGGTGGTGGTGCTGTGGGCCTGACTTGAGTCTCTTTTTATTTACTCCCTCACTCTATAGTCCACAGGGACATGTGGTCCATACCAAAATGCTGCTGGTTCTCACACTGATTTTCTCTCATTTTGAAACCATATGAATAATATACAAATACAAACCAAGAGCTGGAGTGTAAAGTAGCTGATAATAGTGCCCCTCATCTCCTGATCAGCTACATTCAGCTTGGGAGTACTGTAAAAGAATTCTTGGCACCTTTTCTCTGGGAAAATTTTGGCTCAAGGTTTCAATTTGATTTCTATTCCCAGGGATCAAGAATAGCCATACTAACCAGGCTGCTTTCCTGCCTCTTCCAAATTGGAATTCCCATCTCGATCTGGAACGGCTGCTGGGAGGAACATGCTGCTGGGCATCACCATCTCAGGAGTGGTCACCTAAGGAGTGAGAGGCAGAGAAACAAGGAGAGTCCAATGGAGAAGAAAGAGAGACAAAGTAGGGAAATGTTTAAAAATTATTTAATAAGCAAAATTAGCCTTCACCAGTGTAAAGCCAGAGGTGTCACTTTTCATAGCTTGCTGAAGATTCATGTTTATTAGACAAAGCTCACATCAGTCAAAAGTGTTTCTACGGTTACATTCTGGACATAATTAGCAGTGCACACTTGAAGATAATCTTATTATTAATATTTTTCCTTTATGCAGAATTTTGACTTTGATCACTGACAATGTTTTGTCATGGGCTGTGAAACTTCTTGTGCAACCAATTAGGTAGATAAGTTGAAAGGCCCACCTTAAGCTGCTGAAAACATAATAAGGGCCCTAATTAAATCATACCTAGTAAAGTACACTGTAATCTTGAAGCAGGGAGCATTGTAGTACTGTTTTTAAAATGTATTCAGGCAGGAAGAGGAGGGGGATAAGCATGAAGGAAAGGGTAAGAATAAGAAGAGAACAAAGGAAAGGCTAAGGACATGCAGACACACTGGCAGATTTTCTAGGAAACAACGTTTTGTATGTAACCCTTTACAAGCTGACATCAAGAGCAAACAAGCATTCCCTGTAACTCACGTAAGCCAGGATTTCTCCTGGAGTCCTTGCCTGAGGTATACAACATCAGAGGGCACCTCTGGCCAGTGTCCTGGCCAGAGTGGGCACTCCACATAGCAGCCACATAGCAGCCTACAAGAGGAGAGCCCCATCTTGACCATATCCATTGTTCCCTAATACAGCAATTCCAGGATTAGCCTGGATCAAAAGAAGTACAGTTTTAGGTCAAATCCTCAGTCATTTCTCCAGTCCTCCTTGCCATCTGGCCAGAAACTTGTCCAAACAAGTTACTGTTTGCTCTAGGTTAATGTGATAAGTATCCCTCAATGCAAGGATAAAAAGTTCGTAGTTTAAGAAGAAGCAATATCCCTTTGCCTACTATGGGGTAAGAAGGTAGGTGGGGGTGATATTCTCAAGTAAATTAGAAATCATCATTTGATGACAGCCTGAAATGGACTGACTTATAGGTTGCAGGGACAGAAACTACAGCCACCACTAACTTTTCTACTTGGTGCCCAGCCCCACTTGGAGACATTATTTTCCCATCAAACACAATTTTACTGCAATAACATCTTTACTCGCTATTCTAAGGATTGGAACAACTAGATTTCTGTTCAAAATTAGATCCTATCTTAAATTACTATTAATTTTTAATGGTTTGGAGATCCTGGCCTTGCTTAGAGGAGCTGCTGACATGTTCACTAGACTTCTCACCGATAGGTTCAATTTCCTGGAAGAAACCTGGACAACTGCCTCCATCGACACCAAAAAGGTAACTCCCCGCCTTGTATAGACGTGTTCAAATAATTTCAGCAACCCAGATGCCTATAGTTGCAAAAATGAAGCAACAAGCTTCTGACAAATGCTGGGTTTCCACAGAGCAGGTGTGTGACAGGTGAATGTGTGTGACATAGCATCCCTGCTCTTCCTGACATCTGCACCCTCACACAAAGCTTGGTGGCAGCTGGTTAAGGCTAGCTGTTGATGAATCGTTAGGAATGGAGCAGAGATTGCCAAACTCATTCCATCTATTTTCTTTTTAATAGAAAGCATTTCTGACCAGTGTGGTTGGGGAGTCCAGTGGGAATCCAAGAAGTGAAAGGTCAACGATTAATTTATAGTCCTCAGCCGAGGGGGAGCACAAATGGTTGGGGGCAAGAAGGGGAAAACTGGAGAGGAAAAAAAGATCCCCCCCACCTCCTTCTCAGTTGTAGCTGCAGGATCAGTCCTTTTGTGGGATCTTTAGGAATTATGAAAAATGAATCAGGAGATATGGAAAAAAAAAAAGCCCTACAGAGTAAAAAAGAATAAAATTATCTAACACCTCAGCTGCACATCATTATAGAAAACTGTGGGCTTTTTATACGCATTACAGTAAGGTAGACATTCCCTCTAACCGACTCAGTAAGACGGATCAGTAATTGTTTTCATACAGTTTAATTAGAAAAACTCAGATGGCTATGAATAATAATGGAAAAGAGAGACTTTTGCACTTGAAAGGTTGAAGTCAATCAAGTGTGAATGACGGCAAAAAAGAAAAAAAAAAAAAAAAGACACCAATTCATCAGCCCTCTGTTGTCTCGCTGCGACTTTAATCATAATTCCTGATTGGGATTCAAGAAGGCAGTAAGCAGCGGTTCTTTGTCTGCCTTCACCTTCCATCAATTAACTCTCTCCGAAATATAATCATCAACCTCACATGCTCCTCTGCATCTTAATCTGGGCCTCCAAACCTGTAAGTCTTGCCCTGTATGTGTTTAAGTAATTACTTTTTATCTACCTGCATCTTCTTAGGTATAGTTTACACCATCTCTCCCTGAGTGGGAAAAAATGATTTGGTATATGAAATTTAACGGGCAAGAAATTCCCAGGAGGTGAAGAGACTCCCTTAAAGGGAAGCCTAAGAATCCAGAAATTCTGGTGGGGTATATCTGCGCATGTGTCTAAACAGGTTAACAATGGAAGCTGGCTTGTGGCATGGACTACTCGAGGACCCCATGTCAGTTCTCAGACACTAATGCCTGTTTTCATTCCTCCTTCTTCCACCAGTTTTCAAAGCTTTTCACACAAATCTTGCATGAATTTTCCTAAAGTGCCATAAATATAATCCAGCCAAGAGAGCTCAATGAAGAAAAGGATAGGTGGCCAAAGGTGAAGGAGATCCTTCAACAGTTGCCTTGGCATCCCCATTATTTCCCAATTATATCTTTCCACCAAACTGCACGGAAGGTTCAGAGTGTGCCATCCACAGTCTCTGATGAACAGCTGAAACGCAGGGAAAGAAAATCACTCAACTGTGCTCGGCCCAGTTCTTCAAAGGCCTTCTCTTTCACTAGAAGCACTGGAGTACATATGTGCGTGAGAGACTAAAACAGGGCTACATCATAACCAGAACCATCACAAGTGTGCCCAAACCTCAGACCCTCAAATAACTGGATCCCATCACCAGCTCCCGTGCACAAAGATGCACACACGCATATTCTCTGTCTACCCCCTACCTCCATCAAAAAAATCAAAGCCAAAAGTTTTGAGGTTTGGCCAGATGACAGTACACAGCTGGCCTAAACACCTACACTTACTACATTGACTATTCTATCCACTAGAATCCATTAGGTTGATTCTTCTAATAATCTGTACACCTGTAAACACTGAACACATTGTGTCCCCCACACTCTACTTGCTCTTGTATTGAGGGGACCTAAGAATATTAAAACAGACTTTTAATAAAAAGTAAAACAAAGAATTTTCTGGTTAAGAACATTCATCTCTTAGAGCCACTGTTTCCTCAGCATTTTGCATCTATGAAGATCGGTCTCAGCTATGCAAAGAGCAGTTCCATGGCAATCTTCTAGGACACTTCGTGTGCCCCTCCCATTCCTTCTGAGCCAGGTCAACTGCATCCCTCTCCAGTGTATGCAGAGCTGATCGAAATCTAGCAAGAAAACCATCAGCTGAGTTGGGATGCTGAAAGTCTAGAAACAATGGCTCTAACATTGTCTTAATGAGTAAACACGTCTCATGTATTAACAACAGAAATGATGGAGTTCTGCTCCAATGCAGAAAATCCTTTAGTTTAAACAATTCTCATAAATAACAATAGAAATAGAGGAGCTCCCCACTGATGCTGAAACTCTTCAAACTTAATTCCCAAACAACTTAGCTGTTGAGAAGGAAGAGCCTGGAGTGACTCTGCTCATGCATTCATCTGATCACCATTCGCTGAACACTGAACTCCTGTGCTGCATGCTTGTGAGATACAGAGAGCACACGATCCCTGTCCCCAAGAAGCTTACAATTCAGAATAATCAATCTTTTAGAGCTTGTGAACTCCGTAGAAAATTTGATGAAAGTTGCATTCCCCCAGAAAAATACTTTCACACATAGAGTACTGCAGATAACCTCAGGGAATTCACAGGCTCCCTAGAGAGAAATCCAGGGACTCAAGTTAATAGCCTTTGTCCTACTAAGAGAGGTGACATAGGCTATTTTAAGTATCTAGCTCCTGCCTTCTCCTAGCTTGGTTCATTATTTTGGATTATGATTCAAGTTAATGTCTTTCAAGATTCTTATTCAGTGAGTGTACCCTAGAGCCCCAAGGACATACCTTATAGAACCCAGAGTCCTAAATGTGGGCCTGATCCCCACTATGATACTTGGGAGGGGCCTCAGATGTATATTCTTTCTCAGTAGAAGGACTTAGAAGCCCTCCCCACTGACCTCTCTTCTGGGGCTGGGTGTGAAATGGCCAAACAGAACATCCTATACAGCCAAGAGGCACACTTTGCTAATTAAAGACATTATGGGACTATTTGTGCAAATTCACCTCTCAAGACCACTCTCAGACAGGCTGGCCTACCTAGGTTATATCAATGCAACCAACATGTTCTATGTGGTGAAAGGAAAGGTCTTTTCTTAGGAAAAGTGTGGATCTGGCTTCTCTGAGACCCTTATCCCTATAGCCTTGGCACTGCTCAACTAAGTAGGGCTTCTTTTTGAAACGTTCATGATTCTAAGTGAAACTAGACTTGTCAAGACTTAAGACTCTGAAGGAAGCCTCAAATCCCTCATTTTTCAGTGAAGATCAATAGAAGAACCTCAGACAGTGAAGAAGAGGGGAGGCCTTAGGAATTCTCCCCTGGCACACACTTGGCCTACCAGTCTCTACATTTTTGTGAATGAGGTTCTGTTGCTATCTCAAAAATGTGGGCATGAAGTTAAAACCTAACTGCTTCCAGGACTGAGCATTCTACCTAGTAGTGTATCAAAAGCTGACTGCCCAGTGAGTTTGCCTGCTCACTTCCTCTTCGTCCTTAGACGTTCACTGGGGCTGCTCCCTGGCCTCTACTCCTCTGCAGCTAACTAACCAGGGCAGCTCTTGGCAGAAGAGCTTCAAGGTTTCCCTCCCCCCCCCCCCCCTTTCAGCAAATGTGCTAGGCTGGTCACAGGTTCGTGGCGTCTGAGGGCTTACTGTTGTCTCTAAAACGTCTTCTCGAGGTTGCCTATCCATTCGTTTCATATTTTGAACATAAAACCCACTAGTAAAAACTGCAGAGCCATGTTAACATTCATCTGGGCCAGAAAAAAATGTAGCCCCAAACCAAATTTTTAAAACTGGGAGTGAGGAAGACCAAAAAAGAATATGGGTGAGAGAACAGGGAACACATGAGCAGTCTCTCACACACATACACATACACACACACACGCAGAAGAGAGAGCTGAGGAGGAGAATGAATTGGAGAGAAAAGCTTCATTAGACTCAGAGAGGAAAGCAGTGGCAGTATACCAAGGTCACATCTAATTTAGACCATCTAATTGGCAAACAGGGCTCCAAATGGCTATCATCTCACAGGGCTTGGATTAATGAAGCCCGATTATTTTCATTACCTTCCTCTGAGATGGAGACAAAGTGAGATAGCAGGTACCAGGCGGGTGCAACAGCCTGAGGGCCAGTGGCCACCAGAGAGCCCCAGTGGGGGGAGGGGTGAGAGCAAGACAGCCAGCCTGTCCCAGAGACACACAGACACACATGTAGCACAGAGGCAGAGAAATGACTGAAAAATCACAGAAGACAAACTATTGCTCCCTAAAGAGAGATACAGAGGAAACTGCAGGCAGTGAGGGCCAGGAGCAGGAAGAGCAGTCTGTGCACACACATACACAATATTAACCAGCAAGAGGAAAAAGACAAAGGGCTAGCGAAAAAGGTGTTCCAGGGCTGCTCAGGAAGCAATCCCCATCTTCATTTTGAGGCCATATTTTGTTAAGTAATCTAAGAACAAAGACTATTTCCCCAAATTAATGCTCTAGGATCCCAGTAGTATGTCCCGTCACTTAAAAAGATAGTGATCAATTAGAGCAATTTAAGAGTATTGAGATGTCATGGTAGGTGGACTTCCCCATTTTTACCTAGGGGTCACAAACATGTTCCCAACCCCTGTACCCTCCCTCCCCAAAAGATTGGGAAGTTAAGACCAAAAAGTAGCAGTTTCTACATCACCACTGATTTGAAATCTCCAGCTTCTGTGTAAATAGACCAGACTCAGTTATATGAAACTTGACATTGGGGGTGGGCTTCCAGCCAGGCCTGGAGGGGCACTTGTCTCATCTCTCTTTAAGCTTTACAGATTTCTTTCATATGACGTGTGTAAAGACACCATTTGGAGCTCTGTTTCCAACAGGTCAAACAGAATGAAGTGCCGTGGGTGCCGTTTCCACAGTGGAGGGCCAGAGCTGCAACTGCTCCCAGTAGAGAATATTTTTTAAGCCCCCTCATCTGTAAAAGGAAGGGGGCCCATGGAAGACACAGATATGAGATGCAGAGCATAAGCAAGCAGCCATCACCATAGTAACAGACATATTAGACACTGCAGGTTCCTGAAAGCTGTCTGATAAGGTATTATTAAATGAAGCCTCCTCAAAACACTCTCCATTTACAACTGAACGGAAAGACATTGTGTAGAAAGTAATCTCTTTCCGTTCATCAGGGCGGAATTTACTTTTAGAGGGACCAAAACCCAATTCAAGCTAGATCCTGAGAACTTGGACTCAGACAGCAAATAATATTTACCAGAATTTATAGCTTTAGACACTCTGGACACACCCAGGTCTGCCAGGAATTTTCTTTTTGGTTGATTTTGCCAGCTTTTCCTATTCTGCAGCCAAACACTACCTCTGATGAGGAAGTTGTCACTCCGCTCACTGCCATTCATTTAGCCACTCAGGGACAAAGCAGACATAACTTTCTCCTCTTGGAGGATGAATAACTGTGGACTGGCTATTTCTTAATGATATTGTTTAGAAAATGGAGGTTCAATTTGAGGGGCATTTCTCATCCTCCCGTTTGCAGAGCTCCCTCTCCAGTTAGCCAGGAGTAAACAGAGATATAGTCAGAAAGCCTAACCAATACTTTTCCATGGCCAATTTTCTAATAAAATTACACTAAAACACCCTCTAGGTGCATGATTTTAACCACCGTTCATTATAATCACTTAGTTGTAAAATAGCTGCAAATTCTGTTTTAATACCAAACTTCTCAGAGAAAAGATACTACCATCTGTTTTGATTTGTCAGCTGCACAGACCAGGATCAGGATTCCAGTCCTCAAGAGAATTCCAGCCTCACCCTGTGATATGGTTACAAATTTCCCCCTAACCCTGGATGCTCATCTTTTACTGCTAAATTAAAGGGTCTACATGGAAATGCATTATTTGGCTCAATGCAAACCATCCTCACGACTTGAAAAACCAACTCAATACCAACAGCCCAGCACTGACTCCATCTTCCTATGCAAATAAATAAATAAGAGAGTACAAAATCACCCTAACATGCACTTTTATGCAAAGAATAAAAAACCCTTATTACAATTTATGTTTCCTACAACTTTCAACTTATTCCTGAAGCCACTAACATTCTCTTGTTGCTAACAGATCAACTTCCTATAACCAGCACATTCCCCACAATTTGCACACTTCACAGAAACATTTGGAAAGCATCTCCATTGTCTGCTGTGGAAAGACGAGGCAGGCAGGGGTTCCTATGCAAAATGCCAAACATAGGACCTTTAGGGAAAATGTTTCTCCTACATAATTATGCTGCCAGGGATTCTTCTAGAACAACATTTCTTAACCAAGTTCCATAGATTAACTTCAGGGTATCCTTATGCTCCCCGGCATTAAATGCACACTTTTGTATACGCAGAATACTTGATGGAAGTCTGTAAGAGTGGCTGTCAAACTTTAGCGTGCACAGAATAACTTAGCATGGCTGTTACACAGCTTTCATCAGAGTATCCAAAAGGTTGAGAATCACTTACTTGAGAAGATGCTAGTTAGTGGGTTAACTCCCAGAAGTATCTTAAGATTATTTCTGGGAGTTACACCATTAGCATTCTGTCCCTGGAGACTTTGTTGGCAGATGAAGAAGATTCATAATGATCACCAGACTCACTACGTTACATGTGCTTTACTACTGCTATTGTAAAAAAAAATGACAAACAACAGATATTTAAAACATAATTTATGCTGTAGTCCCTAGGGATGAAGAAATGAAGTGTTGTACTGTCTATTACAAATCAGTCATGCAAATTACTACTGGCCCAGAGTTCCTAGAGTAGATTTATATTAAACAGAAAAAATAATCACCTGAGCCAAAGAAAAATGTAGTTAGGTATTATTGATAGTGTCTCCTTCCCCGCACCTCTTTCTGCTACTTCAGGCTACCACGGTTCCAGCAGACTAGGTGATGGAAAGTATGACGAGGCCTGGGAAAATCCCCCTTGTTGAGTTATTTCCAAGCTTGGTGACAATGCTGAGGAAACCAAATTTATAGAAACCCACCTGTCCACTTACAGAATCTTTAAACATTGTTCACCAGTCTATTTGAAAATATCCATGGAAAGTGAATTTATAGCCTGAAAGATCTCTGAAATGAAACTCATGCTGGGTCACCTCTGAGTTTCCCACTGGCTGCTAGAGTTCTCTTGATGCATCATCAATTACATGCTACTCACGACTAAACATCACTTACAACAATATTCATTAATTTTGCATAACCAAATGGAATAGGATATACCTAAAGGTTATATTTCTGTGACCTGCAGTTACAATGTAGTATTCTGAACAAACTACCTCTCTGGCAATCTTTGCCTGAAAAGGCAATCAAATTAACTTCTTATTACTTCACTTTTGAAATAATGCTAAGTTAGAGGTAAGAATACATCTCTTTGGTGGTTTTTCTTTTCACAAAAAGGAGAGGACTCTCACAGCAGCCCCAGCACAAATCAAAAGTGAGATGTTAGTATCATCTGTGGTATTTAGAAGAGTTTTCGCATTAAGATTAGATTTAAATCTTTATGCTAACCTTGTGGGCCATGTTGCAGTGGTCGTTTAGAGCCATGCTTTCAAAACCTGCCGGTGTAGCAACACCATGTTCAAAACACAAAACCCACATTCATGAATCAACACGTTATATTCAATTGACCATTTTCCTGCTTTTCAAACAGAAGTATCCACTTGAGAAACTCCAGTGTTACAAGGCCACATTCCTGGAGTTGGACAACATGAGTTCAAGTCTCAGCTCTGCCACTTAAAATCAGCATCTAGTAAATTAACTTCTCTAAGCCTTAGTTTTCTCATCTGTTAATCTGAGCTTGTCAAACTTTCTTTTGTTTTCTAAACAGGGCTGTTGTGAGATTGAAATGAGACATAATAAACTAAGATCAACCCAGAACTTGACCCTGCTACATAAGGGTTGGAGAATCTAAATAACAATTTCATCATATAAATGGTCTATACCTCCATGTCTGGAGGGGAAAGAGGATGATATGGGAAGTTGAGAAACACATACATATTCAGCACCTTGGGCCTGATCATGCCCGGTCTAAGGCAGTGGAGTAGAGAGAACAAAGGTCACAGGACTAGGACAACTTTCTGACATCTCCAACTCTACACTGGCTTTCACCTCCAGCAACACAGCATGTTCTCCACGCTATTGCTTTGACCTCTGGGGAAAGAAAAGCCACAGGGTCGTGCTCCTGGTGCCTTACCGTCATAATGAGCTTCTCCACGCAGTCAGGTGCCACACTGTGGAGGTGGGTGAGGTGCAGCTGGAGGTGGATCTTGTTGTTGAGCATGTCCTGGCACAAGGGGCAGCGAAGCATGGGCTGTACCGAGTGCTGTGTCATGGCATGCACCCGGAGCCGGTTGACATCGGCGTTGCTGTACTTGCAGTAGGGACACTGGTACATCTGTGGGGAACATACCCACCCCTCTGGCTGAATCTTCACTTCTCACCAGCAACTTTTGTCTGCCCCAAGCCCACCCACCCAAGGGTTCATTTCCCTCCAGTGACCAACACCAACCCCAGCCTTACATCAGCAGAGCCCACACCAGGCTCACCTGCTCTGGTTTAGTCTCCTCGGATGTTTTTGGTCGCTTCGAAGAGAGGGGAGACTCTGAGCTACCTGGGAAGGAGATCCGTTTGGAGGTTGCAGGAGAATCTGTCAGCTCCTTCTCTCCTTGGCTGGATGTGGCTGGAAGAGATCATGGAAGATGCAACACAGCAGCCAGACCAGGCCAGCTCCCAGAGGGTTTTTGTTAGGTGAAAATCAACATTCGCAGGATTTTCTGGAAACACCAATATCCAAGAAGGATGAGCATCCAGACTGGCTTATCAAGCATGCTGGAAAAGAAATGCTTTTTCCTCCCCTCATGAATTCCAGCCATTACTTTAACATCTGAACACCAGAGAAAAAAGATAAAGAAATGGAGCAAGAGGTTCCATGTTGGATTTAAATAGTTTTAAGCTAAATGCAGTCTGTTCTGAAGTCCCCCAATGAAGACACAATCTGCTGGCTATGGGGGGCAGTAGGCTGAGGGTGGGTGGGAAACTCACTAATTGCTTTGCCAACCACTTAGTCAACCAAATACCAGACACCCTCTGTTTACCCTCTGCTTTTATAAACTACATGCTCACACAACTTTTTTGTCCTAGTTCTCAGAATCACACATGACACATCATAGCATGATAAATGTAATCTGAGAAAGGTTTACATGGATATCTGCATACAAATATGTGGAAAAGTCAAATCTGGGTTTCGCGATTTGCTTTTGGGGAAGAAGCAGTTGAGAAGTGGAACTGGGCAGGGTGTTAGTCCAAGTTATAATGTAGGCAATGCTACAGACACGAGTTTATTCAGAGTGGGTGGTAAGAGGAAAAGTTTCCTAACTGCATGCCCAAACCATGCCCTCCGCATCCCTTTCCCCACCCCAAAACCAAAATACTAATTAATGAGGACAGGCACGTGGGACTTAAGTAGCAAGCAGTGGGTATGGGAGTGGTAGTGGGAGTAGTCCTGTGAAGCACAGAAAGGGATCTGGAGGATTTTGATGAGCAATGGCTGTGTAAAGGGTTTAACTGAGAAAGCAGGGCTCTTCCAGTGTAATGCAAATTCCAGGATGGTTGGATTTGGGCATTCCAAAACCTGGTGAGTATCTGATGGTTGGCTCTCTCACTTGTTTTTGACGTGGGGCTCTGTTTTTCATAATTTTGCTAAAAGCAATAGGAAAAAAAAATCCCCTGAAAATGGTAATAAGAAAATATATATCCACAAAATAATCTGACACAGCATTTACGTCAAAAAAGCTTCATTTTTACTCCTTTGTAAAACTGCTTTCTGTCTCACCTTGCCTAGTTATCTAGTGTATATTTCTACTTTATGCTTGCTTAAGCTTTGAAATTTGTGCTGATGTGGACACCAAGATGCTGTCATTATAGATGTGTATGTACTTTAATAAACAATTTTAGAAAATCAATTTTATTCATTAAAATCATAAAGCCACAAAATAATTTTGAAAAAAATTGCTAAATGCAGGAAATATTCCAGGAAGTTGATGCTCTTCCCAGAATGCGTATCTCATGACCTTTAACCCCAGTATCTTGGTAACCTGGTCTTCGTAAGTTTGTAAGACATCTATTATTTAAAAAGTACAAGGACAGGCATATTACACACAGACTCCTCCTCCTCCCAACACACACATTCATAACAGTACTTTAATCTGTCTCGAATCGACTTCAAACCCATTTTGCTCTTAATGGGAGTTATTCATTTTCACTTGAAAGGTAATATATGATGGCTGGATATTTAATGTGATAGACTGGCTGCCGATTAACTAGGTGCTGTAACATTTCAGACCAGTTCCCCCATGGTGCACTTCCCATCTCCTGGCCCCCTGCAGACCTGATCCTGCAGAACCTCACATGGCAGGTTTTAGACATGAGCCCTTGCCTGAACGCTCCCACAACAGGAGTCTTTAATTAACATTTTAGGGGCTTCAGTTATTCTTGGCCCCTCCCTGAAGGTTCCCTGTTCATCATTTTCACTTTTGCTCAGTGGCTATCTTCTATATACTAGCTATTCAAATGTATTCTAATGATGGGGAGGGAGGAGAAGGATCAGGTGAAGTTTAGATGCTTATTTGTCACAGGCATCCTTTGCCTTCCCTATTTCCATCCCAACCAGTGGGCGTTTGTTTAGGCTGAGGGCTTACGGTTAGGAAAGAGCTGCTATCTGCTCTTCCTTCCTCTAGAGGCAAACCAAGACACAGAATCAATTCTGAACACCCGTCCCTGTCTTCCTTAGGTAGTTTGACCTGAAACACTGCCTGCTTTTACAGGACTGTGACCCCACCTTGTAAAGAGCCATCAATCTGCCTGCCACCCTGTCTTTGGAATGACTGTCAATTGTACAGGTGATCAGTGGTGTGAGTGAATGGGCACTGAGGCAGAGACCACCCAACTAATCTCACTCACTCAGCAGTGAAAAGCAAACACAGTAGCCCACTACAGCACCCACTTCGTTGTAGGACCAATGAGCCCATCCTCTTCCCTCAACACCAAACACGTAATGAATTGTGACAGGGTTGCAGAGGTGAGAATTCTGGGTTGAGAAGCCACTATTCTTTCCCCCTGCATGGAGGGGGGGAACTTCTATGATTTTTTTGTTCCAACTCTCAAACTGCTCTGGAATTCTAAAGCTTCCTTTGTGAGCTTGAGCTACAGAGTCCCTGCAAAGCATTTTAAAAAATAAAATTGGCACTCACTCATTCTCAGTAACACAACAGCCCTTCTATCGTATGAAATACTGTATCTACTGGTGAAAAGGCTTCTGGGGTTCAACTCCCTTCTATCCAGGAAAACCAGCATTTTTATTTGATCAATTTTTTTTTTTTTTTTTTAATCTAGAACTGGCCATGAGCCCCCTGCTGCTCACTACCTCCTTCTATGAAGATACAGCCATGCCATTCATTATTATAGATTCCCTTATAAGGAAAACACCCAGTTTCAATCCACTGTTTTCCCTGGGTGATGTGGGGACTTCTCCTCTAAGAGTTAGGTTAACTACAGCTGACACAGCCCCCTCCCTAGCTTGACCTCAGACATTAAAACATCAGTCCTTATCAAAACATAGTACCAAAATCTTTACAGTTTCTGTAGACATGCAAACAACTGTGCAAGTTCTCCATCAGCTGCTGGATAAAGGCTTATGAGAGCCACAGACAGTTTCAGGTTTTCTTAAACTGCTGTATCTGAACAATTTAAAAAAGGCCAGAGTCTCAAAATCAATTTCAACTTCAGTTCTATCACTAGCATACACTGTGGGCATAAGTAAATGAGGCTGTATAAACAGCAAGAGAGAATGTACTGTGGTTTTTTGCTTCAAAGACTTTCCTAAACTTAAATTCTAGGAGAGATGTCACAATATTGAAACTACTACTTTAAAAAAAAGAAATCGATTATTGGTCACTCTGAGCCCACTAAGATTTCACATTAAAAAATGAAACCAACCAAATCTGTTGACTCATAGCATTCCGACTCATAGCAACCCTGCAGAACAGAGTGGAGCTGCCCCATACAATTTCCAAGGAGGAAGAAATAGATATGGTTCAGAGACAAGCCAGAGTTTAAACAATCAACGCCTGGAACCTTTGGTTTATACGGGTACCAAAAAAACCAAACAACTTGAAGAGTTACTACCTATAGTGGTTTTTACAGTAAAGACAAAATGAATTGCAAACAATCTAGAAGTCTTATAACAGGGCATGGTTAAGCAGATAAGGTACAGCCATTCTACTGAGTATTAGAAGACATTAAAAATGATAGCTATGAAGCAATATGGGAAAATGTTTGGGAACATTAAATGGAAAAAAATGGTAAAAATTGCATTATACCATGTAAAAAAAAAAGGCATTAGAAAAACGACTAGAAGAAAATGAATGTTGTATTAAGGTAATGTCTTCATGGACATTTTCCCATTTTCTAAGTCTGTCATTTAGTTACATTACATTTAATGATATGAACAGTTTAGCATTTAAACTGTCCATGAAAAAGTTTATATGTGAGTGTACATGCTACAGATGACATACTCCATATAAAGCTAGGCCAATGGGAAATGCTGGGTGGCACCTCTACCACAAAATCTAATAGCATGTGAGCTGGGAATTCCTTGCCACACAAACTTTTAAGGTCTGAAAAACTACTTGTTCAACAGGTGAGTTGTTATGGTTGTCTTACCTAACACACTGATGAGACATGGGAAGGGCTGGCATGTCCTTAGTATGTAGTACAGAAAATTCAAAGTAGGTTTTCTGGGCCCAGAGCCACTATTGCCCCTAAACTGTGATAGGTTGGCCACTAAAAATGACAAAGACAAATACTAAGAGAGGCAGACCTGATTCATGATGCTTCATTCTATTTTCTTAGTTTCCTCTACATTGGAGGCAAAAGAGTTGCATTTTAAAAGGAAGCACAGTAGGCACTACATGGTTTCCTTAATTAAAAAAAAAAAATCGTTTACATATGAAGACATCAACTTCCAGATATCCTGTTTTCATCTTATTTCTTTAAGAAGTATTTAACTTCTAAAAATAATTTTTTAAAAAGTTACCCTTTCTCTCCACACTAATCAGAGGGAGTAGGGAAGAGTGCCGATCTGGATTCATGCATATTATTATTATTATTTGCAGTTTTCAAGAAATGGTGTTAATACTTTCAAGCACATAGAGTAATTAAAACACTGCTAGCAAAGCTTCATGTAGAATGTGACTGACTTTAATGAATAAATAAAGATGGTGTCATTTAGGGAGCTTGTAAAGTACGGTAGAAACATAGCCCTTAAACATTATAAATTTTTTTTTATAACTGCACCTGGAGCCCTGGTGGTGTAGTGATTAAGAGCTAGGCTGCTAACGAAAAGGTTGGCAGTTCAAATCCAACAGCTACTCCTTGGGAACTCTATGGGGCTGTTATACTCTGTCCTGTAAGGTCGCTATAAGTTAGAATCGACTCAACAGCAATGGGTTTGGTTTTTTGTTTATAACTGCATCTAGGAGCCCTGGTGGCACAGTAGTTAAAGCACTTGGCTGCTAAGTGAAAGGTCAGTGGTTCAAGCCCGCTAGCCGCTCCCACAGGAGAAAGATGTGGTAGTCTGCTTCCGTAAAGATTTACAGCCTTGGAAACGCTGTGAGGCAGTTCTACTGTCTTACAGGGTCACTATGAGTTAGAATCGACTTGATGGCATTGGGTTTGGTTTGGTTTTGGCATTAACTGCACCTGACAAAAGTGCTCTTCCTAGGTACAAATTCGCACCCAATCCTCCCTAACAAATAAAAAATCCTAGTCACTGAAATTTTTGCCACAGAAAACATGAGTTATATTGGCAATGCCACAGACTGCCAATGGATTTAATGCCTACACATACTTCGTGTCTCATCTAGTGACTTGGTCTGTACAACACTAAAGCCAAGTTAGGCATAGAGTTGCTGCCTCATGAAAAAGAAACCTGAAGGAAAATTGGAAATGAAGTAGAACTGGAACCTCTTGGTACAGTGGGCATTCTGTACCACAGGCTAGCCTCCCTCTGGCCAGAGACCTCACTCTGGGGAGATCCTGGGCAGGCCCTGAGCTATCCACATTGCTGGGAAATTTGTTCTGCATTTCCTTTCTTCACAGTAAAGTGGCACTTGGAGGTGGTACTCACCAAAGTGCTGATCCTCTTCCTTCTGGAGGCCCCCAAGGTGAGCCCACCAAGGGCCTCCAATGCTGCCTGACATTTGATCCTTATGAAGAGGCCAAAGGCAGCCACACCCCCACTTCTCAACCATCAGACTCTTAGCTAAAGTACCACTGACAGCCCCTCCATCTAAACTTCCATCTCCCAAACCAACAACATAATGGAGAAGCCAATTAAATGATTATTAATTCATGCTACTTTCCGTAAGCCAGAGGTTCTCATCGCCTTGCATTCCGTAAACCAGCTTGCCACCTGCCCCAGAAATTTACAGCAATCTTTCATCTCCACCAACTAAGGAAAAAAACATTCACACAACTCCATGCTCAATGTTTGAGTTGGGATAACTGCCCCAGCACACTAGAGACACGAAAGCTTCACAGTCACACAGCTCCTAATTATAATTAAAAGAAAGGCAGAGTGTACTGTTTTTGCAACCCTTGTCCTTCAGCTCCTCACAGACCTTATCCTCCCTCTGGACAGCAAAAATGCAATGTTTCCAGAAGGTAATCTGTGCTTCTGGACTCTGCAATCTTCGCTGTCCTTGAAAGTGGAACTATTCCTGGCATTTCTTGCAATTCCGTCCCCAGAGACTACGCTGGACTTTCTTACTCACGTTTAGACAGAGATCTAATTCTAAATTTTCTTTCTCTTCTAATACAGAGAGTAACAGTTCCTTTAGAGAGTCCACTTTGCTGCCAACTTGGGTCTTTAAACATGCATGGTCTCATTCTGCCTTCCACCCAAGCATTTACAGGATTGTTTAGAGAGGAATCGAGGGATTGGTGTGAAGCAGAGGCATGCATGTGGACACCCTGTGAGGGGCGGCTTTCATACCATGAGTAAGAAGTTAGCGCTTCCCCTTTCCCTGCTAAAAGGTACAGAATCTGCCTCAAAGTCCAGCCTTCTATCCAAAATACAGTCCCATTTGCAGTAACTGCAGGCTGTGTTGTTCCTGCATCTCTCAAAAAAGCATTTTAGAGAAAAAAAAAAAAACAGCTACTCAAAAAGCAGAATACTCCTAGATAAACAAAAAAAAACCCACTGCTGTCGAGTGGATTCCAACTTGTAGCAACCCTCTTAACAAACATGTCTTCTTGTTTCTAAAAAGGATTTCAAAGAAAGTTTGAGTTATACTACAGATGGGTATAACTGGTACTCAGGAAAAGGCTGTTACGGTTTGAATTGTGTCCCCAAAAAATACGTGTCGTAAATCTTAGCCTCTATGCCTGTGGTCATAATTCCATTTGGCAATGGGTAGTCTTTTTATGTTAATGGGACAGGATTAGTGTAGGGTGTACCTTGAGTCAATCTCTTTTGAGATATAAAAGAGACTAAAGCAGCAAGCAAGAGAAGCAGACATGGGGGAAGGGAGATGCCAAGCCACATGAAGACTGTTCAGGAGCAGAAGCTCAGAAGAGACAAGGACCTTCCTCAAGAGCTGACAGAGAAAGAAAACCTTCCCTTAGAGCCAGCAGCCTGAATTCAGACTTCTAGTCTCCCAAACTTAGAATAAATTTGTTTGTTAAAGCTATCCACTTGTGGTATTTCTCCTACAATAGCACTAGATAACTAAGAGGCTAATTATTTTTCTCCTTCAACTCAAATGTGAACTTTGAAAATCCAGAAGCTCTTGGGTATCGTTTTTTTTTTTTTACTTTTTATTTAGAAACAATTATAGATCCACAAGAAGTTGCAAGAATAGTACAGAGAGGCTCCTGTACCCTTCATCCAGGGGTTATTTTTTAACCCAAGTTTAGATAAAGATTTCCAGGTCTTCAGTTATTCTTCATTGTGACCTGTGTCTGACCACCACGCTGCCCAATCCCAGTATCCAGGATCACATCTGCCAAGACTCAGAGCCTCTTTCAGGCTTCTGTAAGAATGTCATCTGCCTTTTAGGAAAGCTCAGTACTTCTATCACCCAGTAGGTTCTCAAGACTTGCTATCTGGTTAAAAGAAAAGCCGGGTCTCAAAACCTCACGTGTGCCACCAAAATAACAGCCCAGAGGTTTCTCAAACGTAAGTGCGCACCAGAATCCCCTAGAGACTTTGTGAAAACTCAGATTGCAGGCCTTACCTCCCAGAGTTTTGGATTTAGTAGGCCTGATTCAGAGAATATGCACTTCCATTAAGTTCCTAGGTGACGCTGATGCTGCTAGTCTGGAGACCACACTTCAAAAACCATTGTCAGAGCCAAAACTTTCAGTAACTGGTAGGACCCACACAGTTTGGTGGTCTGGCAGGAATTATATAAGAGGCCCTGGCCAGTGTGGCCATTATCTGCCTGTCTACTTTCAACTGACTCTGCTAACATGACACTTTCATCATCTCAACTCAGGTTCTAAAAGCCCAGCCTGGTCTCAAAGCTAGATTTTTTTTCCTACTTGAGCCAAAGGTGAAACATTAAATATGGCTGTCCACTGGGAGTCCGAGTGGCTCAATGGTTTAGTGCTCGGCTGCTAACCAAAAGGCTGGCAGTTCAAACCCACCAGCCGTTTTGCCAGAGAAAAGATGTAGCAGTCTACTTCTGTAAAGATTACAGCCTTAGAACCCCTATGGGGCATTTCTACTCTGTCCTACAGGGTCGCTGTGAGTTGGAATCGACTCAATGGCAACGGGTTTGGTTTTTTTGGTCCCTCAGGGAGCCTACCTACTCTGAAACAAATTTAGACACTTTTTCAAAGCTTCAAAAGGAACAACCTCCATGTATTCTGTTACCATCGTAATCCTGAATGATAACAGACTGCCTTGTTTATGGACTCTCATCCTTAACATATGTCATGGAGAACCTTTGTGAGAAGAGGCAAAGGCCTGTGGGTTCCTTCCACCTTGCAGAAGGAGGTAGCATCTTTTTACTGCTGACTTCCCTGGTCTTGGAACCTGCAGGCCACACCAGCCCAAGGCCCCTGGGTTGGTTTCCTATGGCTGCCATAATAAATTGTCATAAACTAAGTGGCTTTTTTTTTTTTTTTAAAGTTGCTTAAGGAAACCCTGGTGGCCTAGTAGTTAAGTGCTATGACTGCTCACCCAAAGGTCAGCAGTTCAAATCCGCCAGGCGCTCCTTGGAAACTCTATGGGGCAGTTCTACTCTGTCCTATAGGGTCGCTATGAGTCAGAATCGACTCGACGGCAACGGGTTTGGCTATTTTTTTAAGTGGCTTAAAACAGCAGAAATTTATTCTCTCACATCTCTGGAGGCTAGAAGTCTAAAATGAAGGTGTTGGCAGGGCCAGACTTCCTGTGAAGGCTCTACAGAAGAATCCTTCCTTGCCTCTTCTAGTGGTTGCCAGGCATCTTTGACGTTCTCTGACTTGTAGACACACCACTCCAATCTCTTCCTCTGTCATCACATGGCATTCTCCTGTGTGTCTGTGTCTCTGTGTCCAAATTATAAGGACATCAGAGTCCCTGGGTTGGAGGTTTGAGTCCACCCAGAGGTGGCTGGTGTAATCTACTTCCAAAAAGTGTTATCAGTCATTGAAAACCCTATGTAGCACAGACACACGTAGGATTGCTAAAGACTTGGAAATGACAGCAACTGTTTGTTTTTTTATAAGGACATCAATCATATTTCATTTAGAGCCCACCTTAATCCAATATGGCCTCATCTTAACTTGATTACATCTGCAAAGACTGTATTTCCAAATAAGGTCACAGTCACAGGTTCCAGCTACACATGGATTTTGGGGGACACCAGGTCAGATGGATCCTGGCTGAAAGAGAATATCAGAAAGATGTTTACCCATGTTTTATTGACTAGGCAAAGGCATTTGACAGTGTGGAGTGTAACAAATTATGGTTAACATTGCTGAGAACGGGAATTCCAGAACACTCAATTGTGCTCATGAGGAACCTGTACATAGATGAAGAGGCAGTCGTTCAAACAGAACAAGGGATACTGGATGGTTTGAAGTCAGGAAAGATGTGCACAGGATTGTATACTTTCACCATACTTACCCAATCTGTATGCTGAGCAAATAATCTAAGAAGGTGGACTATATGAAGAAAGGGGCTTCAGTATCGGAGGAAGACTCATTCACAACCTGCATTATGCAGATGATACAACCTTGCTTGCTGTGAAAGTGAGAAGGACTTGAAGCAGTTACTGATGAAAATCAAAGACTACAACCTTTGGTATAAATTACACCTCAACATAAAATAAAAATCCTCACAACTGGACCAATAAGCAACATCATGATAAACAAAGAAAAGACTGAAGTTGTCAGGGATTTCACTTTACTTGGATCCACGATCAACAGCCACGGAAGCAGCAGTCAAGGCATCAAGATGCATTGCATTGGGCAAATCTGCTGCAAAAGACCTCTAAAGTGTTAAAAAGCAAAGATGTCACCTTGAAGACTAAGGTGGACCTGACCCAAGCTATGGTGTTTTCAATCACCTCATATGCATGCAAAAGCTAGACAATGAATAAGGAAGACCGAAGAATTGATGCCCTTGAATTATGGTGTTGGTCAACAATACTGAATATACCAGGGACTGTCAAAAGAATGAACAAATCTGTCTTGGAAGAAGTACAGCCAGAATGCTCCTTAGAAGCAAGGATGGCAAGACTTTATCTCACCTACTTTGGACATGTTATCAGGAGGGATCAGTTCCTGGAGAAGGACATCATGCTTGGTAAGGTAGAGGGTCAGTGAAAAAGATGAAGACCCTCAATGAGATGGATTGACATATTGCCTGCAACAATAGGCTCAAGCATGGCAACGATTGTGAGGATGGTGCAGGACTGGGCAATGTTTTGCTCTGTTGTACACAGAGTTGCTGTGAGTCGGAACCAACTTGACGGCACCTAACAACAACAACAATTCAACCCAGTACGGCACCCCCTTGCTTCAGTCTGGGAGCGCTATACAGATCCATACCAGCCCTATGTGTGTGTAAGTCAGCAATCTGGGGTGGGGTCAGGCATCACACTGTGGGCCTCTGCTTTCATATGACACAGCCTCTCTGACAGGCTCTGGCAGCTTCAAGGGGGAATGGTGCAGGCCTATGCTGACCACATGGATGCTGCTGCTTGCTCTGTATCTTAGGCGAGAAAATAGTGCTAAGCCCTACATCAGAGGCATCAATCTGTTGCACTAATTTCTTGTTGAAATATGTATAAGTCTGCTTAACTACATCCAGTTTGAGCTCCCAAAAGGCCATCCCACAATTCAGTTCCATGATACTTTGCTCACTGTGTCAGGTTTGTGGGTGAGCCACCAGTCAAAACAGTCACCAGCCACCACCTCATTTAGACCATCATCAGCTGCAGCTCTAGTTAATAACTTGTAGACAATGGGCTGCCACCACAAGCCCAGCTCATACCAAGACCTGGTCCCTGACTTTAAGGATTCGAGTCAGCCTACCTGCCTTTAAAGTATTCTGATTCCTGTGGCACAGCCCCCCAAGCTGTGCACAGGTACCATCTAGTGCTTTGGCCATAGTCTGGGTGGCCACAGTCAGGGGTACACTGGGGTCGGCACTCATCACGCTTCCCTCTGGCTTTATTACAGGACTGTGATGGACTCAGACTTGGTAAAAACCACAGTGGGAAGGAGCCTGAGAGATCCTTGAACTAAGAGAGGAAGCAAGACCAGAGGTGCAAGACATAGGTCAGACCAAGGGGTAAGGGTCATTCTGGGACCAAGCCAAAGTTAATTAACAGAAGCTCATCAAATTAAACATTAAATAGGCTAGTTAGGGTCTCTGAGCCCCAATACGGCACAGATCCCTAGAGATTAGAATATAATAATATTCTTCCAGTTTTTTCTCCATTCTAAACCTATCTTCTTAAGGATGGAAGGACTTCATCTCACATACTTTAGACATGTTGTCAGGAGGGATCAGTCCCTGGAGAAGGATATCATGCTTGGTAAAGTACAGGGTCAGCAAATAAGATGAAAACCTTCAATGAGATGGACTGACACAGTGGCTGCAACAATGGGGTCAAGCATGGCAACGATTGTGAGGATGATGCAGGACCGACAGTGTTTCATTCTGTTATACATAGGGTCGCTATGAGTCAGAACCGACTCAACGGCACCTAACAACAACAATCCAGCACAGTTCCCCCGTCCTTTAGTCTGGGAGGGATGCACAGATCCATGCCGCCCTAAGTGTCAGCAATCTGGGGTGGGATCAGGCACCATACTGTGGGCCTCTGCTTTCCCATGGCACAGCCTCTAAAACTTGTACTAAAATTTAGGAGTCAGTTTGAACTTATGAAAATAAACACACAAAACTGGTATAGCATGGTAAAAGGCACACAACTTCTCAGCAACCTTGCAAATCAGCTTTTCCCGTAACCCACTAGGGGTTTCTTTCTGCTAGTTCAAGTTTCACAGGAGAGTGTAAGAATTTGTGTGTAGGGGAGAAAGACATCACTGAGGCCTCAGCTAAGCTGGAAAACAACAATGATTCTCCACTTTCCCCTGTAGGTTTAAAGCACTGAGAAGACAGGAAGTATCTCCTCTTGGTATTGTGTACAGTGCAGAATGTGATACCTGAGACTGAGGGAATCCCCACACCAAGTAGTATTTACACCAGTGCTTCTCCCAGTTTCCATTGAGTCCCTATGCTCAACTCTCCAAGGCTTGAGATAAGTGATCTGTGTGAAGGGGTAGGAAGGTGGCTCAGAGGTGTCTTTCAGGACCCCTTAGGAATTGATGTCACATGTTGTTTTCCTATGGTCACACTCCCTTTACCGAAAGGCTCCTGTCCCCTTTGCTAAGTAATAAAGCACAGTGGTGTGTAGTGCTGGCCACAGATCTTGGCAGTGTGACTTCAAGCACTTTACCTGACTACAGTGTGCTTTCAGTTTCCTCATCTGTTAATGAGGTAGCAGTCTCTACTCTCAGGGTTCCTGGAAGGCTAGAGAGAGATCAAGCATATGAGGCCTCATCACAGTCTAGCACATGGTCAGAGTTCAAACATTTGTTGTTATGGTTTCATTTTTAAGGGTATCACTAAGAAATATCATGGTCCATGTGGCATTATATGGTAAAAACACTGAGGAGAAAGGCCTGGTTTTTAGGACAAGCAGAGACACCCTAAATTTGCTTTTTCTATGTAATAACATGGATTTGATGTTTGCAAAGGTGAAAGTAGAATAGCTTGGATGTAAAGTACTTATGGTCATGCTATTTTATCAAGTGAGTGTTAATGACACATTCACATATGTACTGAGTACACGCTAGGTGATGGGAATTTACAAATGGAATAAACAACACATGGCCTCTGAGCATGGTTGCTGATGATTCTGTTTAACTACAGAAACATGGGATTTTCAAGTCCTTGCCTTTAAATCTTCACATAAGGAGAGAAAGCTACTATGTTTGGTGTTCTTTAGCTTTATAATCTGGGGAATATCCTTGACCTAGAAGACAAATCAGGGTTTCGTCACGGCTCTGAGGGATCTGGTCACAAGTCTGACACCCAGAAGTTTGCAAACTACGGCTCTCACTTCTCTTGCCTGTAAAATAAATACTGGATCCAAGAAGAATGTGAGAGCCTAAGAAAGTGCTCAGACCTCTCTGTGAGGAAGGCACCATGGTTTGTTTTTATTATTGTTGTTTAAACAACACAGTAGGGAATATTAACATGATCCCTTTGCTAGAATGATATGCAAATCTATAAAGAATTTTCTAGGGTGCTGAAAAACCATTTGTTCCTAAATCTGCATTTTCACTGCCCTTTATCTCTACCTTGATGGTAATTCTCATCACACTGTACCATAGTTATGTGCTTACATATGACTTTGCTTCTAGAAAGTGAGTTCCTTTTCTCATATCCTGTATCTGCCTTAAATATCTGCACAAAAAATATTTGCTCAATTGATGTGGTCCCTATATCTCTTGTGGCTTACAATATAAATTCTCAAAGCCAAGACCTTTGAATTACTGGAATTCAGGCGAGTCCAGATAATCTACCACACCCTGTATCTATTTTTGCTTCACAACATAAAAATAGTTAAAATGGTTTGTTTTCAATTGTGAGAGAGAATTCTGCCTGCAGAGATTTTAGGCAGCCAAGTTACGCTGAAAGTGGCCTGGGAAAAAAAAGGGGGTGGGGGTGGGGTGGGAAGAGAATGAGCGGACTCTGGAAAAGCTGACATAGAGGCACAGTTCCCATCTGTGTGTGAAAATGTAAACCCAAAAATGGTTTTCTTTGATAGGAATGTGAACCACAAAGAGGCTATGCAAGCCAGGAGAGTCCCAGCATTCTCTCACATGCACCTTACTGCAGAGACAAACTTACATTTGGGTGAGGTGGAGAAATGGAACTAAGTGATAGCAGGACATTATGACTTTAGTGGGGGCATGATGGTGGTGGTTAATGGTCTGGTTTCCAGCTAACAGTATGATACCTCTCAAAGACTCCCCACCCCCCCACCCCAAATGAGTCTCTAAGGACTTTTCCATTAATGACCTCATCACACTGAGCTCTGACAACACCGTGCCATCAGTCCCAATAGCACAGGACTAGGTGAGAGCAGGAGGTGCTCTGATGTGCCACCAAGAAAGGCTGCCCCAACTCCATGGAGAAAGCCCGAAGGGTTTATGCTGGGCACAGGCAAAAATGTAGAACTCTTTATCTAGGCTTCTGACCCATGCTGTCTGTATTAGCCACAGACTACTTTGACAGTTACCAAACTTCTTAGTTTAGTAATTAATGTTCTCCAAGATTCGACACTCCTCTACAACCTCCCTTCCTCCAATTATATTTTCACGGTGTTCCAAAACTGCAAGAACCCATTCAGTCCAACCTGCCATTTTAAGATTTATAAACTGCAGTCCAGAGATCTAAGGTTATACATCTAATCTTAGTGGCAGAACCAGACCTTGAGCCTAGAGCTTCTGACTTCTAGTAGCCCAGTGCTTTTCCTAACACTTACTGCTTCCTCTCAGCATATATCTTCTTTTGTCTTTATGGACTCAATTAACAAAAAAGTATTTTTTTCAGCCCCTTTCCATTCTCTGCCATGATCTACGTTTCGAGCATCGAGTTTCTCATACAGTGGCACACGTATTTATACAAAGCTGTAAAACAACAGAGAGATGGGGGAGGGCTAGTAATAGATTTCCACCAGGATGTGCCTGACCTGCTTTTTTTCAACCTCAGTAATTAGAAAGGCAGTGGGTCTGTAGGAATTATTCATATGCAGCAAGAGCCGTGCACCATACATTTATGTTAAACATGTCAAATCCGATTGAAATCATGCCTGCCAGCACCACAGTCCATAAACACACTTTTCCCTCACAGTCGCCCATACCTTGCCAGCCCATTAATACCTCCTTTAATAGCAGTCTCCCATAGATTCAAATCAGGGATGCTCCACTGCACTAATTGCTCTGTGTTAGGTGAGCATCATGGATTAAAAAAAAAAAATTAATAAAATACAATCCCTTCAGGCCATTTATCCAGAAAAAGCACTCAAACTACAATTCTAAATCAAAATTTTACAAAAATACAAACATGAGCATCTGCTAGGGATTCTGGAAGCATTATCACAGTGTCACTTTAAGTTGAGCTACCTCCCCATCTTTGGTTTGTTTTTGTTGTTTGTTTTTTGGTATTTGTTTTTAAAGCACCAATACCCCCTGGTTATCGTCTCGAATTAGCTTAACTTGGCCCAGCTTAGTGTTCTGTGGCTGGAAACTGTGGTGGCTACAGGATTTAAGTAACCACCTTGCTATGATTCTTTTCCAGGAGCTCATTTTCACACTAATTATTGGTGATAAAGAATCACATAAATTGTATATCACTCAATTTATAGCAATTAATGATTGATTGGATAATTACTGCATCAATCACTGTTCAGTTGCTGGCATTGGGGGGATCTTCAGTCTAGGATACACATATTCAGATATTGTCTGCTGAAAGAGAATAAGACTAATGTCCATGTTTCAAAAGAGAAAATCACAAAGTAGGATGGTGGAAAATGGCTGTGCGTTAGGGAAGAGGCTTTGCCTCAAAGAACATTTCTGGACCCTCTGTTGGCCCACAACAGTGTTTCATACTTGCCTTGAGTAGATGTGACCCCTCAGTGTTTATCCAGAGCTTGCATATGTGCCATCACTTGCCACTGTGGAAACATGTCACTCATCCACGTTGTACACCTGAGGTTCCAAGTGGCCAAGTCCTCAACCAAAGTCGCTTGCAAGCTGGTGGTTTTCCTCACTCCAAATCTAGAGCATTCTCTCCACTTCGCCACACTGCCTTCGGACTGAGCACGAGGCTGTCTTATTAAAAGGCATAATCATGGCTGACAATCCCACTCATTCTGAACACAGAGATGGTTGGCGCATTGCGTTATCACTGCACAACTTTGGGAGAGTGCTACTACTCATACTTAAAACAGATGAAATGTAGGGCAAATGGTTAGGCTGGAAATTTCCATGTAAGAGCTTGGGCTCTGCTATAAGTAAAAGTGGCAGAGTCAGTATGCAAATCAAAACCTATTTGTATACGCTGTTCAGCAAGTTGCTTGAGCTCTTCAGGACCCAACTGCCTCACCTGCAAAATGGAGGGAGTGGGTCCTTACAGTACCTATATCACAGAGTGGGAGACAGAATCAAATGATATAATGTGTACCAAGCAGTGCTTCCCAACTTTTTTCCAATCAGGGCACATACAAAAAATGGTGGCAAATTGGGGTAAATAGATGAAGCTGTGACCTATCCTGGCTTCGGCTGCTCGCAGCCTCACCTGGCCTACTCAAACCTGTACACACCTGCTGGGAAAGACAGGTGTGAAGCACTGAAAACAGTGTCCAGGGCATGGCTCGAGCCTACTGTAGCCTTTATAATAACAGGAGAGTTATTATACCTGGGCTATTCTTTCAGTATTCGTTTCTTGTTCCTTTTGAGTAACTATAGCTGCCATATCCAGCATGGTAGCCCCGAGCCACATATAGCTATTTAAATTTGTTAAAATTAAATACAATTAAAAATTCAGTTCCTCAGTGGTACCAGTCACATTTCAAGTGCTTAACAGCCATATGTGGTTAGTGGCTACTGTAAGGGACAGGACAGATGCAGAACATTTCTCTGAATACAAAAGGTTCCACTGACCTATATTAATATTGTACTTAGGACTACGGCCGTTTCTGAGATCCCCAGTAGAATGTTATGTTCCTAAAAGATAAGGCCTACAGTCTCATCGAACTTGTGATTGGTGAAGTCTGCCCATTGCCCTGCACGTGGTAGGGACTCGGCCAGTGACTGTGGAATTGATTCAGATCACTTTCTTGCCTGTCTTGCTGCCACCCAAGGTAAAAGATGTTAAATCTAAATAAAAGAAGACCAAAGAGGATTACCAGGCGACATCAAAAAGGAAATCAGGGTCCCATTTCTATGTAAAAATAAGTAAAAAAAAATTTTAGTCAAGATTATCCATTCCTGCCCACCCCCAAAACTACATAATCAATATCTGAAAAAATGCCAATTATCCAGGCCTATTTGAAATATCAACCTGCATCATGAGCAGCCACTAATCAACATTGCAAATTGTGAAATCACTATATTTATTTGCGGGGAGGAGGGATATCCCCGCCCCCCCCCCCGCCCATCACATTTAATCAGATAGTAACAGCTCAATTCAGTGAACAAATGGAAAAAATGCAGATATTTCTATAAAATACTAAGGGTCCAAAAGAAACCTCAGAAAAGGATGCTGGCACCTCTATTGATTCTAAGATCGAATCAGCCCAAGCACCTTAATAAAGCCTGTCATTACACACTCAGACACTCCAGACCAAATTATGCTTTGGGTCAAAAGAGGATCATTTTCAGTCAGGAAAGAATTTTCCCTTCTCTCTTTACCACCGTTCAACTGGCAAGATGCACCCGAGTTACTCATATTCTCATTCTCTCCCTTCATCTTTTGGAGGTAAAGATTCAGTGTGGTCTGTAGCTTGAATGAATGAATGAACGAGAAAGTGGAGCATTTTAAGGACATTCATTTATATGGTGCTCCTTTTAAGCCCTTAGCTTACATTTCCTGACTGCCTAATGTGTCCATCTAGCACTATGAACACATTGAATGGGATTTAACTGAACTGCCCTCAACAAAGCCTGGACTAGGCCAGTTGTAAGGACTAGAAGAGTACATACAAAGTACATGGTACAGGGCCTGGCACACAGTGGGAGCACTGTAAATAGTGGCTACTTTTAACTGACTTTTTTCATAGTGCCCTTGGCACACAGAATGCAGGAAACATGTATCCAAATTCCATCCACCTGGTCCCACTAAGGGGCCGTGGTGGGGCAGTGGCTAAGTGTTTGGCTGCGAACCAAAAGGTCAGCAGTTCGAATTCACCAGCTGCTCCTTGGGAACCCTATGGGGCAGTTCTGCTCCACCCTGTACAGTCGCTATGAGTCGAAACTGACTTGACAGCAACGGGTTTGGTTTTTTTTGTCCACTAAATCCTTTTATGTTGTTCCCCCTCATCATCTCAGTATTTCCAGAAGCCATGTGCTGCCTGGTGACAGTTTTGCATTCAAGTGGGAGGACCCAAAAAGAAACTACTAGTCGTTTTCGTCATTTTATTGAACTAAGTTATTGGGCGATATGGGGCAGGCTCCTTATGTAAAGCTTACTACAGACAAGCACTGTTCTAAGTGTCCCTTATAGAAACAAGTCTCCCAAAAGTCCTATGGAAGTAAGCACTGTATTGAATCCCCATTTCACACAAGGCGCAGGAAGATTAAAGTAACTTGAGCAAGGTCACTTAGCTACTAAATGGCAGGGCCAGGATTTGAAACCACAAAAGGTTACCTAGTCTTCAAGCTATGTTTGTGAAGTCCTCTCCCCCAGCTTGCCTTCTCTGGGCAGACATGTTTAATTGCCATCAGTTCCTTTTGTTTAGCTCTCACCTTACTATTACAGCAAAACCGGGACCCTGGTCCATGCAAAGTGACATAGTAGTCATCCTTTGCTCCCCATACACACATTCAGGGACTTGAAGCACAGATGTCCATCCTGGACTCCCCAATCCAATCTTAAAAATTCTCCTAGGGTGCTCTACACTATTCCTCAGTGTTATTTTGAGAACTGGCCTCTGGACACCACACAGCCCAGTCTGAAAGGGGACAAAAGCAGTACGGATGAGAAAATCTGCCTAGCGTGCCTGCCCATTGATTCAGCAGCAGCAGCGCCTTATCTCTTCCTCCCAAGAAACACTGGAGAGCAGCACATCACCTTCTAAGCTAGATCCTTTTTGATATTTGGAAGCTGTTACACTGCCTCCTGAATTTCTCCTTCCTAGGCGTAACAGCCCTAGTTTTTTCAGCCTCTTCTCTGAGGCAACATTTCTCAGCCTTCAGTCATTTTCATTGCTCTCCTCTGGCCTCTCTCCAAGATTCTGTATCTTGTTTAAATAGTGAAGGCCAACACTGGACGTGATTTAAGAACAGTCGTGACTGGAAATGTAACAAAGATCTGACCAATACAGACTCCAGAAGGTAAATATTTTTTTTTAAAAAATCCAAGTATTACAATATTAATAATGGAAGGTAGTAAAAATTAGGCTGATTAAATAAAATCATTTTCATCACTTGACATATCATTTCCTCTTATTACTGTGGTGGTTTCTGGGAGATGTCTCTGTACCAATAAGTCTTCTTAGAAACTACTTTGTTCCTCCTCAAAAACAAAAAAAAAAAGCCTAAGCTTTTCTTCTTGCTCTCAGCTTGTCCTTCCCTCTATACAGAAATCCTATCATGTTGAGAGATGGCTGCTCTCCTTCTCTCAACACTAGTTTTCTAGAAATAGCACTTCCTTTCTTGGCTTTTTCAATTTCTTCTGCTTTCTGTAAGAATTCCTTGGCCTGGATGCACTGCTTACCTCCCCTTTGAGTGGATTTCAATGGGTGAGTGCTCGCCCCAGGGGAGAGGCAGGGTATGGGAGGTCTGTAGAACTAGGGGTACCAGTGCAGGACCCTGTCCAGGCCCCAATATTCAGGACAAAGACAATCCTTCATTGCTGACTCCCTTAGCGAAATCCTGAGGCTGAGAAGCAGGGGTGGTCCTGACCAAGATTCACATGCCAAACCCCACTGCTGGGTTTGGCAGCAGGTGGGATACAGGATCAAACGTTCAACAGGGGAAGAATAACATAAAGGACAAAAGGAGCTGCTGAAGAAATGTGACAGCCAAAGCACATATACTCTTAGCTCAGAGTCTGACACCTGGCTGCTCAATAAACAAGCTGGCTTTTGGCCATTCAATAAACTTAAAAAAAAATTCTTTAGTATAACGTAATAGAAGAAAAATAAAGGTGATCACTCAAACACACACACACACAAAACACCTCTCCCACCCACACAGTGCCTACACAGTTTCTCTGGGCAGACTAAGGCTCCATCTCCCTGACTTGTCAGCCTCACCCCACCACGGAGAAACACTGGGCGGCTTGAGGGCAGCCACTACATACTACCTGTCCACTTGCTCTGGTCTTTCTCGCCTCCACTCTCTTGGTCTTTAGCAAGCTCCTCTGGATCTGCAGCTGTTTCACTGGGTCCTTCAACATCTTCAATGGCTTCTTCTGAAATGGAAGAAAAGGAAAAATGTCAAAGATTAAAATTAGAAGACGGAGGACTCTTGGCTCCTACTCCAGAGACCATGAAACTCAGACGCAGGGACTCCATCCCTCTTCTCTATCCAGTGACCCTTGAAAGGCTGACTGCACTAAGGATGCACCAAGGTCTGGGTAAGCCATGAGGACTTTTTCTCCCCACTAGCAAGATAAGACTGTGATTTCCTCTAGACTTGTGCCCATTAGTACTTCAGGATGGATTCTGAATGCCTCGCTTGAGCTCTTCCAAATGAAAAACCAATCCTGTTGAACCAGTAACTCCATCTGAACTCCTGAAGTTGAAAGTCCTTTAAGCTTGAAAATGAGGAAGAGTAGCCACACACTTGCTTCTTGCCCAGGTCCAACCCCAGAGTGTCCTGGCATCGAAGCAGACCAGACCCAATTGTTGACCCTTATAGGCCTGTCACGGCCTGTGCACACGCCAGACCACGGCAGGAGTATTTTACAGTCATTCACATTCTGAAGTCACAGGGTATCAGTGGTAGATAGGATCTCATCAATACAAAAAATTCTTGAAACTAAGCAGTCTCTTGTGGGTGTGCCAGAAGTCAGGGGTATAAAGCTAGATTTGTAGAGAAAGGGATAAAAAATTTTAACAGAATTGTACACTTTCTTTTTGAAATCCTTCCATTCTTTACCCACCACTGGTTTAAAACTAAACAAGAAGCATCTCTCCAGCTCAGCACACAGTGCTATGGTGAAGGCAGAAGACTGACCATTTTCAACACTAGGTTAATCATGAAATGCTCCTTGCCTAAGTGGCGAAGGGGCACAGGGTATTTTACATGTTGAGGAAAAGGGAGTAAGGCATGTCTCTCTGGCTCTCCTGGCCCTTTAGATCATTATTCAAAGCATGTATTCAGTAAGAGGAGACTGAATGAATGAAAAAGGCTGGCAAAGCCAGGTGGATTAACAATGAAATTATTAGGAGATTTTGAAAAGCACACACCTTTCAAAGTACAGAGGCATGAGAGCCAGGTTGCTCGTATCCAACACCTGAGGCCAGCATTAAACCCCGAAGCCCAACCTGGCAAGGACCATGTTTGCAGCAGGAATTTGGGCCCAATCTAGACCCTGGGGAGCCCTGGTGGTGCTGTGATTAAAACTCGGCTGCTAATCAAGAGGTCGGCAGTTCAAATCCACCAGGCGCTCCTTGGAAACCCTATAAGGCAGTTCTACTCTGTCCTACAGGGACACTATGAGTCGGAATTCACTCGATGGCAACAAGTTTGGCTTGATTTTCTAGACCGTGGAGTTGGGGCTCTGTCCAATGCCACCACAGGTCCCTCCAACTGCACTTTTTAACTACTTTAAGGCGTTATGCCTTCCAACCTTCCAGAAATAGTCTCTAAATTTCATCTCATAAAGGAAATAAAAGGAAAGCAAAGTAAAATGACCTATCATGAGAGAATTTATAAAATACCCTCGGAAGAAAGTAGCTATACAGAATCAGGTTTTCCTAACTCTCCTTGAAAAGAAAGGACTAGAAAGCTGAGCTAGGGTTCAAGAAACATTCTCTCTTCATTACCAGCAATAAGGAGTTTATGAGACAGTCATGGGGCAGATGAATAAAATAAGCTGCTGCTTACCTTCATCTTCAACTAAGAGGACTCCACATACAATTTCTGTGTCTCATTTTTTTGTCCCATTGCATAGTAAAGTTAACATCAAGTCTCTCCACCCCTGCCCTCAGTTCAAAGAAAAATCGGGCAACCATGATTTGGAGTCAAGTATAAACGCATTGAACCCATTGTCATCGAGTTGATATCAACTCATAGTGACCCTATAGGGCAGAGTAGAACTGCCTCATAGAGTTTCGAAGGAGCGCCTGGTGTATTTGAACTGCCAACCTTTTGGTTAGCAGCCGTAGTACTTAACCACTACACCACAAGGGTTTCCCAATCAATTATACATCCCCATAATTAACAGAGTGAGTAGAAAATACATACATATGTATATATACACACACATATATATATACACACACATATAGAGTGTTAATAGAGTAACAGTACCCGTTAAACATATGATATATGTACCATCTTAATTATGTTCGGGTATGATGTTCAAGGAAACCCAAGAAGAAATGATGAAACTCTTGGACACGCCAACTTCCTTTATATGCAGAATCATGTCCTCAACCCCAGATAAAAACCAGGTGCCATTCGGCTGAGCAGGAGCTTCACTGCAGTTCCACCTGTGTCCTACAGGTGTCGCCCTCCGCATGGCAAGGCCCAGGAAGGGCCGCTAGCTGCAGGAGGCAGACACGTCTGGGCCGCCTAACCTGAGCATGTGGAAATAATATACGTCTTAAGTGAACTGTCTGGTTCTGGGGAAATAAAATAGGACATTCATAAGCAGTTACACCATCTGTCTTTATACCATCATCATCAACAACAAGAGGAAAAATAACTCTTTAAAATGGATGAAAGCCAAGGCTGACAGTAACCGGAAAACTATGAGCTCTGAATACCAATAAAGGTAGAGAAATGATTAAAAAACAGGGATACAAACTGCAAATTCGTCTGGGCAGCTCAGGCCCATGAAGCTTTGCAGGAAGGGTGTGTTTTATTGGTTCCAAAAGCATAAAGGAAGCCACCTCACCAACACCCAGGCCTCACGGTGGCATCCACAGGAAGGGCCCGGTCTCCCTCCACTGGAAACACGTGGGAACAGGACTGAAGGGGTGTGATGGCATCTAGTTCTGAAAGAAGACTGCGAGTCCACACACAGCTACTGGGGCGGCTCTCTAGCCATTGTCCCTTGAGGAATGTATATTTGATACCTACATGCTGATGGGCACAGGGCAGAGGGGAGTTTTTCCACAGATCATGGATTGCATTTTCCCCTGTGAAGTCACTGGCAACTGGCCGAGGTCATTACAGAAGCCGCAGATTTTTTTCGTATAATATCAGCTACCAGCAGATGGTAAAAAGGAGCAGGTAGAGACTCAATTGACCAAAGATCCAGTTTTATCTAGAAAATTTTTTCACTCAGACAAGGCTTTCCCTCACCAAGACACGCAACAGCCAACATGCCCTTTTCAAGGCTGAAAGAGACAAATCAAAACTAATTCCTCCCCCAAAGAATTTAATAATATTTCAGAACCCACACCAGCAATGCTTTCTCCAGCACGAGGCCAGGACCTGGGACAAATGCCATCTCCTCTAGCCCTGCCCACCATGGTTCCTGGCAAGAGCTAGCAGGCCTAGCACATGCTAGACAGAAGATCTGCTTTTAAAAAGATCCCAGATGATGAAAAAGTTTTGGAAATAGTGGTTAAAGGTATACAACATTGTGAATGTAATTAATGCCACTGAATTGTACACTTAAAAAATGGTTAAAACGACAAATTTTATGTTCTATAGATTTTACCTGTCTTGGAAGAAGTACAACCAGAATGCT
Organism: Elephas maximus indicus; assembly: GCF_024166365.1. Lineage (NCBI taxonomy): Eukaryota > Metazoa > Chordata > Mammalia > Proboscidea > Elephantidae > Elephas > Elephas maximus. Next base: position 37,694,170 of record NC_064839.1, on the reverse strand, counting down.
CCTTAGAAGCAAGGATGGTGAGACTACGTCTCACATACTTTGGACATGTTGTCAGGAGGGACCAGTCCCTGGAGAGGAACATCATACTTGGTAAAGCAGAGGGTCAGTGAAAAAGAGGAAGACCCTCTATGAGATGAATCGACAAACCAGTGGCTACTACAGTGGGTTCAGGTGTAGCAACAATTGTGAGGATGGTACAGGACCGGGCAGTGTTCTGTGTGCACAGAGTCACTATGAGTTGGAACCAACTCAACAGCGCCTAACAACAACATAGATTTTACCACCATAAAAAAAAAAAGATCCCAGAGAAGGTGCTTCTAAAACTCCCATAGAAACCCACTTTGGTGGTTACACCCTACAGTAGCTCTCAAACTACAGAACCCCCTGCTATTTGGGTATATTTTTGCATTCAAGAACCAAGCGAGGGAAATAGAGGCAAATCTTCAACAACTATACACAGTCTTCCTGGTGTCCTTTCGGCCTTCAACGTTCACATAAAGGGGTGGCTGAAGGCCTTTTAAAGATCCATTTCCATCACCACCTCCTTTGTACAACTGCCTCTCCCAGACAGCACTTACTAACTCGAGCCAAACCCAGCCTCCTCACGTCATTCCCCTGGTTAAGGGCAGTGCCCTCAGGTGTAGGAATTTTAGCAGACAAACGTTCTAAGAGGGAAAGGCTCCTAGGGCAGCTTAGGTTTTCTAGGTGACAGTACCACAGCCCCAGAAATTTTCCCTTCAATCGGGCTAGTTTTGCTGACCACAAATGCAAATTGTTCTCTCAGCGCATGTCATATTTAGCATCTTGGTAAAGGTGACTAACTACGTGATTCCCCAACCCGTGGTGACACCTGCTCCCAAAGTAGACACTCGTGCCAAGTGGCCACCTTGTGGGGATTTGGAACAATTTCATGAACGGCCTGGAAATTGGATTGTGGATCACCAGGCAGGTGCCATTATCATGAAGTCAGCATGCCACATCACCACACACACTCCATGAGTGTGCTCCCCTAGAAAAAGCTCCTATTCTTCAAAGACACACAGTACGGTTCCCCAAATAACCAGGGCCGAGAGACGTGTCCATTGGGTATATCCCACAAATCACAGGCTTGCAGGAGAGGGAAGTCAATCAATGACTGAGACTACTCCCTCTGTTCCTAACTCTTAACAGGATAATGCAGATTAATTCAAACCTTCCCCCAAACCTGACAAAGCCCCCATAGTGCCTCAATGTGATAGAAATTGGGAAATTCTCCTAAGAATCAGGGTGTCTGTACCTAGGGCTCTCACGTGATCATGTTACTTAAATAATACACCACTCTGTGATCCCCTAAGAATGAAATCGTTCTTTTCTTTTTCTTTGCGGGGGGGGGAGTAATGTTTGAGGAGGGGGTGCAATAAAGTACGTTTGCCTGTCGGTAGGCTCAAGAGCTGAGAAACATTAGCTGTCATGAACCACAATCAAATCAGGTTTGAAATATTTAGCAGTGGCTTGGAAAATGCGGCGGTGCAGCTCTGACAGGCGAGATGTGCACAGACACCCACTTTCCATTATAATGGAAATATCAGGCCTGTTCTGAATATGTATAACCCAGAAAAATGTATTGATTTTTCATTCGGCATTAAAAAAAATGAAATAGCCTGCAGCTGTCAAAAGCCTTTTGTTAAAAGCTCATCTTTCCTGGAATGAGGTTTACCAGAAACAAGTTTTAATTGTATATAGGATCTCTTTTCTTTGAAAAACAAAATAACCAATCTGCTTACTTTGAGATAGGGTTAAAGCTTTTCCTTTTTCCATTTTCAACTTCATTAACCAAGGACGACCACCAGTGTAGGAGGGAAAGGCCTGCACACACTGGCCAGCGGGAGTGACACCAAGGGTGGTGTCCACAAGTGGCATTTGACAGTGTCTCTATGGTTTTTTCTATGGTCAGTAGGAGGAGGGCCTGGATTTTGTCTTGCTTTCTTATTCTTTTAAGTGTTGTGTAGGGAATGGACTCTGTGGTCCTACTAGACGCTAACTACAGACACTCATTCACTGGACAGCTTGACCAATCCATTGTCCTTTTTAAGCCTTGGTTGGCACAGCTGGAAAATGGGGGCAGAAAACTCTAATGTGCCCAATGCTCTTGACATTTTGAGTAATCTTTAATACCTGTAAACATTCTATAGAATATGAATGTTCCCATTTTGCAAATACAAGTCAAGTCCTACAATATAAAAGATGATTGCAAAGGCCTTGACCACTTCTTTCAAACAAAATTCAGTGTGTTAAAACTCTGCTACAACAGAAACTCCTAACAGGGTGTGATTTGCAATGCAGATGGACAGATGACTGTTTTCCCAGCTCTTTGCTCATAGACTCTTCTTTGCTCTCCAAGCCAGTGAGGAAGAGGTGAGCTATGGTGACACATGGTTGTATTTACAGGGATGGGCCACTATGTCATTCTACCTCTGTGACATTTTGGCAAGTGGGGTCTCCCTGGATGGTGATTACAGGTCCTACCAGCAATGACTCTTCACATGCCCTGGGCCACAGCCGAACTGCACAGTGACACCCATATCCAGAGTGCGATAAGCTACTTGGCAACATTCCCAAACGTATCTTCTCAAATGTTTACTCCATGGTTTTTTCCACGGTGTCTTTCTCGTCCTGCCAACCTGGCTGGAAGCTGCTTGAGAGGTAGCTTAGAGCAGTTAGGTTTTCTGGGTGACAATACCCCAACTCCAGAAAATCACAGTGGCTTTTCTAACCACAAATGCAAATTGTTCTCTTAGCATACGTTATACTTAACAGCTTGGTAAAGGTGGCTATATACTCTCATGTACACACACGGAATAGGAAATTTACAAATCTACCCAGAAGTCTTCTGTGTGTAATCATCTGAATATATATTTTTTTAATCACAGGTAAACTTTGTTCCATTTTCCACAGTTAATAAAAAAAAAAAAAAAGTTAATAGTGTGTAGATTAATCAAGGAAAATGCCAAATCACAAGAGGAAGAGCCTGGGGCCTAAATCAACACAGATGACTATAACATCTTGAGATTAAGCTATCCCAGTCCAGGTAGAAATCCTTAAAGGGGTGAAGGAGAGTGTGGGTGTATGGGGAGGGGCGGGGGCAGGAAATGGCTCTGCGGCTGGCGCATTCATTTATTCATCACAAGTGTAATATTTTCCCAGCTTCTCAGGATTCGATGTCATTTCTTTTCAAATGGACATTAGAGTTCCAGTGTGCTTATAGAGCCCAGGGCATTCAGTGAAAAGTGCATTCTTTACGTGGCTGACAGGCGAGCCACCCCCCCCACCCCCCCCCCATCCTTGCCCCGGCCTCTGTAAACCCCACCTCCTCAGTTCTCACCAGGGCCCCTTGCAGGAATCTACAGGATAGTGCACGGGAAAGGCAGAGGTAGGCCTCACCCTCCAGGTACACCACAGTCTCCAGCCTTTTCTATTTTCTCACTCCTCCAAGCTGCCTGCCAAGTCATACCACCTTGACAAGCTATCCCAGTCCAGGATGTAAACGGTCAGGGAGCCAGCAAAGGGCTCCTGCAGGTAATTTCCCAGCCCAGTGGCTTAAAAAAAAAAAAAAAAAAAAAAAGTGGCCACACTGCTAACCAGTTGTTTTAAACCAAACTGCCTTCTCAAAGATGAAGTTCATAAAAACAAGTTTCACTCCTCAAAAAAAAGTAAAAAAAAAAAAAAAAAAAAGAGTGGGCAGGAAAGGAATTGGGGGTGTGGAAAAAGATAACGTCAGATCCTGCCTCCAAAGCTGAGTCCTTTTTTTCACATGGCTTCTTTTGCCACAAGAATCCTCTTTACCACTAGGCACTCATTTACCAAATACACCTCGGGCCACACTGCCTGGAGTTTGTGGACAGAGCGTGAAAGGCAGTGGCGGCCCGCCAGCCTGGGAAGGGGCCACAGGAAAGGCTGGCCAGAAAACGGACACCAAAGGAATCCACGTCCTCGCTGCCCCCCCTACACTGGCCTCCTTTCCTGCCTTCCACCTAACTCTGCCTTTTGGCATCAGGCTAAGAATCAAAACTCTGAAGGCAACTGTGAGTATTATTAAAAATGACTAATTGGAGAATAGAGACCATTTATGCTTTTGTATATTTGAAGATCTTGCCACTGTTTATAGAAACAAGAAAAATGGGGACTCCAGCAAGAGTGAGGCTGGGAAGGCTAGGCTGGGCTGCACTCGTGTGTTCTGCCCCTGCCGGGTGCAGCCCGGCCTGCAGGAGCTCTTCTTCATTTGCCTTTTACTTAATTTCACCTCCACCTGCAGCATGGACAGGAGGGAGTGCACTGTGGGTCCAGAGTGGGCCTGGCCTGTTGAGGCCTCCCAGGGACAATCCCCTTCTCTGAGTTGAGCTGTCCCTCCTGAGTGAGCACCACAGAACACCAGAACAAAAAGTGAAAAATGCTACCATTGTGTGGCAAGGGGTGGTTCCTGCCATTTTTCCTATCCCGTGCAAGGCCGCTTGGTCATTTGAACAGTTTGTCTAAACCACACTAGAATTAAGGGGGTTGGTGGGGGTCAAAAGAGAAGGAAAGGAGAGGAAACACCCAGAGCCAGTGTGGCCACAAGTTCCATTTATCTTTGTCCTTAGCCAGAGCACCTTGGTTGCCCCCTGCAGAAACTCAGAAAGGATGAAAGCAAATGTGTGATGACAAAGCACAACAAACCAAATATATAGCTAACTCACCTGATGGGCATTCACAAGAAGTTTTTTTTTTTTTTTAAATAACTAAAAAACGTGAATTCCAGTTTGTAAAAAAACAAACCCAACCCTGAAACGGTCTCTGAATCAGTGCTTAACAAGAAACCCAGCAAGGTCTCAGAACTCTCAAGTAAACTGAATTCTGCAGAGTTTAGTTTCCTTGGATTTCTACAGAGCCATGATTGTTGCTGTTACTTTCACACATGAAATGTAAAAAAGGCAAATTCCCAGAGCATGTTTGTAGCAGAGCGTGATGTGATTGTGTTGTCATTTATGGGAAATAATCGCAGGCCCATCTCTCCCCCCCTCCCCCATTTTCCAGTCCAAATAACCATGAAAAATTACACTTCAATGTCAGTGCGACGACAAAGGAGGCGCGCTCTCTGGGAGCCTGGCGGATTTGCAGGGGTTTTTCCTTTCTTTGGACAAAAACTACCTTCAATTGTACTTCATTTAAAACATGATCTAACAAATGCATTTTGACAAGTTCCTTTCTCTTTTTCTCCTTTCTTTCAAATAGTATTTTGTACAGTTTAACCTCACACCAAACTGGAATGTTCTGGAAAAAAAAGCCATGCAAACTATAAGGCTGTTGAAATTAAGGTTTTTTACCCCTTGTTAAAAGCAAAAGTAATCAAGAAGAATAATAAATCTAACTCAGTATGCTTCTGAGGAAGAGAGGAAGAAACAGGGTAAATGGTAATGTCTTAAAGAGAAAACATATAAAAGGCAAAAACGCTGGGGTTAGTAGGAGGAGGAGGGTCTTGGTAGAGGAAGAAGGGGCTTTATTTGTTTGTTCATCAGAATAAACCATTTTAGAGGCATCTAATTTTTTTAAGGTGTTCAGAATTACAGTCAGAATTGGGGGTTCACAACTACACAAGGGGCAAGGATAGGGATTCTCTCTGATGGGCACCAGTTTCCTTTTAGCTCCCCCTTCCTCTACAGAAAGGAAAAATTTTCAACAGAATAGATCTGCCTGAAAGCTTTTTAACATTCCAGGTGTGAGGCCTGAGCCGTCTCTACAAGCACCTGTCTTTCAACAACACCCTGCTTGAAATAAACACTGCCAGGCTTCCACGGTTGGAGGGGAGAAGACAAGACAGATAAACACACATGAATGATAGAAAGAAAGTAAATTAAAGAAAAAAAAAAAAACCAGTTTCCACTAAAGAAGGCTGGTATCAGCTTGAGTCTAAACTGACTTGTCAGAAAGAGACCTTATGCTTTTGCACATATACACACAAACACACACACAAATTATGATATCTTTCCCTATTTTTTTTTTTATTGGAAATACATGAGTTAAAAGAAAAGGCAAGGAAGGCCTGTAAGTGTACTTAAGCATCTATACACAAATGAAGGTGTGTGGGAAATGAACAGGATGTACGTACCAGAAGTGATATTAAATGATAGTGATTAGAACCTAATGGGTATAAGTGAAATCTTGTGGGATGGCTCTCATAACAGGAACGTCAACACTGATGGATGCAATCTATAGAGAAACGATATAAAGGAAAGGGAAGGCAAAGAGGCAGCTGTGCAGGCCCAAAGCATTTACAATGCTAGGGAGACGCCATTTGACAATGCCAAAGGGAGTGATGGAATATTTCGGGGTGAGGATATGCAAAAAAAAAAATTAGAAGACAAGTTATGGGGAGGAAAGACGAAGAGGTGAAGATTTTTTTCTTACTATCGAAATGAATTACCACACAACAGAGAAAAATAAAACCATGACCCCAAGCGGCCTGAGTCACATGACGATACAAATAAGGGACTTGAATTCTCAGCCTGTTTTTCCCCTTACTCTTAAGCCCACAGTGTCTGAAGGGTCTCTAACCTATTCAGAAAATAGCTTTACCCCATGAAGCACAGAATTCAAGCAGAAATGTGAGTCTACTCCCACCAGCAGACAGCAGACAGCAGAGTGAGGAGCTGACTGTCGGTGAGCTTTATTTTGCATGACATAAGCCACTTATATGCACAGCTGGTAAAACAAGCTGATTCATAAAAACAAAACATAAACAAGGTTTCCAAACCAAATCTGGGGAAGATAAATCAAGCCAACTCCAGGCCACACTGCACCCAAAAGAGTACTGGCTAAACCTGTCCTCCTCTGGCCCAACCCAAGTGTGCGCAAAGGCCACAGCCTGTGTGTAGCATGGCACGGTGATGGACTCAGCACAAGCAGACCCTGGGGGTGGCCAAAAATAGCCATGTATCTCCAAGCGCTCTAGGGTGTCTTTAGGAGCCTACCACACACCACTGGGGGCAGGCTAGCAGAGAGGAGCCTGCCTCTACCGAGAGCCTTCACCATCAGACCTGAGGCACTTTCAGGACGTGTCTACACGTGGCAAGTCAAAAACTGGGCCATTCTCCAAAACCAAGTCCCTAAACACGCTTCACTTTGAAACAAGCAGGTAGCAGAGCCAACATGTTTCAGTGACATTTCCTAGGAAATTGCAAAGAAAGTGAAGCAAAAAATTGAGGTACAAAGAAAGTTCAGAGGTTTGTTCTTAAGAACCTTCCTGCATTAATGGTGGAAAAAGCGGATGGAATTATAAAACTGTTGTCATTTTTAACAGGCACCTTGTACGACTCTTCTGTGCTCAAAGCGAGAAGGAAAATCCCTGGATCCTCTTCCTTCTCCTTAGAAACTTGCAAAATTATACCAGTGGTTGAATCCAAAGCCTCTCTTATTTTTTAAATTTTGTACTCTGTCCTACAGGGTTGCCTTGAGTCGGAATCAACTCAACGGCACCTAACAACAAAAACATATAATAAGATGGTCTTTTTCTAGTGTTTAATAAAAATGCCACCCTCCTTTTCACAATTATATCAGCTATAGCAGCCCCTCCTAAATCTCCCAGAGCTACTAACCTTATTTTAGACCAAGCCTTAGAAATGCACGTGCATCTATTCAGCCTTTCGTCCTGTAAGGTGTTTCTTGGGCCTAAGAACAGGCTGGTATCCCTTGAAAAGCTACATGTTCCATTACACAATTCCAAATTGACACAGCCATAAATCTCAAGTCATGAAAGCACACAGTAATGATCGTCAAAGCAAACAATTCAATAAAAGTAAATTCTAGACCCACACCCATACTCTTTAACACTGGGAACATTTGAAAACAACTAATACACGAAACCAAAGAGAAAAGAAAATATTGCCATGAGATGAGAAAGTCATCAAGAATCTGGGCAAAAAGAGAAGTTTAGTGACAACTAGTTTTTTTAGCACTTGGGACAGTATATTTAGAAATTCACAGCACACAATTACATTTCAAAGAAACTGTGATGTTTAAATCCTTTGTGCAAATTGCAACTGAGGGAAATATTAGAACTCCACTGTAATAGGAAAATCATTAAATAAGGACCCTCCCCAAAATTCCATAAGTGGGCAACTTTCCTGGTGAAATATGGACCCCAAGCTGAGAGAGAAAAAAAGGAAACCCACAACAAGTAAAAAATGTTGCTTCACTTTATAAGGCCAAGATTTGTAACAAGGAATGGAATAAAACAAAGCAAAGGAGTGAACGCAAACTAGCCAAAGAGCAATGCAACACTGAACATGACATCTCCCAATGGCTTGAAGGAATGAAATAGAAAATAATTCTGCATTTACCAAGCAACATCTTTAAACTTAAAGAGGAGAGAAGGAGGCAAAGAATTCATAAACAATGAGAAACTTAAAAAAAAGAAGAAAAGAAAAAGCTAGATACAATTACATCTTAAATATATATTGCAGCAGAAGAACAGATCAATTTTTATGTCTGCAAGGAGTTAGTCTATGAATTGACTCAACTACCAAAAAACTGTGGTGAAACATTAGAAATAACAGGAGAAATTTCCAGGAGAGTGGAAATAAAGACAGAAAACTCAACTTTAAAGAGAAATAATTTGAAGGATAGCCATGTAAGCAAGAAAAGATGAAAATCTAGCTGTGTAAAATTTAGCTAGATACAATTAAGGTAGAGAGATCAGAAATTTCTTTAAGAGTTTTAGAAAATATAAGGATAAATAGAGTAGTCCAAACAAGGAGAAGGCATAAAAGTGTAAACACAAATAAAATAGATTTAGGAAGGAAAAATGATGGCTGTTTGTAGAAACCTGGTCAATTCAAGGGTTTTGCCCTTGTTTTGAGGGATGTGCAGAAGCTGACCACAAGCACCTCCATTTTATAGATTAGAAGACTGAGGCCTGGAGAAAGGTAGGGCTCCAACGTCACACAGTTAGCCCTAGGTCTTTCTCCAAAGGAGAATGAGGGACATTGCCAATGTTGGTATGGCAATCCCAATGGTGACACTTATCTAATCAAACAAGCAACAAAAGGAGGAAGCAATAGGCCATCTGAATGAAGAAACTTGGCACCCTGCTCACTGGATGCTGGCTTCTCAGGGATCTCTCCTCAATCCAAGCTGTAATGTAGAGGCAAATGAAGTCTAATAGTGTCACCATAGTCATTTCAAGCAGTACTGAGCTTTTCTTTAGAACTCATATATCCATATATCCAGGCTAATAATACCCTCTTAGCTTCCTGCCGAAGTGGCAACGTGGTACCCAAAATGAAAGCATAATGTTAAAGATAGGACAAGTCACAGCTTGCTTGCACACGTTTTGTCTGTCTTTTCTATCACACACACACACTCCTTCCTGCATGCTTTTCTCTAAAAGGCGGTAGCCCAGAAGTACTTCTCAGAAATGGCTTGGTATAGGGCCTGTCAGAGATATTCTGGATCCATGGTGAGGTCCCAGACGCCAGGAACGAGGGTTGCTGTCGCAGCCCGGCATCCCAGCAGCACAGGACTAGCAAGAGCCAAGTAATTGCTTTTTCCCCTTCCACTAATAAGCTTTTCAGTAGAGGAAGAATTCAGCTTCCTGTAGTCAACAGACTCTTTTTTCCCTGCCTCTCCTCGCTCCAAATAATCTAAAGTGACTGCAATTTCAGTCCTGGCTCTCCAGCATTCAGCAGCACCGGCGGAGGTCAGAGGGTGTCAAGTGAGGGCTCTCCATTTCTTTTCTGCTTCGCCTTCACACCATCCATGCTTCTTTGTAACTGAGGCAACCTGCCTCCCCAGCCCAGCCATTATGTGCCTCACCAGACGGCATACACTGACTTCAGTCAGGATTCCAGGAATGTTTTTTTAAGGCCCAGAAAACACTGCGGGGTAGGGGGGAGATGTGTGCTGTAAACAACTGAATAGTAAGGACCAACTTTAGATGCTCTGGTGACTTGAGTTGTTAATTTCCCAGTTTCTGGAAAATGCATTGCAGGACATGTTTTTATGCTAGCTAAACCTTGTGGCTGCTTATGTGGGAGGCCTGGTAGAAAAGGACAGTGGCCCTGCCTGTGGAAGAGGGGAGGTCTAGAAAGACGTTCACTAGGCAGCACCCAGTGCCTATGAGGGTCTAGACAGGAAGGAGAGAAGAAGCGACCAGGTAAAAATGGGGACACCTGCATGTACCCCCTCCCGAAACGTACCCAGAGGAGGTGCACGTTTACCACTGGTGGCAGCCAGGCTTGTGACGGGAATTTATTTCCCTCAATTATGTGCTCTTGTCCCCAGTCTCAGTTCATCAGCACAGTGCAGCCAAGTCAGTGAAAGGCTCCATAATGAAATAATCACATGCACAGGGATGTCCTAGCACCTGCCCACCCCCTCCCCGGTGTGCTCCCATCGCTGCTCCCATGTCAACATGTCAAGTCGCCCCTGTCCAGCCCCAGCAGCCTATGGCCTAAGCACCATTTTCTTTGAACCAACCACAGATGTTCCGATTGCAGAGAGGAGGAGGAAGGGACCAGCAAAGTGGGATTAGTCAGTACAAAACATTGGTTACTTTCCTTTTCTCCTGCTTGACAATTCCATCACTATGAAGAGCCTGATCATAAGAACCAGCATACGTGCTTAGAAAGCCTCCATTGCTTAAGTCAGTGTTATTTGCTAGTTGCTGTCTAGTAGTCTCTGCCTCATGGCGACCCCACTTAAGTCATCAGTATCTAATAATAATAATAAAAGTAATAGTGATAATGGAGTACAATTATCACCTCAACTGAAGCAGAGTCTACTCTTACTCCCATTTCAATAGATGAGAAAACTGAGGATCAGAGAGATTAATGGCAAAGGTCACATAGCCAGGAATTGACACAACTGACACAAAGGCTTTCTCGACAGCCTCCTTATGGCCTTCCCAGGGGAACTTATACATCTCCTTGTGCTTCTCCCCACTCTGTCCACCCATCCAACCATCACACATTCAAGAAGCACTTTTTTTTGCTCCAGGAATGACTCTAAGCATTGACAATACTTCGTAAACAAAACAGGAAAAGTCCCTGCTCTCATGGGGCTGGGGTAGGAAGGAGGGTGGCGGAATAAGGCAGGCAATAAGCAAACTGAACAAGTGGACATATACATAATGCATGGAAAGGGGACAAATGAATCCAAGGGTTCATGTGATACAGGGAGGTCAGGGAAGGTGACATTTCAACACAGACCTGAAGAACGCAGAGTGCAAGACATGAGGCTGGGCCGTGAGGTCTTCCAGGCAGAGGGGAACAATAAGTGCAAAGGGGCTGGCCAACTGGAGGAACGGCACACTTAGAGAGAGAAGGGAGTGGTGGGTAGGAGATAATCTCAGACAGGTCTTGGGGGGTAAGTTCCTGTAGATCTTTTCAGCCACTGTAGGGCCAGAGGCACTGTGAACATAAAGTGCTTTTGTGAAAATTAGGAATCCCCTGGGTGGTACAAATGCCTGTTAACCCAAAGGCTGGAGGTTCAAGTCCACCTAGAGAACCCTCAGATGAAAGGCCTGGCGATTTATTTCTAAAAAATCAGCCACGGAAAACCCTATGGAACTGTAGTGCAATGGGTTTCTCTTATATATGGCCTTTCTGGCTGTGGGTTTATAATTCTGCTAAAATGACTGACTAGGCCACAATCTTGCCAAGCAACTGGTTAGTCTACTATGTAAACAGGGTATGTAAAATAGGATTGACCTTTCAATAATTGGTAGATTACTATGTAAATTAACTGACTGTGCTCTACCAAGGGCATTGGTCAGTTGTGGTGCTGGTGGGAGGACCATGCCTTGAAACTGACAAGGAATAGGCTTAATAAGGGCCAATCCCACAGAGATTGAAGGGGGACCTCGCTACCACCAAGAAGAACATGGAACTGAGCATGTCCTTAGGACCTGGGATCTCTGCACTGAGAACCTCTCAGACACAGGAGAGAGAGAGAGAGAGAGCTGTAACACTGGAGATGGCAAGAAACTACAGCAACCAGAGCAAAACCAAGTGAAAGAGAAATGCAGCAGTAATACAAGCAGAACCAGGAGACTGGCGCAAAATAGCTACACTGGGCTTGCTGACCCACAGAGCAAGACAGAGCTGAGAGCCTTTGGGCAGGAAGTTTGCTGGAGGAGTGGGGAAACACTAGGTATTTGTTGGTGGAGCTTAAGAGTCGTAACACTTGCCCAAGCACGACAGAGGCCTAGAGAAGGCCCAGCAGCAGACACAACCAAGAAGAAGCTGAGAGCTGTCTTGGCTAGAAACTGTCCTGATTGAAGAACTGTATCCTGTCTTCTGAATTGTATCCTGTCGTTTCCAAGCTGATCCTGATCCCAAGTTGTAGCCTGTTATTTTCCTAATAAACCACATAATTGTGAGGATGGTCTAAGAGTTGTGTGTGGCCATGGCAACAAATTACTGAACCCAGCAGAGAAGTAAAGAGTGCCATGAGGACAGCTGTTGTTAGAAATGGTGAAAAAGTTGGAAAGTGAAGGTATGTATGTCTGGCCTCCACCTCATAGGAATCACCTTTGGGCTGATGGTGATTCTCATCCCTCCTCTTGAAGATAGACAAGGTCTGATGCTAGTAGGTTATAGATGCAAATGGGGTCACCATGAGTCTGAATCAACTCAAGGGCAGCTGCGTTGTTGTTGGGGTGTGTGTGTGTGTGAGAGAGAGAGAAGATTAGAAGAAGCCACTTTTCTTCAGTACCCCTTCCTCTGGGTAGACACAGCAGAGATGCACAACTCTGGCTGGTATGTAGAGTCTGGAATGGATGGCAGCCTTTACTCATCCCCTCTGTGTAATGATATAATGTGTGGCCCTGGTTGGAGTTTCCACTCCACAGTCTGCTGTATCTCTCTAAGTACGTGTATGTAAAACGTACAGATGCAAACAAAGATGCAGCTCTAGACAGAATCTCCTGAGCCTTTTCCTTTAGTAGGGGCTGGGGGTGCAGGAGGGAGAGCTGACCTTAAGATGAACAAAGGCAAAAAGGGGAAGGCGATCCTTGGCAATCCTTTGCCATGGGCCATGCTGCAGCATGTGGCCAGTCTTGTCTTCAGTAATTCAGAAGGATCCATCTGAACATCAGGCTCTAGAGTAGGTCCCTGAGAAGCTGAAGAGGCAGCCCTGGGGTCAGGAAGAAGGACTCAAAGCGGAGAACAGCTGCAGCTCAAACTAGAAATTAGTTACCGACTGTCCTGCATTTCCCTTCTCTGAAACTGTATTGCCCCTTTACGTGAATGAATTTAAATGTACTCTGCAAACTTAATAACCACATAAAGCTACACGACCTCGGTAGGGCTGCTATTTTAATGCCAGCTTGACTGAGTGCATGATGAATTTGGGGAAAGGGGGAGACTTGAGGGAGAGGAGACTTTTTCTCTTAAATGGGCTGTTGTGGACAAAAGTTTGCTTGACACCCCACTACATAAAAGGTGGCTCCCCTTAGTGACACACATAACTCCCCACTACCATTGCCCACTCCCCCAGCCCCGCTGCCCCCCCCCCACCCCGCCACTGTCTGGGGGTTAGGGCTATGTAGCTATAAGCAGGAGAGGTAGACAGGCATCACATCTTTCTTCAGGCTGCATTTGACCTTGACCCTAGGCCCAGGTATCTCAAAGTACCCTGGAAGCTTCAAGTAGAGTAAGTGGCAAGCCCTTAAGGATTCTGAGTTTTGGCGTAAAACGTTAATGGGTGAGCTCAGAGTCCCTGCAGGGCAGCTGGTCCATACACCCTTCTACAGTCAGGAGAGAAGAGAAGTTGGACTATGAGGCCTGTGTTGGAGGCCAGAATGGAGAAGGGCAGAGACCCAGAGGAAAAGCAAAGGAGTAAAGAAGGGGCAGATAAAGGGAACTGCCGGTAGGAGCCCCTTAAAGGCCCACTGCGGCTCCAATAGGGGCACCCTGGACTGGTCCAGAAAGGCAAGGCCTAAAGTCAGAGCAGGACAAGAAAGCATGAAGCAGGACAGTTAAAGTCATAGGTGAGGAAGCAAAAGCCACAAAGTGGGAGCGGAATGGAACAGGAAGCAAAATGGGGCCAAAACCATCACAGCTTAAAAGTAACCCTCGAGGTGCGCTTCCTGCCTATCAGATGCCCGAGGCTAGATCAGGGTAAAGCGGATATGTCCCCTCTCAATTTCTTCCCATTCAAATCATCAGAGGAGCTGTATTTTGGGGAAGGGGCCAGGACACTTATTGGAGCCTTAACTTGGCTGCCTCCTTTTACATACACATCCAAGAATAAACTGCCCAAGACTTTATCCATCTCCAAAAAAGGCAACTGTGAAAACACTCCTCGCCCAGCCCCTTCCCTCAACCAGCGCAGTGCAGTCATTCTCCCCTCCGCTCTGGGGTGGGGGAAAGGGGCCAGAGGGGAGGCAGCCTGCCCAGTACTAATTGCTCCTGCGGATGCTGTGTGGTGTGGGGGCCGCTGCCTGCGCTGAGCAGTTAGGAACTTCCCAAATCATTAACCTTTCTCAGAGTGCATTGTACTGGGAGGTGCTCTCTCTGCAGCCTATTCAGGAGCCCTATTGATCTGTCGCACACTCAGTGCCTTCGAAGTTGTTTATGATCAATATGCAAATTGCCCATGGCATTGATCTAGTATTAATTTTCAATTAGGGAATCCACAAGGGGTCTCTGAGGGTCAATACCTAACAATGCAAAGGAAACTCCACTGCTCCAGAGTATCAGGCCTGGTGCTGATAAAAGCTTCCCTGAGCCTCCTTTCCCCACAGCGCCAGGCCCTTTGGGCTGTCACCTGCACTTTGGCTCCTCCAGTTGCCTCCTAAGTCAGACCCCTCCGGTGGCCTCCCGGGCTGGATCTGTGGCCGCTGCCCTGCAGCCTCCCCCTCCTCCCTCGGGTGCCACAGGGACAGTCACCGGTCTGCCAGTGCTTTCCCCTACACCCGCCCTCTTGGTCAGATTCCTCCGGACATGCCTCCACGCCTCCCCAACGCCACACCCAGAGCCAGGGACCATTGTCTCCCCTGGCTCCCCACCACACATACCTTTTTCCTCCCTCTCTCCCTCTCCCTGGTTTCTGCTTAGTCACAGAACGTCACCTTGGCACGCTGCCATGGCTGGAGCTGGCAAGCTGCATGGTCCCCAGAAATCTCAGTCAGCTAGGCTCAGCCGCGGGATGCCAGGTTATGCTTGGCAAACAACCCACTGATGTCATTTCACAAAACCAGGAGGAAAGGAAAAAGCCACAGCTTCGAATCATCTGTTTCTCCTTCTTTCTTTCTCCTAGCAAAATTCTTCTTCCTAACGAAACCCTGGGGTGGAGGGATGTTAATTACTTTACCACTCATTCATGGTTCCCAGAAGAGGCCGGCCCACCCCCCAGGAGTGCAGGGCAGTGCATGTGAGCCACAGAGGGGAATGTCCCTGGGGATAGCATGCCAGCTGGGACAGTGGTGACGAGGAATGCAGTCATTCCATTACAGCCCCTAACAGCCCCCGAGAGACTCCATGGGAAAGCCATGCAGCCAGTGTAGCTGGGAGAGAAGAGTGTTCCTGATCTCCTGCCAGCAGGTACAGGGACAGGGGGACAGACAGAGCCCAGCCACAGTCCAGCCTGCCTTCCTGCTGGGCCAACGGCTTTGAGCACGCCATGTTGTCTTTATTTTCTCCTTTTGGAATAAGCCCTCTGAGTCTCAGCTCTTGCACATTCCACAGCTCTGACTGGAGACCCAACCCTGCACCGGCTGCCTGCCCACTTTCAGCACTGCCACTCACCATGCTAACCGGCACATTAGCTACCCAGGCTAATTGGTTTATGGATAACATTAATTACCATGTTGCTCATTAATGGATGAAATCTTTATTGGTCCCATTGATCAGTGGACTTGTTAGCTGGACTCCTAACCAATGGCGGATGTAACAAGCTCTGTTATTGGCATATCAATTAATGCAATCAATTTCTGGCCAGCGGCTGCCATTCGCTTCCCTAGTTGTTCAAGGGTAGGAGACAGAGCCACACCAAGGACACTTTTATTTAGAGTCCCCAATTCTTCATCTGACTTGCAGGTGGCCTCTCTGCCACTTGGAGCTCATCTACTGGAAAAAAAAAAATTACACCTACCCTTCCATTTGAAAATCACCCTCCATGTTCCGTGGGTGACAAAAGTGCTACGCTCTACTGGGGTACACAGAATAGAAGGAATGGTGGGAGGGGCCTGGGGACTGTCACAGCAATAGGAGGAGTCAGGAAACGTTTCTAGATTAGGCTCTACTAGAAATGATTCAGTCCCCAGATTGGACTCTGGACACTGGCAATAATCAGGGAAATGATGGGACCAGCTAAAAAATACAAACCACAGTGTCATCAATCCCCACATGCCTGCCCCAGGAGAGTTTCCCAGATGCTGGGCTCCCTGAGTCAGTCACATCACTGGCCTCACCTGATGCTGTGTACCTCACTGGGTACCTCTGACAGGCCTGTATGAGAGCATCAACTGCCCACCTCAATCCCCAACTCCAGTACAGAAGAGTACTATCACCACCACCTGCCCAGTAAATCAAGGTACACAAGGGACATTCCAATGTTTGCTGAAATGCATATAATAAATCACTTCAACAGCACTTATACCATTGCAAAGCCACAGCTGAGGAAAAAAAAGGTTTTTTTCTCTGGGCCCCAAGGAGTCTTTAGGTAGTTTATTTTAGGAAAGGCTCAGGCAACTGGGAATTTGGAGTAGGTTCACAGAACTGGAGATTTGGAGCCAGGCTCTACTGACAACCAATGAGCAAGAGGGCGTCAACACCATAGCAAAGGGGATGAGCTCTGATATGCCTGTAGCTTTGGGAGGGGACGTGAGGAATGCCTGACCCCGAGATGTGCTTTAAAAGGATTAACTAGCATTTGCCCCAGTAAGGGAGCAGCTTGAAGTATTATTCCAGATTTGGTTCTAAAAAAGCCCAGAAAACGAAAGAAAGAAAAGAAAATCACTACTCCACTCAATGGTGCTATTAATAAGCTTTGCAAGCACTAACATTTAACTCAAGGAGAAGAGGGTACAAGCAGAAAGCAGATGGGGAAAGGAAGCAGCTTTGGGCTGGGTAGTGACAGAGCACAGGACCCTGAACAAGGCTCTGGCTCGGGAACATAATTCTCAGTGTTTGAAAGCATGGCTCGGAGCTTCTAGGATAAACAGTAGAAATATTTCCTCTCATTTATAAATAGAAAGTGACATTTTTCCACGTGGAACATCAGCACTTCCACATTCACAAGAACAGAGGAGAGAATTCTGAGCAGACCAAGGCAGGGGCCAGAGAGAGATGCCCTAGCCAGGAGTCACCTCCAAAGTGGAGACCAACAGACACTAGACAGAAGAGGGGCAAGAGGCCTTAAAGGGGAAGCCAAGACCTCCTCAGCCTGTAAAGTCACTTTTTCCGTGAAACAGAAGGCTGCACACTCTATGCAGGGATCACCTAGGTGCAGGTAAAAGTGAGGAACCCAGACAAAGGG
Source organism: Elephas maximus indicus (assembly GCF_024166365.1). NCBI lineage: Eukaryota > Metazoa > Chordata > Mammalia > Proboscidea > Elephantidae > Elephas > Elephas maximus. The sequence goes on along the minus strand of NC_064839.1, from coordinate 37,676,677 downwards.
CCCTGCATCAGCCATTCAACACCCACAGTGTTTTTTCCAGCAAGAGCAGTGCTGTTCTTTCATTGGCAAGAATCCCAGTGTACTTCTGGGGCAGAGTTCCTATGGTATGATGGTGTCTGAGATGCTCTCTGGGGATGCCCATGATGCTACAGGGACTCTGTAAATTTTGATTCTGGTCTCCTTTTAAATGCTATAATGATAAAGAATGCTCAAATGTGTCATATACCAAAATTTGATTCACTAGAGGCCAGGGTATTGACTTGTATGGCTAAGTTAACTAGTTTGTGTACAGATCTCAGAGTAAACCTTCTCTTGCTATTTCTGATTAATTGAAGATTAGCTGAGCTTGCAGGTCATGATGCTGAAAACTGTTACCATGTGGAACTACTTCTGTGTGAATGAAGATTTAAAAATAAAATCAAAACAAAATAACACACAGGACAGAAGCTTGGTCTGAAACTATTTTCCATAATTCTTAATTATGATCAAAATGTTACTCATCTCTCCCTTAGCCTCATTTTTGACTTAATATATAAATGTTACAAATTTGAACTCCTAAAACAGCTATCCACCATGCTTCTCTCAGCTTGCTGCACTGTGTTGCCTTGCGTGTTGCTATGATGCTGGAAGCTATGCCAGCTTGTATTTCAAGTACCAACAGTATTACCTATGATAAACAGGTTTCAGCAGAGCTTCTAGACGATTAAAAAAGGGCTGGCAATCTACTTTCAAAAACTGGCCAGCGAAAACCATATGGATCACAACAGAATACCGTCCGATACAATCCTAGAAGATGAGTCTTCTCGTTTGGAAGGCTGCAACAGTGGACTTGAGTATGCCAATGATCATGGGGACAGCGCGGGACTGGGCAACGTTTGGACTGTTGTACGTGGGGTAGCTGTCAGGTGGAGCATACTCAACTACAGCTAACAACAACAAAATAGCTATAGTTACATGACTTTTTAAAGAAGTGTTTACATACTGGGTTCAATGTAAGATTTCATTTTTTTACAAAATGGGACTCCACTAATAAAAGTAAACAAAGCACTGCTCCATCTAATAAACAGTTCTAGATTAAAAAAAAAAAAAAAAAAAAAGAGAATACTTTTTGGAGAGCCTCCCCTGAGAATAACGTATATATATATATCTATCTATCTCAAGGTTCCTGGTAAGATTTGAAAAACAGCTCGAAGTGGACTGTGCACTGCCACATACATTTAACAGGTTATCAATACTATGCAGGCACACAAATGATAATGTGCTAAAATGGGGACAGCTGTGCTACGGTGGTGAGATTATAGCTGGTTTAAAAGCATTATTTTATGTTGTATATTTTCTTCTCCATAAAAAATAGGGGAAGAGAATGATCTCTTGATGACTTCCCAAGGAAGCAAAACCAAGTCTCTTTAAAAAAGGGCTTTGCTTTCTCTGCAATGGCGAATGCTCAGAGTACCAAGTTGTCCTTGCTTTAATCATCTAACCAAACAGAAATCTTCCATGGCAGGTTTCTTTCTCCAAAGACAATCCCTGAGAAGTTCTCTCTCTAAAACATATAAGACGAGTTATCAATTTGCTCACTGATTTATTCGCTACCTTGTTAATATTAGGTTCCAGGTACCGTGAATCCAACTGGACAAGAACACATTCCTGCCCTCATGTAACTTACCCTCCAGCAGATCCATCTTGAAGAACATGAGATGACTGTGTTAAATAAAATTTTGTCACTGAACCATCATCTCAACATGTACTTGGACAAGAAAATCACCTCTTTTATTACTGAGTGTCCCTTTTGCTCATCCGAGGGATGACAAAGCCGGCCTTGGATGGCCTAAAAGGGTTGCCATGCTAGCATTCTAAGTTGGTCCCATCAGACACTACTAATTAACAGCATGAATCATTAAAGAATCAAACCCCACCCACCCTAAAAAGTCTCTTCCTTCCCAAGATTCTAATCCAGACTTCCCTGAATCTTCACCTGGGTGATTATGTATCAAGGTTCTTCCACACCAAACACAATAATAAATCTTATCAGAATTGAGCTATAAATCTGTGAAGACTCCAATAATTTCTAGCCAAGGGACTAACACCACAAAAGTACTTTTTAAACTAATTACTCAGATTCCAAAGTGCTGCCCTAATGAGCCTTCTTTCTGCCCAGAACTTACTAAGAGGAAAAACTACCTTCTGGTGCAGTAATTACTGCTTTCCCCTTCAAACTTCTAACTGGAGATCGATGCTGCATTTTAAGACCCATTGATTTACAATTAGCCTGGCTTTCCTGCTAAAGTGTTTTTTAAGCAGAGTTTACTTTTATTTTATTTTGAAATCTCCAAGATCTGGTTCTTGGATTTTACATCCTCATGAGAGGGGACTGGAAATCTCCAACAGGAAGATACACATCAGAAGAGAGAGGACTGGAGACATGCAAATCAGATTCAGGAGAGTGATGAAGGGAGAAAGGAGCTTGTTTTCATAGGATAAATTCAGGGAGGTGGGGAGCAGCCAAAACTCATGCTGAAGAGGAGGGAATGAACAAATCCGAAGAGAGGAACCAACAGGCAGGGCAGTTGGGAAGACAGTACGGCATGCAGCCTAATAAAGTGTAGCTGCTGTCAGGGTGGCTAGTGCAGCTCTTTATTGACTTTGCTGTTTATTAGCATCCTTGGGAAAAAAAAAAGAAAAAGCTTTGTGCATCTTTGCAAAACAAAGCACTAGTTAAAAATAGTGTGTGCAGGAGGGACAGTGTGCTAACATGAGGTCCTGGCAGCTCCAGCATTTGCACAATCTGTCCCATGAGGAGAGCAGAAGTAAGCGAAGCAATTAAGAATTTCATACTGATTGCTTCAAGCATGTTTTTCTACGCCATAAAGATAATAGCATAAAGGATATGGCCTTGCTTCCCTCCTCTGCCCCTGCCTGACAACTTCCATGTTCTGCCTTTTGGACTCTTTCTTCACCTCACGTGTTTGAGGAATCAAGACACTGCGAAGCTGGCCTGCCACCACATGATGGGATCTGTCACTTCCATGGCTAAAAAGAAATGGAGTTGTGCAGGACAGCTTCTCTCCAACCCTGGCCAAGAACAGACCCCAAAGAGGAATTCCCGCATGAGCCGCATGGTGTTATTGAAGCCCCAAAAATGGAAGGCAGAAGAAATAGGGAAACTGCCTCGGAGGCCTGGAGATACACTTCCTCCTTCCGCTGCCATTCTGGGCTGTAGCATAAACCTTCATTACATACTGCTGGCTCCCAAGAGTGACTGGCAGAAGATGGTCTTGGAGAGATGAATGCAAAAAATAAAATTTCCAAACAACAATAAAAAGGGGGAAAACAAAAGCTACTAACTTTTTGCTTTAAATAAAAAAAAAAGTATTTTATAGCAAGGTTGTATAGACCAATTTCAAAGACTAATACCCAAAAAAGTGCAATTAAATCCTTGAAAAACTGACAGATCAGCAAAACAAAACCACCCGGAGGAGAGCACGATTGAGCCTCATTAAGAAAGAGTTCAGCCTGTTTTAAAAACCCTTCTTAACACTTAGCTGGGTACCTCCCAGCAGTGAGTGTTCCCAATGCGGCTGGCATAATTAGTGTCAAAATGGAAAGAAAAAAAAAATCAACCTAGGAAATAGAAATTAAAACACCAATTTAAGAGGAAGGGGGAAGGTTCAAATTGAAAATCCATTCCAAATTCAAACAGCAAACTCCCATCAGTCCATCTGAGAGCAATGAGGATATAGCAAAACACCCTGCCGTCCACAGAGATAAATATGTTACAATTAAACAGAGAAAGGGCTGGGGCAGCGTGAGAAGATTTATGCTGCAAATTCCCCATCTCCAACCTCTCTCCCTTCCCCCCAAATATATTCTACAATGTGGTCACATCAGCTCCAAGAGGCTGGGTTAATGGCAGATAGACAGCAAATTGCACCGACCTCTACATCAGTTATAACCATCACATCTGACAACGGGGAAAATGAGATCTGTTGACAAATTTCCACACCTTCAGCCATCAGGATCCCCCAACACTGGGGTGCGCACACACATGTGAAACCATATGCGTGAGAGTACAAGTGAACGCATTACCTGAGAAACTACTAGCCTGTAATAAGGAGATACGGAGGAGCTCAGATCCATTATGGAAGAGCAGGCCACTAGGGAAGGAACACTCTAGAGATGGGAAAGATGGCAGGGAGATGAAGCCATTTTATTAAATCAGGCAAATTCTAATTTATTCTGCAGACAGAGGAAAGAAAATGGATTCACTCTCAAAGCATCCTCTGAGCCAGCTCCTATCACCTCAGCAGAGGGAGGGGGGGAAAAAGTGCCAAGATTCATCTGGAAACCAAGGGAAGGTTTCCCCTGTAAAAAGCACGCACTGAAATCTTTCTATATCAACTCCTGCACCAGGAATATGGAAAATAATGCTTACGCTGAATAAACCTGGCGTTTTTCTCTGTTCTTTCTGATTACTCCAGCAAGTGAAAGGGCTTACAAATTTGAGTCATCACAATGTGAACGCAGAAAGGCAACCATACCCTAGATAAGATGCTGACAAGGACTGACAAAAGGAATTGTGGAACGTGTCCCCCAATGGCAAGAAACACCATCTGCCACTTTCACCATGGTAGGAATTTAAATGTTGATTTTCAAGTTGAAAAAATGGAAAAGAAATGCTGTGCATGAAAACACCAAGCACAAAGATTGCCTTTCATTAACAAAAGGCGCTTGTGTTTAGACTGCAATTAGAAAACCAAGGTTTTAATTAAACAATTACATAAAGTTAGTTTGGCTCCCTGTACAGTTCAACACTTCACCAGCGTCTTGGGGTTAGCTTAGCAATGAGCACTTAGAGCTCTGGTTGTTATAAACAGAAAGAAACCGATAACACAGCACACATGTAACTATAAAGCCAGATGCTGCCCCTGTCTATCTGTTCTGGAACTAAGGAGAAACCAATGAGATTGACATAAGGCACCTGCACTGTGGTCGGTAACTCTGCACTGCTCGTGGCTGAACAGAAAGCGTTATTCAAAGTGTCATGCAAAATGGGGGCGGGGGGGAGGCCGCAGGCACGTATATTTGATGCTCCCAAGTAAAGAAATGCTTTTCCATCAAAGCACAGGCCGAGATGCAACTAGCTTATTGCGCAGCCTCTACAAACTAGGAGGGATTCACAGGGGCCTAGATACCTCCAAACTCCTGAATCACCTCTGAAAGGAGAAGAAGAAAAAAACAATATTTACTTTTCACCTGATGTCTAAGAGTATCACATAGTATTATAACACCTGGGTGGTGGCTGCCCAGGGCAGAGAGATAGTTGCATGGGTCCACAGGTCCAGATTCCCAGGGACAGACTTGCATGTCCACTCTCCAAAAGCAGAGGGAAAGCTCCTTTGTAGTTCCCAACCATCAACACTCCCAATGTTCAAGAGCTGCAAACTGATACGGAATTGGTTCTTCCAACATCCGCATTTGCCTTGATAGAAAGAAGGTGCTCTGTTGAATGAACATGCACTTTACCCCTTGTAAAGTGGACTTAAAAAAAAAAAACCAAACCAAAACTTGGCCTGGCTTATAAAAAAAGACAGTCTGATTGACCAGTTTTCATTTCACAGCTCCCATCAAAGTACACAGTACACAGACAACCCAAAAGGCAAGGCCATGCCACTGCTAGGGTAGCCAATACGTGGAACCCCACACTGCCACCTGCAGGCGATGCTTCAGATTGCGCCTCTCCAGGGCCTAAATGGAAGCTCATATTCTGCAATTAATTCCACATTCCCCTGGCTTCCCAGCCTGGCTGAAATGCTGCTTTTTGAAATCCTTTTAAAACCCTGGTGGCATAGTGGTTAAGTGCTACGGCTGCTAACCAAAGGTCGGCAGTTCGAATTCACCAGGCATTCCTTGGAAACTCTATGGGGCAGTTCTACTCTGTCCTATAGGGTCACTATTAAGTCGGAATCCACTGGACGGCAGTGGGTTTTCCGAATATGAAAACAGCATGTCAAATGCTAAAGAATCCAAAATGGCCAGCCAGCTAATATTGCTGGATGACTTCATACTTGCCCAGTCCTGGGCTGTCTTCCTAGGCATTTCGAGCAAGTCAGTGAAAAAAAAAAACCTTAGTAACAGAACTCATTAGCTGGCAAAATGCTTTATCCCATATAATACCCAAGGCTCACCAAATTACAGGGTAATCAATAGGTTTTAGCTTTCGTAAAGCATCAAGTTCATTTTGATTTTTTAAGGACAGGAAACTGACTGCCTGGATAATGGAAAAACAGACAAACAAACCCTAAACAAACTTAATTTGAAGTTAACAAAAACAACGGAATTCTTTTCCCCCACTCCAGGCTACTGGTAGGTTTGCAAGGGAACTGGGAAACTGAAGGATGAATTTGAAAGTTTTATAACTCATTCATTCCACTGATGCTGAAAAGCAAATCTGCCTTCCACACCGAAATCCTTCATCTTCCAGACAAAGGAGGGTTTTTCTTGCTGCTTCTACCACCTGATTGTCTGAGTGCCTAAGAGTGCAAGGAAAGGGGATGGCTGCTTCTCAGCCTGAAAGGAGGGGAAGCCAATCAGAACTAATCTCTACCCTGGAAGTAAATTCAGCATTCTGTTCCCTGAGCTGGTGCCCAGGGAGGCTCAGGCAGCAGACGGTGGGGGTGCTTCCCTTGGTGCCCCCCACCATGTACCCCTAAAACTAACAAGGGACTTTGTGCTCAATGTCTTTCACCACAATTAGCCTCAGGGGGAAAATTTTTTTTTTAGATCCAGTCCAAAACTAAATCCAAAGCAACCAAGCTGATTTTATGACTTATTTATTTATTTTTTCTTTTCGTGAACAGAAGGTTAATATAAGAGCAACTCCTTGGCAAACCTTTAAGGGTAATTCAAGCGACACTGATGTGAATCAATGTTCCCTTTGTGAACACATTACTTGGCAGAAACTGGCTTTTTGTAACCCCCTTAAACTTAGCTGGCAAAACAAAAGGGGAAAAAAAAAATGTCCTTCAAACAAAAGGATGAGGTGAAAATAAAGAGAGAGACAACTGCACTTTACTCTCTTTCATAGAAGCAAATGGATCTGGTGCTTTTATACATTAATCGATCAACATCACTGTACGTCAGCAGGGTAGCCAAGTTATGAATGACCTTTCTGGCAAAGAGGACACTTTTAATGCTAGTAAGACTGCTCCTAGCTTAGCAACTTTCCGAATTTTGCCTGCATGATTACCCCTTGGAGGCGGGCAGCCGTCAGCGGCGCACTAAATATGGCAAGGTTAGTCGTTTCCAATTTGCGCAGAGGGAAGGAGACACGTGGCCCGGGCTGCCCTATTCGTGCATACGCTGCTGCCGCAACCTGGGTGAGGCAGGGGCAGAGGCACTGGCGGCCCGGGGCCCTGCCCGACCTTGGGGCGGGCTTCCATTCCAGAAAGCCCGCCAGTCTCCTGTTCAGCTTCAGATGGCCTTGGAGAATTAAATCCTACGTCTGAGGAAAACTGCTAAAGGGGAGAGGCCAATCCAAATATGGCAGTTTCAGGCAGTGATTCTGGAAAGCTGTGCCCAACTCAGCTTTGGCTTCTGCCTGCTTCTCACACTCAGCCTCTGAGGCCATCGTGTTGGCAGCCAGCGGGTAGTCCACTACAGGGGTAATTCCCAGGCTCCATCACAGCCTCTCCCCACTGGCTTCTTACCTGTGCCTCTGAAAGCCCTCCCCACACTGACCAGACTCCTCCAACGGAGCAGCATAACTCATGTGCCCAAAAAGAAAACAGAACTTCCATTTTTGAGATTTTTTTTTAAAGCAACCCACCAAAGAACATTTGTACTGCAAAGAGGACTCTGACTTACTCTCCAGAAATACCCACCCAGATAAGCAGCTAGGACAACCTTCTTTATTTTCCCCTCTCACCAACTCAGCCATTCTCTTCACGTCCAGATGGCAAAGCTCTCTGGAGTCCACTCTTTGTGGGTGGAAATGGGGCAAAAGGGCTGCTGTGGGCAGGGTTTCTGTGACAACCATTATCAGCGAGGCCACAAAATCCCACTCCCCATCATCACCAAAACTTTCTCTCCCCAATTTCCCTTTTACACAGTTGGGGTAGGTCTCTCCAGAAATCTGCTGATCGATTTACAAGGTCCCGTTTTTCTCTGTTTTCTGCTGGAGGAAATAAAGCGATATAGCAATTGCAAATAGAGCCCTAACTTCATATGGAAACCCTGGTGGCGTGACGGTTAGGTGCTACAGCTGCTAATCAAAGGGTCAGCAGTTCGAATCTGCCAGGCGCTCCTTGGAAACTCTATGGGGCAGTTGTGCTCTGTCCTATGGGGTCACTATGAGTTGCAACTGACTCGATGGCACTGGGTTTGGTTTCTGGGTTTTCATTTCATATAAACTAAACCAGCTTCTGTGGAGTCAATTCCAACTCATGGTGACCCCGTGTGTGTCAGAGAAGAACTGTGCTCTACAGCGTTTTCCAGTGGTTACTTTTTCAGAAGTAGATCGCCAGGCTTTTCTTCCTAATTGCCTCTGGGTGGACTCTAATCTCGAAGCTTTCAGTTAGCAGCCAGTGCACTAACTGTCTGCACCACCCAGGGACTCCTCATATTAATTACAACAGAAGAAACCAGAGGCTAAAGTTCCTCATCCTCATTAGAACATGAGGGAAGTTCAGGGCAGGTCTTCAGTCTACAAAGAGTTGTCCAGGTAAGAGAAAACACGGCAGGACATTATTAGATAAAATGGAACAGCGTGGCTGCAGCCATCTCTGGTTATGGACATAGGAACACAGTCCGTTTGGCTGCTCCTTCTTCACATCCCTGACGTCAAGAGAGTTTGTTTAGGGAGGACTTAACTCCAATGGTGTGACAGACAGAGGCTGTGCCCCTAGACCATAAGAGAGACTCAGAGGCCAATCAGGGACAATTACAGAAGTAGGTGATAAATAATAACAATGAAAACAAGAGGAGAGCAGCTGATCTTAAAGGGCGCAGTTGGGCGTCTCTGAAGGGGTGGAGAGTTCTTTATGGTGCCTCTCCGACGTGATGGATGTTTGTGACTCCTCGCATGGCTGGGAAGAACAACATTCTCCAGCAGCTGAAGCATTTCATGCCCCGTCTTTCCACTCTGAGTCCTCCTACTCAGTTTCCACACTTCCATAAATAATACAGCCTTGTCGCTGATTGTCTTTAACAGAGTCAGAGTCCCATCTAGAAAATCTACTTTCTGTTTAGAGAGGAGGGGGAGAAAACGGAGCCCATTCTAGCAGGTCACCCCTGAAGTTGGTCTGGGAAGGGTGACAGAACATCCTACCTGTTTTATCAAGTATTGTTCTGAATGTTTCCATTTTCTCTGGGAAAGTTGCAAATTCGCAGACGTAACAACTATAAAAAACTTGCTAAGTTCTGTTTCTTTCCCCTCCCCATCATTATTTAACAAACATCAAAAACTTGTCCCTCTCTACCATCTTCATAATTTACAAACCTTTAAGTCACCTTTGCTGCTGCTATGCTGTGGGGGCTGCCACCCTGTGGGGGCTGCCACCCTGTGGGGTCTTCCTCACTGGGTACACTCACACACAGGGCACACAAGAAACAGACCCCCCCCTCCCCGATCGTCCTTTGTTTCTCAATTGTTGCCTGATCCCCCTTCTCCAAAACTCATCTCTTGCCTAACAACAGAAAATTATTAACTTTTCATGTGTATGCACAAAGTTGACTTTTGGCTTCTCAGGGTTTTTCCAAGTTACAAACATCCCTTCTCCTCATTTTCTTCTCTTGCCTGGCCAACAGCAACTAGTCAGTCTGTGCTTTTCTCTCACACCTTCCCTCTCCTGTTCAGGTGACTCACGAACCTGCCGTCCACCTGGAAGGTACCTGTGCCCTCAGTGCTGTTTATGTCTATACTGTCCTTCTGGGAGTGTCTACACTGCCCTCTAGAAGAACCTACATATGTCTACACCACCCTTCTGGAAGTATCTATACCACCCTTCCAAGAGATCTTTGATACCTACTGTCCTTTACAGGTCCTCTGTTGCAGACTGTCTGTCATATGGTATATTTAAATTTTTATATTTCTATATAAAGAATGATATTAGCAAAGAAAAAGAAATATTATTTCTTTCCTCCAAACATTTGATGAGAAAGTCTCACTACTAGTAACAGCACAAGGTAAATTTAACTCCCAGGACAAAGACAACAACTAAGCAGCAGACAGGCCATCTTCATTTTAGGTGAACATACAAGCAGGCTGTCTTACAAGAGCAAGAGAATAACCTAACACTCTTAACCAAGCCCCAAATGCCCCCCTGAAAACCACAGTCCAGGATTGCAAGAATACTTCACAGAAAAATTCTATCTGAAAAAGAGAAGTCGCAAATATGCAAAAGGTGCAAAAACCAGAAAAAGTCCAACACGAAAGTCCGTATGTTGTTAAAATTTTACACAAGGATTGATATAACTGAAATTTTCTGCAAAGCCTGCCCCCTGTGACTATAAGCTCTATGAGGACAGGAACTATGAATAAATTGTATATTATGCAACCTAAAGTATAAGTCTGATCATGTTAAACCACTTCTAAACCTCTCCAGTAGTTTCCCCAAACTTTGGACCCTGCTTTCAAAGGTGGGTCTAGGGATCTGCACCTCTCCTCTCTCCAGGACATGCCAGCTATGCCAGCCTTCCTTCCACCCCAAGGCTTTCGCACTAGCCAGGTGTTTGGCCTGCATTGCTCTTTCCTTTTGTTTTCACATGCCAAGTCAGGTCATAGGCTAAATGTCACCACCTTAAATAGAGGCAAAGGATCAGGCATTTATTTTTTTATTTTTTTTTTTTTTGCTGTATTCACGGTAACCATAGCTAAAGAGGAAAAGCTTCCATAGTTAGGAATATTCCACCTAATAAATGAAGAAATGATAGAATGAGAATATCAACATTTTGCTAACTCCAAATGAAAGAGATTTGGGTAATGATCATTGATGTTGCTAACATCAGATAGACAGTCAGCCACCTATCGTGTACGTCCTGATGGAACACTACCACTCACGAAGGCATGCTGGATTAAAAAAGAAAAACTGAGCCTGAATCAGATCAAGCCTCCAGATGTGACTACCAGTTTACAGGAAATACGAGGGACAAAAGAACACGTTAAAGAACACTTGGAAATGTAATCAACGCAATCCAGACTGCAGCAAATTCTACAGCACAGATGACTCTGTTTCTTTAATACAAGTTACAGAGAGGGGGAAAAAAAAAGAAAGAGAACCTATAGATTAAAAAAGACTTAAGAGACATCAGTCAATGGCAATGGACAGACTGCTCGTACCCAGCTTCAAACAGACCAAGTATAAAAAACCCACATATGAGATAATTAGGAGATTCTGAATACTGACTCAGTATTTGATGATTTCAAGGAATTATAATTTTTAGGGGTGTGATACTGATATTGTAGATACATTAAAAAAGATAGATACATACTGAAACTGTTATGGGTGAAATGATATACCTGGGATTTGGCTCAAAATAATTTAGTGAGGGGCAGGGGTGGGTGAGATAAAGATAAAACAGGAGAGGCTGTGAAGTGATATCCAATGAGGATGGGTGACAGGTTCATGGGGTCCACTGTATCATTCTCTCTGCTTACATCTGTGAAATTTTCGAAAACTACTTCTAAAGAAGTTGGCTTTGCCCAAGGAGAAGTCAGGCCTTTGCCCCGCCTTACGGACAACCTCTAAACCCATCGGACTTTCTGAGTGATAGAAGTGTCTGTTATTCATGGTGGGCCCCTTGGGCCACCTGATAGTTTATGCTGATGAGGTGACTCTTGGTGGGCCCCTCAGGCCAACTTAACCCAAACTCTGGGGAGACTGGGGCTGAACACTGAATTCGACCCTGTGGGCAGTCAGTCAGTCACGCCTACATAATGAAGTCCTGATAAACACTCTCGGGCACTAAAATTCTGGGCTTCCCAGGCTGAAACCACTCCATGTGTACAGTCGCACACTGATACCTGGGTGGTTAACATACCCTGAGGACAAAGGAAGCTTCACATCTGGAATCCTCCCAGGCTCTGCCCCATGCATCCCTTCCTTCGGCTGATTTTAATGCATCATTTCCTTGGGAAAAAACTATAACCATGAGTATAATAGCTTTCAGTGAATTCTGTGAGTCCTTCTAGCAAATTATCAAACCTTAGGGTGGTTTGGGGAACCACCAAACTTCTTGTTGTCAGAAGTCTTGGGCAGACTTGGCAGTCTGAAGAACTCTGTCCTAAAACCTTGCAGTCTGGCTACCTCTGGGTACTACCCCACTATAAAACTCACCGAGTCAACCACTAGCCATCTCATCCTATACCCAATTTCAATTCTTTGCCTAACACTTATATTTTTATTTACTACTCATAAGCCCCTCTGAGTCAGAAACGACTCGATGGCAGTGGGTGGGTTTTAAGCCCCTCTAGAAAGTAAGCTCCGTGAGAGGTGGGGACTAGCCTGTATTCACCACAGAGCTTTGAAGATAGCTAGCAAATAGGAAGCTTCACTGAGTATACATTAGAACACATGTGTGAAAATGACCGTATCAATCATTTAGCAGCTCAAGGTATTGTGCACCTGTGTATTCGTATATAGTTTTGAAGGGGCGTTCACCTCACACTTAGAAAGGTGTGAAAATATTACCATACCACTCAAATAGTTGAAGCATTACAACTTGGCAACAAATTGTCATGAAACCAAAACACACACATAACACTTTGAAACCTTTTCTATAAACTCGTGAAACAAAGCACCAAATCGTGTTGGCAGAAGCAGCTAACCATTCAGGTGGCCCATGCTCCCTGGGCTCACTGCAAGGCCACCAACATTACAGGTGGTGTACACTGGGACCACCAATTCCAATTCCAACAGCTGTGGCCAAAATCAGAATCTGAACCAAGAATGAAACACATCAATCATCCACATGGCAGGCTATTTGGAAACATCCAGATGTTACAGTTTTACAGACGGAGCCTAGGGCAATCCAATGAACCGGTGTTCAATTTACAAGCCATGATGATGTCAACTGAAAAATGACCAACCCTCCCTGAATTCTAGAGGAGGAGCATGGAGATACATGCCAACGCAATTCCAGTTAGGAGAGCCTGCGCAGGCATTAGGTAGGTAAACATTTGTCTAACACAGAAATAGTTCTAAAAAGTGAATTCTGTGTTTCTTTCTACCTTCAGGCTAGTGACAGCCAGCTAAACCACCTTAATAAGTTATTTTAAATAGAAGATGGAATACTAGCGTAAGAACCTAAGACAGCGATTTTTAAATTCTCAAAATAAAATCTGTGACTTGAAGGTGTCCCACAAACAAGTATTCACTGGACAGCGCTAGGTGCCCAGGAATTAACTAGGCAGAACTGGAATCAAATAACAGGACTGAGGACTAGGCAGGACAGAAGGGGGAAAGGCCAACAAGCAAAGGTGTTTGTGGCTGGGTTTATTCTGAGGTCCCATCCCAGTAATCCAGCTAAGCCATCATTTGTGAACAACCTCATTTGGTCCCGAGTTGGGCTGGGGATGAGGCTTACACTTGATGGCAGCTCCATCGTGGGCCATGGACTCCAAGAACCCTTTGCTAGCACTAGTGCCCAGTTCACTCTGTAGTGAGTGCCAACAAGAATGAACTTGGTTCTTGTCCCTAGCCAACGTGCCAACCCAAGGGCAGGAGTCAAGATACATGGTCTACAGGGCAGGTACAGGATACAGGAAAGAGGCAAGCTTTTTGCTGCTGAGATGGAAGGGGCCTCCCATTACCTATGACCAACCAGGGAGGTGAACTACTACTCTGTCCGTAGTCACTTCCAACACATAACAAATATAAGTTTTCACTGTCTGGACTGGCTCTTTCCAATTTCACTGCCAACCAAGGCCCTGGCACCTGCTGGGAAACCCTCTGCGGGGCGTGTGCGCTGCAGGTCGAGGCCATGGTTATGCCACACATACTTGTTTGAAGCATTAAATCTACAGCAGGGCTTCCCTTGCTAGGAAAGGGGAGAAAATGTCATGCTGAAGACTTTACATAACCTAAAGCTACAACCCCAGGACAGCAATAGGCGGGAGAGGGAGACCCAGGGTTTCTCTCAGCTCAGCCAACTCCACGACCCCTCCCACAGGAAGGAAACGGGTGTGCCCAAGCTGCAGACTAGAAAAATAAGGCAATGCTTCCAGCTGTGAGATGCCCAAAGTAGAGGGAGGAAGAAAAGGAACAAAGGAATCATTGTGAACAGATAAAACGAAAATCTGGCCTGGCTATCCTAACTTTCCTTCCGTGGCAGACATCTGAGAGAAAGGGAGCAAAGAAGAGCAAGAGAGAGTGAGGGTCAGAAAGAAAGACACTGCATCTACTATGTGCCAAGTCCCATACTCAGTGTAACACTTTTCCGTACATCTGCATTTAATTGTCATATGCGAAATTATGAGATAAATCCCCAAAATGAGCGTCAGCATCCCTTTTACAGATATAAAAGCTGAAGCTTTAGAGGGATGCAGTTAGGAACCCCTGAAATAAATACACAAATGGGCAGGTGCATTTTTCCGGAGTGAGGAAACATTTCTTTCATCAGGTTATCCGGAAAAGGTCAAGAATTCTTAGGTTATATAACTTGACCAGGGTCACCTAGCTCATAAAGCTGGGTGTAAATACCCCTGTGACTTAAAAAAGCTCTTGCTACAAGGTCTGATCTGAAAGTCCCCAACATCCACTGTGTGAGAAAGGAAAAGAACCACAGAAGGGTTTCCTCAGAGTCAAGGAAATCCGAAAGGAAGTGAGAGGAGCTCTGGACCACGGCCGAATGCCTCAGGACACTGAGAGGCCTTTTGCTCTATCCAAGGCTTCTTCAAAGCCAGTTCACCTCTTTGAACACATTCCGTGTACAGGAGTGACAGCTTTGCATGGAATCAGCACTCCCACATGGTTCGCCATCAACACAGGTATAAACTCACCAACCTGCCACCCCAGCATTACTTAAAGTCATGTAATGACCTAAAAAAAAAATTTTTTCTTTAATGACCTATAAACGGCAGGACAAACAATAAGTACACTGATTCTCTACCTTACAGTCCCTCTGGAAGGAAGCTCTGCCAAACAGAAATAGTCATTATCTCTGGGGAGGGAGAATCCCATCCTTATGGGGCTGTGGGATTTCCCAACCCCACACCCGCATCTACAATTTTTTAAACAAGAAGCAAGTACTGCTTTTCTTATTTTTTTAGGGGGGGGGAGGGCGGGGGCTGCTTATGCAATAATTCAGAGCATATCTCTTTGATAAAAATGTTTTCCAGCTGCAGGCCGAGCAAAAATGCCAATGTAGTCCAGTGTTAAGTCTCATCAGCCCAGTCTGAGACTGTCTGGTCCACATCCTACTCCACACAGAGTCAGTTACGACAGGGCAGCATATTATACATTCACTCTGAACAGTCACACTGAAATTAGAAAAGCCAGCCCTTTTTAACCAAGGTAGAGGAAAGTCTAGAATTGCATTCATCCAGGTAAACAACACTGGAAATATGCACTTTATCAAAGGGAGGGGGAAGGGGGCAGGGGTACCCTGGGTAATTCTGGCTAGGAAGGTAAGTCCTGTACTGCTTCTTAAATGTGTCACCCTTGTATCCAGAGGATGGACAGACACATGAAACAGCTTTCAGAAGACAAAACACACCAACATCTGTGAGCCGTAGGGAGCAGCAGCGTAATCCTATGAGCTAGTGCCCTCTGGAGCCAATGAGTAGTTAAGCCTTCATCCATTTGTTGCTGAGATCGGTTTAAACACCTAAACCCACATTTATTTTGGTCGTATCATCTGTTTTTGCTCATGTAGTTGTTTCCTGTCCCATTTCTAGCCAAAATGAAATGGACCCAGGGAAAGCATGGCCTTCTGCAGAAACAAAAGAGAAGACACATTGTGTGTGGCCAGGTGCTTTTTTCTCAAGGAGGCAACTTTCCTCTTCTGATGATATCTTGGGTCACTGAAAGAACCTCATCACAATAGCACTGTTTAGTTGTTTTTTTCTGATTCGTTCTCCCTAATCATTGAAAGAGGGTGCATGTGGAGGCAGGAAGAACACAACAGCAGTGATGGGGACACACCAAAGTGAATGCGTGGAGCAGGTCTCACTCAGAGTCCACTGTGAGACCCACAGGGATCCGGCAAGATGGCCCCAAAGGAAGTATGGGATTGACCAACTTCCATCCACAAATTCTCTGCACGTCTCTCATGGGGTAGATTCTGGACTGGGTGCTGTAGAAGTTATGTAAGACATGGTCCCTGCCCTGCAGAGGTTGACCATTTTATGGATGAATACGAAGAAGGTACTAAATAATCAGCCAACCAAGTCTGTCAAATCTTTTTTGAACAACATGAGCTATAAACAGTCCATAATCTTGTGCAAGGCTTTGTGGCAAAGATTAAACACTATATTCATATACAAAAGTGGGAAATGAGAGAAGAAATGCCTCGTGTCAACGATAACACCCTCCTTTCTTATCTATCCCTGCTCCTTGTCTTGCTCTCGTTCACTTAGAGTACCAGCACCCATCTTGGGGTGCAAGCCAGACACCATGCAACCAATCCTCAGCTGCTCCCTCCCCATTTCTCCCAATGGAACCACCAGTCCATCACCTAAACACCAGCAAGTGCTTCTTACTCTTACCACCCCCCACCCTTCACCAGCCCAGGCCCTCCTCAGCTTCCACCTTATATGAACGTCCCCTTCAAATCCTTCCATCTTCCACAGGAGAGCTACCATTGCCTGTTTAAAACAGGGAGACTGGGTGGCTCTGTGAGGTACAAGCATCTGATGGCTCACCACTCCCTAGAGAGGAGAGTCCAAGATTCTTTTCTCCTTTTTAGCCTCACTTGGATTTTATTTCTGGCCCCTCCACCTGCTCACACTGTATATTTTGGTCACGGAGAACATTCTAATGTCCATTATGCACTGGCATCTCACCTGTTTTCCAAGTTCACATCAAAGGTCTTTTTAGGAATGTTCTTCTGCTAGACAGTGCACTTCCTTAGGCATCTCATTCACTTTCAGCTCCTCTATCCCTAGCGCTTCACCAGGCTCAGAGGCTCCATACGCTTTCCTTCACCTAAGTAGTAGGGAGATGTGACCCTATTGTACATACAGCCTTAAAGATGAAGAATAATTACCTCCAGAAAGGAAGAAAGATAGGAACTGGACATTGCAGGAATTGTAAGCTAGACAGGATAAAAAGATGACAATATATGATGCAAGAAGAAAAAAATCAGAGGGCTGTATTCCATCAAACCAAATAAGGGAAAAGGTAAGAAGGTGAAGATGAGGCTGTACACCACCCAAGACAAAGATCTGTCTGCTCATTTGTTCCCTTTAGAGAAAGGAGAAAAGATGGAAAAGTAAGGGAACAGGCATCTAGACTTTTTATTAGATTTGGCAGACAAAAACAAAGTTAATCAAATGTTATTTTTCTTCTGCACTCTTGCACACAGCTATAACCCACTCTGCCCACTACCCAGGACTGGCCACCCAGAGCCTTTTGCCAACCAGAGGCCTACTTTAAGCAGAGCACACTGATGAAAACAAAAGGTTTTTCTTAAATAAAGGAATTAGAAAGGAATTAATCTTTATCACAGCACCCAGTTTCACATCTCCTAGACCCTTCCACTTAAGCTCTAGCCAACCTAACACTTCATCTTCCTTCTTAGACTATAACCCTTTCCTAGAATCTCCAAAATTCACCATACCTCATCTGCATCATCAGTGGTCAGTGGTATTTTGGAAACTTCTTTCCACTCTCTTGATGTTCTGGCTTGCTGAATTACCTAATCATCTAGAACACTGGTAAATAATGTATGAGCTAAAAATCACCGTTAATGACCACTACTTTCTTTTAGCCAAATATTTCTACGTATTGATTTTTTTTTTATTGGCCTGATATTTCTAAATTTAATTCCGTCTAAAAGTTCAATTTGTTATTAAACAGTCTCAGAGTAGCTCTCCACAAGATTCTCACTAGTTACAAAGGAAAAAATAGTAACTTTACAACAGATAAACCTAGCAGATGCCACCATGACTAAGTCATCAAAGTTGACACTATCATTAAGAGACAAATCAGTATCATGTGCCTCCTTATATGAAGCACTAGGCTAAACGTGACGGTACTTTTTTGGAATTTCTACCAAAAATGTACAACCTGATTTTAATCATAACAAAACTTCAGACGAACCCAGAGTGGAGGACAATCAACAAAATAAGTGACCTACACTTGCCAAATAAGTGAAGGGTATAACCCAAAATAAACCAAACCTGTGGCCATTGAGCCGATTCCAAGCCACAGTGATCCTACAGGACAGAGCAGAATGGTCCCATAGGGTTTCAAGCTTGAAATCTTCACTGAAGCAGACTGCTGCATTTTTCTCACACAGAGCAGTGGCGGGCTCGAACCGCTGACCTTTCAGTTAGTAGCCAAGCATTTAACCACTTTGCCACCAGGGCTCCTCACAGGTCACAAAGGAAAAGGACAGACTGAAGAACTGCTCCAGATTAAAGGATACTAAAGAGATAAGACAAATGAATACAACCTGTGATCTGGGATTTTCTTTTCATATAAAGGATATTAACGGGAAAATTTGTAAAATCTGAATAAAGTCTGTAGATTATCTAATGGTTCTGTAACATGTTGATTTCCTGGTTTTTGTAACAGTTCTGTGGTTACAAGAGAGAATGTCCTTGTTTATAGGAACTACATAATTAAGTATTTACAGATCAAGGGCATCATGTCTAAAACTTACTTTCAAATGGTTTAGAAAATAACTCTGTATGTATGTGTGTGTTAGTTATAGGCAGAGAGAACAAGAAAAAGAATGAGAACCTGATTAAACAAGTGCAGCAAAATATTAACATTTGGGGACTCTGGGTGAAGATATATGAGAATTATTTTTACTATTTACATTAATGTAAGTCTGAAACTGGAAACCCTGGTGGCATACTGGTTAAGTGCTATGGCTGCTAACCAAAAAAGTTGGCAGTTTGAATCCACCAGGCGCTCCTTGGAAACTCTATGGGGCAGTTCTACTCTGTTCTATAGGGTCGCTAGGAGTCGGAATCGTCACATTGGCAATGGGTTTTTTTTTTTTTTTTCTGGATTTTTGGTCTGAAATTTTATTAAAATAAAAATAATTTTAAAAGTACAAATTGAAAATAAAAAAGTCCCAACATCTGTAGTCTAATTATGTATTTTTATTAAGTATCTACGCATTACTGCATACATATTTTAAATTGTATGCAAGTTACATTTACTGTTTCTTGTTTCCAAATTATTAATGAAAATGTTACCAATGTGCTTGCAGCCCCCTCAACACAAATAACCCAGACATCAATATATCATTTCTATTTATCGTTTTTTCTGTCAGTCAGGGTTCAACACAAGTGAAAACTTCTCTCTAGAATCTGAATTCATTTAGGAGAAACAGAAGTTTGTGTTTGTTTTTAATAAGTCTATGATATTCTTTTTTTTTATGATAATCACACTTGCAATCCTATTTGTCTTTCGAAAGGGCAGAGGGAGATAAGCGTGGTGGGGGAAAAATGGAGATAACTAGATCCAAAAGATGGAATAACATGGGACTGCAATCTTTGGTCCTTGCCCAAGACCCTTTCTTCAGCTAAAGTGATCTTCTCAGTGACCCCAGACCAAATCCCTGAACTCCTTTATCCTTGTTCTACCTTGCTCTACGGATTCATATTTCTAGGTGCTGTTTAACCATCTCCTTGGAGTTTCCTCTGTCATTCAACCCAAAAAGTTCTCATACCTCAAGAAGTCCAGGGTATTTACAGTTCTACCCCACTATCGGTATTTACCACAGATTACTTTCAACCTTGTTCATCTTTTGTATGTGTATATTCCGCACATCCCCCCAAAAAAGATCACAGGCAGACGTCACTTCTGTTGCTCTTTTATAGTCCCTCACAGAAACTAGTATTTACAACTAATAGGTGCTTAATAAATGGCTGTTAATGGGAAAGAAACATACAAAGCTTAACATGCCCCAATGTTTCCAATGCAAATGGGGTGGGGTAGGGGGTGGATTGCTACTGAATAACCTCTAAAGGATGCTGGGGGAGAATGGTGAATGTTTCTGAAGTAAATTTAGAGCCCCTTGGAATATATATTTGCATTTGTACGGTACCGCTTTCCATTTCAATGGGGATTCGTGTACATTACTTCATTTTATCTTATTAGTATGATGGGATCTGTCCTTGATGAGTCCCTAGTGCTACGGCGACTAGTCGTCATTCTATTATCTCTACGTACTTAAAGATTTCCCCCTTTATTACTCATTTTATTTGCTTCCAGCAAGTATAATTCATATATGAGGTGGTAATTACCAGGTTCTTTACTCCTTACACTTAAAGTTTGCCAATTTTTTCTGGATTATAAAAGCAGTAAGTGTCTATTGTTAAAAATCCTGAAAATACAGAAAAGTATGAAGGAAATAAAAATCACCCATAATACTGTTACCCAGAAATAATCAGTGATAGCATCTCAATATATTTACATATATTTTAAAAGAAACTAGGGCAATTACCTGTATATGGTTTTGTGCCTTACTCCCCCCACCCATCTATTGAGTTTTTTTCCATGCTCTTAAATATTAATCAAAAACATTATTCTTAATGGCTACCCAGATTGCCATCACATAATCATAACAGAGTTTACTGAATCCCTTCCTTATCTTTTAAAAGATGTGTGGCAGAGGCTCCTAACTGCCTTCCCAATAATAGTAACGATCATTCTTCCCTTCGTCCTTGCTAACAGAATATTCAATTTCACTCAAGGCAGCAATATACATTTTTAAAAAATTCCACCTCTGCTGGGGCCAGGGATAGTCATGTGACCAAGTTCCAGCCAATGAGGTACAAGAAAGATGTAAGTGGGCAGAGATTGGAGGAAGGTTTTTCAAGAGGGCGGGCTCATCCTGATCATGGGCTTTCCCTTTCCCTCTCTCTCGTGCCTGGAACACAGACCAGCAGCCATCTTGAGAGCAGGAAACAACAAGCACTTGCTAAGAACGGCTGTGTGGAAAGATGGAAGGAAATCTGGTCCCTGCTCACCCAGTGAAGTCTTCACCCCCGTGTCTGACTGGCCGCCTCCCAACTCGGCTTGCGTGAAAAAAAATGAAACACCTAATTCACTTAAGCCACTTTGGGGGTGTCTCTAACTCATAGCTGAATGCTGTGAGACAAAATTATATTTTTTGGTTTCTCCACCATCTACTATCTTCATAGTCTATGTTGTTGTTGGATGTCGTTGAGTCGATTTTCAACTCACAGTGACCCTATGTAACAGAGTAGAACTGCCCCATAGGGTTTGCTAGGCTGTAATCTTTACAGAATCAGAACGCCAGATCTTTCTTCTGGGGATTTTGTTTCTTTCGAATTTTTACAGAATCAAAACGCCAGATCTTTCTCCTGGGGATTTGCTGGGTAGGTTCAAACCACCAACCTTTCAGTTAGCAGCTGAGCACTTCAACATTACACCACCAGGGCTCCTTTCATAGTCTGTAAGCTTAAAAAACTATGGGACTAAGACCACATACGCAAACCAGAAATTCTGTGGCCATTCAGTCCAACCTGAGATAGAAGTTCTAGAGAAGGAGTTGTGGGGTCCTTGTCCTCTCACAAGGGCTGCCTATCCTGTGGATAGTAGGCCCCCATCAAGAAGCCCGCAGAGAACAATATGGGCCTACGTTTTTTCGTTTCCACTGTCCATACAACTCCAACTTAGAGTGACCAAGAAAGCTGACCTTTACCAGCTCCTGTAATTCACATAAAAGAATTCCACAACTACAAGCCACCTGGGTGCGTGGTATACTCTTCCACCTGGAACACTGCCAGCTGCACCTCCAAACTGGGGGCAGCACTGGGATCTGGGTCCCCTTCTCAGAGGGGAGACCTGGTTTGGTTCTACGCCAGCCTGCAGGGAGGCCTCTGAGCCTACGCAGCTCCTCATGGAAGCCCTCAGGGCTACCAGGCACAGGCCAGAAGCCCAGCGGGTCCCCAGACCCTAAGGGAATCTTGATGGAGCAAATGACTGTCCACGTGGTCTGCCTGGGACCAGGTCATTCACTCATGCAATCCATGGAGTCGAAGCCTCATGGTATTTTCTACTCGATTCAAAGGACTAGAGTTGTAGCCGTCACTACAAAAGCTATTTCTCCTCTTATGAACAGATCATTCCATCCATAAAAACTTCATACAAAGTACTATAAAGCCCTAATGCAGCCAAAATCTCAAAGGTTGATATGTATTGGGGTTAACTGAACTGTTTGCTTAAGTCATGTTTAATGAGATGACAATGCCTTAATCTACAGCTTAAAAAAAAAAGTCTAAAGTGTGCAAGTTAAACACCCAGTCTTTATAAGAACAGAAAGGTGAACACAATTTCATCAAAACGAGGCGATGAAACATCCTGCCTGATCCTGGGGCTGAAATTCCAGGCATGCCTTTTTATAACCATGGAAGAGAGGGGAGACTGGGCTAAACCTGAGATGACTCCAAGTCCAATCCCAGGGCATTTTGACAACTGAATCAACTTTTGAAAAAAAACTTATTTTACTGTCCCAAAGGAAAAGTGATGGGGGTACTGATGATTCAGTGGTAGAATTCTTGCCGCCCAGGCCAGAGATCTGGGTTCGATTCCTGACCAACAAGCCTCATGTCCAGCTACCACCCATCTGTCAGTGAAGGCGTGTGTTGCTATGGTGCTCAGCAGGTTTAGCTTTCATACTAAGACAGACTAAGAAGAAAGGCCTGGTGATCAATTTCAGAAAATCAGCCAATAAAAACCCTATGGATCACTGACGGTCTGATCTGCAACCACTCATAGGGGTGACAAAGGACCAGACAGCCTTTTGTTCCACTGTGTGTGAGGCTGCCATGAGTCCCAGTGTGGCTTTAAGGTAGCTAACAACAACAAAGGGAAATTGAGCCAAAAGCCCTGTTATTTTAGGATCCTTAGTTACTTGCGGTGTTACCATAATTTATAGCACAGCTTTTCTATCCAAAAACTACTATTTCTAACCCCCAAATTAATGACTATTTCTAACCCATTGTTGCTCTTTCATAAAAGACACACACACACACACACACACACACACACGACCTCAGAGATTCTGGCCTAAGGCAAACTTCCTCAGAATATTCAGGTTCACGATGAAGGTGGAAGCATCTAAAAGAAGCTAATTATACTGTCTGTAAACTCAGACTAAGCTAGACATGACTTACGGATCCAGTCTTGCTCAAGAACCATGGTAGAATGTGTTAACAATGGGGGCTTCCTCTCCTTGGACTTAATGAAAGCCAGGAGCTCCTCGGACAAGCGTCTCCTGGAGGAGGGTGGGGAGCTAGGAGATGCCACCATGTGTCTGTGCCGTCACCATGCACCTGTGGTTGGTGTATTGTCCCCCGCCATGCAACCACTTCCGGCCCACAAGGTGCCGCCTATTAGAGACTTTTATTAACCAAATGCTTGGGGATTTCTGTATATTTATATTACCTCCTCCTCTCTCCTTTCTGTTCTACCAGGGCATGTTGGGGGAAAAAGTTAGGATAAACTTTAATAAAAACAAAATTAAAATGATTAAACCTTTCATATCCTTTAGAGATAATCTCTCTTCTGCTGGCTGGTCAAGTCTGGAAGAAAACAAATGAGAATCATAGCTTGCTGCCGCTGTTCAATCCCTCCCCCCTGACGAAACAAACAGAAAAATCTGCCTGTGGTCAGATTTTTAAAATAAATTCAATTTGTCCTCACACACGGTAGCCAGGTGTGGCTGGAGCATTCTTTCTAAATAGCCACAAATATATGTCAACATCCTTCCTGCCAGGGGTCTTTCAACCTGAGCCTGATGGTCCTGAGGGAACAGGGACCCTGAGAGGGAGACAGCAGCCCCAGAATAATTATTGGAAAAGAACCACTATTCCCAATTAGCCATGTAATACCACCTTCCAGAAGTGACTGGAAGCCCTGCTCTGGCATACTGTCTACACCCCGCCTCCCAAAATCATAAAACCAAAACTTCCCCAAAAACCTAGTCTGCATTCCCAGTTAAAGAAAAGCCCAGAGAAAACAGTACAGTATGGCACCAATCTCCCTGGTCTTATGTGTTCTAAGGGAGTCTTCAGATCCGCCTGGGCCTGGGCACATGTCCACAGAGAATAAAATGGCTACAGAATTAGATCAGGCCTGGCCGTCAAACCTGGCTAGACGCAGAAGCCAGGGCTGGGCCATCAGCCCTTCCGGGATGGGATAATGACATCTGGACCCGCACCACTGGGGACACCACAGGAACAAAGGCGTTAGGGCACTGTGCTCTTTTAGGGCTACAAAATCAAATCATGGAACGAAATCCTTGTCCTGGAAATAAACATGATGATCTTATATACTAAGACATTCTGTGGAAGCAGCGCCCATCAGAGGCCTGGAGTAGGAGAGGAGAGGTAGTTAACTTTGCTCCCATTTTCATAACACAAACCCTGACCAGAGCTAGTGGCTCATTCTTTGTATCTGGTGTTTATGTTGTAATAGAGACAAATCATCCTAAAGTCAAAGGACAAAAGTCTTTCCTGTGCTTCACACTTATACAATGAGTTACCGGGAAAGGATTATTCTGTTTGAAAAAACTGCTGATCCTGGGCTAAAGAAGAGAACCCCAAAGAGCTATGCTGGTCCAAGGCAAACACAGGAGTGGATTCTTCCCAGTTTAGGGTCACCGAGAGCCCCCTTCTACTTGCAATCATCCCTGTAAGCAAGGTTATGGCACATGGCGCACCGCCTGGCCTCTCTGCCCACGAGCCTCCTAAACCAGGGTGGGAAGGGCTACAATTCACATGTGAACCACAGAGCACAAGCAAGCTATCTCCACAGCAACCTACGGTGTACATCACATGGGAGAGGAGCAAAACCCGAATTCTCTGAATACCCTGCCAGGGTCCCTGGGATGCAGCTCCTCGGACCACATCTCCTTGCACTTCTCACCAGCCACCCACCCACCTTCCTGCTCCTCCAACCAGCCCCGGGTGTCTCCACTGGCTGCGCCCTCTGCTGGGACCCAGTGCCTTCCAGCTCAGCTCCACTGTCAACTCCCCAGAGAGACCATCTGCCTTGCAAAGTTTTGGAGCACTTTCTATAAAATACCTCCCCCATCTGCCCACACCCCACCGACTCAATTTTTATTGCACCTTACACACCTGACATTCTGTATTTGTTTATCTGGTGTTCATCTACCCCACTAGGAGGGAAACTCCAGACTGGGTGTTTCCTCTCTGCTGGCGGGTCCCCCAGGGGGTGCCTGGCCATACCAGGGACACAGTCAGTGTTTGCAGGATGAAAGAATCACACCTGGACTCAAATCAGTCATATCTTTCCAAGTCCTGGTTCTTTTCTAAAAGAGACAAGAAGTCAAATATTGTCCTCTGTTCCCTTCTCACTGCTAATCTCTGCACCTTCATTTCCAAACTCTTCCGCACTTCATTAGCCTCCGTGCGCCTTCTCTCTCCCTCCCTTTTATAACATCACTGAACTGGACATGTGGAGACTGCAGAGATGGCAGATGTTTTCTAACTTAAATATTTACCACACACAAAATGATATAATGAAAATAAAACTTAGTCCTTGATTTGAACTTTTCCTGCCTACGCAGCCTTTGTTGTTGTTGTGTTAATAAAAAGACCCACCAACCCAAGTTCCAGCTAACATCTATTACAAAAATCCCAATTATTACCATAGAAATGCCCGGGTGCACACAAGTTTGCCAGGCAGATGGCCAAGCCCGGTTCTCATAAGCTCCTCACAAGGTTCCAGAGCTGGTGACAAGCAGGGAATCACCCAAGTAAAGACCTCTGCCCAAGCCAACCAGATCAGAGCTGCCCTCAGGACTCTGTGGGGCTCCTCTAAACGCCTTCAGAATTGACTCACTCAGGAAATCACGAAAGGGCTTTGCATGTTAAGAACACCACGCAAACCATTTCCAATTCTCAGAGAAGACCCAGGCTGGAAAGTCACAGAAAACTCCTGTCCCTTTTTGTAGCCTCAATCTTATGGATGTCTTCATTTCTATGCTAGAGAATCCAGCAACGGGTTAAGCACTCAGCTGCTAACTGAAAAGGTCAGCAGTCCAAACCCACCAGCCACTCCATGGGAAAACCATGTGACAGTCTATAGCCTTGGAAACTATGGGGCAGTTCTGCTCTGTCCTACAGAGTCACTATGAGTGGGAATCGACTCCACTGCAACAGGTTTGGTTTATATACAAAGTATCCCATCCCTGGGGCAAAGCAGTACTTGTCCCTTGGAGGAGTCTGTCAGCCCCCAGCAAGATGGCAGTACCCAGCAGAAGGAGCACTGGCCTGAGCCTTGGTCCCCTGCTTTAAGTCCCAGCTTTGCTGCTGTCTAGAGCAGCACTGTTCCTGAGAACGTTTTACAGTGAAGGAAATGTTCTCTATCAGCGCCATCCAATTTGGCAGCTACTAGCCACACGTGATTACTGAGCACAAACTTTCCTGGAATGGTGGGAACTTCTGAGCCCTCTGATCAACTGTGAAGGCATGAACATCCCTTTGCTTTGTGCTCTTGCAATAAAGGAAGACCCTTCTGGAGGCTGGCCTTGATGCCTGCCTGCACCCGAGAAAGGCCAGGGCTGGGAACGGGACGTACCTGCATTATAGACACACATGGGACAGGCCCTGAAGAAAACTAATTAATGGTAAAAACTTACACACTGGAACCTTTATATAACGTCAGGCCTGGAGTATTTGACACAGGGTAAGGTAAAACCGAGGAATAACAAGTCCTGCAGGTACTTCCAGCAACTAAAATCCTTTGGATG
This sequence comes from Elephas maximus indicus, assembly GCF_024166365.1. Lineage (NCBI taxonomy): Eukaryota > Metazoa > Chordata > Mammalia > Proboscidea > Elephantidae > Elephas > Elephas maximus. The sequence continues at coordinate 37,649,758 of NC_064839.1, read as the reverse complement.
GAAGCCCAACCAATTCACACCATATAGAATTCTACACCATAACAGGTCGTAGAACACAGTAAGGCTCTGGGGGACATTTCACCCAACCTGAGCCAAAAAAACCAGGCTTATCAAACAGCATCCACAAATCCAATAAGTTTTGCTTAGTCCTTAAAAGCACAAATGGGCAAGAGGAATCACTATTACTATCAATCAGTCGCACACAAGCCTAATGCACTGCAGCTACCAGAGCACCCTCAGTGGGGGCAAATCTTATTGATCCTAAGACTGTCAAATTACTCAGGCCAAAGAATGTACCCCCTTCTTTGGGGCTTGGCTCTTCCCTTGCAGTTTACCAGTAGGGAGGTTTGAGTGGATGCTGTGCCACGACAGGCGAGAAAAAGACTCATGGTGAAATGGGCTCAGCCAACAGAATGTTCTGACCCCTTACCTGCCCTGGCAAGTTTCTTTGAGCACCTCTGGCTTTTTGTGGAATCCCCTTCAAGAAGCCCGTTCTGTTTCTTTCCATGCAAAGGTTCAGCATCAAGAATCATGTGCAGAGAGCGGAAAGCTGCAAAGGGCCGGCAAGCCACTGAGAACACTTCCAGAAGGCTACATCCAGGGTCTCCATCACTTCCCTTCTCCTCTAAGTCCAGCAGAAGGAGTTCCCTGCTTCCATACCCAAAACAGCTATGGAAAAAGAAACGATAATCTGGCCTCCGATATCAGAAAGTCTGTAAAGGAAAACTGTGCTCTAAGTACGGAAATCCAAAACAATGGCAACAGTGAAAGAAAAATGCACAAATGCTTCTTTGACTTTATAAAACGATGAAAAGTTAGGATTGAATTTTGGGTAAAAACAACAGACAGGCTTGTTCCAAAAGAATCATATTATGTGAGACAGTCCATTTTTTCATATTCTAATTAGAGGAGAGGTCAGGGGCCTTTAAAGGCAGTAAGAACTGCTTTTTTTATTAACATATACACAAAATGTCTCAAGATAGATTTGAGGTATAAAGCTATGAAAAATCCTTTAAGATCCCCTCAGAAAAATACATCTTTACAAAGACTTTTCAAACTCCCTCATAATTGCTAATGGAATAAGGATCAAGTAGCAAAACCAAAATGAAATGCCTATTTGAAAATGTATTTCTCCTAAACTGAGAGAAACTGGTAAAAGGATGCCGAAAGAGAGACGGAAAGGCAACAAAGGATACAACACACCCAGGGTGCAGGAAAGCATGTGGCTGGTGAGTAACAGACTTCTTTAAAATGGAAGTTGAAGATTATGGGGAATGCTGCCCAAACTCAGCCTGGGCCTATAAGAAATCCAAGGGATTCCACTGAGGAACCTAGACCTGTGCTGTTCATACTGGGTAGAACAGCATTTCCCCAAAATTCAGGCCCACCCAGAACCTAAAAATGTGACTGTATTTGGAAAGAGACTCTTTATGGATATAATTAGTTAAATTAAGATGAAGTCATACTGGATTAGAGTGGCCCTAAATCCAATGACTGGCGACCTTATCAGAAGAGAAAAGACAGACACACAGAGAGGGAACAATGTCATGTGAAGACAGAGGCAAAAGTGGAGTCATGTGTCTATAAACCAAGGAACCCCAGCGTTTTCTGCCAACTACCAGAAGTTAGGAGAGAGAAGCATGGGACAGATGGCTCCAGAAGGGACCACTGCTGCCAACACCTTGATTTCGTACTTCTGGTCCTCAGAACTGTAAGAGAATAAACATCTGTTGTTTAAAGTCGTCCAGTTTGTGGTATTTGTTATAGCAACCCTAGGAAACTAATACATTATCCAAAATTACTTTCGTCCTGATGAATGATGGAACTGTTCCAGACATCACTGTGGTAGCCTCAAGCCACATATGACTAGACAGAGAAAATGAATTTTTAATTTTTACTTATTTTTAATTCATCCAAACTTAAATAGCTGCATGTGGCTACCTTACTCGACAGGCTGACAGAACATCTGGAAACCCAGGAACCAGGGAAGTGTGGGCAGTATTTATACTGATTTGGAAGGTCTCGAAATATTCCTCTGCTAGTAAAAGTTTGAAAGCTCGTTTGGGACTACAATTCTCATAATTGGGTCACAGCTAGAAGGGGGTTCCTTAACATCTCTAAGTGTGAGAAAAAAACCTTTGAGCTATTTCTGTAAGCGATGAGAGGATGCCCTATTTTCCTCCCTGGCCCCCTACCAAAGTCAAGGACAAGGCTGGGATAAGGGATCAGTACGGGAGAGGTCTGCACATCTGACAGAGGACGGGCAATGATGAACACTGCTTCCTGCCACAGTTACTGTCATCACAGGCTCCCTCCTCTCCAATAAAATCCAGGTACGCACCCCTAATCCCCTGTCTGGCCAAGCACCTACTCATTAGCACCTTTCACTTTCCAGTCAAGCCTCAAAATGTCAAGTTCCTTGGATGCTTCTTTCAAAAGTGACTTGGGATCTTTTAGCGATAAAAGGTTTCACCACATTGTGACTCGCTGTGGCATGTCATTCTACAGCTCTCCTCAAGGGTCCCAAGTCTCCGATTCACCAACTGGGGTCTTCTGGCCCATTTACATCCTTAAATTGGGGATCCCCCAATGGTCACTTCACAAGGCACATACAGTGTCTCTCCTAATTCCAGTACACTAATTACCACCAGCAGGTACCTTTCCCTTTTCTTTGCTGTCTACCTGATAGCACTCTTCCTTGTATGGAGTGGCCACTGGGCTGCTGCCTCTCAAGTGGGCCGTGCTGTGTGGTATGAGGGCACATACTGGCACCCACCTGTGGGGACAGCATGGAAGACCGGGCTAACTGGCACAGCAATGTCTAGCTGGTGCACTGTCCCACCTTGTTCTGTTTTATATGATGAGATAAAGCAAGAACAGGTAGCTTCGATTACCCCATAAAACTAAAGCAGCTAGTGAACAGTGGATGTCGTATTTATGAAAGGATGAAGGAGTTCAAATCTTTGCAACACAGGTTTCTGCAGCCAGGTCCCAGATCATCTCTAAGAGTCCCACGTCCTGGTGCAGATGCCCAGCTCTCCTAGAGCAGGCAAAGAGCATCAGGAGGTTAGGTGGCAAGTCACAGACTGGACATACTGCCCAAGTGACCATCCCGGCAATGTCACATGCTCTCCAGAGGGACCATTCCAGACCAGCAGTGTCTGACAGCAGCAAAACAATACTGTCCACCTTGTAACAGACCAGGTCATTAGCATATTTTGCAGAGCACAAGCAGAAAAGTTTAATTGCCCTTAATTACCCAGTTCTAGAAGGCTCCTAGATAATGGCTCTCAGATTTCTTGCCTGGTATCGACGTAATTTCCCTGGCTCTGGCTTCATTATATCCCTAACTTAGAAGCAACAGCCTCTCCAAGATGGCTTTCCCTAACAGGCCCTGAAGTTCCAGTGAAGGCTGGGCCCTCACCACAAAGGTTTCTTGTGTGAGGGGTGAGATCCTCTGCTTTCACACTGCTTTGCAGGGTGTGTGTGTGTGAGTATGTGTGTGTGTGTGTTTGGTGTGGGAGAAGGGAGGACACACTAGTATGTACTTAGAGGAAGGACTAAGACAAGGAATATGTAATCAGAAGCCATCACAATTACAAATGTAAATGAACAGGCAATTGGCACTGACCTTTGTAGATTGTTAGAGGACTAATTAAGGCAAATCAAGACTCTGTTCCAACAGAAAAACAAGACAGTGTACACCCTGCGAGCTCCTCCTGTCCTCTCTATGGAGATGCAAAACACATACGTATGTATGTCTTAGACACCAACAAATAGCAAACCACCTCCGTCAACAAAAGACATATCCAGACTTACTTCTTGGTATATTGTTAGCCATGTTGCTAATGTCTACACCATCAAGCACAACCAATATGTGAGTTCTTGCTATGTGTCTGTCGCTGTACTAGATTCCATATACATATATCCCAGCCATGAAACAGTCAGATACACAAATGACAAACTCTTTGCTTATGATGGTTCCTCCAAAAGCCGTAAGAAACACAGTTTTAAGAAACCAGAAGCAAGCTGTATGCTATTCTGTAAACTCCATTTTTCACTTAACAATATTATATTCTCTTCTCATATCGATACATAGTGATCTCTCTTTATCCTTGCATCGTAAAGCATCTTTCTAAAAAGCCAGCTGAAATTTACAATCCTTGTCCAAATAGTCTTTCATCAGGGAATGCGTTTATAACAGAGAAAGTTCGTATTTTCTCCATTCCCCCATAAGTGTTTAAAATTTCAGCCATCCCAACTTGTTCTGATGCGCTTTTACATTTAACTTTTTGAGTCAGAAATACTTTATTCCTATGCCCACCCCAAGCCCTGTCAACAAAACATACAATAAAAAGGAAAAAAGAAAGAGCATAGGTATGTTGGTTTTGCAAAAACAATGCTTCAAAATTACAGAACCGGCCACAAAATATTTTAGTGTTATGAGAAAAATTATACTGAAATTCCATGTTTAATTTAGCTATTTACAAAAAAGATGTACTTCATATTTAAAGGGTAGCCTTATGCCAATTTTGAAAAATAAAAACAAAACCAAATAAGAAAGCTGAAGGCTGTATGCTTTCTTGTTCTCTTAGGCTGAAGACTTAACCAGACCTCTCTCTGAAACCTGGTCTACAAAAATGATCCATCAGTCAAGCCCATGAGTGTTTTGGGAAAGGCTGTCACTAAAACCGCACTGTTACCTGGAAAGAAGCCTCCACCTCCCTAGCACCAGGAATTCATGACCTAGAGTGCCAAAGATGTCAGTGAAGGGGGGCGCAGTCTTCTGCTCCAAGCAAAATATTCCTTAAACTCAGCATGAGTGTGCCCTGTGTAAACTGAGTCACCATCAGAGTACCTCAAATACCTGAGCTGGTGTGATAACCGCATGTTAATGTATCCATGCCAAGAGCTGAGAGAAGACATCAGCTACGAACCCCAACAAATTTCTTGTGCATAGTAGGTCCTCAACAAAGTATCATTAAATTTAATTAATTCATAAAAAACTTAGAGATTCGTGTCTACATGAAAGAAAAAGTGGTGAAAGGCAAGGTAAGAGAGAAAATCAGAGGGGGAGGTGGAAGAGGAGGGTTGATAGCAGACACACAAAGGGCCCCTTGTCTTCCGCAGCCCAGGGCCCTGATAGAGTGAAATTAACTACAGTTTCACCCGGGAGCCAGAAAGGCCTTTTTAATAAGCAAACAGGGAAGCTGATCCTACACATGACCCACCTATAAGAGCTTTCAAGAGCTTTTGGTGAGCTAAGGGGAAGCCAACAGCTGATGCCAACGAGTGAGAGACACAGCCTAGTGCTTCAGCGACAGCGGGCTTTCTTCTAGCTCTGCGGGTGGGTGTGATATAAGACTCAATCCCTACGATGTCAGGAGGCCATTTGGTCTTGCAGGAAATATACTCGTCAATACTCAAAAGTCGAGGTTGCAATTAAAAAAAAAAAAAAATGCAAGAAAGGAGGGGAAAAAAAAAAGCCACCTGGTTACCTTACTTTTTCTGAGATGTGTATTTCCCAGCCATTTTTAAAATGGCAAGGCTCACTGTGTGTGTGTGTGTGTGTGTACACCTGTGTGCACGTGTGTGTGTGTGTGTACACCTGTGTGCACATGTGTGTCTAGTGTGAAAAGCGTAACAAGGGAGACCACCACACTAGGCTAAAGACAGACCAGTACAGGGATTCTGCCTGCCCACTGATGAGGGTAAAGCTCTACCTAATTATTAGCACCTTGCCTGGCAGCCAACCCCAAGGGGCAGTTCTACTCTGTTCTGCAAGGTTGCTATGAGTCAGAATTGACTCAATGGCAATGGGTTTGGATTTTTTTTTTTTTTTGCCTGGCAGCCAAGGCTGTCCACTTTGGCACAGGGCAGGATCTAGATGTTCTGCGTTTGGCCATGAGGCCTCACCAAGAGTTATGTGGCCAGCGGCAGGTATCCTGAAGGAGGGAGGAGAACCTCGCAGTTTCTTCTACCTCTGGATTTACACATTCGCATGGGTTTGCAGCCTATGTGGTGAACACAACTGATTGTCAAATGTGATTTAAGTAACAAGTAAAATTTGAAGAGTTTTTTTGTCATCAACAGGTAATATTCTAAAGTCTACTCCATCAGACTCAATAAGGGAAATCTTGATAACTCTCAAAGGTGGTATGAGACTCAGGAATGAGGTACTGAGCTCAAAAACAGGAAAATGTGTTCCTTCTAATGGATTTTCTATAAAACTTTGTGGTATGCAGACAAAAGAGGAGAACTAAATGATGACAGAATACCAGTATAACAGACTCCAGGTAGCACAACCGTCTACGTGTGGCTTAGAACCAGGTTAGTCGGGGTCCCTAAAAGGTGCTCAAACACCCCTGGCACTTCCTTTGCCGCAGGAATGGCATGTCTGGCAGAAGAATAATGTCTTGATCTTTATGTTAAGAGAGGAGAAAATTGGTAATATTTTATAACGTCTTTACTTATAAAATCTGAAGTTGACGAACTTATCAATTTTACCAGGCCCACAGTGTCCCCCTTCTTTAAGACATTCTTTCAAGAAGTTTTTTAAAAGCCAGTCGCTGGTGGAAGGGAGGATATATTTTAAGGTGAGTTTTCTTAAAAGGGTTTCTAAAACAGAAGTGAGTTACTGTTAATGTCAATATGAATATTCCTTATCAGTGTGAACCTTTTATCATCAGCAAACAACAAACTTAACTGGAGTAGGGAAGGTGGATGGAAGGAGGGGTGGGGGTGTGCAGAAATGCAACACGACTCCAAGCCAAAGACGATACAAAAGGATTTCAAAATACGGAAAAGAAGTCTATTATCGCGACTAAAGTTGCTCATATACTTCAGGGGGAAAAAAAATTCTAATATGCATTAAATGAGAGGAACCCAGAAGGCAATGGTGTAAGAAAGCAATTCCAGAGCGGACTGCATAAATAGGAGTATTACATTATAAAACAGGGAACTGTTTGTTCCAGTCCATAGACCCCGGGTGAAATGGCAGCTGTACACTATTTAGTTTGGGGCACCTCATTAATAAAAAGGGAATTCTGAGCAGAGTGAAAGAAAGAATTGAGGGGCTAAAGGGGCCGGCTTTTAACAGAAGATTAAAACAATGACGTATGTAGAGCTGAAAGAAAAAAAAAGAAAAGCTGCCCTGAAATAAATAGGCCCAGGTATAAGGGTAGAAGGAAATGACCCAACAGCGAAGTAACCGGGAGTGGCAGGATCAAACAGAGGCCAAACACCAGGGAGGGAACAGAGTCCTCTCACAGCCAGAGGCCACAGTGGTCTCTGTCCTTGGGCACAGAAGCAAGTCCATGAGGGCCCAGCCCACCCCTTGCTCCTGAGAGCATACACACAGAGGGACAGGGTCAGAGAGGAAGCAGGAGCCCCACAGATGAAGGCATTTACAATTAAACTGGAAGAGGCGTTTGAAAAACACATGGGGAGGAATAATCCTGCAGTAACCTGGAGGTGACGAAATTGTCCTGGTGACTCAACCAACTTTCCTAACCATTCGTACTGACTCTCAGGAGGACATGCCCTCCCACTATGAGAGAAAGGGACACCCTTGACTACTCTAACAGGGGAAAGCATTCTTAAATCTTGGTAAGTCCTGTCATTTAGGCAAAAGCTAACACTGGAAAGAAAGTCTAGCTTGAGAGAGAAATTCCATTTCCATTTCTATGGAGAAGAGAAATAAGGAACACTTCAGTAATCAGAACTGAAGCAGGTGGACAAAGGGGACCCAGGGGGCTCAGGGAGGACTCATCTAGGAGGAAATGAAGTGGACAGAAAACCTGACACATCGGACCACTCAGAGAAAAAAACGTCTACGCTGGGCAAAGGCCTAGCCGTGAATTAATCATAGGTACCAAGAAAACCAGGGAAAACAAAAAGTTGTACAAGAAGGTAAATGAAATTATGAAAGTCTACATGGCTCAGCTGTGACTAATATTTATATTATATATATTTATAGAGTTATAATAATGAAAACACTGAATATTAATATAACCCCAAATTATTATTTAACCATAATGGAAAATGGAGGGAGGGAAAGATTCAGTGTGTAGTGGGGCTGGGGAGAATGGAGGACTATGAGTGGAGGAGTGTGAGTGGGGTAAATGGGGTGAGTGTGTGTACATGCATTAGGTATTAGGTGCGTGCAGGTGTAGCGTCTGTGGGTCTGTGTGTGCGGCATACATGTGTGAAGTGTATAGGGGCATGCGGATGTGGTGTCTGGTAAGTTTATGGGTAGAGTCTGTATTTATGGGTGGGGTGTGGGTATGGTGTATGCATATTTATGAGTGTGTGCATGTGTGTATGGGATGTGGGTGAGGTGTGTGTGTGCCAGCTATGGGGTGTGAGCAGGATGCAATGTCTGAGTTTGTGGGTGGTGTGTGACAGCTGAGTGTGCATGAGTGTGTGGAGGGGTGGGGTGTGTTAAGTGCCAGTAGGTGGGTTTGTACAATGGCACAAGAGTGAAATTCTCATCTTCCAGAGCAGAAAACCAATAGATAACGCCTAAGCCTTTTTTAAATAAAAAAATAGCAGAGGCATATTAAGAAATGTGGAAATTAAGTATCCAAAGAAGCAACTAAAAGTCGAAAGCCATTCCCCTGTGGATGGGATGGGGCAGGGGTATGCCATTTTTTGTAATAAGGTTTATGTAACTTTTTGCCTTTGAAAACTATAAAAGTGTATGATTTGATAACATTAAGATTAAAAACCCCACATGGCCACAAGAGCTCAATAGCTGAGAGGGTGCTGCAAGAGACGGAGGGATGAGGAAGGGCCAAGTGTCTGGCGGGGTCAGGCCGTTAAACAAGACAGGCAGTCAGAAGGAAAGGTAAGTTTGGTGGGTAGGATAGAGAATTCAGTGTCGATGAGTTCAGTAACTGAGATGGCATCAACCAAGAAGTCCAAGAAGCTGTTTCAATGACATCTGACAACACCCAGAGACAAAACTTTAAGAGGCTGGGAGCCTAGGGCCAGGGACTCAAGCCTGGGTGACACTGGCCAGTGGGGCAGGCTGAGGACAAAGCACCAGGGATGGACGCAGACAATGGTCAAGGCAAGTAGGAAAACAGAGAAAGATGCCTTGGAAGCCAAGGAAAGACACTTCAAGAACAGAACGGGCAACACAATTTCAAATGCTGCAGAAAGTTAGAAAAGAATAAAGATGGCAAGTAGCCACTACCTTGGGCAAAAACAAGGTCAAAGTGAACTTGACAAGGGTGGTTTGCTGATGGGAGCAAACAGGCCGTGGTGGAAGAGGGGCGGACTAGAAATGAGCCATATAGATTATTCTGTCAAGAATTTTGAGAGGAAAAGAAGATTTTATGGAGGTGGGGAGACAGATGATTAAGTGACTCTTTTGTTTTTATTGCTTTGAAAGAGGCAAGAAACTGGTGCCTACAAGTGAAGAGAAAGGGTCTGAAGACAGAAAAAATAGAAGAAAGAGTGTGAGTCTACCAAGTGGGATCCCAATGGGGATAGGACTCACAAAGAGGAAAAAAGGAGGTGCAGAAAAAGGGTGACTATGAACAAGATGGCAGATGGGGGGTGGATGCTGGGCAAGTTTGCACCGATGGACTCTACTCTCCTTGGGAGGCACCACTGACCCATGAACAACTGGGGTCATTCTTAAATACAATTTAAAAAAAATAAACTCTTTTTGTTTTGATCCTGTCTCAAGTTCATTTTTACCAACAAGACTTTAAGGCCACAAACTGCCTACTCTTAATGCTGTGCCAGATATAATTTAACATTTGCTTTAGGTGCATTTGAACCAATAAATTGAATCTTGAATATATACGAGAGGAATTTCAGGATGGGGAGAAAAACATCTGTTGGCTTGCTCATGAGGCTAGTGGCTTGAGACTTCCTTAAGGCTGAGCATACACCCAGTATTCTGAATAAAAGCTGTGCTAAATTCCTTAAAAACAAACTAAAAAACAATCCACCAGAACACAAGGGTCACCTGAAGTACAGAATGGACACAAGGACCAGTGTGACACCAATGTCTTTCTCAAGCCAAAGCCCTCAGGAGGCCTCCTGGAGGTGAACACCCAGACGCCCTGGTCTCCGAGCCCAACAAGCCACTCACCTGGATCGGTGGAGGGGCACCTGCGGATGGTGAAGATCTGCCCCAGGTCCTCGTCCTCCTCGGGAAGACCCTTCTGCAGCCGCTGCAGCTTGCGCAAGCTCTCGCTGCGCTGGTGCTTCATGGACCGCACATGCTGGATGAGGTTGAGCTTGGCCTTGGTGGAGTAGTTGCACAGGACACAGTGGTAGTAACAGCTCTCTCCCTCGACACCACTCTCGTGCTGCTGCAGATGCTGTGAGGGACGAAGGACAGGGACACACCTTGGGTGAGCCGCTCGAAGCCCGCCGCCACCACCACGAAGCCCACGCCACCATGGTCGCAGCCACATCTCCAAAGTCAAAGGAGATAGCTGTTGATTATAAGGCTTCGTAAAGGGGTTGTTTTTCCCAATGCACCCATTCTTTGAAGACAAGCACCACACGGATGCACATTCCTGTCTCCCCCAAACATCCCCTGCCAGGTGGGTTTTTCAGAGTGATGATAATACTGCTGGGTCAACTGGCAAAATTATTAAAGGTCCCACCTTTCACTCTCCAAAGTGCCCTGTTTCATTTAGATTGGGGTCAGAAAACTACAGCCTAAGGGCCACATCTGATTAACTGTCTGCTTTTTTAAATAAAGTTTTACTGGGATACAGCCATGTGTATTCATTTACATATTATCTATAGCTGCTTTCACGTTACATACAACACCTGAGCTAAATAGTCATGACAGAGACTATATGATCTGCAAAGCCTAAAAAGTTTGCCAACCCATTTTAGATGATAAACTACATGGTTACCCTACCTGTACGGCACCCTATGTCAGTAAGACAGAGCCAAAGTTGCTGTCTGACTTTTTCACAAGAAAGACAACTCAAGATTTATGTTTTAATTTTTAAATTTAGAAAACTACTGTCTATCAGGAGAACCCAAAATTAGAGTTTTCCCTGGGTTAAAAAATAACAGAAAAATAAATTGCTTCAGACCAGTTCCCTGTCAGTAACTCAAGGTCATTTGGCATAGTGCATCAGATGGTCAAAAGTACACTCTCTGTAGTGTTTGTGTAGACACAGTACTCAGATTCCAGAACACGGAAGCCCAAGAACCAACCAGAAGCAGGACCTCGTAGGATCAAAGTTAGGAATGCAAGATGAGCAGCAGTCATGGAAAAAGTCAGCAGCTCCCAGACTAGAAAAAGAAGACTTAAAGATTATCCAAGAGCAACACTGATAAATGTTTTGGGCCTTTTTGAGAATATGGTGAAAGCTATGGACTCCTTTTTGTGCATATACACACAACTTTACTAACAGTAAGGGAATTGGCATGCTCCAGCTATAGAAAGGCCATCTCCTTCATTTCAAATGACCCATTTTGGGAGAAGAGGGAATTTTTCTGTTGGGTGCATATGAAGCAGGGGAAACTAGCCCAAAAAACTTCAGTGACTGACCCAAGGTCACCAGGCTATTAGTGGGAAAGAGAGAATTAGAACCTACCACACTACCCAACAGCCTTTTGGAAAAGGAAAGTCATATAATTTAATGTTTTATGTGCTCATGTCTTTATCTGTCCTTCCCTTGTCCCCCTCGTCACCCACCCTCACCTCTAGTGGCCTGAGCTGCATTATGCTTGGCAACTGCTTTGTGACACTTGCCTTATCCCTGACCCACATGGTTCTGTTTGGTGTCCATGCTTTGATAACCATTTCTGATCCTGCTTGGATATCTTTCTTGTCAAACATATAATGCAAGACACTGGGTGGGTAGACCAGTTAGAATGCCCTACACTCTGTGGAACGTCAGAAGTAAAAGAGTTATCCCATAAGTGCTTCTATCTGATGACACTGTTCTGAGGCTCATGTGTTCACACACGCACATCCCACATTCACTGAAAAGGTGTGAAAAATCCAGAAGCATGTTCGCACCTTCTTTGAAGAAGAAACATGAACGTACCTACCAAGTGCTGTAGAAGAATCATTGAAGGAAGAGAGAGACCCTCAATGATATAAACTCACAGAGAAAGTCTGCTCTGGAGTCATCTTGCAGGTGAGAATGCTAAGGGCTTCATGTGCACCCTACGGAGGAAAATCTCCTTTTTCCCCCAAAATGGATTATTAAACACACTCAACATGCAGAACCTTAGAACAAAATAAAATCCTCGCAAGTAACAGCTGTCCCAGAACAATTTCACAACCAGAGGGAGTTTGAAGAACTAGCAAACTCAATGGTAAGTGTTAAAGAAATTACTGCAACTAATAAAAAGCTACTTTTCTTGAAATAAATTTGATCTGACTTAAAAAAATGGTTTATCTTTAATTTGTCTCCTCCAAGATAAACCTCCTTGCAGACGATTTCAGGAGGAGGGGACATGCCAAAACAATGCTTTCTGGAGGCTGCGTCCCTGCAGAAAAGAAGGGTCTGACAGAGTGGATGTAAAGGAAAAAGATGGGCTTTGCCAAAGTTCATTCTCCCTGACTGTGCACAAGGCCCTCCAAAACCCAAAAACTCTACCAGGATATTCCTGGGAGCAAGAGTTTAGCCTGGTCTGAGGAGCAGGAGACCTGTACAAGAGCCAGAAACTTCTGTCTTAGATCACTAAGACCAAAAGAATTACATTTAAGAAAGCCTCAACTAAAACGGACTCAATAAAAAATAACAGGGAGAATAACTATGGAATCTGAAGCAATAACTTCTATGAAGGGATACTGGTGGCATCATAAACCATGAAATCAGAGTGAGAACCCTTCAGGCCTTAACCTCATACCCCCATCACCTCCCCAAGAAACAGGGTTTCCTTGCAATAAGGCACTGAATCTTAAACATACAACTTTAACATGAATGTGAGGTTTCTATTCCAAATGGCTGGGGTTTCCAATTTCCAAGCTGGCCAGAAGAGAGGGATAACACAGCCAAAAAGAGTTGGACGGAGTTGAGATGTCAAATGCCTTGTGTCCTCAAATCCTTGGGTGATAGGACCCTATAAATTCTGATTTGAAATAAACATCATACTGGGAAGCCCTGCTTTAAAAAAAAAAAAAAAAAATTTGATATGGTCAAGATGTTCCAAAACCACTCTACACTCGAGCTCATCAGATTTGTCAACTACTATCTCCTGTACTACCACAAATTCTTGTGTCTGCCATGAGAGGTATTTTGGAAAGGAAATGGGTATAAATTGTGGGGAAACGAATAAAAGAAAATGAGAGAGAAAGGGACAAAGAAAACATCAGCCTCTTCCACTGATGTTGGTATAGGGAACATTTAGGACTCTTACAGGCTTGCGCCAAAGCTTAATTCAAAATTTCAAGTTTGTTTTGACCTCCAAGTTCATTTTCTAAGGCACTAAAAAAAAAAAACTCAGTATAGGCTGTTTCTCAGTTTCTAAGGGATACCTAGCTCATAAAGATTACGTCCTACCCCAAACTTCCGCTCACAATCTGGGTCTTCTGATATCTTCCTGCATGTGACAAATCGTGTTCTTATTAAATTATCTATGTTCTCACTTGTTACTTCCCAGGCTGTCCGACCTGGGGCCAACAAGGACCCGAAGCTGGCAGTAGGGGTGGTTTTCCTGACCTCTGGGACCTCCATGTCATCTGGTTATTTCCCAGTCTTTCTGCTACATAACTGTCAACCCCATGACCCCGCTGGCCATAACCCCCAAGAGGCCCTCCCTAAATTCTACCCTTGGAACCTGCTTAATAAAAAGCTGCAGGAGGGGTGGGGCTAAAGGGGCAGATGAGGATTCCACAGGGCAAGTCATTCAGCCAAGGACATGCTTTTCACACAGAAACAAGCAGAAGATGTTTTCATTTGGAGAAGGAGGGAGAATAATTTGTTCCTGACCCAGCTAATTAGAATACCCTCAATTGGGATCACAATGTATTTAATTAAATTCACTGTAATATATGAAGAATCCACCAAGGCACAAATCCCAGTGGTACAGTCAATAAAGGGGCTGCCTCCTTTCAGAGTTCTGGCTCTCCTCGCCAGGCAGGAAATTTTTCTCCCACACAAATCCTGAATTCCCCAACCCTCTCCGCCTCGATTATAGAGCTCTCCCGTCCCCGAGTATGGGGACCCAGGCTTGGCTTACTTTTTCCATTTCTGTTTCTTCTGTGTTAAAGATTCACAACTGCTCGCCTCTGTCGGGTCATAAAAAAAAAAAAAAGCGGAGTTTAAACAACTGTTGCTAGTGTGCACAGTGAGGCAGTCTGCGCATGGACTCAAAGAGAACTGGCTACACGTTTGGCAGGGTTTTCTTTTGGTTCAATTCTAAGCGTCTGTGGCACATGAGACACTAGGTCAAACACATATACAGAATATGTCCTATGCTAGGGGCTTAACCTGCAAGTGATTAAGGCAGCCATGGCAGTGACTCAGAGGACATACCAAGGGGATACGAGGGAGGCATCACTTTAGCTTGAACACCTTTATGAGAATACATGGCCTGAATGACTGAAAATTAAAGGGAGCTGCCTCGGGCAAGAAAAATCAGTACGCGCCCACAAACTGGGGGCGTTGGCAGTTCAGTGGTGGAACTCTCGCCTGCCATACAGGAGACAAAGGTTTGGTTCCCGGCAAATTCACCTCACGCACAAAAACCATCTGTCTGTCAGCAGAGGTTTGTGTGCTTCTATGATGCAGAAGGGGTTTCAGCAGAGCTCCCAGGCTAAAGCGGGTTAGGAAAGAGAGGCCTGGGGATCTACTTCGGAAAATCAGCCAATTGGAAACCCTATGGATCACAACAGACCAATCTGCAACAATCGTGGGTATAGCACAGGACCAGGCAACATTTTGTGCTACTGTGCATGGGGTCACCATGAGTCGGGAGCCAATTCAATGGTAGCTAACAACCACTACCAAAAAAAAAACCAAACCCAGTGCCATCGAGTCAATTCTGACTCATAGCGACCGTATAGGACAGAGTAGAACTGTCCCATAGAGTTTTCAAGGAGCGCCTGGCGGATTCGAATTGCTGACCCTTTGGTTAGCAGCTGTGGTACTTAACCACTGCAGCACCAGGGTTTCCTAACAACCACTACCACCACAAAATACTAGCGGGAAAGGACTACCAAACAATAAATCAAGAAAGGAAGATCAATCTAGATAAAGAAGAGCAGCAACTGAGGTCCACCTAAACTCACTCAACAGGCCAGCCTCTCCCTATAACAACCTTGAATCTGCATCAAGTTTTTTCTATTACCTCTAATCTCACTGGCTTGCTTAAAAAGTACCTGAAAAGACTGGCTTAGATGAACTGCAACTGTGTTATTAGTTTTCACTAAAAGAAGTATCTACACTTGGCAATATGATTTACATCCTGAAAACCCAAAAAAGCATAATGACTTTTAAGAAGGAAATAAGCACCCAGCTTGACTCATAACTGGAAGCAGCATAATAGCCCAAAAAGCTCCAATGTCCACAAACTACCACTGGGCAGCAGGTAACAGACTGTCCTTATTGTGAGCAATTTGCAATTTGAGGGGCACACAGCAAGTGGCCAGTGCCCTGTACTGGAAGTAAGGCTGGTATGGCTGCCTCTACTGCTATTAGTCAAAGAGATCTTTTCCTGCACCTCTTCTGCTCTTGGTACCAGACCAAAAAACCCACCGCCATCAAGTCAATTACGACTCATAACGACCCTACAAGACACAGCAGAACTGCCCCATAGAGTTTCCAAGGAGTGCCTGGTGGATTCGAACTGCTGACCTGTTGGTTAGCAGCCGTAGCACTTCACCGTTACACTCTTGGTACAGCTACTTCTATTTTAAAATGCTCATCCCCACCTTGGTTTAGCTAGAAAATCACACATCTGTGATCCTAGCATGGACATGTCTAACATTCCACATCTATCTGACCTTCCTCCTGGGTCAGGTTCAGGGAGAAGCCCTTACTGCATTAAGAGGTACCTTCAGTAATGAGTCCAGCACATGAATTTGACTGCAAAAAGCAAATTAATAATTAAACATGAACAAAAAGAAGCCAGGCTGTGTTACTTTGTGAGATCCAATCCCATTAATATGTTGTTCTCACTCACCATGGCCAAATACTGAAAGTCAAAGGGACAAAAAAGAGTGCTCTCGTTAGAAAACAACTCATCGTAAAAAAAAAAAAGTGTTCCTGCTACTTCTTTCCCAGGAAAACTAACCAACTTCTGTCAGAGAACATTGATTTCTATAAATCTGGAGGGACCCCAACTCCCTCCTTCTCCCCAACAATAGGAAACTTCTAACGTCTGGGTCTTCATGCATGGCATGCAAAATATTGATCAGGTTTTGTCAAAGCTTCCCCTTTCAAGCTGAAATGAACAAAGTACATTCTGATAAACACACACACAAACGAGTCAGAAACGAAGCTTTCTCGGGGAATAACACCTGTTATTATAAACACACACACACCCCCTCCTGGCACACTTTGCAACACACACAACCCAACTCTATCCCAAGGGCATATGAAAACTTAAGGCTCTCTGCTGGGGTGACGCAGCTGCCAGGCATTCCTCCAAGCAAATCAGCTACACCTGAAGGTTGGTGGTTCAAGTCCACCCAAAGGCATCTCGAAAGAAAGGCCTGACAATCTGCTTCCAAAAATCAGCCATGGAAATCCCTATGGAACACTGTTCTACTATGACACACATGGGGATGCCATGAATCAGCGACTGGTTTTGGGGGATAACCAGATACCTCCTAAAGAACAGAGAAGAAACCCCATGGCAGGATGTTCTGGAAAAAGGCCCCTGCCCCACAAGACACACTAAGGCAGAGGCAGGCAGGCGCCTAACTCTCCTGCAGTCCATAAACCTGCATGTCTTAGGATGGAAGAAGTGACTGCTGCATCATCCTTCTGGAGGGAAAAACTGCCATTCACAGGGCACCAAGGCTCTTCGGCTTCTCCTTTGGGGACGAGACTATAAAAATCTACTAACAATCCCTGTGAGAAGGAATGGGAAGAGGATGAGAAGCCAGGGTTCCATATTACACTTTCAAATTCAGTTCTAATTCCCAACATTGTAAGATGAAATAAGGGAGCCACAAGTGGGTTGCATTAACCATCGTGTACACACACAGCACTTTGCCACGGACAAAGCACCTACACAAACGTTCATTTCCTCATTACAGCCCAATGAGGCAGGGAACATTTGGCTCATGTTCTTAGAGGAACCCAAAGCTCGGAGAGGTTATGTGACTCCCCTAAGGTCACAAAGGGTGTGGCAGAAACAGGACTTGAACCTAGGACTTGACTCTGATTCTACAGTCATTGCTGCACTGACCAATGGAATGTTCTTGAACAAGAAACTGCCCAGACCCGGGTATTCACCTTGAGTGCCTAAAAATGAAATTGTATCAGGTCTAATGCAACTGGGGGTGAGGGCAGTTAATTTTTTAATCACTGAGGTTGTGTTACAGTTCTAAATTTAATGTCACATTTTAGGAATGTTCCCAGAAGGTCAACCTCGATATATATATATTTTTTTCTTTTTTCTATTTAATGTTGGTTTTTCATCCACTCATGCCCTTGTCCTTACACATGCTAATTTAGTCCTATTTCATTGTAGGAACCCTGCAGACACCATAAGATATAAGCTCAACCATGATTTACAGGAACAAGTGAAAGGAAGTAAAAATGTTCCCTTAGATCAATCCATTTGGGTCGCTCTGACCTATTTTCTGGTTTCTAGGCCAGACTGGAAAAGTCATGATCCTTCATTCTCAGTATTTGAGCTCAGGCCATTTTCCACCTTGGAATACCTAGCTAATTCCATTCTGCTGAGCCACACTTTGCCCTTCCTTCAGGATGCAGCAGCAGGTCAAGTATCAATGTGCCTGTGGAGCCCTGATGGCACAATGGTTAAGAGCTTGGCTGCTCACCAAATGGTTGGCAGTTTGAATCCACCAGCCACTCCCTGGAAACCCTATGGGGCAGTTCTACTCTGTCCTATAGGGTCCTTATGAGTCGGAATCGACTTGACGGCAACAGGTTTGATTTTTTTTGGTTCCCATTCCACACCAACTGCTTTCTTAGTTGCTTCCTCCTTTTGATGTCTCTAGCTTTTAATTGTTCTGCCTAAATATTTTGGGATTCACCACATACTCTTCCCCCTTAAGATTTAACCTTTCCTCTCCAACAGAGCGATGCTCAGAGTGTGGGAGAGGGAGGAAGGTATTTAGGGAGACATGTATTGTGTTCTTCCCTTTGTCTATGGCCCCAAGACTCATTCAAATGATAGACCTTCCAAGGAAAAAAGCATGTTGTCAATCTGTCTTGACCTCTTTGAATGGTAATTACTTCACCAAGAGTTCAGGAGTGCTACCTAAATTAAAAATGCCATATGTGATTCTATTTGTATATCATTTTGTGACAGTGACTTTGGGTCATCTGTCCATATGACTTGAGCAATGGTCAATCTCTTCTTGCTGCAAAAAAGCACCTTGGCCCAGAAAGCATCTAAGCCCAGGGAACACATGCACATTGAGATGGTGTTTGTAATAAGGAGAAACGGAAAGGCTTTGGCAAATGCCTTCCGTTTCATTGACTTGGCATTTAAAATAAGGTAGTCCAATTAAGGTAGCCCAACAAGATTAAAATGAGGTCAATCTATTATAAAGTTTGGGAAAGGGTTCCCAAACCTTACAAAATTCACGATCCACTTCTCTAGGTTTTTATTTCTATCTTATTGTCTATCTTAACCACAGAGAGACTGTATCCTTCTAACAGAAGAATGGTCATCAGCCATCAGCCCACATACCCCTGCAGCCAACACTCCTCTCTCCCATTGTCTCCCTCCTCCAATTCTCCTGCACTTGTCAAGCCATGAAATTAAGGCTGTAATTCTAATGAAAACATCACATGTGGTGATGGTCGCACAACGTGGTGAACGTAATTAATGTCACTGAATTGTACACATAAAAATGGTTGACATAGCAAATGTTTGGTTGTGTTTTACCACAGTTTCTTAAAAACTTTTTTTTAAGACCACTGTATACGTATTACTCTAGCTTGCCCTCACTAAACTTTATGTCAAATTGTTACCAATAACAGCGGTTAAGGCACACTCCAGAGTAAGATGGCCTGGTGGAAAACCCTCACTCTGGCTCTCTCTCACTGCACTTTTCTGGGCAAGTTATGTACTGGTGGGCCTCAGCTTCCTCATCTGCAAACTGGGGACAATTAACAAAACCTCCTCATATAGTACTGCTGGGAGGACTCAGTGGGGTAATTCATATACGGTGCCCAGTACACAGTTAGTCTCTATAATAAATAAGGCTATTATTATTACTATCATCATTTTTCAAATTAATTAAACTTTGGGATTAAGGATGGACACGAACATCTACTAAAATGACCTATTTGACATTTCTCTTCTTATAACCATCCCCCCAGGCACCAAAGAGGAATCTCCACTTGACAGTAAAGAAACTCCAATGGACAGAAAGTAATTCGTTCAGTCACACTGCCAGTGTTCGCAGAGCCAGGATCCGAACCCCCAGCCCATGTTCTTGCCTAATAACTATCTGTTAACTGGATCTCTTTGCTCACCTGGGCACCAACATAACGAAAATCAAGGACCATGTTCTCTACTATGTCTGCCAACATCTCAGATGGGACGCAAGACAAGAAAGAGAACTCAGCTGAAATGGCTGGTGGATGCCTCCCTGGCTCCCCAAATTCACTCTGAAGAATTTGCTTATTTGTGTCTCCAAACCATGAGCCAACACAGCAGAAGAAAACACTCGCCAGGTTGTCCTAACAGGCGCATGAACTCATCTGTGAAATAGTGATCTTTATACTTGCCCTGCCTTCCTAGGGGTGATTTAAGAAGCACATGAGAAAATAAATGTGAAAAGCCTTCACAACACAAGAAGGGTTATCCAAATACTTGGCACCATCATCACTTTTCTACCTAGGGCTCAGATCTTGCCTCCTCCCTTCTCACTGGCAGGTACAACACCAGGGGCTCGGTGGTAATGAGGCAGGTGGTGTTCTAGCTCACTGGTTCTCTAACTTGACCATGTATCTGAAGCACCTGGAGGGCTTGTTAAGACACAGATGGCTGGGCCACCCCAGTGGTTTCTCATTCAACAGGTCTGGGGAAGGGCCCAAGAATTTGCATTTTTAACAGTCTTCCAGGAAACGCTGCTGCTGCTACTCTGGTACTACACTTTAAGAATCACTGCTCTAGCCCCAATAGCAGCTGCCAAGAAGAAGAGATTGAAGTCAGGATACATGGAGATGTCCCGCTATAAGAGGAAAACTTTCAAGGCCTAAAATCTCTGTACCAGCCTTCGCCCGCCCATAGAGTATTTCAGATTCTAGCAAATGGCACTAGATAAATCATGCAATGCCTGCACACAAGAGTTCACCTCTTTAATGAAAAAGTCACGCAGAAGCAGCTGCCTGCTACTGACCTGCTCCAGATACTTCATAAAAGTCAGAATTGGCGCTATTCGTCTTCCTCTACCTTTTCACACCTGCACTATGAAATTTCCTGGGGTTGTAGCTGAGAGCATGACTCTTGATGGCGAAGCATGAGGCATCGCTTTTTCCTCCCCAGCCCTGCACCCTGCTGAGCACACCTGTCCAGATGTCTTGCTGGAACAAAGCCCATGGAATAATTTCAACCAAATATGAGAAAAATAAAATGGTCATTAAAATTCCTTCCACACCCTTCAACTTTCTGGCTGCTGCTGAGAGCATGAATGAGGCACTCAAAGCCAGAGGCTCCTCTTGAGCTCCCACGATGTGCTGACCAATACCCTCATCCTCTTCACCAGGAGAGAAGGCAACCCCTGTGACCTGGACAGAGGATACCGGGCATCCACAGGGCTGACTTCTTCCTGGTAAGAGAGGCTGAATTTGTGTTTTATTTTACTTTTTTCCTTGAAAGAGAAAATGGGAATGTCATAGGGCAGGAGAGAAAAATTCCTTCTAAAGTAACACCGTCAGCGTCCATCATTCTGGCTATGGCAGACCTTTTGCCCTTTCTCCTTAAATTGCACCAATTTGTTAAGGTTGAAAGAGACAGTTCTACTTGTGGGAGAGCGACAGGGAGCCAACAGAGACTGAAGAGAAAGATGTTCCCTGAAGGAAGTAGAGCTGAGCCTGAGTCAGGACACAGGAGACGGGACCTGCAGATAGGACTGCCATGTGGTGGGAGAGAGGAGATAGTTTTGTGAAGGATGACTCAGCTAGTTTCTCTGCTCTGCTTTCAGGTCCTGCACATAAATAACCCAGACAAACACCCTGTGGACTGGATTTTGCTTTCCTTACCCCCCTTTTTAAGTCTCATTAAAAGCCGATATTGTTCGGCCTCAAGATGGAGAACTCAGCATGGATTTTACTGAACGTTAAATCAACCAGCAAGCGTAGCCAGCAAACTCTGTGGCACTTTAACTTTAAATAATGCAATAATTATTGAATTTCCTTTTTATAACTGAAGTGCTGGAATGTAAACAATGGGGCTGTAATTGCAGGAAGGGGGGATCAATAGAGGCAATCGTTTTCAGCCATGTTAATTGTAAATACAATTGCTCCAAGATGTCAGCCTTGTTCTTCTTGCTCCCAGAATCATCCTAACGGATGACAGAGTCCAACTTTCCCATTACAGCTGTTCGTTCCTTTAAGAGGTTCTCAATCAGGTCTGATCAATCTGTCAAGATAATGCATGGAGTAAGTAAGACTCTTCCAAACACAGGCCCCCAATCAATAGCCCGGACTGGCTTAATGAGGTGGGGCTAAGGCCCAGAGGGAGGTAACAGCCCCCAGCTTGCGCCTAGGTTTGGCAGGCTGGCTTCCTCGCATGGCCCTGATAAACAGATCAGCCCTTAATGAGGACATTAGTTATGCATGCTTCAGCAAGTAGCGAGGCACCCATCCCTTGGGACAGACGGACAGAAAACAAAATAGATTAACAGAAAACAATATGGTGCCAAATTAGGTCTAACTGAAGACTTCTCTTGCTTTTCTTAATTGTCCAGCAGAGTGGAGGGCATCAATTAATCATTCCAATGGGCGTAATCTCAAAGACTGAGAATGTGGTTGGGCTGGAGGATATCTGGTATCTGCTAGTGTCCCTCGGGGCTGCTGTTGAACATTAGCACCTTTGTTTCCTCAATACCATTTCCAGATCATAAGGCAGGCCTCTCACAAAAGGGTCTCAGCACCAACCGGCACAAGAAAATGAGGACAAGGCTGAACTTGAAGTCCAGCAGCCATACTTGGTGAGGCTGTGAATGAGGACTGACAAAGACAAAACTGCTACTCCTTGCTGCTGACATTCAAGTAGCTGAGAATTGAGAGTGGCTGCTCCTTCACAGACGAGAAGGTGGGAAGTTGAGAGTCTTGGATCTCATTTTCACACAGTCTGGCACCTCTGAAAGTTGCACAGACCATTGCAAGAGTTTGAATTCTCACAATAACAACCAGGAGGATGCCATGGGGAGCCTAAAGAGCATTTTCCATCACTTGGAGTCCACTGTATATCTTCACTTTGACTCCTGCTATGATGGGTTGGGCAGGGCCATTTCTCTTCAAGGAGCTCACCATGGAAGTCCTTGAGAAAGGGCCATGCTGAAGCGAGGTTCCACCCAGAACCCAGCAGTTCCTTTTTTGCAGTGGCTGCATAGCTTAGGGCAGTGGTCCTCGAAGTGTGGCTGGACTAACAGCATCAGCACCCCTGGAAATGTTAGACATGCAAATTCTCAGGCCCTATCCAGACCTACAGGAACTCTGAGGGTGGGACCCAGAAATTGGGTTTTTAACAAGCCCTCCAGGTGATTCTGATGCATACTCATGTTTAAAGACCACTGTCTTAGAGGGTAGGGTAGGCAAGACTGGCTTCTAGTCAGGACAACCTTCTTGTACGTTACAAAGAATTGTCTAGCTGGTTCTTCCTAAATCAGAAATAGTTCACTGCCGAAGATACACTTTAGAAAACCACATTTTCACTGTGCTTGGGCCAGAGGAGGAACCATTCTAGCTCTTGACTCTGGTCATCCTACCACCCACATGCTCTAGAATGTGAGGCCTCTGGGAATAATAAAACCAAGGGAACGAGGCCTATGTGAAAACTCCATTTTATTAGTGGGAAAAGATCTTGGAGAGGGTCACACTACTGAATTTCTAAAGTTAACAGTCTCATATTCTGATTGAAGTAAAGTGAGAATAACTTTTTTTTTTTTTTTTAGATGAGGGGATGAGCAGAATAAAAGAAAAATATGCAAATAAAGAGATCAGATCCCTCCACTGTGCAAAAGCTCAGCTCAGAGGCCGATCCTTCTCCAAAGCCTTCCTGGACTCCCAGGTTCAAGCGTTTGCTCCTCTGGGCCCACAATCCACAGACGGCAGATTCTACACTATACTTATCACACTGTGTTGCAAGCCACCCCTTGCTCTTCCACCGCACTGTGAACAGCATCTCACAGGCTAGCACCATGTTGATTTTTCTATCCTCAGTACTCAGCACAGCTCCTTATCTGTGGCAGGCACCTAAAAATTATTGGCTGTAAGTTTGAACAAATGAGGAAAAAGACTTTAGTGCCCCATTTTTACTTCTAGTCTTTAGACTGTCATTCAAGACCTACCTTTAGTGGGTAGAATAATGTCTCTGAAAAACTGACGTTCACCAAAACCTCAGAATGTGACCTATTAGAGGGTCTTTGCAGATATGATTAGTTAAGATGCAGCTATACTGGATTAGGGCGGCCCTAAATCCAATGACTGGTGCCCTTGTAAGAAGAGAAGAGATATACACACTGCAAAGAAGGCCACATGAAGACAGAGGGAGAGACTGGTATATCTACAAGGCATGGATCACCAAGGATTGACAGCAGCCATGAGAAGCTAGACACAGGCAAGGAAGGATTCTTCCCTACAGTTTTCAGAGGGAGCTTGATTTCAGATGTAGAGCCTCCAGAGCTGAGAGAGAATAAACTTCTGCTGTTTCAAGACAACCAGATTAATAATTTGTTACAGCAGTCCCAGGGAACTAATACACTATCTATTCTAGTCCAAACTCACTTCCCCCACATCATAATTTGTCTCTCCACCTCATTCCACAGTCCACATAAAATTCAACGTGTGGCAGACCCCACCTACTCACCAGTCCTGACCTTTCTGGTCATGGTGCCTTTTCCTGCTTAGAAATCTCCCTGACCATCTCCTCCTCCTCCTACTAAAATCCCACAGAATTCCCAGAGCAGGCCTATGGCACCTCCTGGAAGCCTTCCCCCATCACACCTGAGCTAGAACTGTGTGTCCTCTGGGGTCCCACAGCACAGGTGATTCCCTATTAGTGCCCACCAGCAGTGATTCTTCTGCAAGTATGCCTTGCCTGACTTCCACCGAAGTCTGCATTCCCTGATGACCAGGATGGGAGGTTGGGGCCTGAAGAGAGTAAGTACATTTGCTTATACCTCCTGTCTGTTTAAATAAAGTTTTACGACATAGGATAATTACCATAAATGATTTTACTTAATGACTTAGTTTTTTTAGTGCCTGGATCTAAAAAATGCACCCCCCTCTCGCCCCATCAGTCAAAATGTCCCTCAGCCAGAAGACAGGACTCGCTAGTTTTTAACTTAATTGGTCATCGTCTTTCCATCCTTCCATTTCTTCTACATATCTAGCTATGTTATTTACATAGGTTAATACTGCTATGCTTTTACAAGATCACTTTTACTGTTAAACTAATGAATAATTACAAGACTTGGATATACTGAGAAACATCTAGGAAATCACATGAGATGGGTAGAAGACAGATGCCTTTCAAGAGGAATAATCCAAATATGAGTTGGCTGTACCTATCACATCTTTATAAATTAAAAACAAACAATTTAGTACAAAGTTGGGTCTCAACTAAAAATGTCTAGAAAAGTCAGTGGAGTGGTGTGATTATGCTCAGATACTGAAAGTAGGTGGTCAAACCCGTGTTCCTGGAACATAAGGATGAAAAGCTTGTCTCTAGGCCTGAAGAGTTAGAATGAGGACTTTTATATACACAAATGTTCATATTTATTTTCTTCCTAAATTTTCTGTCCTATCTGACTGACTGCTACCTAGAACTGCCCAGTTCTTACAATTACCTAAGGAACAGTTGCCTGGCTAAGCCTTTCATTTTCATCTACTCAAAAATCCTAAGACCTGTGTAAAGGGGTGATCTTCCACATGGTTTCAGAAACTGAACGCACAGACCTGCCTCCTTCCCATTTCAGTTTATGCCCCAACTCTGGGCTCCCCAGCCTTCTGACTTACTGGCCTGCCCACTTACAGCAGGGCCCTTCCCGGGGTTTCCAAGCTACCTGGCCTAAAGACGCCACATCATGGTCTCCCTCTCAAGTTGCTCAGTGGAATGTGGCTGCAAGGCCAGTCAGTGAGTTGGTTTTTTTGTTTTCAACTTGTTTTAAAAGGTAAACTATGGGGAGATTTTTTATCAACGAGTCCAGATTGAAGGAAACTTTGTTTACACATGAGATGGGGAAGCAACAGTAAATGTACGCTGGGGATGTATGTAGTTAAGGTTGTTCTGGACAGAATGATGGTTTACAAAACCTGCTGGAGAACCACAAGAGATTTTCCTCGGTGAAATTCAAGCTTCAGAAAACTGCAACTGTAAACATTTCTTTGAACAAATGGTGGAGATTTGGGGGGCGCAAAGGAGGGTGGGACAAGGTAGGACTAAGAGTGATGGATCTCTGAGGTCCTATCAGCTCTGAAGCACTGGGAAGCTGTGACATGCGTTACGCACATTAGTGGAGTACCTGGGTGGTGCACACAGTTAACCCATTTGACTGCTAACCGAAAGGTTGGAAGTTCAAGTCCAACCTGAGGTGCCTTTGAAGAAAGGCCTGGCAATCTACTTCCGAAAAAACAGCTGTTGCAAACCCTATGTAACACAGTTCTACTCTGATACACATGTGGCTGCCATGAATTGGAATCATCTTGATGGCAACTGGGTTATTGGGATGTACAGTGGTAGTTACTATGTTAGTGGTGCACCTTGACTTGGGCACAAAAATGGGTATAGTATTAAGATGCAGCCAATCCCTCAACTGACAGTAGATGACATTTTGGAATCTTAAATCCAGTAGCCTGTGTTGCAAGCATTACTATATTGTATGGGGGCTTAAAAAAAAACTTTTAGTAGGAATTTTAAAGGCTTAAATCTTAAAACGCAAATTTTTCAATGACCTTTCCAGATTATAATAACATAAGGCAAGAGGAACTAGCAGCGAGTTCCAGCTGCTAGTGGCATCTGAATTTTTATACTGGCTTTTCAGGAAACCCTGGTGGCATAATGGTTAAGAGCTACGGCTGCTAACCAAAAGGTTGACAGTTCAAATCCACCAGGCGCTCTTTGGAAATTCTATGGGGCAGTTCTACTCTGTCCTATACGGTTGCTATGCCTCGGTAATCGAGTCGATGGCAGTGACAGTGAGTTTTTCAGCTTCAGATTCATTTATTCACTATTTGTCTATCCATGTTCCTGCTTCTTGCTTCCTCACATTGTAACCCCTCACAACACCACCAGACTAATTACTCTTCTCTAGGTATTGTTTTCATCGTTCTCTGTACCTGAGAAAGGCCTTCCACAATAGGTCTGATCACTTATTACTCCCCTGCGCCACCGTTGTGCCCCTAGCCAGCTCTGCTGACTGTCCATCCCTTAGTGGTCTCCCCTATTTGCATGTTTGCAGGTATGTGAGTATTTGTGTGTACATATGTGTATGGGTGTTAATTTGTGTGTGCGTGCACGTGTTGGCCCATGCCATTCCCTCCCATGTGTACTTCCATTCCAGTTCATCCAAATTCTGCTCTGCTTTCCAAGCACCTCACCTCCCACCCTATTTCTGTCTACAGTGATTCTTTCTCTTCTGAATTTAACGTCTTTTTCTCTCATCAGATCTTTTCACACCAATGCCCTGAGTGCTGATTGTCGGCTTTATGTCTGTGGCATTTTCCCTAATGGGACAGTAAGGCTCCAGATGGCTGGGGCCATGTACCCTCACACTCAGCACTCACTGCCCAGGACCCAGGCCATTAAACAAAGAGAGCCCAGGAAGGAGAGTGGGGAGCCAGGAGGAGGAGAGAGGCTCTGACACTAGTTGGCTCCTCAGCTGTAAATTGTGAAATAACGCCACCACCCACTGAGGGGCCATGAGGCTTGAGTGAGTAAATCAACAGGAATGTGCTTCATAAATGGTAAATCAAAATTAAAAGGAAAAAGTTGTCAGGTGATAACAAATGGCTGAAAGAGGAACCTGAAGAACCAGCAAGTCTTCCCCACCATTTGATTTCCTTCAGGTCCTAGGTCTACACGAAGGCAAATTAATTACTTGATCACCCATTCACTTACCTCGCTAATGAAATCACTGGGTTTTGCTGGGCAAGAACCTGTTAGAAGGACTGGCTTGCCTCTGGGTGTAAGTCCCACTGGTGCCAGCTGCCTTCACCAGAGCCAACATGACTCATGAGATGACACAAATTGCCAGTGGGCTTTGTTATTATGTGACCTTCAGCAAGTCACCCTTCCTTTCCCGCTCCAGTGATAAAATATGGATGGCAATACTAAGAACCTACTTCACGGTGTTAACGTGAAGAATGACGATTGAGCACAGCTAATAATGAATGGGAAGCACTTTGTCTTTGTAGAGAGCTATATTACTTAACATTTAGAATAATACCCACTGTTTCAGGTTGAGAAAGCTTTCAGATTTGAGCTAAGCTGAAGGCTGAACACATCCACTAATGAGCAGTGTCCTTCCCATAGAAATGTTGAAAGCTATTCAGTCTACTGAATAAAATGACCAGCAGTACATTAGCAAGAAGCTGATGCAGGCTTAGTTTATCATGAAACCAGGGTCACCGCATTCAACATCTAATAAGAAAATTCTTGAGATCACAGAAGTAAACCAGCGCCGACTGAGCTGACAACAATTGCATTTTTAAGGATGGTTTGGGTAGAATAATTTCTTGGTCCAGGGTTTCCTCAGAATTCACAAAAATACAGCAGCTTACAAGTCATTGTTGTATCATCTAGACTGATGTAAAGGGCCAGATAGTAAATATTTTCGGCTTTGTGGGCCATATGGTCTCTGTGGCAATGATTCATCTTTGCAGTCATAGCGTAAAAGAAGCCATAGACAACCTCTGAACAAATAGGTGTGGCTGTGTTCCAATAAAACTTTATTTATAAAAACAGGTAGCTGGCTGAATTCTACCCTGTGGCAGTGCTCTGATCTAAACCTTTCTGGAAAATTTACCTAATCATTTGGAATACAGTTTGCCTACTCTTAATAAGAAGGGAGGAAAGACACACACACACACACACAGCACGAGCGCATGTGCACATACACTTCGCTAAGCAAAATAAGTTTCTTCTAACTTTCAAAACTCCAGTAAGAGCCAGGCTTGGTAACTTCAAACAAAAATAAGCTGTTTCAAACTGAAGGTCAACAATTATTCAAGTACTTTTTAACTCTGAATTATGCAATGACTCCAGAACAATTTGCCTCCGTCCTTGTTCATGCTTTCAGACGTAAGAGCTTGCATGAGTGCGTCCTCCAGTCACGTGCACTCAGGCTCCAGCTCTGCAACTCATTATACAACCACGGTGAGTGACACCACATGAACAAGGGCGGAGGCTACACACTGATCTGAGCTTAACAATGCCTCCAGCCGATTCAACTTTCAGCCAGCTTACTGATGGCATTACTTACAACAGAAAGTGGCCTTCTTTTGTGCCCTCCATTCGCTGAAAATAAGCCAGGCTTAAATAACCACTGAGCAGAGAAGAGGTGGTGAAAAATGAGGCCACTACCATCCGTGCCTCCTCCTACAGGACATGGTCTTACTCCCCAAGCATGTCTTAAAAAGGGAAGCTAGCAATGATCTTGACCTCCAACAAGGAGTGGTTGGCAAGTCTGGATTTAGAAAAATACTTAAACATTTTCTCAGTAACACTACCTAACATGCATCTAGCACTTTAGAGATTTGGTTCAGCCATTCATTATCTCAACTGATCCTCCAACCACCTTGTGAGACTAAAAAGGGCCAGTACCCTTCTTCTTCACTGCTTATAATAGACAGAGGAGACAGTTAAGTCAGAGATGGCAAACTGGCAGTGACCGGGCAGTCCGTACATATGAGCCATATAACCCTAAGAGTTTTTAGACATTCTTAATTAACAGTTAACATGGTAAAATTTGCCAATTTCACAGGCAATTTAGATTTTCTGCCTCTGTTTGGAAAAAAAAATAAAAGGAATATCTGGCTGCACTTGCTTCATACTCCCACATGTTAACAAACCTAGATAAGATGGGATAGGCAGTCTCCCACCCAGCACTAGTCATCCCTTTTGTGATCCTGTATGGCTCCTGGAAGCACTGAGTTTGCGGCTCTGGGTTGCGCCATGTGTATAAGAGACCAGTACCAGTCTCTTGTGAGTCAATTCCAACTCGTGGCAACCCCACATGTATATAAGACAACTTGGCTTTTAATTAGTGGTCCTGAAAGTCAATGGGGGGCAGTGAATTTTTGCCTTCTGTGCCAGAGACCCAGCTTTGATTCCCAGCCAATGTACCTCAGGTACAGCCACCATCTGTCACTGGAGGCTTGTGTGTTGCTACGATGTTGAACAGGTTCCAGCAGAGCTTCTAGACTAAGACAGGCTAGGAAGAATCGACTGCCATTCTACTTCCAAAAATCAGCTGACAAAAACCCTACAGATCACAACAGTCTATCCGCAACTGATTGTAGGGATGGTGCCGGACCAGGCAGTGTTTTGTTCTGTTGTGCACGAGGTCGCCATGGATCGGGGCAAACTCGATGGCAGCTAACAACAACCTGAAAGTCATCCCTGCTCCTTCTTTTTCTGGTCAGCGTGTGCCACACTACGCCAGGCTACACTGGGAATAACCCAGAACGAAGACGCCCTAGGACAACATAGTGCTTCTACTAAGGTTTCACACTGCACACCAGAAGGCAGAGGGCTAAGTTACACCAGACACAGGCAGTAGGGAGTTAAGAATGAACGTGGCTTCCTAAGAAAAGCCAACTTAATTCTGCCACAGGAGTTAATATTTGTTAATTGGTAGAAAAAGGTAAAATTAATGAGGACATTAACATAGCTATTTAAAAAAGACTCCTTGTTTCTCCCATTGTAACACATGGAACTATCAGGAAGTAATTGAGGGAAGAGGACACTGTCAATTCTCAATTATCTGCATGAATGAAGCGCTCAGTGACACGGATAATCCAAGTCATTTACATTTGGATTTAGAAAGTAACATCTTTTTCCTTGGGAAAAGTTATCTTCCTAATTACAGCTTGCCAAGTGTGATCGTGAAATCAGTTTACCTTCCCTGTCAGAGAAGAAAGCTGCTGGAGGGCATGGAAGCTGCTGGGAGGGTCTCAGACCTGCCACAGAAAGCCCAAGGCAGATAAAAGATGCCGCTTGTCACACGCAGCTATTTAAATTAAAATTAATTACAATTAAATAAAATACAAAATTCACCTCCTCGGTCAACTAGCCACATTTCACAAGCTCAACAGTCCCACGTGGCCAGTAGTGACTGTGCTGGACAGCACAGTCACTGAACCTTTGATCACCGGAGAAAGGTCTGGTGGCAGTGCTGAGTTCTGGATCAACAATAACCTCCAGTTTCCCGGGTTAAGTAGAAAGCTGGCGGGGTGGGCGCGGGGAGGAATGCCGGAGACACTCCGCTGCCACTTTTACAGGAACAAAAGGGAATTGTAACACCTGACTCTCTCAGCTAGTTTAATTTCAAGCCTGGTAATGTAGACCCTGTCTAGGGAACAGCACAAAATGTAAGCATTCCATTCTAAGTAAAATAAGGCTTTTTAATTAACAAAGCAGAAAACGAGTGGATAAAAGGCAAGGCATGAAAGCCTGATTTTAAGCAAACATTTGCCAAGGGTACCTGGACCCACAGGGCCTAGAGGCTGACTGAAGGGTAAGGGGGCTGGGGATGGGGGGGGGGGCACACAACCCCCAGGGCTGCATTCAGGGAGGTGCCTACTCAGGTGCCACTGGGAGCGATGTCAGGTCCAGTGTCACTTAACATCCTCATTAATTATCTTGAAAGGATAGAGTTAGTAAACAGAAAGTTAATTAAATTCTCAGATGATGCTAATTTGGGAGGCTTTACAAAGACTGGCAAGGGCAGAGGCAATATAAATGGGACCTGGATGGGTCAGAAGTATGAGTGGAAAATAAAATTAAGCACTAGCTGAATAAACACCACTTTAAGTCTTAGGGAAGAGCCAAATATGTCTGAAATGGGATTAATTTGGAAAACAGTTGTACTAAAATAAAAACGGTTTAAACGTCCAAAGCATATAATCAGAGTAGGAAAAAAAGGCTATTTAAGATTTTAATAAAAATGTGTATGTATTCTTAGAAAAAAGTCTGGAAGGAACAGCAGCTGTTGACAGCAGCCACCTTTGGGAAGTGTGATAGGAGAGCGGGGGAGGCAGGGTGGGGCTTCCACTTCTACGTCATATTCTTCTCATTTCATTAAATATGTTTTTAAACAAGCATGTATTATGTTTTTGTGCGGTTTTAAAAATCCTTTAGTTTGAAGTAATTTTAGATTTACAGAAGAATTGCAAAGACGACAGTTTTCCACATGCCCTTCACCCAGCTTCTTCTAATGTTTACATCTTACGGCCTCACATCTGGTACATTTGTCAAAACTAAGAAATTAACACTGGTACAATACTGTGACTAACCTACAGACTTTATTCTGACTTGGCCAGTTTTCCCACTAACGTCCTTTTTCTGTTCCAGGGTCCAAAACTGGAGCCCACATTGCAGTTGGTGGCCGTGTCTCAGTTCCTCTAATCTGTGCCAGTTCCTTGGTCTTTCCATGTGTTTCACGACCTGGACACTTTTAAAGAGTGCTGGTCAGGTATTTGTAATCACCCCACAATTTGGGTTTCTGTGATGTTTTCTCATGATAAGACAGGTTACAGATTTTTGAGGGGGTAGTGGTGGTACAGTGGTAGAATTCTCACCTTCCATGCTGGAGACCCAACCTCAATTCCTGGCCAACGCACCTCATTGTTCAGCCACCACTCATCCCTCGGTGCAGGCTTGCATGTTGCTATGATGCTGAACAAGATTCAGCAAAGCTTCCTGTCTCAGACAGACTAGGAAGAAAGGCCTGGCAATCTACTTCTGCAAATAAGCCAATGAAAACCCTGTGGATCACAATGGCCTGATCTGCAACCGACTATGGGGATGGTGCAGGACCAGTTAGTGTTTTCTTCCGCTGTGCACGGGGTCGCCTTGAGTCGAGGGTTGACTTGATGGCAGCTAATGATAATAATAACAAAGATTTTTGAGAAGAATGTCACAGAGGTGAAGCGTCCTACTCGCTGCATCATGTCAGGGGGCACATGACAGTCACATGACCTATCGCTACTGACATTAACTTGAGCACCTGGTTAAGGTGGTGTCTGCCAGGTTTCTCTACTGTCGAGTTATTCTCTTTCCTTTCATGTACTCTATTCATTTGAAGTGAGTCACTGAGTCCAGTGGGGAGGGGAATTAAGCTCCACCTCCTCATTATGATGTTTTGAAGCAAAACAAAAATATAGTATACAAGAGAAAGCCTTCTCTTCGTGCAAATAGGATGTATGTAACAGAAACGTTTATCTAGAAACTCAGGATTTGCTGTCTTTGTTTTGAATACTTGGATTCTCAACAATGTAGATAAAGGCAGGGCCCTCAATATAGGCTGGGCTGAGTCCTGAACACTTTCATATATAAACTCATTTAATCCTCACAACAACCTGGTAAATTCTGTATCACAACATTCAACAATCCATTCCAAGTTACAGACGGGGAAACGTGGCTCAAAGAGGCTAAATAACGAGCTCATGTTAACACTAAAGTATTAGCTCGCGTTAGCTATTAAAGTGAGAAAGGGAGAATTTGAACTGGGCCACTTGGCTCCAAAGACCATGGTTTAGCCCCTCTGTTAGGCTGCTTCATGATACATAACTCCAAAATTGCTGGACATTCAATATGTGGCAGCAAAACATAATTTAGGCAGAAGAGTGATGTGGGGCAAGATGCCAAGAGTCAAATGGGACAGAGGTTCCTCTTTGGAGAGAAGTGTATTCTCCAGGGTATCACTGCTGCCACAGTGCCAAGAAGGCCTGACAAAGCTGAGACGTTTGGGGAGTTTTCAAACAAAACACATTCTCCTTTATCTTTACAGTGGTGGCAAGGAATACAGAACACCTGAGCTGGTCCAGGGACTTCTCCATCAACAGGTATGGGAGATGCTCTGAATCTATGGGCCATGATCTTTACGGATAACCCAGTCCCTGCCTGTCACAGAGGCAAACCTGGAGTGGTCTCTGTGAATAACATTTACTTTTTCTACTATTCTGGAGCTTCACTGTGGAAAACACAGCAGAAAGCACAGATCTCAGAAGGTCAGTGTTGGAACAAGCGGTCTGACTGTGAAGAGATGATGCCAAGACACAAAGAGGCCAACAGCTCCAACAGGGCAGGGGAACCTGGCCCATGACCTGACAGATCTGCCACTTGCAAACACCTAAATGTGGGCTTGTTTAATCCCAGCTGTTAAATATCTGATATTTTGACACCAAGAAGATAAAAGGAAATGAGTTTCTTCTAGACAAAGAAGAAAGGAACCAGGAAAGCTTGGATAAGAACTGTTGCCTGCCCCCAGATACCCTAAAATCAGGTGCTATCAAGTCATTCATTATCTAAAACACCCATGCTGATCTTTACCATTACCCTTGGCACGGAGAAACGACAATGAAGAAGTGAGTAGGAGGCAACAAAGGCTTCCTTCTGGGTGCCCACCCCACACTGCCTTCTCCAAATATTTGGCATTCATTCCTACTCCACCGAACCTTGCCTTCAATTGCTCTCCAACCGTCACAACTGCAAAAATTTGCTTTAAAATGACACTAATAAAGAGCTATGCCATACAATTCTTCTAGCACCTCACAGGTCTCACCAGAGGACTGGGCAGAGAGCAGATATTCTGTGAGCCTCCCAGAACATCAGAAACAGGTCTGGTTCTTAGCTATCATCCCAGGGTAAGAGATCCTCTTCAGTGCTCTGCCTCTGCATGACCTGCCTCTGCGCATCCACAGAGCTCCATCTTAAGAAGATGGCAGAAATGCACCCTCAAGAAGAGTTTCAGTGTGATTTTCAATCAGTTAATAAAATACAGAAAGTATAATTAATAGCAGCTGTTTAACTGACTCGATGGCAATGGGTTTGGTTTTTGGTTTTTTATCATTTGAGTGCTTACTGTGTGCCAGGCACGATTCTAAGCCCCACTCTAAGCAGAAGCAGGTAAGGCACTGTTATGGACTGAATTGTGTCACCCCTCAAAAAATATGTTTAAGTCCTAACCCCTGTACCTGTGAATGTGGCCTTGTTTGGAAATAGGGTTATTCATTTGTTATCTGTGAATTTAAAGGAGGTCAACCCACAGTAGGGTGGGTCCCTTCTGAGTGGTTTGTTATAAAAGGGGAGAACAACGGCCACAGAAACCGAGTCGCACACTGCAAGACAGACGCCATACAACCATGAAGGCACACATATCTGTAAGGAGCAAAAGAACGCCAAGGCAGCCATCAGGGACTAGGAGAGGGGCACAGAACAGAAGCCCTCAGAAGGGATTAACATGGCCAGTACCCTGATTCTGACATCTAGCCTCCAGAACTGAGAGAGAACAATTTCCATTCTTTAAAAGCACCCAGTTTGTAGTGCAAAGAGCCCTGGTAGCACAATGGTTAAGTGATCAGCTGCTAACCCAAAAGTTGGCAGTTTGAACCTACCCAGCAGCTCCACAGGAGACAGATCTGGTGATCTGCTCCTATAATGATTACAGCCTAGAAAACTCTATGGGGCAGTTCTACTCTATCACATGGGGTTGCTGAGTCAAAATCGACTCAATAGCACCTAACAAAACAAGGAAACAAAGACAAGCACCAATCACTCTAGAGGTAACTATTTGACGTTTCTGTGTATTCTTTTCCACACGTTGCAAGGTTTCATCTAACCTAGAAATAACAAAATAGCATCGGAGAGGGACATGTTTTCTGATTCTCAATGGTGTCGAAATCTGAAAATTATAGACTAGACCATTATATGTGACAAAAATCTAAAATCATCAAGCAGTTGTTTTAAGCACTTCGAAAAGAAAGCAATGGGTCATTACAAGTGAACATAATAAGTTCACCAAGTACAGAATAAGAGAGAGACTAATTTCTTTCTTTCCCTAATATTTTTTCCCTAATTATTTTCTTTACTCTTTTTTTCTAATAATAAAACTACTGCCACTATTTCTAATACTGAACTGGTATATCAGGGAACCATCAGAGACTGACATTTGACTTTGTCATGAAATCCTTGTGAACATTCTGGACATAAGATCTGCTTATAGTATGGTAAGATGTCTTGTACTCACAACATTGGTCCAAAGAACACTGATCATGAATCAAATTCAACCTGGAGGAAAAGGTCCAGAATATAATTACCTAATTGGACTTGTCTTGTCCAACATTTCTAACAGGATTAGAAGGGAGACAGAAGTCATGCCCATCAGCTCAACAAAATGAGCCTGAAAGTCATAGAGGAATAAATAGGCAAAAGGAGAAATGAAAACCACACTTTAAAAAATGACTGATGAGGAAATTACTATACCTTAACATTAAAAAAAAAAAAAAAATTAGAAAACAAAAATCCTCACAACTGAACCAATAAGCAGCATCAAGATAAATGGAGAAGACTGAAATTGTTAGGGACTTGATTTTACATAGAACCACATTTTACTGGATCCACAATAAATGTCCATGGAAGCAGCAGTCAAGAAATCAAATGACACATGGCATTGGGCAAATCTGCAGCAAAAGGCCTCTTTAAAGAATTGAAAAGAAAGAAGTCACTTTGAGAACTAAGGTGCGTCTGACCCAAGCCATGATATTTTCAATCGTCTTATATGCATGCGGAAGCTGGACAATGAATAAGAAGGACTGAAGAAGAATGGATGCCTTTGAATTATGGTGTTGACAAAGAATATTGAATATACTACAGACTGCCAGAAGAACGAACAGATCTGTCTCAGAGAAGTACAGTCAGGGTACTCCTTGGAGTCAAGGATGGTGAGACTTTGTCTCACGTACTTTGGACATGTTATCAGGAGGGACCAGTCCCTGGCGAGGGACATCATGACATCATGCTTGTTAAGGTAAAGCAGTCAGCGATAAAGAGCAAGACCTCCAATGAGATGGACTGACACAGCGGCTGCAACAGTGGGCTTAAACGTGGCATCGACTGTGAGGATGGTGCAGGAGCACGCAGTGCTTCAATCTGTTGTACACACACAGGGTTGCTATGAGTCAGAACCGACTCGACGGCACCTAAAAACAATACCAGGCAATGCAGAATGAAAACAATTACAACACTTCAGTATGGGCTCAAGTCAAGAGAAACTAATAAAAGGAAGTTTAGAAACAGACCCAAATGAGAATTTAGCGTTTATGGGGGCGTTTCTAGTCACTATAAGGAGAATGGATGGATTACTTAGTAAAGGGGGCTCAGAGGGGTAACTTGTTAAGAAAAAAATCAATGTAGAAGGATGCTTACCCTACAACATGTACCAAAATAAACTCCAGATTGATTAAAAAATTAAACGTCAAAACATGAAACCATAAGAGGACTAAAAGGGAATATAAGTGAACGTGATCTTGGGAGAGGAAAAGCTTAACTGAAATGAAACAAAGCTGAAAAAAAAATACTGCTACATAAAAATGTTTTTAAAGTCCCTCACTTTGTGATCTTTACTTATGGCAGCCCTAGGGAAAAAAAGACAAGTACCAACCACCTTAGAGGTCACTGGGTATTCTTTTCTGCACATCTCAACATTTCATCTTATTCAGAAAAGACAAAATGGCATTGGAGAGGGGACACATTTTTGGACATTTAATGGTGTCAGAATCTGAAAAGTATGGCTGGAACATTATATGTAGCAAAATTCTAAAATTTCTGTTAAACTTTGGAATTCTACAACACCATACACTATAAAAGATAATGATGAATTACAGGCAAAACCATAACAGAGAGCAAATCATGATAGCGAAAAGAGCTCTTTTAATTAATTTGCTACTGAAGTTTTATTTATAAAAGTGAAAAATTAGAAACCTGAATGTCAAAAGGGTAGGGGGGCGTTAGGTAAATAAACGACAGCACCTCATACAAATGGTGCACTGGGCAGCTGTTAAAACTCATGCTGTAGGAAAAAAACTCACACATTGTAAAGTTAAAAAATAAAAAAAAGTTACAAAACACACACTGTGATCATTTAAATTCTACAAAACAGTATTACATCTGTCCAGAAAAGATTAAAATTATGTAATACCAAAATGCTTAAAATTAAAACCATCTTTGTGAGGTAAAATTGTAAGTTTCTTATTTGTGTTTTTCTGTATTTCCAAAATTTTTACAATACAAATGCAGCATTTTCAAACTCAGAAAAATTAAAAAAATATATATATATATATATATTTTTGAATGAATGAATGAAAAGATGACAACTCTACTGTCATTTCCAGTATCATAAACTTGGGAGGGTAGCCAACTAACACACTGGCACAGTGGGATAAAACAGGATGGAGGAAAACAGCAATAAACGTCAAGATCTGTCCTGAAGTTTAGGGGACAGGGGAGACCTGGCGTAATTGCCAGGTCCACAAAACTGAAAGCAACAACAAAACCCTAATCCTTTCAGTTAATCACAGATTTAATAGGAGCCACGAATTTGACATGGCTGTTTAAAAAAAAACAAGACAAAACTATTGCCCTGAAATAATCTTTAAACCTTAAACCAAAAATATCCCCTGAAGTCTTCCTGAACCCAAACAATAGTTTAGCTTAACTAGTAAAGAATGTCTGCACTGAGCATTATGCTGTTTTAAGATCTGTCTATATGGGATCAAACTGACGACAGTAACTTCAACGATTAGATAGGAGCCTTAGAGGACATATACCTTATGTTAATGCAGAAGGAACAACTGGAGAAGCAGAGGGTGGGAATGGTTGTAAAACACGAAGACTAATCAATGTCACGGAATCATACGTGTAGAAACTATCGAACTGGTGTATGTTTTACTGTATTTCTCAACTGTAACAACAACAAAATAAAATATTTTTTAAAAAGTTAATATTTTGGTTTCTGCATCAAGGTAGGGGATAGTATCATGTAACCAACACCAGTGAGGCCTCGCTCAGCAGACTCTGCTCCATGAAGAACACAGTCATTCAGGAGACACATCAACAAGCAAACTGTCAGAGGCAGGTAAGCAGGGATGGTAAGGAGTTTGGAAACCACTTCATAAGAAGAAGAGTTACAAATGCTAGAGGTGTTTATTCAATAGAATGGAGACGGTACACACACAGGGACAAAATGGCAAGTGGGGGGGGCATTCAGCTAAATAAACGATGGTTTTGTCATACAATACTGTGCTATGCAGCTATGAAAAATCACGTTGTAGAAAAATATTCTGTGACTTAAAAAGTCACACACTGTAAAGTTAAAAAAAAAAAACCCCATTTACAAAATACATACTGTATCAAATTCTACCAAGTAACGATATCATAATAACATTCCTCTTACTAAAGTAGAAACGGGTGATGGTACATATACAGGACAGAACCACCTGCAGGGAACAAAGTGGACAGCCAGCCATCTCAACGTAAGGAAAGAGCTTCTCGACAGACAGTGGGGGCCTGTGGCCTCGCCTACATAAAGAAAGTAGAAGCATTTAGAGGAACTTCCCACTGTTCAGAGTTATTTCTTTAATCTCTTCATTGGGTCCCATTTTTCCTGAATGTCTTTCAAAGGCTAGCTATATCCGCAGATTGTTAAAAACACAGAGTCCTTGTATTCTCCAGCCCAGACATACAGAATCCATCTCATGGGTAGGACTCCAGAATCTGTATGATAAAGGGTTCACAAGTGATTCTCACTCAGAGCTGGAACTGTGAGCCCTTGGACTAGGTGATGCCTTTAATAGTTTTTTGTTTGTTTGTTTTGCTTTAAAGAAATGGTATCTGGTTACTTTAAAAAGCATAATATTGAAAAAAACAACAACAAAAAAGGTAAAAATCAGCATATTTTATCACTAAGACGAACATTTTTGACCAATATCCTTCCTGGCTTCTCTATTCTCTCTATATATGCAAAAACCAAAACCAAACCCATTGCCAGCAACCCTAGAGGACACAGTAGAGCTGCCCCACAGGGTTTCCAAGGAGCAGATGGTAGATTCGAACTACCAACCTTCTGGTTAACAGACAAGTTCTTAACCACTACACAACCGGCCCATAATTTAACAATTTGACATTAATGAAATTACATATATAACATTTTTATACCCCGTTGAGGCCATCTTTTCAATTATGTGTGTGCGTGTGCATGCATGTATCATTTTTAGTAGCTGCGTACTATTCCATAGCAAGTACATCCTACAATTTATTTAAGCAGTCTAATCAACAACGTACCAACTTTTCTTTTTTTAATGGAATGAGAAACGCTGTGATAAACAGCATTTCATGCACATCAACGCCCAGAAGCCAGAGGGCCCACCAAAGAACAAGCCCACTTTATGATACGTCTCGACAGAAAAGTTAAACAATTCTACACACTCGCCAACCAACCATACACAAGAGCCCACACATTCCCTCCTGATGAGGAATATAATCAACATAAAATAAACATCTAGGGGAAAACCGCCTGTCTGTGTATAACCTGCAGTTTCCTCAAATGGAAGAGTATAACTTTCATAGGTTTGAAAAAAACCCAGAAGGAAGATTCTCACAGAACACTTAAGCCTTCTCTAGTCTCTGCATCACAGCCGCTGCTCGCTCCTTCTCCCACCACCCCACCGGTATGCTTATATATGGCTGCAAGGTAACAGATAACACAGTCAACAAAGCTTCTAGGAGATGCAGCCTCCAGGAATTTGGACAAGTTCTTCACAGACATGTGGCTATGGTTCCTCTCTTCCAGGACGCATGGCCAAGCATGCATCCACCAGCTTTTCTTTTCTTCAACAGGCATCCATCAGTCATTGCTTGGGAAGTAGAAGACACTCGGGGCTGTACCAGAACGTCACGTGGGTTCAGTAGAGAGAGAGACAACTGAGAGAGGATTTGTCTGCTTGGCTGTGACCCTAGAAAGATTCTGGAAAAAAAATTAGAGGCAATCTCATTTTTGTTTGGATTTGAAGCTACCCTCCTCCCCTGATACTAACATGACAGGCAGGAGAAGGGCAGCTGTCGTGCCATGTCCTCGTCTGAACGCTTCTGGGCGGCAAAGAGCCAATGAGTGTGCAGAAAGGCATCGTGGTGTCTCGAGGGAAAGGATCAGGGCAGAGAGCAAAGGGGGACAGTGCACTGGGCTCAGCACTCATGTTCCCTGTGATGCGTGCTGGGTTCAGGCCCCGGGAAGCTGGCTGGGGCCTTGTCCTGAGCAAGAAGAAGACAGGCCTCTGCTGGTTTCCTAGCAACCCTCGCTGGCAGCAGGCAGTATCTTAGGCAAGGCCAACCAGGGAAAAATTTAAATGGCCACATGCACAGATGCAAAACTAACACAGGCCTGGCTCCCAGTCAGACATGGAGGTACACAGCCAGTAGGCTCCAAAACCAAGTGCCAATGGAAGGCATTTCTTGATACTAGCCATGGAGGGCCTCCCTTCATTCCCCTCAGCCTGGCAGCGTCTGCAGGACACAGCCACCCCTCTGAATCTACACCCTGCCTCAAGGAGAACAGCAGATCATGTTTCCACATTCCAGGGACACAAGAGCCAGAAAGTACACACCTAATTGTCTTTCTGAAAACTTTAATCATGCGCAGTGCCATCCAAAGCACTACATTTTCACTATTCTCTTTGCATCCAAGTTTTTCTCTCCCTAATTACTTCAACATGCACTCTCGGTTTGATGTTATTGCTAGCTGCCACTGAGTGAGCCACTGGCCCGTGATCACCCCACGCACAATGGAATGGAACACTGCCCAGTCCTGTGCCATCCCCATGATTGGCTGCAAATCAGACTGTTGTGATTCGCAGGGCTTTCCATCACTGATTTTTTAGAAGTAGATCACCAGGCCTTTCTTCATAGTCTGTCTTGGTCTAGAAGCTCCACTGAAACCCGTGCAGCCTCACAGCAACACACAAGCCACCGGTGACAGGTGAGTGATGGCCGCACATGAGGCACATTGGCCAGGAATCAAACCTGGGTCTCCTCCATGGAAGGTGAGAATTCTACCACTGAACCACCCCTCTGCAAAACCAGCTTTAGCTCCCCATCATACTCCTAACCGCTCTACTGGACTGTGAGTCCCATCCCAGGTGACCCAGCTCAGTCCACTTGTTTCGACAAGAGACACTTCCCTGGCTGCCGTCACCTGTTGTTCCCTCTCTCTCAGTCTAAGTTCATCACATTCTATTCCACCCACAGAAGGCATGACAAGGTAAGGACTGGTCCTTACCTGACAGCGCACAGAGAAAAGAGCTACCAGTCTGGGTCTACCTTACACGCACTGCAAGGAGGTCCATTTGCTTGCTACACTGAACCAGAACATGGGGCTGGAGCAAAAGTGAGCACTGGATAAGCATGGATGTGGCCAAACATGCCTTGATGCAGCGCTCTTTCCTCCAAGTGCTCTCCCATTAGCTGCTTTTTGTCTATGACATTATCTTGTGTGATGAGATACGAATCTTAAGAGATATGCTTTAGATTGCTACGTGCTTTACACTTTTTTAGAACTCCTTCACATCTATCATGACAACCAATCCTAATAACTCTGGGGCTGGTACATGTCAGAGCTGAGGCCTGAAGAGAATCTACCCATCTTGCTTCTTGCTCTGGCCATACCAGACTCCTTAGATAGAGCATTAAGTCTTTAAGTGGTAAAATCATTATACAGATTGATGAAATTAGCAGTAGCTGGTGATCTGCTCCCGTAAAGATTACAGCCTAGGAAGCCTTATGGGGCAGTTCTACTCTGTCCTATAGGGTCACTTTGAGTCAGAACTGACTTCATGGCACACACAACAAGGTGCCATACCATACACAAAACCAAAAAAAAAACCCAAAAAACTCACTGGTGTTGAGTCGATTCCAACTCATAGCGACCCCATAGGACAAAGTAGAACTGCCCCGTAGAGTTTCCAAGGAGCGCCTGGCAGATTTGAACTGCCGACCTTTTGGATAGCAGCCATAGCACTTATATTACGGCAAATACATACACAGTCATATGTGTGTATAAAAAACCAGTTTGCCGTTGAGTTGACTCCAACCCACAGCAGCCTTAGGCGGTCAGAGCAGAGGTGCACTTCACAGGGTTTCCACTGGATGATTTTTCAGAAGTAGATCACTAAGCCTTTCTTCTGAGGTGCCTCTGGGTGGACTTGAACCATCGACATTTTGGCTAGCAGTTGAGCACATTAACCGTTTTATACCACCTAGGGACACCATATATGTGTGTATATTTATATACACATATGTCTGGGTATGTGTCTATAATTCATTCTCATCATTTTGGCAGTTTTGTTTCATAAAGTCCAGGTGAACTCTGAATTTATGCCTATTCCAAAGAAAGGCGATCCAACCAATTGCAGAAATTATTGGACATTATTATTAATATCACATGCAAGTAAAATTTTGCTAAAGATTATTCAAAAGCTGTTGTAGAAGTACATCAACAGGGAACTACCAGAAATTCAAGCCAGATTCAGAAGAAGATGTGGAACCAGGGATATCATTGCTGATGTCAGATGGATCCTGGCTGAAAGCAGAGAATACCAGAAAGATGTTTACCTGTGTTTTATTGACTATGCGAAGGTACTCGACTGGGTGGATCATAACAA
The DNA here is from genome assembly GCF_024166365.1 of Elephas maximus indicus. Taxonomy (NCBI): domain Eukaryota; kingdom Metazoa; phylum Chordata; class Mammalia; order Proboscidea; family Elephantidae; genus Elephas; species Elephas maximus. The sequence goes on along the minus strand of NC_064839.1, from coordinate 37,606,727 downwards.
ATTACGGATAACATTGTGAAGAATGGGAATTCCAGAACACTTAATTGTGCTTACGAGGAACCTGTAAATAGATCGAGAGGCAGTTGTTCAAACAGAACAAGGGGATGTTGCGTAGTTTAAAGTCAGGAAAGGTGTACATCAGGGTTGAATCTTTTCACCATACTTATTCAATCTGTATGCTGAGCAAATAATCCAAGAAGCTGGACTATATGAAGAAGAATGCAGCATCAGAATTTGGAGGAAGACTCATTAACAACCTGTGTTATACCGATGACACGACCTTGCTTGCTTACAGTGAAGATGGCTTGAAGCACTTACTGATGAGAATGAAAGACTACAGCCTTCAGTACCGGTTACACCTCAACATAAAGAAAACAAAAATCCTCACAATTGGACCAATAAGCAACATCATAATATCTGCTGCAAAAGACCTCTTTAAAGTGTTAAAAGGCAAAGATGTCACTTTAAGGACTAAAGTGTGCCTGACCCAAGCCATAGTGTTTTCAATCGCCTGATATGCTGTGAAAGCTGGACAATGAATAAGGAGGACCGAAGAATGACTCCTTTGAGTTATGGCTTTGGCAACGAATACTGAATATACCATGAACTGCCAGAAGAAAGAACAAACCTGTCTCGGAAGAAGTACAGCCAGAATGCTCTGTCCTTAGAAGTCAGGATGGCAAGATTTTGTCTCACATATTTTGGACATGTTATCAGTAGGGACCAGTCACTGGAGAAGGACATCATGGTTGGTAAAGTAGAGGGTCAGCAAAAAAAGAGGAAGACCGTCAATGAGATGAGCTGACACAGTGGCTACAACAATGGGCTCAAGCATAACAACGATCATGAGGATAGCGCAAGACCGGGCAGTGTTTCATTCTGTTGTACTCCGGGTTGCTATGAGTCGGAACCAACTTTATAGCACCTAACAACAAGAACAAACCAACCTCGTTTGACCTCAGCTGGGAGTTTTTCACCACTCTGCACATCCACATGTCTGTAAATGACCATGAAAGTGTTGCAAGTATTTCTAGAGAACAGGTAACCTTGTGAATAAGGCATCTACAATAATGAGGATCAGCTGTGTGTATATGTGTATGTGTGTACATAACCTGACAAACATATATGGATATCAAATAAAGAAGGCATGTATGTGTATATATGTACATGTATATGAATCAAAGATAGAAGGCATATGTATACATATCCACACACACACACATAAGAATATACGTGTGTATATCTCAATATAAATCTTCTATCCTTGGTTCATTCCCACTTCTCGCTTCACTAACAAAACCAAAGTATTAGAGTGATGACTTCCCAGGATCCCAATTTCCACAGCCCCGATGCAGGCCAGGCAGTGGGGCTCCAAGGCTGTTCTATGCACATGGGGAACAGGCAGCACCACCATGCCCAGGAAGGAAGACTATTCCACACCTACCAACGCTGCTTCCCCAGGTCTCTGCTGTGACCTCATCAATCTCAAGTCTCCTCTCCTTGGTTGTAGATGAAGTGGGAGCTAATGAAAAAAGCTAAAGAAATCAGCCCCACTAAGGAAATGCCAATACTTACTCCCAATCAACATAAACAGTTACCCGTTTTTGTCCTACTTTGAATCACCTCGTCCTTATGGCTTAAGTCATGTGCCTCCCAGGCAGGATCATGCCTCTGCCTCCTGTATAATGCCTACTGCACAATGCTATTAGTCATTAAATGTCAAAATAATAATTATCATAGATGGCAAATTCACAAGCAAGTTAGTCATCGGCCGTAACGTGGCTAGCTCACACTTACCCCAGGCCACTAGAGCTAAGCAACCAAAATGTTATAAAATGTGCTGTTCCTTCTTCTTGCTATTTATTTAATCTTTTAAAAAATTTTTTTTTATCATCAAGGAGATGCTCATGTTTTATCTTTTACAGTCAGCTTCAATAGGTCAAACCTATCGGAAGCCACACAAAACAACTCACTTGGTAGTTCATCACTCAAACTAGAATCACTTTAGATTTGACCATGCTAGGGTATCTCTGGGGTAGTGCAAATGGTTAAATGTGCTTGGCTGCTAACCAAAAGGCTGGAGTTTGAGTCTACCCAGAGGCACCTTGAAAGAAAGGCCTGGTGATCTACTTCCAAAAAATCCACTACTGAAAACCCTGTAGATCACTCTTCTACTCTGATACACATGGGGTTGCCACAAGTCAGAGCTGACTGGAAGGCAAATGGTTTATCACCACTCGTTTCCACCAACCCAACTTCTTTTAACGATGGCATCTCAAAAGCAAGATTTCAGCAGCTTCCTGAGAACGTTTCCAGAAAACTACTAATACTTTGGTTATTAGGTTACAAGGATATTCACTGATGGCAAAACTACAGTGGCAGTAGAGTCAAAACCAAAGCTGCTTGTATTCCTGACTCAGCTCCCACAACAAAATGAAAATGGCTGGAACTGGCCATAGAGTCTGACATCAGTTGTTTCAAGGCAGCAGATGAGATGTCGCTTCAGTTACAAAGTTTTACAGGGCGTTTTTAGGCAGAATGAGGGTGGGGTGGGAGCATGCCAACTGATGGGCTGGGTGGGTGTAGCTACAACACAGGTCTTAAAAAGCCAACAGGCTGTTGAATGCCAAGCCTACACTATTAATTTGCATATGACATTAATTCTGCTGTCAGTGTGTTAATGTGTGATTAATTCTGTCATGGGTTAGAGCAAGGAGAATTAGTTAATTGTCAGAAACCCTTCTCATTCACTCTCTCATTTATCGCCCCCCTCTGCCTCCCTCTAACTTCCCCTTTTTTGCTCTTCTTATTACACTAACCTCCTGGGTTTTCTTCCTCAGGTACTTCTTCCCGATGGGATTTTAATCCCATCTCCTCCTACCCTTTATCCAAATGCAAGAAGTGAGAACACAGATGAGTCTGACTCAGGCACCCCCACTGGCAAGTTTGAACCGTGGCCAGGCAGTTTGGGCAGGTCCCACAACAGGGACACACAGGTCCCATTCATATTCATGGTCAAGTGCCAATCCTGGCGATACCTGTATATACTGTACAATCTGCTGTTTGTGTGCTATGCAAATAATCTTTGGAGCCAGGACAAGTTGGAATGTGAAGTTAATACAAAGCCATTGCTGTGCTATAGAAATGGGTCATTCGGCTGCCCATTTTCCCTTGGCTGGTCAGGTTCTTCTTTTTGAACAATTCTCGGCCACCATCAATGTTCAGCTTGGCTACCATGAGTCAAGTGCATTTTTACCCTGTCAAGTATTTCATCATCTAGCTAGTGGTGGTTCGAACCTACCTAGTGGTCTGAATTCACCTGAAAGACAGACCTGGTGATGCACTTCCAAAAGGTCACAGCCCTGCAGATATCGTGGGGCACAGTTCTACTCTAAAATATACGGGCTTCCCCTGAGTTGGAATCAATTCTACAGCAACCGGTAACTAACTCTGTGAAAAGAATTCTAGAGCCACTGGCACCCCGATAATTTCAGGGGGTACAGGCTTGTCACAGATGAGATTAAACAACCCCAATCATAGCAGCAATGCCACATTTACACATCAGGGGATCAAGAATGGGTTAGTCTTAAAAATGATACCTCCCAGCTGCGCTGAAAAACAGCCCCAACCTGTATCCATTCTCCCTGTTCTGGGTCTTTCCATTACCTTGAATTGCCTTTATTTTTGAAGGAATCACAGTGATGAAGAAGGAAGGAGTGAAAGCAAATGAGCTGAGCCTCTCTCCTCTATGCCCCAAGCCTACAAACATCCAGAATTCTTCTCATTTATAGGGCTGGAAAACCAAGTGTCACCGTCTGGCCTACTCCTTCCCTGATGACTTGCTCAGGGGGCTGGTATGGGCACCAGCTAAGTGTTGGCAGTGACCACAAGTTGTACATCCTCCGGAAAAGGTGAATGAAATGTAAAGTGATGCAGGCTGGTACTTCCCTCTCCCCGACAAGTTATGTAATACCCATCAGTTTATTGAAAATGGCCCCAAAAGTGTGTCTGAATGCGTATTTCCAAGGGCTAACTTATACTCATTACAAAAAAGAGGAAGTAGGAAAATGAGACTTATTTACATGTTGCAAACAACGTTTTATCATCTTTTAAAGCATGGGGGGCTCACTTTATACCTGAGAAGTCACGTTTCTTTTAATTTGGAAAAACATCAAATGGAACTTTTACTTTTTAATTAGCAAGAATACATGTTCTTATGGGCCATGATGAAAGTATCTTATTTTCTTTTACATATGTTCTCATAGCTGAACTCTAGCTTGATATCGCACAGGGACTGAATATAACTTCCCACAGTAGCCAGCTGAACAGTGCTCCTAAGGAGACTGCGTGAAGCTCTCTCTCACACACACACACATATACAAACACACATATTCTGTTCCATTCTCCTCCTAGTCACCTCCCCCTCCAAGTAATAAAGGCCAGATAAATCCATGGAGGAGGCAAAAGAAGGGATTTCTGCCAACAACTCCACTTTTCAAACAGTTGTTTCTATTACGACTTAAAAAAAAAAATTAAAAACGAATTCAAATACAGAATCCAGTGAAAAAAACTTTTCATAGCCCTCATGAAAGTAACCAGTCCTTTCTCAAATGAGCTGGGAGTATGTCTGACGAATGGGAACTTAGGTCTCTTCTTCCTTTTCAAATTATGTATAGCTCTAATTGCTTTAATATGGGCATTATTCACACAAGAAACTGGAATTACTCAGCACGTGGGAAATAGGTCCCGACCACCCATGGCCATTAAAGATCCCATGACATTTTTGTAAGTCAGCCAAATTCCAACCCAGACAGCAGGACCAGCAGTCGCTGCAGTCAGACAGGGGAAGATTACATGCTCCCGCCTCTTCCGTGCGAGGCAGAGACCAACTTTCCTACTTCTGGTCCATTCTTGGGGCCCCTAGGTGATGTCATTCTGGCCAACTTCCTCTGGGCATAACACATGAAATCTCAAATGGCTAACTCCATCTTTTTTGAGCACTGATATGCTATACACAAAAGATCACCGAGAAGCCAGCTCCTCCAGGGTTGTTAAATTTTAAGTCTCAAATGAGGAGAGCAAGGGTTTGAAAATAGGTGTTAAGGACAGTGAGCTGGAGGTAGAATCCTGGCTCAGGGGTTTCTCAACTGTTCTCACTGAAAAATTGCCTCTAAAAGTCTAGTTTGATATTTCTTCCCTTGAATTTTACTGTAGAATCTAAATCTTCCAGGTTCCACTCTTTCTTCCTCTCTTACACAAACAAGGAGTCTCGTCAATCCCCACCAATCATCTCTTTAAGAATCCTTCGCAATTGTTATCCTACTGAGAGGGCCAAGCCCTTGCCAGGAAAACACCAGCTCCAGGTAATGCTCCCTTGGCCTCCCAGTTTGCTGCTGAAACTAAAAATAAGTTATTTCTTCTCCAGGTGCTAGTGATGTGGGGGGAGGTGACTTCACAATTGACGTAAGGAGGAGCAGAGCTGCGCAGTGGCTTTGGGGGTGTGTTCATCCATTAACGCACCCCAGAAAAATACCACAGGACTTGGACCCAAAGGCAGTGGCCTTCCAGGTGCCCTGGGAGGGGCTAGGGGGTACACAGCCTGGCAGGCAGAGCCAGTAGCCCCTCCAGATCCGCCCTGGGTGACTGGAAGAGGCTTTTCACGCCAGGCACACTCCCTGCATTGTGCTCTCTCCAGAGCTCTCTCCCCCACCAAAAAGCCCGAGGCCTCCGGAGTGTACACTAACCACAAGCCTTTGAGTGGCTCTTGTATTTACAAACTGAGGCATGTTGAAATCAAAGGGGATACCACATGACATAATTCGCATTAAAATGTCAACAGGCTGACAATTTATAGAGTCAATCCACAGAAGGTGGGGAGGACTAAGGCTTGGTAATTGTTTAATTCCTGCTGAAACCCATGGCTGCTCTGCCTTCGGGAAGCGGGATGCGCTGGGAGCCCCCAGCCAGCACAGTGCCCCACGGGGCTGGCATCGTGCCAAGGCCAGGCAACAGGTTTAACTGTTTAGGGTGCTCCACACTGACAGGGAAAGAAGAATAGGGCTTACGGTGGAAAGTGGTGTGGGAGAAAGGAGAGTGTGTCCTTTCAAATGTGCATGCGGTGGAAAAAAAGGTTTAGGGCCCCTTTGTTGGGGCTCCCTTTATTTTCCAAGCATCCAGAACTGGAGATTTGAATCCATGCAAATTGCCCACCCAGCCTGGGTTTCCTGGCTGCTGGGGGAGGGGGGCAGCCCACTCACTAAGGAGCTCTAAGAAGGTGAGGAGGGTGTTTGCACCTCAATTACAATAGGCCCCCAACCTCCAGGCCCCATTTCCCAAAATGAGCAAGGACAAAGTCATGATCCTAAACCAGGCCCCCGCTGATATAAAATTACCCCAGGGAAGTTTCTTCTATCCCTCTGCCACCACCCCAGTAGCACTCCGTTATGACCCAAGGAATAAAATTTACAAATTCTTATTGCCTGTTTCAATATCTCAGTATTCCATAGGCAGAGGTATGGTCCCACTTACACTACTTCAACATCACGGGCGCTAACTTGGGGAGCCACCATCCGTCAGGTTGTCATATTGTAGCGGCATTCTTATTGCTGCAATGCTGGAAGCTCAGCCACCGGTATTTCCAACACCAGCAGGGTCATCCATGGTGGACCGGTGTCCACTGAGCTTCCAGACTAAGACATTAGGAAGAAAGGCCTGGAGATCTACTTCTGAAAATTAGCCAAAGAAAAACCTATGGATCATAACGGAGCACTGTCCAACTCGCTAACTTTGGATATGTTATCAGGAAGGATCAATCGCTGGAGGAGGACATCATGTTTGGTGAAGTAAAGGGCCAGCGAGGGGCAGGCAGCCCCCTGGTGAGATGGACTGGCACAATAGCCACAACAGACTCAAACAAGCCAGGGACCATGAGGATGACACAGCACCAGGAAACAATTTCATCCTATTGTACATAAGGTCACCATGAATTGGAGTCGACTACAGGGCAGCTAGCTACCTAACTTAGGGAGGGCCCATCTGGGGATGATGGATTGACTGGTGACAGAAATGCACAGTTTCAGAAAGCTTTTAGGGAATCCACTGACTCCCTCTATTCTACCCCAAGCTCTAATCTTTTTATCATTACATGTAAGAAATAATTCTAGAAAAGATAAATAGTATTAATAATACTATTTGGCAAATCTTTAAAGGTAATAATCATTATCTGTACTAACCATGAAAAATCATGTTCCAAAAAGGTGGCTTCGCTCTCTGGGACTTGCCCCTCGAGGACACCCGGTGCTACATGGGCTGTGGTGGCGCCCTCACTCACGCTCACTGTCTGTGTATAAACAGTAACACCTCATTCTCTCTTCTACCTCATTAACTGAAACACATTAAAACAAGTGTGCGCTGGGAGCAGAAAATGAGACTATTAAACCAAACTGATATAATCCTCATCGGCTGTGGGAAATGGGATCGCATCAACTATGCTGAATCGACTGCAGTCACAGGGATGTGCTGAGGCTCCCTGACCACAACACGAAAAGGGGAAAGAGAAAAAGAAAACTTCTCATTTTTTTTAAATAACATACTTTTCAAACACACCTTACAGATAGTTTCCTGCCAATCCTTCCTATCGTTCTTTCTGTTTCAACCCAAGGGAGAGAACCGGCATCTGATAAAACAGTCCTTTAAGGTTCTGCACATAAAAATCTTTGCCAAACTGTTTAGAATTTGGGGAGAAGGGGTAAATAAAAGCAATTTTACAAAAAAGGGCGGTGGGGGGGAAAGGCGATATGGGCTGTGCGACCCACTCCTGCAGACAGGTTTTACAAGTGCAAAGTATCTCGAAGCTGCGAAACCCCAAGTTCTAAGACTAAAAATGACCAAAACATAAAGTGACACCCAGCAGAGTAACAATGCGCGAAAAATTAAATGGCTAACGAGATACACAGCCACAAAACTAGCACCTACCTTTATCTGCCATTGCGAACAGTGAGTAACAGATGAGAACTGATACATTTAGAAATACCCACAAAACCGAAGAGGGAAGAAAACAAGGATAGTATTTGTTTCTAAAATGAGAGAGATTATGTTTATACTGACCGCAAATGACAGAATCATTACCTACACCCAAGTGTATAAGACTTATGCAGAAGACTTGCATAAGATAGCTATAAAATATAAAATTTGGCACAAGGAATAATAGCTGAGCCACACCTCCCAACCTGGACGTTACAATAGCATATTTGATAGGAATAATTACTACATGTGAAATGAGTATCGCTATGCAAAATTTTCTTTCGCATTTCCTCATTTGTGTTCAAATTTGCAAGCTTAACACGCTATTGCCATTGATTTGCATTTAATTTCTTAGGTGTTTCCACACGTAAGCTGTGGACTCATTCCTTACACATCAAAAGGACACCAGCACGAAGTTTATGTTGCCAAACTCAGTACCCGTTAAATTCACCGTTCACATTACAAAGAGCTGCTCTGTTTTCAAGTCCACGTTCCAGATTCGCTCATGTTGATCTAATCATCAGGGAGCAATGAACTTGGGGAGATGTTTCTGTTGTAGATACTCTGCATGTAGTTTCAGATGTTAAATATTGTTTTGCATTAAGTTTTTCTCTTTTCAAATCCAGAAGGAAGACATCTCCTCCCACTTGTTGACTCACAGCCGCAATCAGAGATCCCAAGGTGACCCATTTACTTTGTTAAAGGGATAAAAAAAAAAATCACGGGAGGTGGGGGTATAGGAGAAAACATGAATAACTGGAGCAGCCAAGGAGATTAACTTTCAATGTACAAATACAGAAGAGAAGAGATGCGTGATTATACTAATTTTTTTTTTTTTAAGTTTTAACTTAAGAAAAATTTGGGGATATCTGAAATTAATGGATAACAATGGGTTGCCGTGGAAACGGTTTTGCATACTTAACTGCAGGTGTTTGCTGACGTGAATGGAGACTGGGATGGGACAGCCACAGGCAGGGACACCAATGTAAACACTAAAGGAAGACTCCTAAGGCAATGTTAAGTCACCCGTGCCAGGGACTCTGGTTTTCAGTGCAAGCGAAGTCGTCTTTGCAAGGCAGGCACAGCAGGTCTGCAGTGTCAGCTACCACTGCTGCTTGTGCTCAGGGGCCGTTTTCCTTTACCATCTTCTGTCGTGTCGCCAAAGTCACAAAGCATGAACAGACAAAAACACAAAACATATGACGACACTAATGTTAATGTAGTCCAGTTTAACTAGAATTTAACTTTCAGATTTCAATCTTTGTCCTAGTCTATGCTGTGCATTTCTGGCTTGTGGTTATTTTCTAAGTGACTATGCGTTACCTTTAATCATAAAAAAATACATACATACGTGTGTGTGTGTGTGTGTGTGTGTGTGTGTGTGTGTGTGTGTGTGTGTGTGTGTGTGTGTGTGTGTGTGTGTGTGTGTGTGTGTGTGTGTGTGTGTGTGTGTGTGTGTGTGTGTGTGTGTGTGTGTGTGTGTGTGTGTGTGTGTGTGTGTGTGTGTGTGTGTGTGTGTGTGTGTGTGTGTGTGTGTGTGTGTGTGTGTGACCCCAATACCCCCCAGCATGTTTTCTCTTTTTTCAAAACGGGCAACGAAGAGCTTAACATAATTAAGGCCATGATAAACCTGTAAGTTGTTCTTCCTCTGCCTGCCTCCTTCACATACCTCTGTTAATGGCTTTGTTTTGACCAAATATTAACAACTTTGTTCTTTGTTTTAAACTGATGCAAATAACCTTTTGGTCTGTCTGAACTACCTGTGGCCTACAACCCCCAAAGGAAAGTTGGAGCCCAGGTATCTAATACGTGTATCTTTAGCCTAATAAAGAAATGTTTGGCAGGGGCCTACAAAGACACCTGCGACCCTTTTAAGATTCTATATAAGCTCTAAGGTAAAACTGCTCTTTGGGACTCCATAGAGACAGCCTGTATTGCTGCTGGGTCCCTGGTGATGTACGCATTCTTAATAAACTTTCTCACTCTTTCTGACTTGGAACGTTTCGTTGGCTCGACTGTCCAGGGCACGGACCCTAATCAGGTAACATATATATGAATGGGAGCCCTGGTGCCATAGTGGTTAAGTGTTCGGCTACTAACCAAAAGATCAGCAGTCTGAATCCACCAACTGCTCCTTGGAAACCCTATGGGGCAGTTCTACTCTGTCCTACAGGGTCGCTATGAGTTGGGATCGACTCGTTCTGAATACGCTGTGTACTCTATACTAGTCTCCAAGCCTAAATTCCCAGTTGCATCTTATGTTGGTCACGTAAGGGAAGAATGGATGTGCAGGTGCTTAGAAAGACATCCCATCAAAAAAAAAAAAATCAAATTCTTAAGTTCCCAGGTTATGCAGGACAATATTTAAAAATTATGCCAGTAAAAGTAACTTTACCACTCACTTCTCTTTCAGCTGAAGACACCTTGGGCACTTCTCAGAGAAGGGGTTGAGCAATTGGCAGCAAAAATAAAGCTGGACTTGGATTAACTTCTAATTTTTATAAGTACTTCATCAGCTCACATCTTGCCCCATAACTTAAGAGACATAAGTATCCTTTAAAAAAAAAAAATCCTGCAAGCACCTGCTCTTCGACCTTGAAGGGGACTTGTTGGCCTATCCAAGACCCTCATTCTTCAGATGGAGCCACTGCAGACTTGCCCAAAGTTCAACTACTTGCACCAAATCATTTCACTTAACACTGGTGCATTTCTCCTAAGGAAAATTCCTTCCCCCTTCTCCACACCAAAAAAAAAAAAAAAAAAAAACCCACCAGCCTTTCTGCCTTCCAAACTAAAAGTGTATCAAGTTCAAGGCTAATAAAAACCAAATCATAAAATAATTTCAATTTTGTGATCTACACAAGGTAGTAGGAAATCTAACAGAGAAAAATCGCACTCTTAAAGAATAACACATTTTTTGGTGTTATATGCTCCATTCTAGGCACACTCCATGTATTATCTCATTTAATTCACTCAACGACTCTATCAGGCAGGAATTTTATGAACTCATTTTACAGATGAAGAACCCAAACCCACTGTCATCTAGTCGATTCCAACTCATGAGATGAAGAACAGAAAGAGATTAAAAATATGTCCAAAGCCATGTGAAGTACAGGAGCTAGGATTCAGAAAAGGCAGCCTGAGACCAGGGGATTTTTCCCTCTTTAAAATCTCAAGAGCTACATCATTTTTTTTTTTGTTTGGTTTGGTTTGGTTTTTTGAAGGCACTTGGGCTTCCCATCTTAAAGTCTTGTGATCTGTACCCTTCCTCCCAAGGGCCTGGGATCTACTGGGCATCTAAACAACCCTGGAGGAGCCCAAGGGCCCGCTGGACTTCACTGCCTCTTCTGTAGTTGTTTTGAGACGTCTCAACTGGGTAAGCTTCTGCCTCCCACAGAAGTATGCACTTGTCTGCAAAAACAGAAATAACTCATCTAATCCCTGTCTTCAAAGACACAACAGAACATCAGTATCATTCTCTCTATGGAATGGGAAGGTGGAAGGGAGGACAGTCGGGGTGCAGGAAAGACACTCGATCAAACATGTGCCTTCTACGTGGGAGAGTTCAGAAAGGAAAGAATATCTAACCATTAGTTTTGTTATCCCCGTCCCCACGTTGTAATTATGAAAAATTTCAATTGTAAAATAACTAAAAAAATCACATAGCAGACACCTATATGCTCACTACCCAGATGCTAGAGTAACACTTTGCCATCCATCCATCCATTCAGCTCTAAATGCGCTTCTGATACATTTCAAAGCAAACTGAAGACATCAGTACACTTCACTTCCCGAATATTTCACCATGCATAGCAATAACTATGGTTCAGTATTTATCTATGAGTTTTTAACTTTTTTATTATTTTAGCAGATCATTTGAGTAGATTTTCTTACTAGCAAACACTAAAAAGGCCCAAACTGCAGTATGTTAAAAAAAAAAAAAAAAATTTTTTTTATATGGTATGAAAGGAGTCCTGGTGGCTCAGTGGTTAGGAGCTTGGCTGCTAACCAAAAGGGAGCAGTTCAGATCTACCAGCTGCTTCTTGGAAACCCTATGAGGCAGTTCTACTCTGTCCCATAGGATCACCATGAGTCAGAATCAACTCAACAGCAATAGATTTGGTTTTTGGTTTCATGGAGTGAACTATCTAGTCCACAAGTGATTTTCTTCTAAAAGTTGTATGAGCCACAAGTGTTTGAAAGAAAGCTCCAGTTACTAAAATTAGTCTAGTGACACGGCCTCAGGTTCGGCAAGAAGAGGACCGAATCTGCCTTTGTCCTTTGACCAGCTCGCCCTTCTATGCAATTACTCCCTTTTCAAATTTTGCGCAAACACCTGAGTGAGTTCCCCTTTTCTTCTCTGACCAACTGGATGTGGTTTCTCCCTCCCTCCATCATCACTATAGACTAGGATAACTCTCGTGTACAAATCTGACTGCTGTTGCTAAATTATCAACTCCTCTTTGCATACCGTACAGCAGTGTTTTCAAACCATGGATTTCAATCCAGGGCTGCACATTAGAATCCAAGAGAAAACTAATACAGCATATCTGGGGGTCAGGGCCAGGCACAGGCACGTTTTTTTAAGCTCCCTAGGTTGCAAGTCATTGTATTAATGGATTATGAAATCAATATAGTGCATCACAACCAGCATTTGTTAAAAAATAACACTAGTACAGGTTAGAATAGAAAGTATCAGAATGTAGCACATATACAATATGTGTAGTTCTACTCTGTCCCATAGGGTCGCTATGAGCATATATGTAAAGGATAAGTATTATTTGTAAAATTTTCTTTCAATTATATATACAAAATACCTATCCATATAATGAGCCAGGTCACCCATGTAAAATGTATTTCTTTTCAGATCATGTTCAGTAAAGTTTAAAAGCCACTGCCCTAAAAAAGCCTACACATTACTGTGCTCACAGAAGGTGCTCAAAGTTGTGTGGCTTGAGGATGCTGGAGGAGAAGCGAAGCAGTTCCTCTCTTACTGGGAATGTGTTCTGCCACCAGCGCATGGTTTTTTTTTTTTTTCGGGGGGGGTGGGGGGCAGGGGCAGCCAGATCTGGACCAATTAGCCCCACTTAGACATAGACACTTGCCCTGGGAGAGGAGAAGTGAATGCAACAGAGGAGTTCCCAGGCAAACAGACGGAGTAGGCTTTGAAGGGGGAAGTGGTGGCACTTCAGTGTAGAATTTTCGCCTTCCATACAGGTCCCACTATGGGACGCATTTCATTCCATTATACAGAGAGTTGTCCTGAGCTGGGGCTGACTTGAGGGCAAATAACAACAACAGATTTTGGGGGCTGAACCTAACCTTTAAATTTCTACATCTAAGACTCGCTCTGTCTTTCGATACTTAATCGTTAGTTGACACTTGCTGACTCTCTACCTAATGTCTGTAAAAAACTAGGATGGATACAAGATTTAAAGAGAATAAACAGATTCTGGTGTTAAGGTTCTCACAGCTCGGTCAAGAACAGAGACTACTGTAAAAACGAACTATAATAAAAGGGGCAAAGCACCACTGTTTCTTCCACGGCAATATCACCCTCTATGGGACTGACAAGCTGTGACTTTGTTCAGCAGGATTTGGGATACAGGCCCAAGGCCAGCTACACGTGGGAGTTTTCAGAAGGCTTTGATACAAGCTGTACAGTCTTGTCCAGCTGTTTCTCAGCAGGCTGATACGGGAATATAGATCTAGGGAAAACTGGTAAGTGATGCTGCTGCAGATGGGTCTGGAATCCCTTGTCCATGTGGCCCATCCAGTCTACTACGACATATCCTTTTGAGCTCTAAATTATGCAGGGCGACGCATTCAGAGGGGGACTGCTGTGCCAGACTGTAGGGGAGGAGATAAACCATGGGCATATTCTGCTGGTACCTTTAGCATTTGATAAACATTTATTGAACTGATAGCAGACATTGTTCTAGGCGCTGATGACATAGCCACGAACAAGGCAATTAAAGTCTCTACTTTTTTTACTCTCGTAGGAGACAAATAAATATATGAAAAAACAAGAAAAAAAGACTATAAATGCCATGCAAAGAAGTAAACTAGGGTGATTTGAAAGCAAGTAATGGCACAGCTATTTGAGAATAGGTGGTCAGGGAAAGCCTCTCAGAGGACCAGGCATTTGTCAAAAGCTGAGTAAATCCTAGAAGCACACTCCAGGCAGTGGAAACAACTAGTGCAAGGGCCCGGTGGCAGCCACGAGCTTGGCATGCTGAAGAAACAGAAGGAGGCCAGTATGGCTGCGGTGGAGCGGGCAGGAGGGAGAGTGTTACAAGATAAAGTCTGTGCCGTGGGAGGAGTTCAGATCACAAAGGGTTTTGTAAGACACAGTAAAAAATCTGGATTCTCACCTTTCATGCAGGGGACCCAGGTTTAATTCCCAGCCAATGCACCTAATGTGCACCCACCACCTGTCCGTCATTGGAGGCTTGCATGTTGTTATGATGCTGAACAGGTGATATGACCTAATTTTCATCTTCATAAAATCACTGTGTGGAGAGTGGATTCTAAGGAACAAGAGTAGGAACAGTTGAGACAGTGAGAGATGATGGGTGCTTGCATGGAAGGATGATGGAACATATTTTGAAAGAAGAGTCAGTACGATCTGTTGACGGTTTGGCTATAGGGGAGTAAAACAATGAGAGGCCCCATAGATTCATTCCCAGCTTTTTGGCTTGAACAAATAAGGAAGCTCTAATTATTAAAATTAGTCTAGCAACATGGCCTCAGTTCCGTAAACAGAAGAATGAATCTGCCTTTGTCCTTCGCCCAGCTCACCCTTCTATGCAATTACTCTCTCTTCAAATCTTGCCCAAATAAGTGGCTTTCCCCTTTTCCACGAGGTCTTTCTGATCTAATCAATTAGATATGATTTCTCCCTCCATCCGTTTCCTTACATACTTGGATAACTGTAGTGTATACATTTGACTGCTCTTACCAAGTTATCAACTCCTCTTTGCATACTGTATAAAAATGTTTTTTAAACTTTGGATCATGACCCATTAGAGCAGAGGGAAAGAAAAATCATCTCCTTCCTGAATCTCCCTCTCTGCTTCCAAGGACCCTTTTTGGTCCTGTGCATGAGTTGTCTAAAATCAGGAAAGGTGTGCATCAGGGTTGTAACCTTTCACAATACTTATTCAATCTGTGGAAACCCTGATAGCGTACTGGTTAAGTGCTATGGCTGCTATCCAAAAGACCCGCAGTTCCAATCCACGACGCGCTCCTTGGAAACTCTATGAGGCAGTTCTACTGTGTCCTATAGGGTCACTATGAATTGGAATCGACTCGACGGCAACGGGATATTCAATCTGTATGCTGAGCAAATAATCCAAGGAACTGGACTATATGAAGGAGAACGCGTCATCAAGATTGGAGGAAGGCTCATTAACGATCTACGATATGCAGATGACACAACCTTGCTTGCTGAAAGCAAAGAGGATTTGAGGCACTTACTGACGATGATCAAAGACTAAAGCCTTCAGTATGGATTATCCCTCAACATAAAGAAAACAAAAATCCTTACAACCAGACCAATAAGCAACATTGTGATAAACAGAGAAAAGATTGAAGATGTCATGGGCTTCATTTTACTTGGATACACAATCAATGTCTATGGAAGCAGCAATCAGGAAATCAAATGACATATTGCATTGGGCAAATCTGCTACAAAAGACCTCTCAAGTGTTAAAAAGCAAAGATGTTACTTTGAGAACTATGGTGTGCCTGACCCATGGTCTATTCAATCTTCTCACATACATGTGAAACCTTGACAATGAATAAGGAAGACCAAAGAAGAACCGATGCCTTTGAATTATGGTGCTGGCAAAGAGTATTTAATATATCATGGACTGCCAAAAGAACGAATACATCTGTCTTAGAAGAAGTACAGTCAGAATGCTCTTTAGAAGTGTGGATGGCAAGACTTCATCTCACGTAATTTGTACTTTTTATCAGGAGAACATCATGCTTGGTAAAGTAGAGGGTCAGGGAAAAAAAGGAAGACCCTCAATAAGATGGGCTGACACAGTATCTGCAACAATGGACTCAAATACAGCAACGATTGTGAGGATGGCACAGGACTGGGCAGTGCTTCCTTCTACTGTACACAGGGTCACTGTAAGTCAGAACCAACTTGATGACACCTAGCAACAGCAACACGAGTTGTTCAATTTCACTATTCAAATCACTGACGTCCTATATGTTTTAATCATCCGGCCTTAAAAGGGCATCTTTCAGACACTCCTCAGCTACTTTCCTCACAAACAAACTTGCCTTCGGTAAAAACAAGAAAATAAAGAAACGGAAATGGGTAACCATCTACTGAGTGTCTACTTGTCTTGTGTCGTGCTGGATTCTTGAGAGATACCCACAGTGAATTCTCAAGACGTTTACAAACTAGCTGGGGAGACAAATGGACAACATGACCCAGGGACTAGCTCAGGGCCAAATGGTACGACAGGCATTCAGGGCAAAGATCTGTTCTGTGGCTGTAGTAGCTGGAGAAAGCACTCTGGAAAACAAGGGATGTGCCACTGGGGCTTCAAAGATGGACAAAACCTTATAGTCTGATAAAAAAGGCATGTTCCAACAGGGCCAGAAGCTTATCCCAGCAACGTGGGATGTGTGCAAGCAAATAATGAAGAAGCAAGCACGTAAAATGACATCTGTTGGACTAATTAGCTGTGTAATTAGTCCCCCCTTGGTGCAGTCAGGCTTTGTCACTGCTGTCTCAAACCTCCCCAGGTGAGATTTTATTCCAAATGCCACGCTCCAAGAGGAATAAATAGCAGGACAGATAAAGAAAAAAAGCGTCCAACCGTGTTTGCAGGAGCAGTGAAGAGTCTTTTGCGAGGTATATGTGGGGCCTTTTTGGGGCCAGAACTACGGAGAGGAGGAGTCCTCACTGGAAGAAGGACTCAACTCATCACCTCAGAACAAACCTGCACTGAGTCTGGACTTTGGATGAACTCGCATCAAAGGCTCAGAGACACTAATTATCGTGGCAAGAAGGTACAAAAGAAGAGAACGGGATGAAGATTCAAAGTATGCACAATGAGACAGAACAAAGGACAGAAGAACACTTGTCCCTGGAGAAACTGCTCCATCTTTCTACACTGGCAGCTGTGGACATCGTTAACGGGAACCCAGTGAGGGCAAGAAAATAATAAAAATGATCAGAGCATAATCTGAGAAACAGAAAGTGAACACACACACAAGCAGATGTTTGCTGCCAAACCATTCATTCCCCACCATGCTTCCTAAGCCACAGCTGGCTGCAGAGTCCCACATGCTGACTAATGTCTAGGGCAGTAAGGAAATCACAGTCTCAGGGCCAAAGCCACTCAGCTTAGCAGACTACAGGAGCCTAGGAATGTTCTCCAACTCCCCTACTCTAATTATTCTAGAAAAAGAGGGGTTACTGGTAGAGGGGAAATACAGAAATCTGAAGGCACAGAAGATATGAGACGATCACACTGAAAACCATCTTGGTGCTGGGAACTCCTTGGCTGGAGGTGGGCTTTTGGGGAGCTCGTCCATCTCACACACATACAGCACCAAGTGCCCCAAATGGAGGGAAATACCTGAAGCTGCTCAAAGAAACTTCCTGGGCCCACGACAGTCAGCAGAGAGTCTGGAACATGAAGCATTCAGTTCAAAGGAGCCCTCTACAAATCAACAAGTTCTAACGCTAGACGGGGTGACTGCACTAGGACCATCTCCGTCATACATAAACTAGACCCTTTGCTAGATGTTCAGGGACACTAACATCCCACCTACAGAACCAATGCAGTGACACATGTTCCCTCCTGAGTTCCTCAGAAGGGCCAAAGGTGACTGAGGAACAAACACCAAACCCAGGCATTACCACTCCCGTTGTCCCAAGGCTTTGAGATGCATCTATCCATGTTAAAAAACAAACAAGAACTGAGTAAAACCTACAGGTGCGCACCAAGATAGTGCTACCAACCATCAGCTCAGGGCCACCTGTGTACCTCTGACAACCAAGGGAAGCGAGATCCTAAATGGCTTTGAGGTTTTTCAAACAAGATTAATACTTTTGGTTGGAAGATGGTAAGAGTAAGAGTGCACCAAAAATCTTTTCCAGTCCCACACAGGTATGATTTGTTTGCTCCAAGTTTTCTCAACAATAATCATCTTCTAATTCATAATGACACCTGATATCTGATCATCAACCTCTACTTGGCCAAGGGGCACCCTTTAGAGGAAGATGGTTTTCAAGAAAGAAGCACAGAAGGCAAGCAAAAAATGTGCAGGCACTGTGGGGTACACATTATAGAACATGGATATGGGAGGGGAAATGCATTCCCCATACATGCTGCTAACAAATAGTTCCCTAAACAAAATAGATTTTTAAATAACATGTTATAGAATCATTAGCCTGAGTCTACACAAAATCCTCCTCCAGTGCTCAGCACTCAGTAAACAGTGTTGACTCAAAGGAAGAAATTCCTTTCCCCATTATTTATCTCCCAGAGACCACACAGGGGAATGGTCTGGGAAATCTTGTGGCCTGGCTCGCTTGACCCCTAAAGCCTGGGTCTGAACTGGCAGGGGGAGAGCAACTGAAGAAGTGACAGGCGCCGGGGCATCTTCTATCACAGAACCACTGATCCCTGTGACCAATCTTCTGCCTCCTTCTGCAGAACATGACAACAAAGACTACCAGTATGACAGCTGTCACCCAGCAAAGTCCACAGTGGCCTACCGCCAGAGAGAGCAAAGAGCAAGAAAACAGACACAAAAGAGACAGGGAATGGATGAGAAATACTTCCAGCAATTCCAATGCAAAGGCCATCCCAGCAAACGAAGCCCTGGTAAAACTGTTGACCTAAGAGACCAGATATGCTGTGGAGGCCCTCGTCCTGGGTCTGGGAACCTGCCCCGCTAATTAAGAGGTTACAAACCAAATACGATCAGTAGATAAACATTCCTAACCTTCTAACTCATTTGCCTCTTACAGGATGAGGATGCAGGCCCTAGAGAAGCTTCCCTGATCATTCTTGATTAGTCCCAGTTCAAGTTTACTTTCTGCATTTCCTATTAGCAGCCTATATATCCTAGGCACACTGGGGGTCTTCAGTGTACAAGAACCAGCACTCAAATGCTGTGAGTTTTTACCGTCCACATATAATGAACAACTACAGACGGAGCCCCAAGTTGCCCAAGTATGAGTAAGGATAGTTCTAGCATCCGGCCAAGCTGCGGAACACTGAACTATACATCCTGAAGTCCCTCTCACTGAGTGACACAAAAGCATTTCCATAAAGGAAAATAATGAAAAAAATATCAAAAAGTGAATCGGAACAAACAGCTCTGGAGAAAATTTCAGATTTCATTATAGGAAAAGCATTTTATTTAATGTGGAAAATGTGAACATCTGATATGACAGTTTTCTATAAATAACAACCATTAGAGGCATTTGTAATTTTCTTCCTTTGTTGGGAAACACTGGGGGAAAAAGAGGGTTTGCAAACAAGCAAGGAAGTCATTTACCTCTCTTAATACCCCTATAAAGCCTGGGTGGTACAAATGGGTAACATACTTGGCTGCTGACCCAAAGGCTAGAAGTTCAAGCCCACCTAAAGGCACCTCAGAAGAAAGGCCTGGCGATCTACTGCCAAAAAAAAATCATCCATTGAAAACCCTTTGGAGCACAGTTCTACACTGATACACACAGAGTCACCTTGAGTTCAAATCAACTTTATGGCTGCTTTTTTTTTAGAGCCTGCTGGCAGGTCACTAGGGAAGAATTCCTTCAGTATCCAGAGGTAGGGTTGCCAAGGGAAAAAAAAAAAAAAAGTAGGATGCCCAGATGAATGTCAATTTCAGATAAAAAACAAATAATTTCTTAGTATAAGTAATTGCAGTAAAAAAAATTATTTGCGGTTTATCTGAAATTCCAGGTCTACTTGGCATTCCATATTTTCATTTGCTAAATCTGGCAACCCTACCCAGAGGTCTCTGCTGCTGCACGTTCATGGCCCCTCAAAGCCTCACCTCCCTAATGTAACTGGTTTCAATAATTTCCATCATTCCTGTGAGAGACAGATTTTCTGTCATTAAAAAATTTTTAACTTTCTTCCTACACTCCGGTTGCTTTAAAAAAAAAAAAAAAAAGTGCTGCAAATCTAATTTTACTAAATATTAAAGTATAGAATTACTTACCAAGGTGGTTTTCATAGTAACAATCTTTCCCACCCTACACTTAAATACTTAAATAGTATTTATAGTTCCAACTTATGTTTAAAACAGAATTAAAAATGTGGCTTGGGTGTATTATGTAATTATTTTAAAACTCTTGCCTTTTCCTGACAATGTTCCTGACAATGCTTAATTGTTCTCTTAAATTTCCCTTTCAAAAGAAAAAACCAGAAACACCTGTTGTATTCAAATCTGGCCTTTAGAGCTGAGTCCTCAGCAAGTTGAAAGGAATTGAGTTCAAGTCTCTGTCCCATTATAGGGCACCAATTTCCTGCCAGAGAGGGTTTACCTAGAACAACTGTAACTTCCTGGAATGCAGAGGCAACGGAATATTATGGAATGCTGAGGCAACGGAATATTCGCAGCTAAATTCTTCTAAGGGTTACTTTCAGACCACCCCTAAGACAGCAGATGTCATTCACGCAAAAAAAAATTCCACAAATGTTATTCCTTTAGATGGGGGTGGAGGGACATTGGTAGTTAAGAGATTTTTCTCACAGGGTATAGGGATTTTACCTTGAAGATCTGGGGGTCTTTCACATATTTTAACTAACTGGTAGCTATTAAATCTCTGAAATTAGACCCCCTTCCTCTTATCCTCCTTAGCCTAAGTAAAGGCAATGGCACACCTTTGGAATCCAAAAGGATTTCTGAAGACTTTTAGTGTTGGAGATACATCAATACAGCCATGACACCTATATGTTATTTCAATAATAACTTCTTCAGTAAAAGAAACTTCTACAACTTTCTGAATTTGTTCCTCACTCCTTTTTTAAGATAATAGCAAGATCCACCGTCTTACATTAAAGTACAATTAAAAAAAAATCTCTGCCCCTCTTATAAGCCCTTGCCTGCCCTAGAAACTTGCTTACACCCCAGAGAGTTTGATGAAGACAATGAATCCAAGAAATCTCATCTTGCTGATTATGCAGAAGAGGAACAGAAAAAAGTGAGAGGAAGAAATTTCATCAACTAGACATCAAATGCCTTGAAAAGACAACTGTCTTTTTGTTCCTTCTTGATCCCCAGGGCTTTTGACAGGCAATACTCAGTAAATACATTTTGACTGATCAAAATTGACTGAGTATTCACAAGATGCTCTACATATCATTGAAAAAAGGGATGATAAGCATGGCTTTTTTCATATCAGTTAGGAAAGGATGTTCATTTAAGAAACTGGACAATTAACCATCTACTTTGAATAAACACAGTCTTAAATGACACCATACACAAAATACATTCTTCTGGATTAAAGACTTAAATGGGAAGGAAAAAAAAAAAAAAGAGTACTGAAGAAAATATTGGTGAAGTAGTGTTATCCTGCCTGGATCTGAGTAATGACTCCAACACTCACTAGCTGGTGACCTGTAAACTTTCTCTGCCTTGGTTTCTTCATTTAAAAACAGGCTTAATAACACAAGATTAAATCAGCTAATACATGGAAAGCAGGTAAAATAGCACCTGGCTTGTAACAAATGGTATACAGGTCTAAGTTATTATTTTTATTATTTTATTATCTTGGCAAGGAGAAAGCTTGCCTGAGAAAAAAGTTAGAGACATAAAGAAAAAGACTTACAGATTGGACTTCACACAAATGAAAACATACATGCCAAAATGCACCATGAGCAAAGTTAAAGACAAGCAAAAGACTAGAAGAAACTACTGCCAACATTCATAACACAAAAAACTGTTGGCCTTGATAAACCAAGAGCTGTTGGAACTCAATCCAAAAAAGCAACAAGCCAAGAAAAATAAAGGGTAAAGACTATAAACAGGAAAGCCACTACGGAAATACAAATGGCCAAAAAATGCATGAAAAGACGCTTAACGCACCTAATAATCAGAGACTCGTATTAGAACTACCTTGTCAATGAGAATGATGAAAATGGAAAACGAAAACATCTGTGTTGGCCACTGTGTGGGCACTGAACATCACCTAATGCTGAAGGGATGAAACAGTCACCTTCCTGAAGGACCATTAGAAAAAAGCGCTGTATCCATCAACACTCTGGAAGCACACACCGTGGGGCCCAGCTATTCCCCTTCTGGAATAGCACAAGCTTATAGAAATATGTGCACACATCTCTTTCTTACCTCACCTCCTACAATACGAAAACACTGCAAACAACCTGAATGCGCATCAATAAAGGACTGGTTAACACAGGACGATATAACCTCTTTGTGGAATCTTATTAAGTCGTAAAAAAAAAAAGTGTGAACTACACCTGTATGTACTGACCTAA
This sequence comes from Elephas maximus indicus, assembly GCF_024166365.1. Classification (NCBI taxonomy): domain Eukaryota; kingdom Metazoa; phylum Chordata; class Mammalia; order Proboscidea; family Elephantidae; genus Elephas; species Elephas maximus. The sequence continues at coordinate 37,584,213 of NC_064839.1, read as the reverse complement.
TGATTTCCATGATAAAGTTATACGAAAAAAGCAAGCTGAAGGCATAGCATGCGTCTATATTAAAAGATTTTTAAACTGATGAGCAGGTATGTATTACGCACGCACACACACGCACACACACCTCTAAATGCACGTGTTTCTATCTGCATGAGCGTGGAAAAAAGCCCAAAAGGATATAAAATAAATGTAATAGTGGTTGCTTCTAGAAAGTCAAGCTGGAGAGTAGAAACAGGACATTCATTTTAAAAACTGAAAAATACCTGATGGTATGAGAAAGGGCTCAGGTATAAAACTATATGTACACTATATCATTCAAATTTTGTAAAATGCCTATGTTACAAGCAGAAAAAGGAAATAAAAATATATCATCACATGGTAGGTTTACAGCTATTTATTTTCTTTTACACTTTCCTGGGTTCTTCGTATTTTCTCTAGTAAACATGTATTACATTACTTTTACCTTAAAAAAAAGATAGGAAATCTATATATATTTTTTAATTTTTATTGTGCTTTAAGTGAAAGTTTACGAATTAAGTCAGTCTCTCATACAAAAATTTATATACACCTTGCTATATAATCCTTTCCCCCTAATGAGGCAGCACACTCCTTCCCAACATTCTCTATCTTCGTGTCCATTTGGCCAGCTTCTGACCCTCTCTGCCCTCTCATCTCTCCTCCAGACAGGAGATGCCAACACAGTCTCATGTGTCTACTTGATCCAAGAAGCTCACTCTTCAGTATCATCTTCTATCCCATAGTCCAATCCAATCCCTGTCTGAAGAGTTGGCTTTGGGTACAGTTCCTGTTTTGGGTTAACAGAAGGTCTGGGGACCATGACCTCTGGAGTCCTTCTAGTCTCAATCAGACCATTAAGTCTCGTCTTTTTACAAGAATTTGGAATCTGCATCCCACTGCTCTCCTGCTCCCTCAGGCGTTCTCAGATGTGCTCCCTGTCAAGGCAGTCATCGGATGTAGCCAGGCACCATCTAGTTCTTCTGGTCTCAGGCTGATCTACTCTCCGGTTTATGTGGCCCTTTTTATCTCTTGGGCTCATAATTACCTTGTGTCTTTGGTGTTCTTCATTCTCCTTTGCTCCAGGTGGGCTGAGACCCACTGATGCAACTTAGGTGGCCACTTGTTAGCATTTAAGACCCCAGAAGCCACTCTCCGAAGTGGGATGCAGAATGTTCTCTTAATAGATTTTATTATGCCAGCTGACCTAGACGCCCCCTGAAACCATGGTCCCCAAACCCCTGCTCTGCCACACTGGCCTTTGAAGCATTCAGTTTATTCTGGAAACTTCGGTGCTTTTATTTTAGTCCAGTTGTGCTGACCTTGCCTGTATTGTGTTGTCTTTCCTGTCACCTAAAATAATTCTTATCTACTATCTAATTTTTTTTTTAATCTAATTAGTGAAAATTCCTCTCCCTCCCTTTCTCCCTCCCCTCTCTTGTAACCATCGAAGAATATTTTCTTCTCTGTCTAAACTATTTCTCGAGTTCTTACAATAGCAGTCTTATACAGTATTTGTCCTTTTGCAACTGACAAATTTCACTCACCATAACGCCTTCCAGATTCCTCCATGTTATGAAATGTTTCATGGATTCACCATTGTTCTTTATCGATGTGTAGTATTCCACTGTGTGAATATACCAAAATTTATTTATCCATTCATCTGTTGATGGGCACCTTGGTTGCTTCCATCTTTTTGCTATTGTAAATAGTGCTGCAATGAACACGGGTGTGCATATATCTGTTCGTGTAAAGGCTCTTAATTCTCTAGGATATATTCCAAGGAGTGGGATTGCTGGATCATACGGTAATTCTATTTCTAGTTTTTTTTAGGAAGCGCCAAATCAATTACCAAAGTGGTTGTACCATTTTACATTCCTACCAGCAGCGTATAAGTGTTCCAGTCTCTCCACAACCTCTCCAACATTGATTATTTTGTGTTTTTTGGATTAACGCCAGCCTTGCTGGAGTGAGATGGAATCTCACTGTAGTTCTGATTTGCATTTCTCTAATGGCTAATGATCGTGAGCATTTCCTCATGTATCTGTTAGCTACCTGAATGTCTTTAGTGAAGTGCCTGTTCATGTCTTTTGCCCATTTTTTAATTGGGTTATTTGTCTTTTTATAGTTGAGTTTTTGCAGTATCATGTAGATTTTAGAGATCAGATGCTCATCAGAAATATTATAGCTAAAAACTTTTTCTCAGTCCACAGGTAATCTTTTTATTCTTTTGGCGAAGTCTTTGGATAACCATAGGTGTTTTTTTTTGTTGTTGTTGTTTTTTTTTTAGGAGCTCCCAGTTTTCTAGTTTCTCTTCTGCATTCTTAGTAATATTTTGTATACTGTTTATGCCATGTATTAGGGCTCCTAGCACTGTCCCTATTTTTTCTCCCACAATCTTTATCGTTTTAGACTTTATATTTAGGTCCTTGATCCATTTTGAGTTAGTTTTTGTGCATGGTGTGAGGTATGGGTCTTGTTTCATTTTTTTGCAGATGGATATCCAGTTCTGCCAGCATCAGAAATCTATATTTTATTATTAGCTTACACTTGAGTAGACATGGAATACTAACCTAGTGAGAAATAATTAAGAATACAATAATATTCTAAACGGGTCTGATCAGTTCTTTATCATCCAGAAAAGTTATTTAAGAAAAAACCTAAAAACATGTAGAAAAAAGAGAAAATAAAAATGCTACGGTTAATGGCCATAAAACTGGTTTTTCAACAGGTGGCATGTTTAGTACGGGACTCTTTTTTTAAAGCAGGCATGTCTAATGAGATTTTAACCCCATTATGTGGTATCTAAAGCATGAAGCCAAAAGGTAACACTCACCCTACCAAATTGGTATGAGGGTGGGTACCATACCATACCCAGGGCAAATGTGACTAACTTTGCACCTAATGCCAATCAGCTGAATGTGTGTGTTGTATGCAGTAATGCCCATGGGGGTGGGGAGGGGAGGCTAGACAGAGGTGGGTGGGGCAGATGGGGGGCGGGGAGGGCAAGGAAAGCTTCCCTGCAGTAATGTGCCAACATTTCACACCACTGGCGCTGCATCCGCCACAGATTCCTACGTCCAGTAGAGATGATTAACTTGATTCTGGCACAAGCCACCAATTTAAAAAAAGATTCAATCTTTCAATATCCCTAGAGACCTCTTGAAGTCCTCTTAAAGGCAGTTGGTAGCCAGAGGGACTGCCAGAGCCAACCAGGGCATTTCAGGCACTGACCCATCCCAGCCCACGTGCAGGCTCCCAGCCCCAGGAAGCCCACAGCCCTAGAGCCCCAGCCATCAAGTCTGGGAAATAAACTTCAAACCCCCAGCTGTTCCAGGAAAATGAGGGCACAACAGCTAAATGTGCTAAAATTTACCAAAACATCTGGCCTTTCACACCTTCTAAATCAACTACAGAAAAACATTCCCCCTCCTTTTTTGGGGGCAGGGGGGTGATTGGAAGGCACAAAGGTAGGGGAGAAAAGAAGGCAAAAATATGCACTTAAAAAAAAAAGGCTGCCTAATGAGAAAACAAGGTTTGTGAAACTGGTTCCAGAATCACAATGGAAACCAGATGACACTTGCACCATTGCTCCAAACACCTAGACACACCAGGGCGGAGAGGACAGAAGACTCCGCAGCAGATTTATGCTTTTTGCTTTCTAAGCAGACAAAGGTCACCCACCAGTGGCCACGTATTAGCATAAAGTATGCAGCTGTCTTCCAGAGATCTCCCTACCCCAGTACACTCATCAAGTAGCACCACAAAGGCAGATTTCACACCAAACCTTTGTTGGACTTTTTCTACATCGCCTGACTTGCCTATCCACCATAAATCCATACAATGGTTTTATGGACCTGTTGGGAGACTGGGCCCCAAAGAGTTTCCTACACATCACAGAAAGAACCCAGAATGTGGATTCTAAATTAACACAGAATTCAATGGAGCGTTTCTTAGACCCTTCTATACCTCATAACCTTAATAGGATGGCAAGAGTAAAAGTCCAGTATGTGCAGAATCTGGGAACTTTTTTTTTTTTTTTAAATAAATTGGTACCATACTCTACCCTCCTACTTTAAGCCAAGCAGAATTGGCTTAAACAATGGCTTCCCACCTCCTGTTTGCCTCGCTGGCACAAGGCAGCTCACATGTGGCCCAGACCCAAAACCCGGGTAGAAAACCTTCTTTGTGTCTAATTTAAGATTAATATGAAACCTTCAGTCTTGGCCCAATCAAAGGAACCTCAGCTGGGAGCTGTTTGAGTAATAGATTCTGGTGGGGTCTTAATCTATCTGCTAAAGTTGATGGATTTCCATGCCAATGACTCTCAGGTGAAGAAAAACATCAAAGTAAAAACCAGATTCTAATAGTTGGCAGGTGTGCACTGATTTCCGCCTGCACTTTCTGCACCCCTCCTCCCCCAAGCAGAAAATACTACAATTTCAGAGAGCTTACTATCAACGCCATGTTAACAGGGAAGTCAAGATAAATGCAGGAGAGCTTACACTGACTCTAAAGCCAGACACCCTAGACTCAGGATCTAAGCGAGCCATCGAGGAGAGCAGAGGGCAGGCATCTTTGAATTTGTCAAGCGAGAACAGCTACATCTCTGTGGTGGAGGGAGTGAGAGATGGGACGAGGGTATAGGCCTCCAAGAGTGACGCATTTACCCGTGAATGCAGAAAGCTGGGGAATTAATGTCCTGGAGCTCAGTCCTGCTGAGAAACAGGTACTTTTTCCACAACTTGCTTCCATTCTGGTTCAGACAAATCACTAAGGGCAGAAACCAAGAGCCCAGGCTTTAAGATTAACTGGAGCTTCTGGCCTTCCCGGTGAGTCAGTCGGTCACAACGGTGAGTGTTAGGATACGGACATATGACCACTAGAGGCTGGATGAGAGCCAGACACTATTTAAGACGAGCAAAAAATCCAAAGAACTCAATCAGGAGCACTTGGCAGAGGTAACCTGGGAATCCAGAGAAAAGGAAACAGAGCTTCCATCTAACACCGTGGCTCTCCGGCCTTCACTAGCTTTTTCCCTTCACTCTAGCTCCATGGGGCAGAGAGGATGAATACACTGAACATCAACCTCAATTTAAAAGTTGCTATCACACAATAATTGTAACGAGACAATTCTAGGCAACCAACATAATGTCACCAATTTTGTGCACATTAGCCCAACCCTCTCTCCTGTCCAAATGAGAAATTATTTCACATTTTCAGTTCTAACACAGCAATGTATGTTCCAGCATTTATGACTTCCAAAGACATGACTGTGGAACGACGTGAGGTCAGGTGACACACCGTTACTGCCTGCAACTCTTCTCCAACATGAACAAGGAAGAGGAACAGAAGAAAGCTTCAGTGGGAAGAGGGAGTGGGAGACCCAGTATGAGGCCAAATACATCAGGGCCACTTCAGTAGGTACAGCGCAAGTGAAAGCAATTTTGGGAAGTCTACCCGAGCAATAATGAGTAATTTACAAGGGAACAGGGTGGGACCAGAGGTTGGGGGCGGCTCTGGTGAGGGATGGAGGGTGGGGAGGGGCCGAGCACGCAGGGCTGTGTGTGAGCAGCCTGGCGCCCTCCCTGGGTCAGCAGCATCTGGACCGGGTTTCTCTAGCAGACAGTAAAGAACTCGATTACACCCAGTTAACTGTGCTCTAAACTGATTATGCATGTGCCGGGCTAATGGATTACATTAGCAAGAGGAAAAATAACATGCAATCAATCTCCATTTACCACAGGCCACACCAGGGCCGAGAGAAAAACGGATTCTCAAACCACCTCCAATCCCCACCCCAAACCTTGGACGAAGGAAACCCTATGAGAGAAGCCCCCTCGGTGGCAAGAGAAGTTTATCTTAATCATAGTGAGGAGCAAAGAGTCTCAATGCAACCATTGGAATGATAACTCTGTCTTCATGTCACCCAGACCTTGTGAAAGAGCTCCCCATCCCTGCAGCAGAGTCACAGCGAGCAGGGGTACAGTCATTACGTGAGGACTAATGAGACCAGACTAATGACCTTCGGCTCCTCATGCAAGGCACTCTACCCTGATGTCTCAGGGGCTTGTCATCCCCAGGGACTTGCCAGCCAAATGCATTATTTCAGCACCTCTCCTTCGGACGCCGTGTCCCAACTGTTTTGACCCTTCTACCTACACTGCTGTTTGTGAGCAGGGGTTTCCCCCACATTTAAAAAAAAAAAAAAAAAGATGAGGATATTCACGCCCAAGAGGCTGTGACCAGGGCTAGCAGTTTGGAAACACACTAATAAAACGTTCCCCTCACATCTACCCTGGAAATCACCTCAAGATGTGTTCTGTGGACATGGTTTTTGGACCAAAAACGGATATTCTCAGTGAACCTTCCAGGTTCCAGGTCCTTTGGAAGCAAAGCCAAGTGCCCGACGTCCTCTTTTCCACGACTCCGGCCCACAGAGGATACAGTATGAAGAGTTAATCACCACCATGAGCAGCCCTGGTGGTGTAGTGGTAAAAAGCTCGGCTGTTAACCAAAAGGTCGACAGTTTGAGTCCACCAGCCACTCCCTGGAAATCTACAGGGCAGTTCTTCTCTGTCCTACAGGGTCGCACTATGAGTCAGAATCAACTCAACGGCAACAGGTTTGGTTTTTTGGTTTATGTGCATCTTATTATCGAAAGGGCAATTCTTGCTCAGGTGGAAGGAGGCTTTGTGTCCCCTCTACACCACCTTCATCAACACTGTATCTGACTCAATAACCAAGCCGGGTCCCTTCGTACTAACTTTCCTCATTCGGGCCTTTTAGAAATTCTTATTTCCATTGGCTTCCATCAGGTTTTCTTGACCTCTTGGCACCATCCTGTGGCCAGTTAAGACCTCCAATTTAAACTGGTGGCAAAGAGCCTTTTCTTTTTGATGGTGGCACGAAACTGGGCCTGGGTCCACTGAGGTTTCTGCTCACTTGAGATAAGGTCAGGAGATTGGTGGCATGGTGTCCAGACCCTCCCTTCTGCACCACTCCAACCTATCCATTCAGCAGCCAATTCCTAGAACGTCCTATGTCTGCCACCTCACTTCTGCTTTCTCTCTCTTTGCCTGGAACGGCTTCTAATGTATGTTACATACAGTACACAGACCTGCTACCATCCTGAGCATGACCAATTATAAAATGATTATAATTATGATTATCTACTGAGGCAGAGAATAATATGGGAAAAAATCATAAGTCCTCCCTGTGTGGAGTCACCAGTTAAAATTACAGTGAGTCGGAAGGGGATTAAACCAGTTCAGGGTCAGCAAAAACTAAATACTTGGCCCAAAAACATGGGAAACAGTGTGAAAGGGAAAAGGAGAGACTGAAAACAAAAGTGAGGAAAATGGAGAGACAGCGAGGAAGTAGAAGGTATGTGGAATGAGCCTGGGTAGATTTATGGCGATTTGTACCTGACTGTTCATACTAAAGCCATTATGGGATGATTAGAGGAAAAGGTGAGGCTTTAAGTCCAGTGAAAATCAATAGAAACGTCTGGAGCAATTCGCTGTGCAAGTGGAAGGACTATTTACAGAATCTGGAGCACCTCCTCCTCCTCTGCTACCATCTGTGGAGCTGAGAGAAGGACTGGGCATTGAGGGGAGAGAGGGGAAGGTTAGAAAGAAGGAATGGAAAGGGAGGAAGGGTGAGGAAGAAGAGGATGAGAAAAGCTCAGAAAAAGATCGGCAGAAAAGAGAAAGGGGATGTAGAACAACCGAAGCAAAGGAGAAAAAAAGGAGTCCCCTCACGTGGCCCCCTACCACCCAGAGCATCTACAACCATCAAGCCTACTACATAATTTATTCACTGGCTTTACTACCCATCTCCCCCCTAAAAGAATGGAAGCTCTATGAGGGCAGGGATCTTTGTCTGTCCTGTGCATTCATGTAACCATGTGCCCAGAACAGTGCCTGATACATAGCAGGTGTGTTCCATATATTTGTTGAATCAGTGGCATGCATGAACCACTCCAGGGGCACCCAGGAGAGAAGAAACAGAAAGAAAGGAGAGTAGAAAGCATAAAGGAGAGAAGAGAAACACAGAAGCACAAGGGTAGACAAAAGCCAAGGGTGAGGGAGTAAGAGAAATAGCCACTGTGAGTACAGACAGTCAAGGGGCAAGAGGAAGGGCATGAAAGTATGTGGCTGTTGAAACAAAGCCTTACCCCCAACACAGGGTACCCCAGAAAAACAACCTTAAGTTATCAGATGCACCCTGTCACCACATCTCAGCATCACAATCCAGGGAGTACTAATCCCCTTCCAATGCCAGGTTATCGTCCAGCAATAAGACACGGCATGGACTGTACATCTCCTCTCCCCAATATCCAACCACCCTCTTCTGAGACAGCCTGGCCCCGAGGAGCCAGGTCCTACCTTGTACAACTTCAGGCTGGCCTCGTGCCTGGAGTTGACCGTGTGCAGCCGCAGCTTCTCCAAGCTGTTGGTGTAGTAGTCACAGGCATTGCACTTGAGGTGGACAGGGTTGCCGATGGCCACACACTTGAGCCGCCATTCATTGGCTTTGCCACCCTCCTTGATGTGGGCTACCAGCTGATACTTCTGCACGTGCTTATCTGTCTTGCAGTGCAGCTGGAAGTTGGCCTTCAGCTGGGTGTTGTAGCGGCACAGCTTGCACTGGTACGAGTCCCCCATCACAGCTTTCCACTCGTCTTCCGGAAGGCTGCGCTCCATGTTCATGTGCAGGCCCAACATGTCGAGGTTGTCCGTGGTGAACTTGTTGCAGACGGCACACTGGAAGAGCTTCAGCGATGGGTCGTTGGTCTGGATGAAGCTCTCGCCCAGGTTCATCAGCTCCTCGGACACCAGCTGCCCGCCCCCGAGCCGCATGTCTAGGGGGATCTCACCGCCCACTGTGGGGAAGGAGAGAGACAGTCAAAGGCCAGGCTCACAGCCACTGCCCTAACTGAGGCATGACCCAGCCCTCCATCAACCTCAACCTGGGTTCAAGGAGAGAAAGATTACACACTTCAAGTTTTGCAAGGTACTAACATGCTTGGCTGCTAACTGAAGGTTGGAAGGTCAAGCCTGCCCAGACATACCTCAGAAGAAAGGCCTGGCAATCTACTTCTGGAAAAATCAACTACTGAAAACCCTATGGAGCAAGTTGTACTCTGACCCTGAGGCAGAGCTGACTCGAAGGGAAACGGGTTTTTGTTTTTTTACTAGCTAGAAAAACAAAAAAAGTCAAGTTAATGTGTTTGGATATTTCCCACAGACTTTCTGAGGTTTGTCAAAGGCCTAATGTTTTCTTTCTTCCTTTAGGAAAAGAACACTTAGAAAAAGTTAGGAGTCACCACCTCTTGAGTGTTTCAAATTCAGTGCTAAACTCAGATCCAAGACAAGACAGAAATCAGCATCACCAAATGAATATAATAGACCCAGAAAATGCCAAACCCAAAAAGTCAGAAACAAACTTACAGCTATAATCTAAGATACCAATCTTTACGGTGAATCAAGAATTTACCCAAAACAGAGTTGCCCAATAGAACCTTCTGCAATGACGGAGATGGTCTATATCTGCACGGTCCAATGCAACAGTCACTAGCCCCCTGCGGTTACTAAACACTTGCAATGTGGCCAGTACAACTAAGGAACTGAATTTTTTATTTTATTTCACTTTCATTATTTTAAACTCGCATAGCCACATGTGGCTAGTGGACAACGCAGATTTAAATGAAAGATTCTGGGATGGAACAAGATTGATGGAAACGAACAATCAGAAGGTAAATAACAAGAATATAACCAATGCCACTGAACAACTTGGGTAGAAATTGTTGAATGGGAACCTAAACTGCTATGTAGACCTTCACTAAAAACACAATACTGAAAAGAAAAAAAAAAAAAGGTTTTGGGACTAATCTATTTCTCGCCACACCCCTCAGGTCAATATCTGTCAAGGATTGAATTATGTACCACCCCCCCCCACCGCCCCCACCCCAAAAATGTGTCTATCAATTTGGCTGGGCCATGATTCCCAGTATTGTGTGGTTGTCCTCCATTTTGTGATTGTAATTTTATGTTAAAGAGGATTAGGGTGGGATTGTAACACTCTTACTAAGGTCACATCCTTGATCCAAAGTAAAGGGAGTTGCCCTGGAGTGTGACCTGTGCCACCTTTTATCTCTCAAGAAATAAAAAGGGAAGCAAGCAGATAGTGGGGGTCCTCATACCACCAAGAAAGCAGTGCTGGGAGCAGAGTGCAGCGTCTGGACCCGGAGTCCCTGCATGGAGAAGCTCCTCGTCCAGGGGAAGATTGATAATAAGGCTGACAGAGAGAGAAAGCCTTCCCATGGAGCTAACACTCTGAATTTGGACTTTTAGCCTACTTTACTGTGAAAAAATAAACTTTGTTAAAGCCATCCACTTGTGGTATTTCTGTTACAGCAGCACGAGATCAGACAGACAATATCCTACCAGTCTGTCAATGTTATTGTCTCTATAAGCTCCCCATGTGTGAATCTTTTGCCTTGTCTGAACCCCCCAACCCCTGCATGACAGTTACCTCTATTATAGCACGTTACAGTCTCTGTCACATAGTCAGCCACATACAGAGCCACACACTGGTCAGCATCCCCCATCGAGGCCAGTTTCTTTAGGGCAGGGGCCGGCCTATCCTCTCTGAACCTCTAGAGTGTCCAGCCCTCTGCAAAGCTGTTCAAGTATTTGTTGTGCCAAGCAGGGGTGACAAAGGAGCCACACTGTTGCACTTTCAGGAAGTGGATAGAAACGGGCAGTGAAATGCAATGGTCAACTCATGGTACAGGAAAAAAGGTCGGAGAGAGGTCTGCGCCTCCCTCGCCACCCCGTCCTTCTTCAGTCTGTCACTGACCTGCACACACCAGGAACGCACCCTCATTCACTAACAGGAAATTAACACAGCAAGCTCTTATTTATACCACGAGAAAGGCTTGGAAAGAGCAGCCTTCCCTCCATTACCTAGAAGCATACAGTCAAGCAGAAAGCTGAGCAGTGGCTTCTTTTTTCTGTCTCACCTCTAAATACATGCACGCTTCAGTTATTATATCTGCCCCTGCCCCCTCCCCAACTGATATTTAAACTTGACCTTTTACGTGTGGTTGGGCTGAGGTTATTTTTTTATGACTGATTAGAATCGAAGTTAGTGGCTAATCAAAGAAAAGATTTTTTTTTTAAATGATTTTCTTATTTATGCTACACGGGGCACCTCGTATGTGAAGATCGGTGCAGACTCCACTAAACAGACCAGCCGCATTTGAAGCCTGTGGACGGCCTAGCAAGCCACAGAAATCTTTTGCACATACATTCCAGAAGGCTTAGGAAGCTTTCTGCTTGTCGTCTCTCTTGCCATCTCCCCTGGTGAGAGGAGCCATAACTACAACATTCTTTTTAGGACAAGAGAGAAAAAAGGAAGTAAAAAAAAAAAAAAAAGTCAAAAAGCTCCCTCCCTTAATGGGGACGAAGGCCAAGCAACATCCAGGAAACATGCACGGTATTCAGTCAAAGAAGAAACTGCCCGGAGGGTAAGACAAGGAGCAAACATATATTTGTTTCTGATGCCGACCACCTGAAGCATCAAATCCTCTCCACTTTTTGAATTTAACCTCAACGTATCAATATCACTCTAAAAAGAAATTCAGCTGTCGCTTGCTGGATGCGTGAATGAAAATTAGAAGTCCTGGAACAACCGGAGGAAATAAGTCCCTATTCCCATTCCAAGCTCTTAAAATAAAATGCAAACCAAAGGCAGGAGCAGATAAGTGGGGAAATTGGGTTGACAGGCAAGCAAAAACTCCCTTTTCAAGAACTATTCCTTGGGAGAAGCCCTGGTTCTCGCTCTAGAATCCTACAAAACCAGAGGACTAGAAACCCCAACTCACAGGCAGTTAGGAGCAGAGCCCCTCTAAGTAAGACTCAGTGGTCTTCACTCCTGGAACACACTGGATATACGGTCTTGGACATGGGAGGGCCCCTTATCTCTCCATAAGCGCCTAACTTTTATTGTGGGTAGTTGCTTTCGAGTCCACTCCAACTCACAGCGACCTCTAGGTTGAAAGGCACCTAGCTGTAACACTGGAAATTTACACATGAACCTGCTCACAGGCTCAGGAAGGCACAGCGAGAGCTGTTCAGTCTCATAGAAGTGTCCTGTGGCTAGCTGGCTACTTGGGAAATGCGAAGGTGCCCCCACAAGCAGTCCCTTCCTCAGGGTGGCACTTAACTTCAAGATCTAAAAGAACATTTTAAAAGATGCTCACATGGCCTTAAAAACCAATATCCTGTCTAAAAATAACGCCAGATCTAACCAGAACAGACCAAGTGGTGTTGACCCTCTCCTTAAAGGCCTCCAGCAAGGAAGCATCCCAGAATCAATGTCTGTGCTTCATAATTCTAAAGAGAAGCCTCTGTCAAGGCAATATGAGAACAGTAACTTTGTAAAATCAGCTGCTGCCGAGTCAATTCTGGCTCATGGTGACCCCCATGTGTTTCAGAATAGAACTGTGCTCCACAGGGTTATCAATGGCTGGTTTTTCCGGAGTAGACTGCCAGGGCTTTCTTCCAAGGTGCCTCTGGATGGAATCAAACTGCCGACCTTTTGGTGAGCAGGTGACTGCGTTACCTGTTTGCACCACCCAAGGACTCTAACTTTGTAAGCAAGACTATAATTCACAAAAACATGTATTTCCCCTGCAGAGTAATATCTAATAACACCTACAACCTTATAGATGGACTAAGGAAAAAATCAGTAGAGCTACAGCAAAGATGGAAACAAACAGGACCACTCTTCATTTGCATATGTTGGTTTCTCCTACCAAGGTTGTACAGCTTAAATTTTAAGTCCTTTGGACATTTCCTATTATACCCACACCTACTGAAACTCCAATACAAAGGATTTGTGGCTCTCACTCCATCTCAACAGCTCTCATGGCCTAAGGAAGGCATAGGAAGTTTCCAGAGACTCACCTCAGCTGACAAGTAGTGACACTGGAAATTCAAGGGCCCTTCTGAGCTGAGCTGGATAAAGTCCTTAGAAGGAATAGCTCTATTCTCTTTAAGAAATAAAATGTGGATCTTCTAAGTGTGTCTACAACACAGGGAAGCATTCTGATCTTCTATTTCTTTTACATCGGCCATAATATCCAGAAGAATACATAACATCCCATACACTCACAAACACTTGGTCCAAAAGGAAAATATTTCTCCTGCTCTCAATTCAAGCCTTCGTCAGAATGATTCCTTTTCAAGTAATAAAAAGATCTCACTTTGACCCAATATGAACCCATCTCCTTCCCATGTCTTCAATACCACCTACATTCTCTTTTGTTTATGTTACAGATTGAATTCTGTCCCACAAAAAGATACATTGAAGCCCTAACCCCTGTACCTGTGAATGAGACCCTATTTGGAAATAGGGTATTTGAAGATGTTATCAGTTAGGTTAGCATGAGTTTTATACTGAAGTAAAGTGGGTCCTAATCCTATATGAGTGGTATCCTTACAAAAGAGAGGGAGATACACAGAGATAGGGAGACAAAGGAAGAACACAAACACCTGGAGCTACCAGAAGCTAGGAGACAGGCATGCAACAGATTCCCTCAAAGCCTCAGAAGGAATCAAGACAGCTGACACCCTGATCTCAAACGTCCAGTCTTTAGAACTGTGAGATAATAAATTTCTGTTCTCATAAGCTACCCAGTTTGTGATACAGGCAGTCCCCAAGTTACAAACATTCGATTTACATACTACCCATAGTTGCAAACCAACCCCCATAAAACCTATTATATTAAAAATATGAGGTACATACAGTGGTTCATAATAACAAACAGGCACTACTTTGCGACGCACATCAAAACTATTATTATTACTGTATTATTATGTTAAAGATGTTTTAGTGTATCTTGAGGTATTTGTTTGTTTTTTTTATGCATAGAATGGTACACAATATACTAAGATACACACCTAACTGACATTAGATACAAACCGTACCTAACTGTTCTGACTTTTGTACAAATTCGACTTAAAGACCGACTTAGGAATGGAACTTGTTCATAATTCAGGGACTGCCTATATAAGACAACTCTTTAGAAGACCAAAGAAATAGGATGCTCTTTGTCACCTCTGGGCTGGACGGAATGAACGGGGCCCAGGCCAAGGTTGTAGCCATCGTGGTATGCACTGGGGTAACAGCAGAGGTTAGCCTGGCCAATAAGACTTGGCAGATTCATATGCCCATTTGTGCTGGTAGGCATAAGAAGACAATTACCTGTATGAAGATGATTACCTGAAAGGTCACATTTAACAAACAAAAAAGATGTTTTACAAAATCCAGGGAGACACTGTATGAGCTGAAGTTAACAGTACTCACATATCTGGATGAGTAAATGGATCCAGACTGAGAACAATCTGGGTCTGTTCAAACTTGCCATCACTTCCCAGGTCCTGGGAGCTGGGAACCTCTACCTTCTCCAATCTGGAAACTGCTCAGTGGCTCATCAACATGGCCACTGCCCACCTTGCTGTGGCAAGGCCGCATGTCCTCTATTCCTGGCACTCCCCAAGCCTCCACCCCTCCCAGGCTTGGGCAACCAGCTTTTAGGCTTGGGACTGATACTTGATTCACTACATCAGCTCCCCTGTGGAGTCTTTTGAAAATTTTAATTCATTACCAAAACAACTTAAAATCTCAGAAAAATACTTTTATAAGATTAAAATTGGGGTGATTACTCAGAATCCTTTTACTCTAAAAACAATTATTTAAATTTTCCAGTTTTTCTTCTGAACTATAATCACAGACACATAGATGTAAACAGAGTTGTAAACACAATATAAATTATGCATTATACTTTTTAAAAAACTTGAATTTATTATTTTCTAAGCATTTCTTGGTTTACAGTTATCTTGTTAATTTTAATGGCTTTATATTCTCAGTTATTACTTTCTCATAACTGACTTGACTACTCCCAAACTGTCATATGTTTGTTTTTAATATTATTTATCATAAATATTATTTCTTTATCATAAATATTACTGCAATAAAAATCTTTTGGGCATGATTTTTTTTTTTTTTTTAGTAATTTATTATTCTTTAAGATACATATTGCATTGGTGAGGTTGCCAGGTCAGAAGATACAAGTGGTTTCATGACTCTTGATATGTGAAGTGGCCCTCAAGAAAGACTTATACCATTCCCAATGCCACCAAAGATGCCCCAATGCCACCAAAGATGCCCCAATGCACAGGATACAGGTAGTCCCCGGCTTATAAACGGCCAACTTACGTACAACATGTAGTTATGAGCCAGCCCCATGAAGCCTAATATGTTAAAAATTCAAGGTACATATAATGATTCATAATAACGAATGGGCACTACTTTGCGACGCACATCAAAACATTATTATTATTACTGAATTATTATGTTAAAGATGCTTTAATGTATCCGGAAGCGTTTCTTGAATGTTTTTTATGCATAAAAAGGTACACTATATACCATATACCAAGACAAACATTTGACTGACGTTAGATATAAACACGTACCTATTTCAATTTACGTACAAATTCGACTTAAAGATAAGATTTGGGAACGGAACTCATTCGTAATCTGGGGACTGCCTGTGTTTTGTTACCGCAAACCTAGGAAATCAACACAATTTACTTTAAGCTCTGCCTCCCTATCGTAGTCTCCTAGTTCTGCCATTAACAAGAACCACCACAAGTGGGTGGCTTCAAAGAACAGGAATTTATTGTCTCACAGTTTTGGAGGCTAGAAGTCCAAATCAGGATATGGGTGGGGGTGGGGTGTGGGGTGTCTTTCCTTGTTCATAGCCCCAGGACTTCTTTGGCCTCTGTCTTCCCCATGTATGTATGTCCCTGTGTCTATTCCACTCTTTTTATAAGACAACCGTTACAAGTGATTAGGTTCAGAACCCACCCTATTACCTTATGACCTCACTGGCATAACAAAAGAAAACCCTTATTTCCAAATATGGTCATATTTACAGGAACATTTTTCAACCCATAAAATTCTCAAGATTTTATGTCCCCAGATCAGAAAACCCTAATTCCTGTGCTATTGTTGTTAGGCGCCATCAAGTTGATTTTCAACTCATAGCAGCCTCACATGACAGAGAAGAACTGTCTCATACGGTCCTCTAGGCAATCTTTACAGCAGCAGACTGCCAGAACTTTCCTCCTGCAGAGCCGCTGGGTAGATTTGAACTGCTAACCTTGCAGTTAGCAACCATTGTGTCACCTGGGCTCCTTCTATTTCCTATAAGCTTTTTTTTTTTTTTTAAAGTCTTGTAATACTGATACCCAATGCTTACTCTGGAGACAAATTAGATGATTCACCAGTTGGTAAACATCTTTAAATCGTATGGTAATAAAGGATGAACAGGTAAATATTTCAAACTAGAAAATATGATTAAAGTATCAAGGACTCAAATTTAAGTACATAGCAGGAAAACCAAATTAAATACTATGAAATAAAACTCATTAGCAACAATTAGCACCAGAACACCACACAGAAAAAAACTTCCAAACTCGTGAGGTCTGTTCCTCCGGCATTAACCTAAACCATCCCAGGATAAAGTACAGGGCCAGCCAAAGACAAGATGATCCTCAATGAGATGGACTGACACAGTGGCTGTAACAATGGGCTCTAACGTAGCAACTACTGTGAGGATGGCGCAGGACAGGGCAGTGCTTCGTTCTGCATACATGGGGTTGCTATGAGTTGAAACCAACTCCAAAGCACCTAACAACATCCCAAAATAAAGGTACATGCTCACACTTTGTTGCAGGGAACAACTTATACCCATGTCAGTAATGTTGTTAGCTGCTGTCAGTAATGTGATACTGCTTAATTTAGTCTGTCACTGGTGGGCCCAAGGGGTTAGTTAGCAAGGTGAGGGGATGAAGACCAGGCAGGGGACAAGGTCCCATCGAGGCACTGGTGGTGGGGTCAGGGGTGGCACAACCATCACACTCGACTGATTTGGTAGATGATCTTATTATAGAACTTCTCCCAAAAGTGGGAAGATTCTTTTAACACAAGACTCATGGTTTTCTGCCTCTACATCCTATACTCTTGGTCCTCTTCTACATATATTAAGCTACTTGGTAAGATGTAGTCTTTGGAAATAGCTAACCCAACTTCTCTAAGTTGGTAATGAGTCATTTTTCATGGCAACAAAGGCTCCATTAGCAAGGAGCTAATCGATATTAAAATCTAACTTTCTCTGATGTACAAATTTTACAGTTCATTCATTTTTTACCTATCACACCACTCATTACAGTGTCCCTAAGGCAATTTAATTCCCAATTAACTCTCAGCTATACTAATCACCAACAACTCATCCAAATTAAGACAGAAAAAAAAAATAATAAGTCTCTTTCATGAAGATCCTCACGAATACACTGGAAAACATTGAGAAACCATATCTGGGGCAGTTCCCCATCTCAGCACAGAACCAGCCTTTGATTATTTGAATAAAGTATATTACAGTTTCTAATTCCTCTTATTGAGATGATTTTCCCTACTTAAAAATCCAGCTACGGTTCCTGTAAGTTCCAATAAATATTTAATGAAACTCAAAAGTTTCAGATAACTATGGCGACTTTTCAAATTCAGGAACAGACAGAGAAAGAGAGACTGGGAACAGAAAGAAAGGTTGAGCACAAGCCAAAAACTAGAGGAAACACTTAAATTTTAATCCTGGCCTGATATGTAGCCAGAGTACAATCATCTCTCTGTTGCATGTATACAGTCCTCCATATGCACAGAGTCCAAAAGATTCTTGAGAGAAAATATCTGAGGAAATCCAGTGAACTTAGATACTCAAGTTTACACACAACTGAAGGAAATAAAAATGAATCAAATCAATAGGGCTAGCTATTTTCAATTTCCCCCAGTGAAACTCACAGAACTGAAATGAACAAACAGGAAGTCAGCCTCACCTAGAGCAGGCGTCATGGCAGCCATGGGCCCAGTGGGATCCAGCTGGAATCCGCTCATCATGAACTGGGCATCCGACGTGGCACCGTCCATCTTCAGGTTGGGCAGGTTCATGTTCTGGGCCAAGTAGTATTGGTAGAGCTCAGCCTCAGCAGGCGAGGGCAGGCTGCCAAGGCCCAGGTGGCGGTTGTGTTGAATTTGGGTCATGTTCTGCTGCAGCAGCATCATGTTATGCATGTGCTTCTCACTAGTCATGTGAATGCGGAGGTTCCTAGCCACATTGGTCTCATAATCGCACACCTCGCACCGCCAGGTGGGTTTGGTTTTTGGTTTGGTGGGCGAGGGGGCCCCGCAGGAGCTACCGATATTGGCTGCTGCAGCCGCTGCGGCCGCTGCAGCTGCCGCCGCACCGGCACTATGGCTGAAGACTTGCTCACCTCCTCCATTCTGCAGGTTCTGCATGTTGTTGAGATGCTTGTCAGACTGCATATGAATACTGAGGTTGCCTTTGGTCGTTGTGGAGTAGTTACACACCTCGCAGCGGAAAGGCTTGTAACCACAGGTGTAGCTTTCTCCTCGCGCCAACCGAGGGTGGGGCTGCCCACTTTTGCAATAGACGCACGAGCCCCCCGGCTCTGGGTGCTTCTCCTTCATGTGTGCCTCCAGCGTCTGCTGGTACTTATAGTGCCAGTTGCACTTGGGGCACTTGAGGGTCTTACATGAGTTACGAGAATGCATCATGGTCATGTGGCCGCCCAGCGAGCGGGAGGAGCCCAGGACTGTGTCGCACTTGGGGCACTCCACGCCACTCCCCGAGGGGCACTCCCCAACCCCAAGCTCGCAGAGGGAGCCAGCATGCTGGTGATGGGAGACGAAGCTCCCATCTTCGCCCTCTGTACTTTCATTTGGTTCTGGTGCTGTGGCATTGTCTTTATTGGCACTTTCATCAGCGAAGTCCAGCCTCCTGCCGCCCTCTGCCACGTTGGCCCTGACGCCCTCACTGTTAAAGCTTAAACGATTCCTCCTGTTCGCACCATCAAAGACAACAAAGGAAGAAGCAGAATTAGAACTAGTAGAAGCTGTGCCCCTCGACAGGGTCTGGAGCACATTAGGCATTAAGGGGGAGTTAGAAATGCTTTGGTTTGAGAGAGCAAGGTCCTTTTTGCTGCTACTACCTGCCGCGGCCCCAGACTCCTCGTGGGGCTTGTCCTCCAGTTCGTCGTCCAACTCGCTTGGAAAGAGTCCTTTGCAACCCTCGTCTTCCTCCTCCTCTTCTTCCTCCTCTTCCTCTTCTTCTTCCTCCTCTGCCTCCTCCTCCTCCTCTTCCTCCTCCTCCTCAGCTGGCTCTGCTTTCTCGGAGAAGCAATCTGGGTCACCCACCACTTGCTTCTCTCCTTCTGCTGCCCCAGAGTCCTTGCCCTCTGAGGATTTGGTAGGACTGGAAGCCAGAGGCCCCAGGGGGACTGAGGTAATGGGGGTCTTCAGGACTGAGCTGGTGAGCCCGCCAAGGTTCAAGAGGGTGCTGGGGGTCAAGATACCAGCCTGGGGCTGCTCAGGGCCAGCAGAAGAGCTGGCTGGGAGAGCCTCCTCCCCTTCCATCCGAATGCCACTAAATTTACCATAAAAACTGTGTCCGGGGCCTATGAGGTTAGCTGTGGAAACTAAAGGGTGTTGAAAGTTTTTGTTTTTTGGTTCCAAAAAACTTACAAGGGGTTCCTTGTCTTTGCCGATCCCTTGGATGATAGCGGAGATGTTCTTATTGCTAAGAATTTTCCGCTCGTCCTCGCTCAGGGTCATTCGATGGTCGTGCACGGCGTGCGTCACAAACGAGCGGACGTACCCGAAGGAAAGTTTGCACAGGAAGCACATCAGAATGGGCTTCCTCTTCCCATAGAGCACAAAGCCATCGAATTTGGACAGGTCCACATTGTTGGGAACATCTTTGGATACGCAGGAGCTTTTGGCAGAACCGTCGCTGTTCAGGTAATCCTTGTTGCTTTTGTGTCGCACGTCGAAAACGCGGAAGCTGTGCAGGACGGGGCTGAGCCCCGCCAGGGCTGAGGTATTCGGGAAAGCCTGGTCTGGGCCCTCAAACCATTTCCCGAAGGATGAGGCTATGTGGAAAGTGTTGATGATCTGTGGGTAGACTGGTGCAGCACAAGAAGGGTCCCCTTGTTTGCCCCCCGCGGCGGGGAGAGAGTTCAGAAAGAGCGAAGGGAGAGCCCCGCTGCCACTGCTACAGGCGCCTCCGCTTTGGGTCAGCTGGCTCAGGCTCTCGACAATGTAGGCCGAGCCATCCGGCTGGTAGACTATCTCTCCAGCCAAGTTCTCCACATCGCTCTCCTCGTCCCCCTCCTCACTGGTGTCGCTCCCACTCTCCTCTCTCAGGGGCAGTGAGGGACGCGCGCTGGGGCAGTGGTGCTCCATGTAGGTCTGTAAACTGGCGAAGGAGGCCAAGCACTCGTTGCAGCTGACCTCCTTGCTAGCAGGCTCGGCAGCGGGGCCGGCCGAGGCGGGGCTCTCCGCGAGGCGCTCATTGAAGGGGGCCCTCAGGCTGTCCAGGGGCCCGTGGTTCTCGCTCGTGGGCTGCTCCATGCTACTGGGTTTGTCGGGGAGGTGGGTGCTGTTGAGTTCAGTCCATTGCTGGTGCTGAGGGAGACCGCACCCATTGTCCTTCCCCGAGACGACAGGCGAGTCACAGCCTTCCATGGTAAGGCCTGCGTGGAGCTTTCATTGCACCCAGTACGGATCGGACCTGAAGAGCGTAGGCAAGGGGAGAGGAGGGAGAGAGGGGAAGAGAGAGAGAGAAAGGAAAGAGGTTAGGAGGGCCAAGGCTCAGGTCCCACACACAGCTCTCTAAGAGGCTTCTGTCCACACCCGCAACACAAAGAACGCGTCGGAGAGGATGGGCCTAGAGCAGCTAAGACCCCGGTGGTCACCTACACTGTCCCACATGAGAGGGTGGGCAGTGCCCATGGGCGTCACAGCTGGGACCAAAGCATGAGTATGGGTGTGAGGAAAGGGAAGTAAGGAGAATCCCCCTCTGTCTCCAGATGGGCTGCTGCTCTACCCTGAGGGCCAGTTCAAATTTCCATCCTTTGCAAGCACAGCGCTATTGTGGCGACAGGGAGACAAGCCACAGTGAAGAAGGAAGACTGCATCATCAACAGAACTGTGTTCCTAACACAAACAGACGGCTAACACGAAAAGGTAGCCCCAGCTGCCAGCAGGAAGGGATGAGAGGGGGAAGGTTTAGCATCCCCAAAAGAATGGTAAGCCTGAACTGTGATATACTAAAATCAGTACAGAGGAGACACTGCTGGTGTTTTTACTGACCATGTTTCTAGTGTACGAAGTTCAAAAAGAAGCATCTGAGAACTGCCCAGCTCAGACGGTGCACATGCAGGCCTGGGTACACTCTGCAAAGCCCCCGTGAGGCAGCTGGCCTTCCACAGAGGACCAGTCATGGCCTTCCCTCCTCTCCAGATCTAGGAAGCATCATTCCCATTTCACAAGCAATAAAACAGAGGAGCGAAGTCTGACAATGGGCCCGATGCCACCCTGACTGCCGTGAGCCAGAAAGAGAAGGCAGGTCTCCAAATTCCCATTTCCTCGTCCCAACCAGTAGAGCACCCTTGCCTGTGACTCAGCTAGCTTCAGACTGGAAACCGTAGGTGAAAATGTAAGCCTGATATTTCAGTGAAGAACCGACTAGACTCTGCATCCGCCAACTCCCCCTCCAACAGTGTCTACCTCACCCTGTCTGGATCGAGCCTGTTCACCACTTGCTTGGTGGCTTTTGCTATCAAGGATCTTAGCAGCAAGCTGGAGACGGCAGCTGGGCTTAGCGATTCCGTTCCACACCTGCCTCTTAGTTATTAGTCACTATCCAAGCAGCTGTCCTTTGGCCTGGGGGCTTTTCCGTTTCCGATTCCAAAGTGCCACTGAGCTGAATTTGCCCTCTGAGACCTGGTGTCCCCAGGGAGAGGCATCAGATCACCCGCTGCCGCTGCTCTGCTCCTGTGGCAACATCATCACAGGGGCATTTATTCCTTCCCGGTGCGGCTCCTACAGGCAGCTCAGCGCCTTGCATGGACCTGATCTTCCGCCTGCAAATCCCAGGCCACCTCTTCCCCGTTTCTCCTTCCTGGAGAACACTTGGCTGCTTCTCCACCCACAATCTCATTCATACTCAGAGGATGAAGGTTTTGGCTGGGTTTGGGCTCCCTCCCTCCAGCATCTTCCCATTCTTTTTTTTCATTTCTTGATTCTTGCCTGCAGAGTGAGCCAAGAGCTCCCCCTCGGGAAAAGACGGGGAAGGCAGGTTTACCAGCACTCTCTGGAGAAATAACTTTTTGGAAGAATGGGTCACGTTTTATTTAAAAGACACACATGCATGCTACACTCTGCAGCTTATAAACACAAACTCCATGACAACAAAGTTCCACGGGCCTCAGAAAAGACTGATTGATTTTAAACAAAGATGACTAAACTAAACCAAACCAAACAGCAAATGCAGTGGAACTTCTCCAGAAGGCTTAGCTGGGATACAGGTGAGAATTCAGGGTGGTTCTTCCTAAGGAGGTGCCTGATTGGCTGGATGACAGCTGATTGACAGCTCAGGCCAAAACGGCTGGCAGTCCTGAAGGGGCGGGAGGGTTAACAGCCCGATTGTAAAATCAATGTCATAAATGCTTGGTAAGTTACAGGAACATGCGGGAAGGGGAGGCCACGACTGATAAAGGAGAACAGCTTTGATGCTGCACCAGGGACTTGTTTATCGACAGCAAAGCCAATCTCCTCTCCAGCCTGGGCTGGGCAAGAGAAACCTGCAAGCGTTTACCAATTAATTGGTGGGCTTTTCTTGCTCTTCCTCCTCCTCCTCCTCTACAAATGATCCAGCTAAGGGGTTGGAACTTTACAAACTGGCCACACTTTGTTTCCTATTCCAAAACAGAAAGGGTCAAGGAAGGATGACATCGTACCCATCTCTGAAAGACAGATGGCCTCAGGGTGGTGACACCAACCCTAGAGAATGGACCTACAAGAGCCCAGTCATTCATTAAGACTCAGGTGAGAAAGAAGGATCCCCACTTCAGCATCCATACTACTTGCTCTGGGCTGCCTCTCAACTCACGCTGGCCATGACAAGTGGAAACTTTTATAACCTTGCTACTTCCGGTGTGGTTCCTGGACCAGCAGAGAGTTGGTGAGGAATGCAGACTGTCAGGCCCCACCCCAGACATATGGGGGCAGAATCTGTACTTTAACAAGATCACCAAGTGATGTGCATTAAAGCTGGAGACGCTCTTTTACAGCGTCTTCACAGTATTGCCAACTCATGCGGACAGGGCACTTGGATTGCCAGATAACTAGGGAAGGTCAGTCTTTGGCTCCCAATAGTCTCCAGGGGGTGCAGGAATGGAGATGAACAAGAGGGGAGCTGAGCCCAGAGATCGAGAAAGCTCTTAAATCTGCCCTCCTTCAGCAGGAGGACCTCAGGGCACACACTACTCTCCCACCCAGCCTGCTGTCTCTCGCTCTGTTTATCAGCCAGTCAATAAGAAAAAGGTGGTTCTTAAGGAGGCAGAAGTCAACTCGGCAGGTCGATCACCACTCTGTCTGTAGTTTCCCGTAAAATCAATGATCTTCAGTTACAGAGAGCAGCCTGGGAACCCAGCAGGTCCCCGCATCTTCACAGGCAATCCCGCCTGCCTCCGTGAACCCACCCCGTGCTCAGGCCCCCCAGACTCCGTGCCCCCTTCCTTGTCCTTCCTTCCCTCCAGGGCCAGCTCACACAGCAGGAGCCCTCAACGCTTCCTGCACCTGCCTCTCTTCTGCTGGTTATGCCCCCAAATTCCCTTTAATCACTGAGGCATTGGACTCTGCCCTTCTCTACTTATGACCCCCAATACTGCATTCAGAATGTTTTGTTTTTGCTTTGCTTTGCTTTGTTTTAAGAACTTGGATTTCAATAGAGTACACCTCTCCAAGAAGACCATTCAGTGGAAGACATGGGAATGACCTCTTCCCTCCTCTACTTTTTCTTTCTTCCTCCTCCTCCTCTTCTTTCTCTCTCTCTCTCAGCTTAGCACCTACCCCTGCCATTTGAGAAGTAATCTTGTACAGAAAAGTTCCAACATCTCCATCAGGTACCCCCTCCCTCCCACTTGCTCCCTTCACAAGTTATATTTTCCATGGAACTATCGCCAAGTCCATGCTATCTTTACAAATATCCACCTTTACTTTTCAAAGATTGTTTAAAGGACTAAAACTCTATCATGTTACCCTCAAACAAAGTCATCCATCTCCCTCTTTAAATGAAAAAAGACAATCGGATTCTAAAGGCTGGGGGGTCCTTTGCAATGTGGTATGATAGTTTTATCCTTTTCCTTTGAGATAGGACTGGGTAAAATGCAACAGTTACAGGGAAGCTAGCATGGGGGGCAACTATTAGGAAGAGGAGGGGGCTCCTGCTATTGCTCCAGCTCCCTGAGAATTAAACATGAACAGTCACACTGTGTAATTTTAAATTGTTAATTAGTGCAGGGTTAATTAGGCGGTCCTTTCACAAGAGGCTGTTTGGCAGAAAACCAAGCAGGGAAACAAGGGAGAAGGAAAGAAAAACAAAGAGAGAATAGAGACAGCAAGAAACTGTTGCCTCTGTTAATAACGCATGTGGCATCACCAGAGAGACATGAGCCAGCAGGCAGGCTTCTCTAAATGCTCCCCTGCCCAGCTGGAGGGATTGCCCACGGGTACCACGTTCCTAAAGGTGATCTGGCAGCGTTTGTCAGATGCCTCACAAATGCTCATGCCCTTTGGCTCAGCAATCCTCCCATTCTAGGAATTTATCCTAAGGCAACAACCCAAGACACACATAGAGATATAAGAATATTCATTCCAGCATTTATAACAAGAAAAAAAAAAAAGTAATCTGGCCAAAACAAGGGACTCCCTAAATTACAGTGCCTAGCAGGCGCTCCTTGGAAACTCTATGGGGCATTGCATAGGTTGCTATAAAAAATTCTTTTTTGAAAAGAATATTTACAGGCATGGGAAAATGATCACACAGGATGCTAAATGAGCAAAGCATATATATGTAAACCAAAAACCAAACCCAGTGCCATCGTAGTTGATTCCGACTCATACCGACCCTATAGGACAGAGTAGAACTGCCCCAGAGAGTTTCCAAGGAGCATATGCATATGAAAATATGAGAGATTTATCGCAACACTTTAACAATGGCAATTTCTAGGGGATGAGGTTAAGGATGACCTCATCTCCTCCTCTGTGCCTTTATTTCCCAAAGCTTTTTAAAATTAAAACCATCATAATAGCAGCCACCACTTACTGAGTTAAGTACTGTGTTAAGGCCTGTGGGGACAGTATCGCCTTGATCCTTATGAGTACTCTAGGAGGTGGATGCTATTTTTATCCCCATTTTAAAGATGCAAAAACTGAGGCTGCCCAAGGCTAAACCCACAGCAGCCAGTAAATGACAAAACCAGACAGTCTGGCTGTGCTGTCTGTGTTCTTAAGCTATTCTACTCTGTTTTTCTTTAATGTCTATTCCTCAAAGAGAACCCCTGAACATCCGTACATCTGGCATTAGAATTCATTCTTACACAACCTGGGACTTCCCTAAGATCATGCGATCTTCAACTATATGAAGGCCTGCCTGCCTACCTGCTTACAGGACAGCTAATATAAAAGATTATCGATTCTCACATTCAGCCTTCTCTTGCTTGGGAGCAGGGAGGGGAGGAGAGTTCAAGTGTACTTCTTTATTTGGATATATTCAGACAGGAGAGGGCAGATAAAGGAGGAAGGTAGGCTGAGACAAAGAACTGGACAGCAGGTCCAATATCCTGATTATTTTAGAAGAAAGGCAGATTCCAGAAACTACACACCAATAAACGCATTCATTCAATATTTACTAAGCACCTACTATGTGCCAGTGAATCAATGACTGCTATCAGCTTACATTCCTTTAGGGGAGAAAGCACAAATAAAAATGGGTAAGTGATGAAAAGCACTCCGAAATAATATAAAACAAGAGAAGATGACAGAGTGATGGGAGCGTGTGGACATCATTTTGGATAAAGTAACGATATTAAATTTAAAACATGTTATAGGTTATTTAGCGCCAAGTTTCTCACCGTTTTAGAATGGATTCAACAGTTGCTGAATAAGTGCTTAAAAAAAATAAAAGGTGATCCCGAGGAATTAGCAATTAGCTGTTGATCCAGTAAGAAAATTCACATAAAATAAACTGAAAAATATCGCCTCACTCTGACTCACTGATGTGAGAAATGCAGTAGAGAGTACTTCTTATTTTAATAAGAAATCCCAAAGTTTACCACTTCCTTGTATCCAGAGTGGCAAAATATGTCAGATAATAAAGTCTGGCTGACTTTATAGGTGGTTAATGTCATTACTCAAGTGTCAGTTCAGAGGTCAATGTATCTCTTGATGTGCCATGGAGTTCTATGCTGCCCCCGGCTCTGTTCATTTAAATGAACAACTTGAGAAACAAAATAAAGCATATACACCATTTGGCAGAGCTCATAAAGCTAAGAGGAATAACTAAGAAGCTAGATGGTGGAATTAAGACTGCGAAGATCTTGCCAAGTTGGAACAATAGGCTCGGCCTAATAAGATGAAATTTAGATATGAAGTCCTATCTTTAAGTTCATGCATGGATGGAGAGAGGAGAGGTGGCTTAACAAAATTTCATGCAAAATATACCTAGAGGTTTTATTTGA
The DNA here is from genome assembly GCF_024166365.1 of Elephas maximus indicus. Lineage (NCBI taxonomy): Eukaryota > Metazoa > Chordata > Mammalia > Proboscidea > Elephantidae > Elephas > Elephas maximus. The sequence goes on along the minus strand of NC_064839.1, from coordinate 37,557,466 downwards.
GTAAAAATTCAGTGAAAGCCAAAAGCTGACATGGTGGCCAAAGACATAAATATGATCTTTGATTGCAGAACTACAAAACCAATTCCAACTCATGGCGACTCCGTGTGTGTCAGACCCTGTGCTCCATAGGGCCTTCAACGGCTGATTTTTAGAAAGTAAATCAGCAGGTCTTTCCTCCTAGGCACCTCTGGGCAGACTTCAATCTCTAACCTTTCAGTTCACAATCAAGCGTGTTAACTATTTGCATTACCCAGGGACTCTGCCCACTACGGGACTACATTATAGCTTTTGGAACTCAGTAGGTTAACCAGCCCATCATCTTCTCTGCCTACACAAAGAATGTTATGATCCCCTTCGGGGAATCTCATAAGAGGGATACTGACAAACAAACTGGAGAATTGTCAGAATGGCCAAACACAACATCTTTAGGGCCCAGAAAAGAGAAGCCCTATTGTAGGGCAGAACACCTATCTTCAACTACATGAAGGCCTGTCTGCCTGCCTACCTGCCTGCCACAGGGAGGATTAGATGTGTTTTCTATCTACCTCCAGGGTTTAACTAGAATAAGGGGAATTTATAAGGAATTAGAGTTTGGTTCAATATAAACGAAAATCTTTCTCAAGGTTATCAAAGCTCCAAATTGGAATGTTTACTCTCTAAAATACTGAGCTCCCTGGTTGCATGAATCAAGTAAAAGGGGATTTTGCTTTGGCCAGGAGGTTGAATCAGGCAGCCTCTCAGGTCCATTTAAACATGAAGATTCTTTTCATTCCTAGGTTATCAATAAGGTTACTCAGCCAACTTTAACTAATTGTCTTTGGGGCCCTATAGCATTTTGCACATGGTGACACACTACAATTCCGTAGTTATCATGCTGCTGTGATTATCTGTTGGCTGGTCTGTCTCTGCCACTAGATTGTAAGCAGCATGAGAGGAGGGACCATGTCTCATTCAGCTCTGGATCCTCCACACCTGAGATATAAAAGATGCTTAATAAAACAATGAGGAAAATTAAATTAATGAGCATGATGATTAACACTTCTAGAGGAAAAAAAATTAGCCCTTAACACATTCCTTTCATTTTCTCTTTAAGAAATAATGTCCTATGTAATCATCGTCCACTAAATCAAACCAGGGCTCCTTAGAGAAATGGCCAATTCTTAGTTTGGGCCAGGGAGAGTACAAGGTGAGCTGAAATATCTTCTTGGGCCAAGACATAAGAAGGTACTCAAAGAATGATGAGGACATGCCAAAAGGACAGACAGCAGGTTGAAGGGGCTCCCACTGGCCAAATGTGGGTTAAGTTGAGTATGATAATAAGAGTAAAGGATGACAACACAGTAAAATAAAAACCAAACCAAACCCACTGCCGTTGAGTAGATTTTGACTCATAGTGACCCTACAGAGTAGAACTGCTCCATAAGGTTTCCAAGGAGCAGTCGTTAGATTCAGACCACTATGCCACCAGGGCTCCATGAATAAAGAATCCATAATTCCACACCTTTAAAATAAGAAAACTAATGTGAGAGAATGGAAACTTCTTCCTTACAGTAGAAAGCCAACTAATAAATGCAGTGGAGAATTACAGAGTTAGAAAATCACCATTTGGTAACCATCACAGTAACAATCCATTCTGGCAAGAATCAATGGATGCCAAAACTTGTGGATGAAAGTTTGAGGAATAACAGGCTATTTACACAGTCTCAAAGTATCTCCCCATAAAATACTTATTAATACAGAGGGAAAACCAGTAACTTTACAGTGGAGAAACCTGGCAGATACTCCTAATCAAGAAATCAAAGTTAACATTACCAGTAATGAGACAAATAGCATGTGCCTCCTGATAGGGTGTACCCAGAAGAACACAACATTCCTCCCGTGGTATTCCTGCCAAAAATGTAAAGCCTGAATCTAATCATAAGGGAACATCTGACAAATCCAAATTGAGAACAGTCTACAAAATGTCCTACACTCTTCAAAAATGTCAATGTCATGAAACAGAAAGAAAGAATGAAAAAACTCGTTCAGATTAAAGGCAACTAAAGAGACATGGCAAATGAATGCAGCACATAATCAGAGTTTTCTTTTCCAATTAAAGAAAAAAAAAACCCGTTGCCATTGAGTCAATAAAAGACATAATTGGGACAACTGGCAAAATCTGAATAAGGACTGTAGATTGGAGAACAGTAGTATATCAATGTTAATCTCCTAATTTTGATAACTGCAGTATGGGCATATAAGAGAATGTCTCTGCTTTTAAGAAATACACACTGAGGTATTTAGAGATAAAGGCATAATGTCTCAACTCTCAAATGGTTTTAAAAAATGTGTGAGTGTGTATTATGTATTATGTATGTGTGGATGGACGAATGGACGGATGAGGGGGGAAGGAAAAGAAAGAGAACAAGGATGGACATGGTAATGTTAACATATGGGGGGTCTGGGTGAGGGTATATGAGAATTCTTTGTTCTATTCTTCCAACTTTCCATACGTCTGAAACTATGTCAAAATAAAAAGTTAAAAGACAAAATGTCCAGGGTAAAAAAAACTCTATATATTGAACCTCCAAAAATACATATGAACAGTTAACCAACCCTGATATGCATACCTTGATCTTCATGTGAAATTGGTTCCTGGCACAGCTTCGTGAAAGGAGGAAGGCTACAAAGCTGGACAGGGAGTTATAGACAGACAAGAGCAGAAAACTAGTCTTCCCTTTCTTCAACTGAGAAGCTTCTAAGTTTAGCCTTCTAGTTGGATAAGACAAGCAAATGGTCACTCTAACTTGGGCAAAATTCCAAGTAATATCACACTGACAGACATTACCCAAGATACGCATGATCCTGACTTTGGACAGATTTCCTTAACTTGGTGCAAAGCAGTTCTAAATCTAAGGAGGCACTCCCAAGGACAGCCACCTGAGAGATGAAGAACACCATCAACCTACAGAGGGTGGGCACTGCTAAGTCTGGACTAAAGCATATCAGAGAGAGAACCACACAACAAAGAATGAACTATCACCTTATTAAAACTCACCGCCTCAAAAAAGCCCCAAAGGAAACCCAGATTGTTAGATAAGTAGGAACCTCTTTCAAGTGGCAAAGAAATAATATCCTTATCTGTTTAGCTTGGAATCCATGAAGAACCATATCCAATTCCATTCTGTGTTTGATTAATAACAGAAATTTATATTGCTGCTTTGTATGAGTCAATAAGTGTTAAACCATAAATAGGTGAGATTCCATCCAATGGGTAGCAATTTCCCAGCAGCCTTAAGAATTCTTTTGTAACTGTGACAAGGTCAGAGAACACACACATGCTAGACCAGGTCCCCTGAACTGCAGGAGGTCCACTGCCCAGAAAGTCCAGAGAATCATCCATGCCCTCGGCTTCATGTTTGCTAGTAAGTACATCTGTGCTATTTCCAGCATGAACATAAATCAGCCTGGAAGTGAAAACTGCTAGCTCAGTCCATTCTGTAGGGAAGCCACAACAACCTCGGTATTCTGGTCACAGTGGAGTCACGGAGGGGAAGAAGAGGAAGACATGAGGTCAGAAGCAGTGCTCAGTTTAGAGCCCACTCTGTGGGTGTTAGAAGGGAAGAGCTCACACTGAGAGGAACAGATTCTTTGCTATATATAGAGAGACACTCACAGTTCAACAACTACCAGACCCCTGAACACAATAAGTAACAAAAAGCAAGACTACTCAGCTATTACGCTGTCTTGTTCCATCAAAGGATTTGGGGCATTTAACCAGCTATTTGGGTATTTGCATCCCGATGCTGAAGTGCTCACTGAAGTACTGACTTAAGCATTCACATCGAGCCACTTGGAGATTTTCCGGCATAGTCTGAAGGCAGAAGACCAATATCCTTTGTGCGTCACAGGCCTGAAAGGTTCTCTCCTGACCTGGCTTAATCACCATAAAGCTCAGACCCCCCTCCCAGATCTGCAGCAGCACCTCCTTTCATCAAACGGTAGCTGTAACTACCCAAATGCAACTACGGGTCCTACCTAGCAGGGGAGCAGATCACAGCCCCCGCCCCCACTTCATTTCATCCACTGGCATCCACCCAGCTAAGCTGGACACCTTCCCACACTAACGGTAACTGACTACTTAAATGTTTCCTTTTCCAGCACCCAAAACTGTTCCATCTCCTCACTATTTCCTCCAAAATCCCCCCTCCAGAGATCCTAGTCCTGGTATCTCCATTCTTGCCAATGGGCTGCTAAGCAACACGAGGGGATGATGTAAAAATGTGCCATCTGGTCCGTTATGGTTTCAATCTGGCATCTGGTGATGTTAAATGTATTTTAAATAACTATTCTCGATTAAAGTAGCATGAGTTCATTATTTAAAAAAATTTTGGATATATACAGGAAGACTCAAAAACTAAAAATTACCTATAATCCCACCAGCCAGAGAGTCACTGGCAGACAGCTTTTCGGGCTTTTTTCCTCTGTGCATCTACAGTGAGAGTTTTTTTTGGATCACACTGCTCTTTTAACTTAATTTAGCATGAAAGTTTTCCCATGACATTAAATATTCTTCATAAGTAAGAATTAATGGCTGCATAGATACTGCATTTATGGACATAGCAGAATTTCACCAAATGTGATTACTGGACATTTAAGCAATTTCTAATATGTTGCTGTTAAGGCAGCAATAAATGTCCAAGTCTTTGTGCATATAAAATAGCAAAATAACTTAAAAAAGTAAGTAGCAGCTCCATATTGCCCACTTAGTAGGGCCAGACATGGTGCTAACCCCTTTTTTGGTATATGTTATTTCATTTGATCCTTGCAACAGGATTACCATGAAGCGATCTCCCCATTTTACAGATGAGGAAATTGAGACTTACAGAGTTGAATGCCATGCACAAGTCACACACTGATTAAGTCAGCATCTGAAACCATGTATGGAGCCCTGGTGGCACAATGGTTAAGTGCTCAACTGCTAATCCACAGGTCAGTGGTTCAAACCCACCAGAAGCTCCAAGGGAGAAAAGACCTGGCAATCTGCTCCCATTAAGATCACAGTCTATGAAACCCTACGGGAGCACTTCTACCCTGTTCCATAAAATTGCTATAAGTAGGAATCGAATTGACTGTACCTAACAACAAGCTTCCCTTACCACTCTAAACCTAGGCTCTAACCCACGACATTCTGTCTCTATTTCCATAGGACACATTTCTAGAAGGGGAAATTCTGGCTTAAAACTAGGAACATTAAAGGCTTTGACATGTGCCAAACTGTCCTCCAAGAAAGCCCTCCCAACTCACACTTCCACTGCACAATCTCTACTCCATCAAACCAGTGGGCTCCGGCCACTGCTTCCCTTTCTCAACACCAATTTTTCTAAAATCAAGTGAGTTCCTCCTCCTCTGTGTAATTCCAGAGGGCTATACCGCATCAAAACGGAGTCCCTGGGTAGTGCAGTTAACACACTTGGCTGCTAACCAAAAGGTTGGCGGTTCACGTCTACCCAGGAAGTATCTCAGAAGAAAGGTCTGGCAATCTACTTCAGAAAAATCAGCCACTGGAATCCTATTCCACAGGCACAATTCTACTCTGACATGACACACGTGGGGTCACCATGAGTCAGAGTCAGAGTCAACAGCAACTGAGTTGTTTGTTTGTTTGTTTGTTTAACACTACATCAGTAGTTCTCAAACCCTTGGTACTCAAACCCTTGGTATACATCAGAACCAACTTAGTGGAATACACACAGATATCCAGGCCCCATCCCAGAACTACTGGGTCGGACTCTCCAGAGGTGGGGGCTGGGCATCTGCTTCAGGTGGATTAGATGACTCTAAGGCCCTATGTCTCCAATGCCACCCTGCTGATCGTGACTCCATGAAACTTTCTCCCCCTTCACTTTTCTGGCTCTCCTACACCTCCCTGATTTCTGTATTGCCTGCCCCTCTTCCTATTCCTACAACTTTCCATGGATGCACTTTTCTACCTATTCTATAAAATTCTCCATCATTTTAACTCACAGAAATTTCTCCTCTCAGTTCTCCAACAGTATTTAATCATCATCATATTTTCCCCCCTTGGCTCTCTTCTCTTATCTTAGTACATCAACTGCCTTAACTACTTCTTGTGGTTTCAATTACCTAAATTATTGAGTTGACTCCCAAAACAAAAATGTCCATTCCTGACTTATCTCTTGAATACTGTCTCCTTTCAGCAGACCACAAGATGTCTATAAGTGGCTAGTCTTCCATCATTCAAAACTCAGCATGGCTCAACAAGTCCTAACAGAGCTGCGCCTCACTGACTGCCCCGGTCTCTCTCAGTGGAACTTTTGATACATTTTTGATTCCAGAAAAGCAGAAAGATAAGATCAGCCTAGCCTTCCAAAGGTCATATTCATCAGGGGCCTCACCCATCTGAGAATCAATCCGCTGCCAAAATATTCAGACTTAAACTTTCCAGACTGGTATCAAAGCACTCTGAAATCTACTCCCATGCTACTATTCAATCATATCTCTCACTTCACTCCAACCAGCAGTCTCTTCCCTATTGTGTCCACATTCAGGTGTGTTCTTGCCTCTGTTCCTGTAGCCCCAGGCCCTTTGAATGTTCTTTACTCTTCCCTAAGGCTTATTCAGTCCTTGGCTATCCTTTAAGAAGCACAAGCTCAAGTTCCACTTAGGTAACAAAATTTTCTTCTATCACTCAAAAAATTTCTGTAATCCTACAGTAATCATTATCATACTGTTTGTTATTCAAACACTCTCTCCTTGTTTCATTTGCCTGTTTTTATCTCTATAATTTGACTATAAGCTCCTTGAAGGGGAAAAAAAAATCCAGCTTATATTTCTGTTCACCTACTATCACATTGCTTAGCATGTAGTATGAACAAAAAAAAATACTTGATTGACGGCATACTTTCTCTTCCTGGGAGACAGTTTAAATAACATTAGTGGGAGTGTGCTGATTGCAACATAATATATAATTAATTAAACAGACCCAATAACCCAAATTCTGAGACTTAAGTACTCGAGTATTTTAGAATTTTGTAGTTGATAATGTTAAATTTATTATCTCTTATTCCAATATTACTGAAGGCCTGAAGGCTACAGAGACTACCCTCATTCCACTCATCTTAAGTGGTTGGAATAATAAAACAGAAATCCAAAAAGTCAAGCAAATCTTTAAATACAATTCTTCTTAAAGGGAAAAAATACACATATCACGTATGGACTATATTAAAAGGACTCATCTCTTGAAAAGGGTTATCAAAGCCATGTTCACTAATTCAACAGCAAGATAAGTCAATAGGGTTCCTGGACTCTTATTAGGTAATTCTTAATCCACAGAACATTTAATTTGAATAGTAGGAATAACTGCTATAGTCCAAGGCGGCACAAAACCCAGGAGAGTCTGAATGGGGCAGATTCTTCATCTGTACCTCCAGTTTTGGGAATGCAGCTAGAAACAGCCACTGCCTTAAGCTTTCTTTCATACAGATCTATGTAAGAACAAATGAATGACACTCAATGTTATATATGCTTTTATCTGGTCCTGGGCAACTACCTCCCCCACCTGGGAAACCCCATCCAACTTCCCTGGACAGAGGAAACACATGCTTTCCAATAAACCCACCAACTGGTATTCACAGGACAGGGAAGCCCAATAAGGGTGAGGTGAAAGGTAGCCTTGGGCAAAGGAAAGTCTCCCTCAGCAGGCATCTCCAAAATGACTCTTTGAAAAAGTAGTGTGTTTTCCTCTCAGCAGGAAGAAAACCACACGGTGGGCTCACCATTGGCAGCTGGCTCTGGCATAAGGCTCCGGAATTGGCACAATGACAAAACAAACAAGGCTGCCCTTTGGAGGCTCATTAACAGGGCAACACAAACACACACACACACACTGCCTCTCACTTGCATAGGCACAGCAAGCACTTCAGATGTTCCCTGGCTTGTTCACATGAACAGCTTTTCAAGCAGCAGGGAGCATGAGAGACTGACCACTACATAAAGCAGGAATGGAAGCTGTAAGGCCAAGCCATTGGCAAGGATGTGAAGAGGGGACCACCATTGGAAAACCAAGACCACACACACAGACTCTTCCACTTGCCCCACGGTTGGTGAGCCTAGGCTGGCCACCCTTCAGGTTGTGCATGTTAAACTTGCCCCAACTACCCATTCAGAGGTCAGTAGACAGCAATTCTATAACTTAATTCCTTCTAAAACAGCTCCCTTACTACACTGAAGATCTGAGAAGCCTATTTCATATTAGGAAGTCCTCAAAACCTAGCAGCCTAAGGAATTGTTTCTAATTTCAGTTATTCTCCTTATGACAAAGTGGAACCACCACCACAAATACCTGGAGAGCTTTGAGAAAAATGGAAGAAGCACAGATTCTGTTTGCACCCTCAGTTTGTCTGAAAGGTTTCCAAACTCCAAAACCTAAAGCCTAAATGGGTAGGTGCGTACGAGAGCAGGGGGAGAGGGGATGCAACTTACTTATGTGTCCTGTCCTCCACCGCCCCTTCTCAATCCCACAAATAAAGCCCTTTATTTGCACTGTTATTTTTAATCAAGAAAAACATTAAAACATATTTACCATTGGCAACTTCAAAGAGTAGCCTTGGTAATTAGGCAAAACAACAAAGGAAAATTTCTTCTTAAAGTGCAAGGATCCAAGAGTTCACACTTCCTTAACCTTCCGGAAGCCAACCAAAGAACCAAGTGACTGTGGGTAATAATTACACCCTCACAAACACCGCAAAAATGGTCTTTCTCCTCTTGCAGCTCCAAATGCTGCTTCTGGGTCAATAGCTGCTATGAGGAATCACCAAGGCCATCTTAAATATACTTGGATTAATTATGCTTGAAAGTCTCTTATCCAAGCACTGCTAAGACCGAACAATTGAGTTTGGGAATGAGTGTGGTTACATATTTTTCCTTAATGGCTTCCTGAACACCCTGGTTAGGTCTGGTCCCAGGAGAGAAATTGCCAGTTCAAGTCATAAAATGTGATCAATGTAGATCAAGACCCTATGCTAAGTGTCTCAGAGAGGAGAGATGTATTTGTGCAAACACACAAACATATGAAAAGTACACGTTAATATAAAGAACTTCAGCTCCCGGTTGAAGCTGCAACTTTACTCCTAGCACTCGGCTCATTCTATCAAACTTTCAGGCAGCAGGCCTAATCTTGGATAGCTCCAGAACCAAAGAAAGTTTTAGAAACTGACCCTGCAACTCTGAAAGATTTCCACATTAAGACATGCTAAGATTGTGGGGGAGGGGAATGCCGACCAGTTAATGCGGCCAATTTCTTTTGCCTCAGTAATATAGAGGCTACTGGGGTTCTAGCCCTGTTAGTCTTGGTTTTAAGCTCCTATGCATAGGACCTTATGCATAAAACACAGTGGCTGTTCTAATGATTTTATTCATTCACGCAACAAATATTTACTGAGTGCCTACAATATACACAGCATCCCTCCTATCAATACACACTCTTACTAGCTCGCTCTCAGTCGAGATCAGACATGCAAAATAAGAACCTGGAAGGAGGCAATCGGGATGCTGATAGGAATGGACTCAGCACTTCACTCCTGGGTTATTGCTCCTCCCATTCCAGAGTCTTCCTGCTCTCATGCCAGAATCTATTAACTAGATGTGGTCACAGTGATGACCTCTGACATCCACTCAGTTTAAAAACATAGTTCACTTAAACATGTAAAGCAAACAATGACAGAATTGAAGGGAGAAATAGATAGCACTACGATAATATTTGGAGACTTCAAAACACCACTTTCAATATTGGACAGAACATCTAGAAAGATCAACAAGGAATCAGAGGACCTGAGTGATAATATAAACCAACTAGACTTAACAAACATATATAGAACACTCCACCCCAAAGCAGCACAACATACATTCTACTCCAGTGCACATGGATCATTCTCCAGGATACATACACCACATTGTAGGTAACAAAGCAAGTCTTGATGAATTTAAAAAGATTGAAATTATACAAAGTATTTTCTCTGATCACAATGGAGTGAAGCTAGAAATCAATAACAGGGAAAAAATGGAAAATACACAAACATATGGAAATTAAACAGCACACTATTAAACTACCAATGGGTCAAGAAAGAAATCAAGAGAAAAATCACAAGAGTCAAATGAAAATGAAAGCACAACTAACCAAAACTTACAGGATGCAGCGAAGGCAGCACACAGAGGGAAATTTATAGCAACAAATGCCTACATAAAAAAAGAAAGATCTCAATTTAATAGCCTAACTCAAAAACTGGGAAGAGAAGAGCAAATTAAGCCTAAACCTACCAGAAGAAAGGAAACACCAAAGATCAGAGGAGAAGTACAGAAAACAGAAAGAATCAACAAAACCAGAAGTTGATTCTTTGAAAAGATCAGTAAAATTGACACGCCTTTGGCTGGATTGACAAAGAAAGACAAGAAAAGATGCAAATAACCAAAATTAAAAATCAAAGAGGGGACATTACAACGGACCCAACAGAAATAAAGAGAATTGTAGCAGAATATTATGAACTGTATGTCAACAAATTGGATAACCTAGATGAAATGGACAAATTCTTAGAAGCACACAGCCTACCCAAACTAACTCAAGAGGAAATAGGAAGTCTCAACAGGTCCATAACAAGCAAAGAGGTCAAATCAGGGATTAAAAACCTCCCAACAACAACAAAAAAGGCCTGGACCAGATGGCTTCACTGGGAAATCCTACCAAACATTTAGAGAAGAACTGGTACCAATACTGTTTAAACCCTTCCAAAAGAGAGAGAAGGTAGGATTACCCCCTACTTCATTCTATGAAGCAAATATAACCCCGACAGCCAAACCAGACAAAAATGCCACAAGCGAGAACTACAAGTCAATATCTCTTATGAATATAGAAGAAAAAATCCTAAACAAACTACTAGCAAACAGACTCCAATAGCATATTAAGAGAGTCATACACTATGACCAAATAGGATTTATTCCAGGAATGCAAGGTTGGTTCAACATTAGAAAATAAATCAACATAATATACCACATCGATAAAAGGAAAGAACCACAGGATCACCTTTATGAATGCAGAAAAAGCATGTGATAAAATCCAGCACTTTTCTTGATGAAATCCTAAAGAAGACTGGAATATACAGGTAATTCCTCAATATAATTCAGGGCCAGGGACAGACTGCCCAATAAGCAAGGTAGGCACTAATCTGTAGTACACAATTTCACCTGGTTTCCATCACATCAAAGACGTGGTGAAACCCATGTGAAACTGTGCACTAGAGATTAGTAAGTAAACACAAGCCCATATATACCGTGCTTATTGGTTAATCTGCCAGTGTTCAGGGCATATATGAAAAGCCAACAGCCGACATTATACTTAATGGAGAAAGACAGAGAGCTTTCCCCCTTGATATCACAAACAAGACAAGGGTATCCACTCTCACCACTTCTGTTCAGTATTTTATTAGAAGTTCTAGCCATAGCAGTAAGACAAGAAAAATAAGTAAAAGGTATCCAAGTCTGGAAAAGAAGTAAAATTATCTCTGTTCGCGGATGATACGATCTTATATATAGAAAATTCTAAAGAGTCCACAAAAAAAACTTCTAGAGGTAATAAAGGAATTTAGCAGAGTTGCAGGGTACAAGGTCAACAAACAAAAATCAGTTGGGGTTTCTATACACCAGCAATGAGAAAGCTGAAAGAGAAATTACAGGAACAATTCCATTTACAACAGCACCTAAGAAAATAAAATAAAAAAAATAAAATACCTAGGAATAAATCTAACTAGAGACGTGAAGGACTTATACAATGAAACCTATAAAACACTGCTGAAAGAGATTAAAGAAGACTTACATAAATGCAAAGATGTTCTATGTTCATGGATTGGAAAACAATATCGTTAACATGTCAACAGTACCCAAAGCAATTCATAGATTCAATGTAATACTTACCAAAATTCCAAAAGCTTTCTTTACAGAAATAGAAGAACCAATCCTCAACTTTATATGGAATGGCAAGAGGCCGTGAATAGCTAAAGCAATGGTGAAAGAGAAGAACAAAGTAACAGGATTCACACTGTCTGATTTCAAAACATATACAGCTACAGTAATCAAAACTGCCTGGTTCTGGTATAACAATAGACACATAGCCCAATGGAATACAATTGAGAGTACAGAAATAAACCCACACATCTATGGTCAACTGTTAACAAGGATGCTAAGCCCATTCGATGAGGAAAGAAGTGTCTCTTCAATAAATGGTGCTGGGAAAATTGATTTTCACATGCAGAAAAATGAAACCGATCCATGCCTCATGCCACACACAAAAACAAATTTAAAATGGATTAAGGACCTAAATGTGCAAACTAAAACCATAAAATTCTTAGAAGAATGAGTAGGGGCAATGCTGTCAGGCCCAGCTTTCAACGATGGATTATCTAATATAATAACAAAAGCATAAACAGCAAAAGACAAAATAAATAAATGGGACCTCATAAAAATTAAAAACTTTTGTCCATCAAAAGACCTTACCAAAAAAGTGAAAAGACAAGCTACCAACTGGGAGAATATCTTTGGAAACCACATATACGACAAGGATCTAATAACCAAAATATACATAAAGCTTCAACAACTTAACAACAATAAGACAAATAACCCAATCATAAAATAAACAAAGGACCTGAACAGACATTTCACCAAAGAGGACAGTCAAATGGCCACCAACACATGAAAAGATGCTCAGCATCATTAGCCATACATAAGAGAGATGCAAATCAAAGCCACAATGAGATACCCTTTCACTCCCACTAGGATGGCTAAGATTAAGGAGAAAAAAAAAAAAAACAGAAAATTACAAATGGTGATGAGGATGTGGGGAAAATGGAATGTTTACCCATTGGTAGTAGGAATGCAGAACAGTAAAGCCATTGTGGAAAACAGTGTGGCAGTTCCTCAAAAACTTAAAAGCAAAACTACCGTATGACTCCACAATTCCACTCCTAGGTGTACACCCAAAAGACTTGAAAGCAGAGACTCAAAAAGGGACTTGTACACCAATGTTTATTGCAGCACTATTCACAATAGCCAAAAGGTGGAAAAAACCTAAACGCTCATCAACAGATTAATAGACAAACGAAATGTGATATACACATACAACAGAATACTACTCAGCCAGTAAGAGAAATGAAGTTCTGATACATGCTACTGTATGGATGGAATTTGAAGACATTATGTCGAGCAACATAAGCCAATCATAAAAGGACAAAATATTGTATGACCTCATTTATATAAAAAGAAAAGGCAAACGTACAGAGGCTAAAGTTTATTCGTGGTTACCAGGGCAGAAGGGAAGGGGAAAACGAGGGTTAACAGTGATGGAAAAATCGCACTGATTTAGGGTAGGCTTGCGCAACTGATTATTTTAATTGCTGTCAATAACTTGGACACCTGTAAAAAGTTGGATTGGCAAAAGTTGTATGATAGATATAGTCACAGGAAAAAAAAAAAAAAAAGAGTAGCTGCTGAGGCTGCTTACGTACAACCAAACACCTCATGGAATTTAGTTCCTTAGTTTGGAGGTATAGGGTCATGTTTCCATGGGATATCTCAGTTAATTGGCCTAATAACATGTTCAAGTGCTTCTGTTCTACCTCGTAGTTCGTTGCATAGCGCCTGGTGCCTTAAAAGCTTGCAAGTGACCATCCAAGGAACAACTGGTCTCTACTCACTTGGAACAACAGAGGAAGGAGAGTCAGGAATAGGAAGGATATGGAATGTCTGGCTAATTGCCTCCATGAACAACTGCCTCCTTTGCCATGTTGCTCTTAGGTGCTGTTGAGTCAGTTCCAACTCATAGTGACCCTATGCACAACAGAATGAAACACTGCCCAGTCCTGCGCCATCCTCACAATCGTTCCTATGTTTGATCCCATTGTTTCAGCCACTGTGTCAATCCATCTCATTGACAGTCTTCCTTTTTCTCTGATCCTCTACTTTACCAAGCATATGTCCTTCCCTCCAGCGACTGCCCCCCCCCCCCCGCCCATAACACGTCCAAAGTATGTGAGACAAAGTCTTGCCACCCTCGCCTTCTAACGAACGTTCTGGGTGTACTTCTTCCAAGACAGATTTGTTCATTCTTCTGGTAGTTCATGGTATAGTCAACATTCTTCACCAACACCACAATTCAAAGGCATCAATTCTTCCTTGGTCTTCCCTATTCACTGTCCAGCTTTCGCATGCATACAAAAAAATGCATATAAGGTAACTGAAAATACCATGGATTGGGTCAAGTACACCTTCGCCCTTAAAGTGGCATCTTTGCTTTTAAATACTTTGATAAGGTCTTTTGCAGATTTGCCCAATGCAGTATGTTGTTTGATTTCGTGACTGCTGCTTCCATGGGCATTGATTGTGGATCCAAGTAAAATGAAATCTTTGACAACTTCAATCTTTTCTCCATTTGTCATGATGTTGCTTATTGGCCCAGTTGTGAGGGTTTTTATTTTCTTTATGTTAAGGTGTAATCCACATCGAAGGCTGTAGTCTTTGATATTCATCAGTGAATACTTCACGTCCTCTTCACTTTCAGCAACCAAGGTTGTGTCATCCACATATCGCAGGGTGTTGAGTCTTCCTCCAATCCTGATGCCTCATTCTTCTTCATATAATTCAGCTTCTCAGGTTATTTGCTCAGCATACAGACTGAATAAGTATTGTGAAAGGATACAACCCTGACGCACACCATTCTTGATTTTTAAACCATGCAATATCCCCTTGTTCTGTTCAAATGACTGCCTCTTGGTCTATGCACAGGTTCTGCATGGGCTCAATTAAGTGTTCTGTAATTCCCATTCTTCACGATGTTATCTATAATTTGTTATGATCCACACAGTCACATGCCTTTGTATAATCAATAAAATACTGGTGAACATCTTTCTGGAATTCTCTGCTTTCAGTCAAGATCCATCCGATATCAACAACGATATCCTCACCCCACATTCTCTTCTGAATCCAACTTGAATTTCTGACAGATCAGTGGTGGCCTTTGCCATGAGACCAGAAGAATTGGATGGTACCTGGCTACCATTACTAAAAATTTTGATCAAAGATTCCATAGAACAATCCTGATCAAAAGGGGGAAAGTGTAGAGCAGAATTTCAAATCCTCATAGACTCTAGCTTTGAAGGTTGGGTGAACCCTTGAAACTACTGCCCTGAGATAATCTTTAAACTTTAAACCAAAAGTATCCCCTAAAGTCACATTAAAACTGAACAGTTTAGCTTAACTAGTAAAAAAGGGTCTGCCATCAGCATTGTGTTCTTTTAAGAACTATCTATATGGGATCAAAATGACAACAACAGCTCAAAAGACTAGATTGGAACCTTGAGGACCAGTTAGTTCACATTAAGAAGGGAGGAACAACTTAGAAAAGGAGGGTGAGAATGGTTGCACAACTCAAAGAATGTAGTCAATGTTATTAAATAGTACATGTAGAAGCGGTTGTTTTGGTTCGTATAGTCTCAACAACAACAAAATAAATAAAATTTAGGGGAAAAAGTGGTTAAACTATTGCAACACATGGTCTGGCACGTTAAGCAATCCTCTGTGACTCGATGATGCTGGAGAACATGGTGGCCCTAGCACGTCAGTTCATCCCTACTCCATTCCCTAGCCATGCTAACCCCTCTCAGGGATCTCGCCCTCAAACCCCACAAGAGTTAAAGGAACATTAGCCATGTTGGAGACTGACCATTTTCTGACAGTCTAGGGTATTTTTCCCTGTGATGAAGGGATTACCGTCCCACAGATATCTAGAAGAAATTACCAGAACCACTGAGCTGGTCTATAAGAAGAGTCTTCTCCTTTGATGCTGTCAAGTTGACAAATGATTTGATTTCTACTGGCTCCTCTTAGGTGAACCAACAGGTTTCCTATATCCTCACCTGCTCTTTGTGTGTCCCCAGGTATGGTATCTTTGGTGTGGGCTTCTCTTTAGGCTGAGTCTTATGACTTTGTAGGCTCCACACACACAGCAACAGAGTGTTCTAGAGACAATGTCCAACCTCCCCAAGTCTTATCAAGAGGTGTTGTGGTGGGGGAGGGGTGGTGCATCCACACACTCGTTGCACTCCATGAAGGGGGAGTGGCCTGGCCTACCTTTCCAATGATCAAACAATTTTCTTCATAGAGCCTCGTATTTGTTCACGACACAGTACTGGGAGCTATAGGGAATACCGCAGAGAGAAGTTCTATTCTTAACGGACTTATAAATGAAGCGTAAAGCTCAGGAATTAAGTCTATTCGACAACCCTAATTCGGCTTCCAGTTGTTGCCCCAACCATCTGGTGCCCTGTCACAGGTCACTGGAGGAAGTAACCCTCCAACCGGGTGAACAGGAGAAGCTAGAGTTTCTCACTTGGTGCCTATCTGTGGGGGACTCTAGAGAAAAGGAAAGCAAATGCCACGCAGGCATGTGCTTGTCATATGGAAATCCTACTGACCTAGAAAGAACGACAGCAAAAACCTTGTGCAAAACTGAAACCAGTTTTAGTGTGCGGGTGCTCAGGGAAGTGAAGAAAAAAGCAGGGAGAAGATAAGGACAGGGTTTTGTCTTTTTAAGGGAATCTTCCCTAAGCATTCACTACCCAGCCCTTTCTGCCTCTGGAATGGAAAGTGTTACTCAGCTGCAAGGCCTCTTGCTAATTGCGGGTTTTTATTTTTATTTCCTATTACCCTCTCGCACGCCTGATGAGATTATTTTACCGGAACTGACACAGCTGGAAGCAGCAGGCATACGTGGAGCCTCTGAGGAGGTGATGCAATTTCATTTTCATTGATCAGAAATCAGCAGGGCAGTAAGTGATGGGAAATTCCATTAGAAGAAAACTTGCAAGCCATGATCCTCAACTTTCTAGCCACACCCAGGGCCCCCCTCCTCCCCAAGAGGTTTTGCCTTTCTCTGGACTAGGTCCATACTGAGCAGAGGAAAGGATATGTTCTCCTCAAAAAGGCAATGAAGGAAACGCCATCAGACTGCTGGCTTGGATCCAGGAGAAGAGTATCAGCAGAACTCTTGAACCAATAAGGGCATCTCAGACCTTCTCTGTGGATTATATGCTTCCAGGGACCCAGAATAGGCCCTAAAACCACGTCCCCTCAAAATCAATGCTTAAAGGACTCATTCCAAGTGCCAACATACAAGAAAAGAGGAAGTCCCTAAGCAATACTTGTAAATATGTCCCCCAACTACTTGGAGAGATGATCCTAAACGTATCTATCATTTGTTGAGTGCCTACCATGTGCCAGGCACTGTGCCAGGTGCTCAACATGCACAAACTCCAGTCCTCACCTGATTCTCCAGGATGAAATGTCCTCCACTCTTCCAGATAGATGAGGAAGCCAAGGCCCAGGGAGGTAAAGGAGAGGGCCAGTTGGTACTAACGCCTTACAGAGAGTTAACACAGACTCTCACCAATAGCAAAGAGAGTCAATCATCAAGCTTGTTCATACCTGCAGTCTAAAGAGAAGATGAAGCACCTCTGACTGTCCAGTCTATTTTGTTCTAGACATAGCAGATGACAGATTCTGATTGATCTATGTCCATCACCCTCCAAATCACCACAAGAGCACTCCTTGTGTCCAAGTCTAGAACAAGAAGTAAACTTCTCTTCGGAATGCATAGAATGGCTACTGTTTTAGTGGTTAAGACCCCTACCCCCAACTGTTTGCCCAGCAAATATTGCCCCACTCACCTAAGGTCTATGAAAAAACACAGCTAAAACCTACTCCTAGCTTTGTTCTACAAAGAACACATCGCCAGACAGACGGCTCGCCAGACCTCCACTGGCCATTTTGCCATATAAAACGTGATCAGAAAACAACCAGGCCACAACCTGAAAATTAATACCACTCCAAAAAACTCCCCACTACTAAAATGGAAAATTTTAAATGTATAAGTGATGACAATGTGTCAAACCAAAACCCATAAGGAAACTTTTACGGCGCATGTCATCTGTGGCTCAACAAAGCAGAAAATTCGTAAGAATCAGACCCTGGCCTCTGACCTTGCAGACTCACTTAAGTTGAGAGTTACTTAAGAATACCCAGCACATAATAATTTACTCATACTGCTTAAAAGATACATAATATAACATCCTAGCATAAAATTAAGTTAGGCAAAAGAAGAAAAAATCAGAGTGGGGGGAAACTTGAGCCAGAAATGAAGCTTAAAATGCATGTATAGCCACCTACACAGTGGGCTATAGCTTGGGCTCTAAGTTTTCTAAAAGCCAGGAGGAAAAACATAATATTCATCACACTATCCAAGAGAAAAAAAAACAAACCAATTGCTCAGGATTATTTTAGTACCAATCATTGCTCAATTGCCAAAATTAGGCTAAGACTGGTAGCAACAGTGCTTACAACCCTGACTCCTCCACCTCTTTGGGGAGGTAATAATGGGAATGCCTGGGTCTGAGACCATCCAGTCTCGCTGCCTACCTTGGTGGACAGGATGATGAGCCCAGGGGGTGCTGGTGGTTTGCTCAAGGTCAGACAGCTGGTCAGTGGCAGATGAGAACTTGGGTATCTGCACAACACACCAACAACACTCTATTTCAGGTAGCTAGTTCTACTCGAGGGCACTGGGTTAGTCTCCATCATCCTTCAAAAGCCACTGGCTGCCAGGGACGTGAGGAGGGTCTACACATGGGCAGAACTATCCTGTATTTCTAGATTAAAAGACCTAGGAACCAAATAACTAAATGTACAGCGTAGACCTCATCTGAGACCTCATTTGGATGCCAGTTCTAATAAATGAACAAGTTGACTTTCGAAAGCCATTTTGAGGACAATCAGATAAATCTGAATAGCAATTTGGGTTTAGATGGTATTAAGAATTTGTTAATTTTGTTAGGTGATGAGGATATTGTACATAAGAAAATGATGATGCGTCATGACATCTTTTTTTTTTTTAAATGAAGAAAGTGATTCCATTATTTTTCATTTTTATTTTATCACCTTTATCAAACACACATCAGCAAGCACATCAACAGTGTATCTTATGGTAGCATCATGATATCTTTGATTGGCTTTAAGATATTTCTGCAATAAACAAAAAGATAAATTTAGCAAAAATTAACTGTTGTTAAATCTAAATTATTAGGAGCCCTGGTGGCACAGGGCGGGTATGGGAAGGTACATTTTCTTCTCCTCTCTAGTTTTACACAGTAATTTTTGTTTTCTTTAAAACTTATCATTAGCTATCAAGGGCAGTTTCTGAAAGAGCAGCACTGGTCAGAGGCAAGTAATTCAGCCCGCTAAAAGGTATGGTTAATCAAGCCTTTTTTTCCAAAGCGATATGGGTTTCTCCTTTCTT
Source organism: Elephas maximus indicus (assembly GCF_024166365.1). NCBI lineage: Eukaryota > Metazoa > Chordata > Mammalia > Proboscidea > Elephantidae > Elephas > Elephas maximus. Next base: position 37,538,076 of record NC_064839.1, on the reverse strand, counting down.
TGGAAGAGCTTTCCTTCCTGAAAACTCCTTTAGACCCCAGCTATCTCTAAAGCTCTCTTCCAAAACTCACCATCTGCTGACCCCATCCCTACTCCTAAACCTGAGACAAGTACCAAGCACCACCTTGTCACTAATGTCGAGGGTTCAGGAAGAGGCAATGTACATTACTCTGCACACAGTACTCGACACATTCATACATGGTAACTATTACAACTGCATGGCTTATACTGTGTCCCAGGAAAGAATGTGCTGAAGTCCTAACTCCTGTGCCTTTCCCATGTTTTGGGAAAGCAGGGTTTCTCTTTGTAGGTGTTTATCAGTTAAGTCAACAAAATCACCCCAGAGGAAAGTGAGTCCTAATCCTAATCCTAGAGTCCTGGTGGCCCAGCGGTTAAAGTGATCGACTGCTAACTGAAAGGTCAGCAGTTTGAAACCACCAGTGGCTCTGCGGGAAAAAGATGTGACAGTCTGCTTCGGTAAAGATTTACGGCCTTGGAAACCCTATGGGGTCACCGCGAGCTGGAATCCATTTGGTGGAGGTGGGTTTTTTTGTTTTTTAATCCTAATCCCTTCTCAGTGACTTGTTATTACAGAGAAGGACACACAGGGAAACAGAGTCATACACAAGGGAAAGACAGACACCATGTGAAAAAAGAGGCAGATGTATCTAGAAAAGAACACCAAAGAATTGCCGGCAGCCACCAGAAACAAGGAGAGAGGCATGAGAAAGTTCCTCTCTCAAAGCCCCCAGAAGGAATCGATATGGCCAAGAACCTGATTTGGACTTCTGGCTTCCAGTACTGTGAAAAAATAAATGTTTAAAGCCACACGCTTTGTGGTATTTTCTTATGGCAGGCCTAGGAGACGAAGACAGCTATCGTAACTGAGCAAAAATGAGCCCGCTTACAGACATAATAGCCTAAGATGACATAAAAGCTTGATTCGGAGTTTAGAGCCAAAGTCTGATTAAGAAAAGTGCATTTATTAATAAGTTAAAAGCCTTCACTTGTTTATTTAATGGTTTAAAAAATAATTTTAAACCCTTTCACTGAGTTTAAAAAATAAAGAGATGTTTACTAACCGCTGTTTCTGAGTTCATGGTCTTTCATCTCAGTATGAATGTTTTACAAGCCACCTTAATTGCTCTGTAAAGCCTGAACTGAGCTGCGGCCCACTGGGGTGGTTCCCTTGTGCTGGTCTATAGGTAGACTTGCCCAATGCTGAATGGACTTCTTGCCATATGAGGGCCCTTACACACCCATTGTTCAGTAGGTGTCACCACGCTTCAGCCTCCTGGGAAATACTCATTGCACTGAACCTTTTCAACGTAGCATCAGTATTTGAACAAGAACACAGTCACACCCAGCACCAACCTCCCAAGAAGGAAATAACAGTGCTCTTTCACTGTATATGATTTTTATATATTTTCAAACACTTTTATATTTATTTCTCATTTGACTGCCGATAATTTGTTAAGCAGACAGAGTGGGAATCATAATTTGGATTTTACAAGCTAAAAACGTACATTCAAATGTGAAAGTGACTACTATGAATCACGCTTTCCTAAGGTCACGCAGCTGGTTAGGAGCACAGCAGGGCCCAGGACCCACTCTCTGGATTTCTACTCCAGTGTTCTTTTCTCCATGAAGACATCACTTCCTGAAAGAGTCCCTGACTCACAGAGAAACAGGAAGTATAAAAACGGAGATCCACACGCTCCATGCTGAAAACCCCAAACTTCTAAATCCTTCAAAAACACATGTCATTTTTCAATTAAGATGGGGGGGAAGGGGAGGAATGGGTGCACCAAAGATTCAAAAAGACATTTCATTCATCAAACCCAAAACACAGAGTAGAGTTATTAATAACACCAAATACTGTGTTGCTCCATACAGCTAAAAACTTTGATGGGAAAATACTAGCGGTCTTCTTAATCTTTACATAGATCAGAGTGTCATAGGGCCTGGAAAAGAAGTCTGCACCAAATGCTGAAGCAGGAGTCTCTGGCTACTGGTGGGGTGGGGGTAAGCCAAGAACAGGCAGAGTGCAACTCCCTTGAAAACACCCTCTACAGCACAGACCACCAGAAACAGTGTGACCACTTGGCTCAAGAAGCTATTTGTAAAAGAACAGAGTAAAAAGCTACCAACATCTAGGAGCTCTTACGAACGAGGCCAAACTTAAAAGAACTGGTGCCAATGCACAGTTCATGTTAAGATCAGTAAGGTAACTTAACGGGTGACTTTGGCAAGAGTGTAACTACATCATGACCTAATCAAAGTGCACACTATCTACATAAAACCAGAGGGGCATGGTGGCTTCATTCCTGTCCTGAATACTGCTTATTTTATGGGTATGAACAATCTCTGCCATGATGGATGGGGCCCTTTAAGTCAAAGTTGATTATCATGATTAAAAAACAATGGGAATTACTATTCAACATAATAATAGCACAGCCTCTCACCCTAACCGATTGATCTTGACGACATTTTTAGAAAGACAACTATACTCAAAATAAAACTTTCCATTTTGTGAAACCAAGTTGTCTGGGCAGAGGGAGGGAGAGGGGCAGAAGTGAGTGGGTCCAGAATACAAAACAGTGACAGGATCCCTTGACTTCCTGGTAGGAGGGAAGGTGACCCCTAGGGTGGAGTCAGGAGGGAAGGCCTGTGGAAGCCATGGCCACATGCAGACTCTTACCCATGTGCAGAAGAAGACCACTCCCACCAGCTTCTGCTCAAGACAGAGGAGACTCACCATTACTCCTTGGGGCCCTTCCCTCACTTGGCACAGGCCTATCTACTCACTGCCATCTGCAGGCTCAGCCCTTGCCAGAGTGCAGAGAAAGGCCCTGATCATCCAGTCTGTGGTCTGATATCAAGGCAAAGTCTTGTCACTACTGCCCTGGGCCTGGCTGTCTATACCCCCTTCCTACATAGCCTTACATCTTGCTTCCCAGATTCTATGGACTGGTTTCCTAATCCTCTCTTGTATAGACCCTTGCCTGGTCATGGTTTGAACCCCATCGGCAGGAATTTCATACACGTGCAACCCGCTTGCCTGCAAATGCCTACACTTAAAGCTTCAGTCCACTGCCCTCACCTTAATCACATACCTGCTGGCTTCTTCCTCTTCTGATAAACTTCCACTCTTCTTCTTGGGCAGCCACAAGGGAGATAAGGAAGCCACAGGCTCTAGTCTGGCAAGGAGGGCAGGAAGGTGGCAGCTACTAACACAATTTACCCTCCTCCTAGTCCAACTGTACTTCTTCCTCCTCTTCCCCCCAATGACTACATGGAACTTGTGCTCAGCAACTTTAAAAACTAACTTGTGAGATGTAATACCTGGTTTCTCATTACAGGTCAACGTCACTCAGGCTGAACAGCATTTATGTTGTTGGATTTACTATGTTAAGAACCCCTGCGTTAGTTTCACTAGAGCTGGGCCAAAGGAGTTAAACCTCTGGATGGAATACACACGACCACTCCCACCACCACCACCACCACCACCACCACCCTACCGCTGACAAGATCTTGTCCCGAAAGCCTCTGGATGATTGTCACTTACTTAATGCTACCTAATCCCTAAATCCTTGGGAACCAGACCTCAGTTACTCTCCTAGAGAAAGCCGCATGTCTCCCTTTCGATTTGGCAGGAGAAAAGGAGAAAGTAAATATTAATCAGACTAGAGACAGACGACATCCAGCGAGAGTGATAGAATCTAAGGTGGCACCACAATCTATCTCTAGCAGTCTGTCATCTTAAAATCAACAAATTAACTTCAAACACCCACTGGTCCAGGGGAACCTGATGTCCCCAAATAAGTGGTTTCTCTCCAAAGGTAAAACGCAGATCACAACACAAATGCTAGAAGAGCCCCAGGAATGCCTGTTGCATATGGGCCTAAGGGCTGCAGTCCCCAATTAAATTCCACACATGCCAATTTTTTCCCCCAGTGAGGGAGGAAGAGGAATTGAGAGAGACACCGGATAGAGCCAAGGCAGAGGAGAATCGGAATTTTCACTCTTAACATTCAAATTCCTGAGATACACTTGAAAATCCACTGCAATAATTGTTTTATACACTGTCTCCACACACACACACACACACACACACACACACAATGCCTTTAAAAAGTTCCTGTTTAAAACCCTTCCTTTTGTTGGGTGCCTCAAGATAAAAGCTCTGTTTGCCTCACTGGCCAGCTGTCAAATTTTGGCACTTGCCTGGGCTGGGACCAGAGCAGTTTTCCATCCACCAGTGGTAGGCATAGGTTCAGCCAGCAGAGCAGGGGTTAATGGAAGCTGACCGCAGCACAGTTGTTAAGGTAATCAATACCACTGAGATACTAAAGCAGCATAAGCCACAATATTGATTGCCAAGCAGATGATAAAACTGTTTATTATGATAATTGCAGGGTCCCTGCAAAATGCACCCAGCGCTTCCTAAAGCTGTTTACAAAACTAATAAAGATTTGGCATTCCAAGGTTTCCATTTTAAGCGCCCCCTCCCCCAGACACCTACCCCTTGCCCACCACCAAAAACAGACCTTGCCCCCTTGCTATAACACACTTCTCACTGAGGGAAGCACCCCGCTGTTCATCCTAGGGGATATATCACCCTGTAGAGTCCCTCAGGAACCAACTGTCCTTCATCACCCTCGCCTCACCCTGCCCCCAACTGCAGGAGGAAGAGAGGACGGAAACACAGCCGACTAGACACTTTGAGCATTTAGATTTCCTCATTAGAGCCTATCATGTGATAATTACAGGGTGTTATTGATGGAGGGTCTTCTCAGGGCTACTTGGGCTGACATCCATTGGTTGTAACACATTTAAGAAACCACATCACCTTGGTTTGTAATTAAAACTTCTCTGGAGAACTTGATGGCCATGAACCAACTGAATACAGTCGAACACCGATTCTAGAATGCACTTCCACTGACACAACCCAATGGTGACTTTGCCTGCTGAACTGGACTCATGTCTATAACTACATAATGCCCAATGCACCATCTTAAGTTTTAGAAACAGTGGAAATTAACTCCTTTTTGGTCACAAATCCAGCCATCTGCCTTAAGATTCAAGCCTTTGGATTAAAAGCACAGTGACTCACACAATGATGACTATTTTCTAGGTAAGCTGGAATATGGAAGTTTTTCTCAATAGAAGTAGCCACCTCACAGGTAGCATAATGTCCTTCAAACAGCTCAAGGGAAGGGGCTTGAGAGTAAGTTGGATAGCCTCAGGACTGCAAAGCTCTGTGGATTTTCCGTATACACAAGAGGAAAAAAAGAATCCAAGTTTTGGGAAGAAACCGGTAGCCATCCCATTAGCAAGTGGGAGACAAAGCCCCCATCCTTCATTCATCCCTCAACAGCTCGGGCTCAATCCATGGCAGCCAAGAGAATTTTATCCATAACAGGCTCCAACAGGAGTCTCTGGGTGGCACAAACGGTTAAGTGTTTGACTACTAGGTCAAAGGCTGGTGGCTTGAACTCACTCAGAGGCACCTTGGAAGACAGGCCTGGAGACTAGCTTCCAAAAGGTTACAGCCTTGAAAACCCTATGGAGCAGTTCCACCCTGTACACATGGGACGCCATGAGTCGGAATCAACTCAACAGCTACTAACGAGAACAGAATTCAACTGGTCTCTGCTTTCAAAACCATGTTTGCAATTTAGGGGGGCACTACTCAAAGTTTGGGGGCCAAAGGAGGATGCCTGGGAGGCAGCTTTTTCCCTCCAATCAGAGCATGGAGAAATCTTGTCACCATCACCTCAGTTTAGGACAGGGAAGCCCCTACCCTCCCAATTCTCCTCCCCTTTCTTTCAGCTGTACCTAGCAGCCTTGGGAGGTCCCTGTCCTGAGTGTTCCTGGGTGTACACATGTACAGTTTAATTTTGTGGACCAGTAGAGACATGCAGCTCCTTTGTAGACACCTGGCTCTGCTCCACCTACTCCCAATCACAAAGAAATCAGGAGACTAGAGCCAGTTTTATGTGGAGTACAATCCCCTTGCCACAGACCTTGCCATGAACTCACAGATACCACTGTATGGCTAAAAAGGGTGGCACCAGAGATTAGTTTAACCGAGTTACCTGCTCTTACAAGAGTTATCTGGCAACCGGGAATGTCCAGAGGAAATCTAAGACTTCCCTATGACTGCATTTCATGAAAAATACACTCATGAATAAAACCACCACCGACTAAGAAAATCCTAGCTGGCCACCCTACTCACTCACATATGCCCACAGGGCCCATGTTAACAAACACCTCCCTGGATTTGTGATACCAAGTTTAATATTAAGTATAACTAATTCTGCTGTTACCTTTTAACCTCACTTACACATATAAGTTGTACTTTCAACAATAACTTCAACAAAAAAAATATACCCTAAGAATGTTATGGTCCACACTTGGAAGTCCGCCCACAATGGCCAGGCAAGTCTGCCTAAGTGCTAAGAACCATTTAGGAGCATAGTAAAGCATTAGTGCCATTAGCTCTAATTTGACCTCAACAAAATAAATCAACCCACTAGGAACAAATTTAGAAGCTTTCCAAAGTCAAGTTCTCAAGCTCTGAAAGCTTCACAAGCACCATCAATGGCAGAGAACAAATGGCCAGACCGGGAGCTACCTTTCTCCCTACTTCCACCCTCCCTGCAGCCTCCTGGTTAGGGCATGCTGGGACACGGACGTGGGATTCTTCTCAACCCAGTGGGTCAAGAGGCTGTGACCACCAAGAGTCAGCAAGTAAGCTGGAATTCATTTGCTACTGCTGTTTAAGGGAGTCATTCTCTCCCTTCCCCTGAGTGCACATCATGTACAATTTTTCATCTGTACTGCTCTGAAGGTCCTCTTTCAAAGCCTGCAGATATTCCCATACATTTTCAAGATAACTCTGATTGGCGCTCAATTGTGCTAACTGATTCTCAGCTGTACATCAGAGCTTACCCAGTCTTTGTATCTTTAAATGGGCAGAGATTACATACATTAAGGACCATGAGTCTTCCACATTAATACATTTCAACACAATAAATAATTTCTCCAACAACTTATAACCATCAGCATAGACTCTAAATAAATTTAAATTGCAAAATCATCCTAATTTTTCATCTTTATTCTTCACTGATAATTACTTACTGCATTTTTTAATACTGACGGTACTGCCTTGATGAAGAAGCAGGAAGTGAAATAAACTACGGTGCCATCAAACCCCAGCAGCCAATGAAAGGAGGCAAAGAACACACATACAAGAAAAGCGGGCATTTGACACATCTTAAGTCAGCAACTCTTCAGTTGTTTACATGATAAAAACACAATGTAAAATCATTTCTCTCACTCTCACATGAAAGAAGGAAGAAAAAGTAGCAAGGATATTGGCAAAACAAGTGAGCAGTAACAACGGACTTGCCACACAACACAGGGATTTCTAGAACCCAAGTGTCTGAATTGCTAAAAGCTGAGTAATCCTTTCCAGCTCCACCCAGTATGAATTTCCAGGTATCCAATTAGAAGTTAATTACACAAATGTGAAGTTATACGAGGGGAAGTTGTGTTAGTCAGCATGGGGGGGTGGTGATCAGTAGAAATTGAATTTTGTGTAGCACCATTTCATGCAAAGGCCTGGGTGGAGCTCCTCTGGCTCAGGAAAAGAAGTGGCATTAGGAGTCAGAAGGCTCAGCTTCTTTCTCTCCAAAGCTCCCGCTAACATGGTTTCCAAAGTCAAGTCACTCGACCTCTCCGGCTGAACCTTCTTCACTTATAACACAACGTTCTCTTCCTTTCTGTACTTTTCTTATACAAATCACAAAGTGCTAAAGCTTTGCTCATTTCAGGCACAGCTAGGCCAAAAAGAGGGGCGCACACCCCTAACTACGACAGTGTGGGGGAGAACATTTCCACTTAACCTGTGGAGGGGACAGCAGTATATCTCCTATTGCTGCCACTCAGCAATTTCTGAGGTTTAGGATGGCACGGTGCCGTCTTCCTCAAGCTGGAAGGCATGCTAGGTCCTGGCATAGCTGGGGCCACTAATGCTGGGGAAACGCACTGTACCTACAAAGAGATCAAACACAGAGTTCTGAAGGAGCTCCCAAGTCCAAGTCTCAGACTGTAAGCACACTTTATCAATATAACACATCGAACCCCTTCCTCCAAGGCCCCCATCAACTGCATACTGATCTTGCCCTGATTGAAAGCAGGAGAGCTATGGTGAGGTCCAGACCTGCCCCAACCAGCAATGGGACAAAGGGGTGGCTGGAACTGAGCTCTTGGAATCTTCTGCAGCTGCTAAGAGAATGTAGAAGAGACCCACCTATTAGGAGCTGAACACACTTTTCTGGACCATCTCACTTCAAATGATTTTTTCCTCATTAGGTGTGTCATTACGCACCCCAACAGGCAGATACTGGAGAGGCACAAAACTAGCACCTTGAAGTGGATCAATAACAAAGAGCTCCTCCACCTGTTTGGGGCATAACACTGTGGTCGCGAGTTTATGCTCTGGGCTGGCTGCCCAGAGCAGCGGCCATGTAAAGGCTGCTGTGGGCCTCAGGCTCCTCATATGTATAATGCATAATGGGTGTAGGGATTCTATTTGCCTCATATGGTTGTGAGGATTAATGAGACGGTGAAGTATTTAGCACAGTGGGTGTTTAGCTATTAATATTTACACACACATACATATATGTGTGTGCAAATACATACAGTATACATACTATATAGAGATACATGTATTTGTGTGTATATATACACACATACACACACACACACACAGAGAAGGAGAGAGGAAGAGAGAACCTTCTCATTTCATTCATTGATCCTATGAATCAAGGCAGATTCTAGCTCATTTTTCAGGCTCAGAGAAGTGGAGACACACACCTCATCACGCAAACAATGATGGCTTGAAAACAAGCATCCCAACTGCCAGTAGAGCGTCTTTTCCATTAATTTCCAGTATGTCACACACACATTGATGGTGACAGGCCAGATGATTCTAGGTGATATGTGCATGAACGTTCTAATTCTAAACTTTATATATTTAATATTTATTTGAACCAATACAAATAGCACACACCTGTAATTCCTCAGCTTTCATTGCTTGGGATGATGTTAAAGCAGTTATTTGTTTTTAATAGTGGACTCCACTAAAAGAAAAATGTGAAGCAAATAATATAGTACAGTTGGTAAAAAATAATAATAATAATTAAAAAAATTATGCCCCAAGTCTGGGGAGCTCTCTCCTTGGATTTTTCAGAGGCTTTCCCTGAACTGATATTTCGAACAGAGTCAACCGTTAAAAGTCACCAACTGGCACGTCTTGGGGTCCTCAATGTATCTCCCTCCTTACTAAAGTGTATCTTCCCAATAAAAGGCTTACTCCACCTTCCTCCTGGCTTTCTGAGAAAGGATATGAGAAGGGTTATCAGCCTCCATGACCCCTTTAGTCATCAAGAGCACTTCTCCCTCTGCCATGCCCCAGCAAGGATCCTAAGGCCCAAAGCTGGCTTCCCGCCTTCCCCTGATAATGCCTTTTCCCTTGTACAGCTATCACAAGAGGGCTGTTTAGTGAGAGGACCTCTCGCTGACCTTTGCTGACAGGCTCCAAGCTCCCTCTGTAAACCGATCTAATGCTAAGCAGAGTAATTAGCGACCAAGTAGTAATTGCAGCTTCTAACTATGCAGGACCAAGATTGCAAAAATTCCCCAAGGGGCCCTGCTGGGGACCCCAAGCCACACAGAGGCATCTGCTCACAGCCAAAAGGAGGGACAGCAACATTTCTACAGGAGGCCAGCACTTTTCCCAATTTTAATTAAAGTGGGACTCAGAATGAGACAGCTACAAAAGGAAATTAGTATGTAAAGGAGAGTGGCTAAGAAAGAAATCTAGGGCTTGCCTGGAAGAGCCCATTCAGGAGCATACAAGCTCTTAAGACAGATGGCCATGTGCGAGAAACTTTCATTTCAATCACAGAAGGAACAAAAGCCTGAAAAACCAAATTCTTTGCCATCGAGTCGGTTCTGACTCATAGCAATCCTACAGGACAGAGTAGAACTGTCCTATACAGTTTCCAAAGCTGTAAAAGTACCCCCTCAACGGCTTGTATGCCCCACCTTTCACCTTAGAAAATTCAGATGTCAAATCGCGCGACCTACCCTAAAGGGTCTGTATGATCGTGTGCTATGATTTGGTAATTCAATCAGACCCGTTCAACAGGTCACCTCCACTAATGTCCCATATACATGTAGCATGTTTCAAATAACATGCAAATTGTCCACTGAAAAATAGAGGCATTTCCTTACAATACAGCCTGCCTTCTTCATCACTCTAGAAATAAACATAACTACACAGAGGAGAATATTGTCAGAAAGTCTAAAGAACTGTCCCTTCTAATGATGACGGGACAATAAAAGACTTAAGTATCTGCTATAGCATCTTCCCAAGCAGTGACACCTGAGGAACCACTGGCTGTACTGGTTCAAATAAACATTAATGACGTAACAATTAGAATCTAAAATGTTCATCCACCTTTCACCTAAAACCAACGCAGCAGTGTAGGGTCTGTATTATTCTTCCCAAACAAACCTTTTATTTTTCAGCCTGTCCCTCCATTCTCAGGGGGAAGGGAAATTCCAATTTCCTCTATCTGCTCTGGTCTACAAAAGCCACTTCACTGAACTGTTGTTGCCCATGATAACTCCTGAACTTCTTTCCTCAGGAGAGACAGCAAGTCAAGTTCAGGGGCACTGTAGCTTGCCCATGTGTTCTAGACTTTCTGTCAATATGAATTACACTACAGACTTCCTCAAACTTAATTTCTTCTGCCATTGCACTGGCCAATCCTCCCATGCATTCAACACTGTGCAGAATCACTAGGTTGAATCCAGTTACAAAAACCAGGGTAGCGGCAGCCAGCTGCACCAATTCACCCTCCGTTTCCTTCTCCAAACAATTAATATATTTAATAACTCCAGCCCCAACAAAAGACTCCTCAGACACCCCTCTATTAACCTCTCCCCACTACAAGTAGTGGGTCTCTACCAGAAGTCTTCCGTTCCCTATCACTTCATCATTTTTTAATCCACAACAAGGGCTCTGCGCCACACTGTGGTTTTCTTCTCTCTTAATCTTTTATGAGGGACCTTATCAAAAGCTTTTAGAAAATACAAGTGAATTTTGCCTACCAGGTCATCTTTATTATTTTAGAATTCTTTATAAAGAAATTACAGACTTTAACATTTTAAATGAATATATAAGACTCAGCATTCACTTAGACATACAAGTCTGGCTCAGGTTACATTTAAGTCGCTGCTTGTTACCACCACCTTTGGAAAGATTCTTGTCTGCCCAGTAGTAAGGAAAGATGCCCCTTCCCACCTTTCACCCCTATAAATGGTAATTCCTGAGATTCTCGGAGACATTTTGAACCAGCTGAAACTGGATGTGTACTGAGTATCAACGGTGCACACAGTGCTTAACATAACCTCAAACTAAGGAATAAAGGTCATCAAGCCAAGTAAAGTCTGGACATGGGCAACCTATCTGAGCTCTATCTTCTCCACCTTTCTCACGGTGGATAGTAACCACCCCTGGCTTCCCTACCTTGAGGCTACCCCATACATCTGCAGGGAGTTGGCGACACCTTCCTGAGGTTGACACCATTTATTTTCCCTGTGAACACCTGTTTGTTGTTGCTGTTATTTCTAATTAGCACTCTGCAACAGACTCAGCCCTGAGCACCGGGGCAGGTTTCCCCTGATAGAACCATAAAGACGCACAGGGGAGCGGGTGTTTCCTGGCCATCTAAAATTATTTTCTTGGCAGTTTTAAAGGTAAATCATCTAGTAAATTCATATCTCTTGAAGAGCTGCCTTTGGGCAGGCTTCAAAAAGCTGTAGAGTGATCCTGGAATCCCTGTTTGAAAGCCTTTCCAGCAAGTAATAGAGGGTTAATGTAAGCCATGGTTTCACCAACACGTTTTCCTGATCGCTGTCATCTTCTAAGAGCCATGTTTAATCCAAGGCTGCACTCCAGTCACCAAAAATGGAGACAGGGTCCTTGTCCTATGGTTTGATGAGGGGGTGCACCTACCATTTCTCCAATAACAGTGAAATTAACAAGATCAGAAAATCTAGGCTACAGAGTCTAACTGGAGTACTGGGTGATTCTTTATCCTTGCAGAAAAGCATTGCCATCTATTAAAAGAGCCTCCACAGATGAGCTGCCCAAACCCGCCCCTCCACTGTCAGCCTAAACTTCCATCTGTGTGCCCTAGAGGACAGAATGGGAACTGCAGGTCCAGTTACTCCGTTATGGCAATGCAGCAGCTCAGCCTAGACTTAATGAGCTCTTGTAAGGAAACAGGAAGTCTATAAAGTAATTTAAATAACTTCCAGTCCTGAAATAAAGGAAATTAAACCGCTGGCACAAACCTCTCTGATGGACACCTTCTTTATCCCTCCAATCACATCTACAACTATAGCTGTCATATTCTTCTCCCCAAGGCAAGCCCCGAAATTCCTCTAATATAAAACACACAAAGCCTGTCAGTCAATTTCTGAGCTTCTGCAGAAGCTGTAAGAGAGGGATGTGGCATGGTGTGCTGCATGAACACAGGAATCCGCCTCCAGGCCCCAGGGTGAGTCCCAGCCCTGCCGCTCCCTAGCTGCCTGACCTTGGGCAAAACACGTTAACTTCTCAGGGCCTCACCAGGACACAGAGATGGTTTTAATCTGCCTGAATGACTCTGAGATTGTTAAGAGGGTCAGAAGAGCATATATGAAAACAGTGCAAACTGAAAATGCAAATAAATCTTGGTTTTATTCCAGCCACCCAGGACCTTAGGCTCGGGATTTCTCAATTCTCTGCTCAAGAGGCACTATACTATCCTGGCCTTCCTCTTAACTGTGAGTACTAACCTCGGTTCTTCTACTTCTCCTAAGTCTCTAAATGTAGGTAACTACGTATATGCATCATTATTAGTCCAAGTAGACATGACTTCCTTATGGCCAGGGGCTGTGGCTTTTTGTCTTGTGTAAACCAGTGCCCAGCACAGTGTGTCTGTGCACCAAGTAGGGTCTTGATAAAGAGTCAGAGTCTACAACTGGTGTGGCTACCCATGCATTCTAAAGTACCGATATATTACTAACAACTATCCACCAACTCTACAAAAAGGATAAACCTTGTAACAAGTTAAGACTTATAACTGGCTATGCATCCACAGAGGAGGAGAGGAGCTAGGGCACCCCTCATGCAAAAATGGCCTCAATTTCTGGCATTCAGAGACGCCGTCCTATGAATGCAGTAGTTTCACCTGGTAAACTTAAGCTACAGGATGCTAGAGACTCTTTTTGGCCACAGAGCTTAGTTTACTTTATTGATAATAATCAGCCAGATAGGGACTGGTCTGACCAGTACTATGGAAGGCAGGATAATAACAAAGACAAACTTAAAGGAAACTTAATGAGGTCAATCTCGTTTTGCTAGCACTCTAGATGCTACTGCTGACAACTGGCATGGTGAACCCTTGACTGCTCAGCTGGTAAAAGCCAATAATGGCGAGGCTGGACAGTCAGTATTGTCAAGAAAAGTCTCCCCCTCTCTGCAGAAGGACAAGATCTTGGTGCTCGTTAGAGAGAATTGTTGCGCCCTGCTCAAAAAGAGATTTCCCCTCAACCAAATCTTGAGAAAGGAAATCATAAACAGAAATCAAACTCTGGCATTCCACAAAGGCACACCACACTTCAGAAACTCCTCTGCCATACCCATCCATGTCAATGGGGTAAGATCTATGTATTAAGTATCATGGCGGTCTCAATGCCACAGAAGAATTGAATGGTGCTGTCTTGCCTTGGGCCTTTAACTTGGACAACTGTATTCAGAGGGTCCAGAGGTCTGTTTGAGCAATAGCTGTCTACCCTCAAAGGTCTCAGAAGTTGAGAAATAGGGGTCTTTCCCCCAGGGGCTGCTTCCACTCTTGATGAATGGTCCTTCCCCTCAAGGGTTTCCCATGGTAAGGCCCCGCAGGCACTGCCCAACCTACTGGCACCAACTATGTGGAGCAACCCATTTTTCTAGCCACAAAATTTGCCTCATCACTTCACCATCAGCCACAGCCAGAGAGACACAGTCTGATGGATTTCTAAGGTGGGTTAATCAAAAGGAAAATATATGGCCATCTAAGATACTCCGCTGGTCCCATCCCGTCTGGAGCAAGGGAGAATGAAGAAAACCAAAGACCCAAGAAAAAGATTAGTCCAAAGGACTACTGGACCACAACTACCACTGCCTCCACCAGACTGAGTCTAGTACAACTAGATGGTGCCTGGCTACCACCAACTGCTCTGACAGGGATCAAAATACAGGGTCTCGGGCAGAGCTGGAGAAAAGTGTAGAACAAAATTCTAACTCACAAAAAAGGACCAGACTTACTTGTTTGACAAAGACTGCAGAAACCCTAAGAGTATGGCCCCAAATACCCTTTCAACTCAGTACTGAAGTCATTCCAGAGGTTCACCCTTCAGACAAAGATTAGACAGGCCCGTAAAACAAAATGAGACTAATTGGACACACCAGCCCAGGGGCAAGGATGAGAAGGCAAGAGGGGACAGGAAAGCTGGTAATGGGGAACCCAAGGTCAAGATGGGGAGAGTGTTGACATGTCGTGGGGTTGACAACCAATGTCACAAAACAATATGTGTATTAACTGTTCAATGAGAAACTAATTTGCTCTGTAAGTCTTCATCTAAAGTACAATAAAAAAAAATTCTACATGAAAAAAAAGGAAAATACAGATCTTTTATCATGAAATTATTCACAGTATTCTGAATTTGACTATATACTTTGGGTCTTCCATGTTTAGTTATCCTTCATCTAATGCAGCGCTGTCTGACAGAAATGTAATGGGAGCCACACAGGTCATTTAAAATTTTCACATAACTGCATTAAAAAAGGGAAAAAGAAACAGGTAAAATTAATTTTAATATATTTTATTTCATTCAATGTATCTGAAGTATTATGTCAAATGGAATCAATGTAAATTTTATTAAGGCATTTTCCCTTTTTCCATACTAATTTTTGGAAATCTGATATGGATTTCACACTGACGGCATGGGCTAGACACATCTCAAGTGCTCAGCAGCCATGGAGGCTGGTGGCTGCTGTACAGGACAGGCCTAATGCACTGGCTTCCTTCCTGACAAGAACCTAAAATGTAACTCTAATCTGGCTTCCCTGTAATAATTCATGGTTGTTTTTCCCACTCATAGATTTAACAGAACTCAACTCTACTCAAGATTCTTTCCCACGGCATTTACGATTATATTTAGGAGACATGTCAAGAAGTTAAGCTGGCTGTGCCTCGAGTTAACAGATTTTCAAGGGAATCGTGTACAACTTATCTGGTCAATCAGATCTTCTCTCCAGGGCTTGTCCACCATTAAACTAGGCCCCTGGGGTTTCTTAATTTAAAGTCCTTGTAACCCTATAATGGGATAACTGGAAAATTCGTATCTTCCTGGTGGCATGTAGTTAACTCTGTGGTGACCACAAAAATATTTACATGCTGGTGTGGGCTGACTATGAGAGCCTCTATTTTGATATAACTCGAGATCTCGCTGAATTATTTCTGCACACCATGCATATCACATACACGAAGTCACCCAGAATAATAACTGAGATTGTAGCTGCAGAATCTTAAAGTACCAAGAGATGCAGAACAAATCCAAAGGCTTGGGAGTGACTGTAAACAGAAGAAATATCTCTGTGGACGATAAAATTTTGAGGCACATTCTCAGCAACTGTTAAGCAGAAACCTTTGTAGGCTCAATCCAGACCTGGGCAGGAGTGGCACCAAGTTACTTTTAAGTATTTGTACCCATCCCCCTCACTCTCAGAGAGGCACAATGGCTCAGGGATGGCCCATCTGTCCTAAGCCCTAATGAGACTCTCATTCTTCATGGTTAGTGCATGTAATGCAAGTCAGACACAGAACAGTACGCCTTCCAATGCCAGGCCAGTGCTGGGCAGGTCCACACGAGACCACCAGACACAAACATCCCAGCAGCAACTCCTAAATCAGCCCATTTCCCCCACAGTGTATATTGCTCTCTCTTCCCTGAGTTTATATCAGCCCTATTCTGAGGAGCCTAGGATTTGATCTAGAAAGCCAACTGGCAATCTAAAGATTTTTCAGGCTCATCAACCCAGATTCAGCTCTAGGAGCTGTGCAACCAGAGGGAAGCTGAAACATACAGAAAATAGTTAATTTCTGGTTTGCTGTTTTGGCTTCAGGCAAGAGAAGGTGCACACAGAGCTTTGGAGGAAAGGATTGGAACGGGCTGAGGCTGGGCTTTGTTCCAAGAGCCCCGCAGGGGACAGGGCTGGCTCCTGAACCGGGAAATGCACAGGGCTGCTCTCCAACAGGTGGAGGGCTCACTCAAAGAAGCATCCTGGGCAAGAGAAGGGGAAAGCCCTGCTGTCAACACTGCTTCTGGCATTCCTCCATTGGCCGAGGGTCCCTCTACCAGTAGGCACACAGGGAACTGGGGAGAAGAGTGGAGGAGTGAAGGGTGCATAGAGAAAGAAAGGAAGGAGGCAGCTCTTCTTGGCGACTTGATGGGTGTGAGTAGTGAGCACTAATTAAAAAGCCATCCGGGAACAATGGTCTTTTCATATTTGGAGCCTGTTCTGCACAAAGCTCAGCTTGTTCTAGGGGGAGGACTCGGTCTTAATTTTTTTTTTTTTTCCTCACTCATTTCCTAGGGTTGTGGCAGTGTCTGGCACCCAGCTCAACCCACTGGATTGTCCCTTAACCAGAGGATGTGCCAGGCGGACCTCCTTGACTTCGTAAGTAGTGGCATTCAGACTCGAAAGAGGGGCAACTTCGGGAAGCTTTTCTGTTTCAACCCACAGGCTCCCAAAGAGCTCCTAGGTGTTTCCCTGAATTGCTGCCTAACCCACAGCAACACACACTGGGCATTTTCATGGGCCAAACGCCCATTTCCCTCTCAAATTACACTAGACACACCACACCCCAGTAGACACAGGGCAAAGAGTCACAGGTCTAAGAGATCAGCCAACAGACGCTCAAGGCCTAACTGTAAAAAGACAGTGGATGTAAGTCAGACCACATGATGAGACCCATCTCCACATTCTGACCCACTCCTGGAGACTCCAATAAACCCCACAGGGCAATCCTTAAGCAAAGTAGTTTATAAACCAGGAGGTAGGAGTGAGGGGCTAACATTCTATCTAAGATGTCCCTGACCCTTAACAAGCCATCACTTCACTCAATCCTCTCACAATCCCTGTTAGATAGCCCCTAAGGTGGTCCCTTCTGGGCCCCACCTCCTGGTATTCACACCCTCATGTAAATCCCCCACCATGAGTGTGGGCTGTACACAGTGACTTACTTCTAACCAACATAATACTAACAGAACAGGGCAAAAGTAAGGCTGTCTTACCTTCTAAGATGAGGTTACAAAGAGACTAGTTTCTGTCTTCTGGGCTCTCTCACACTCTCCCTAGTGGAAGCCAAGTGCGATGCTGTGAGCTGCCCTATGGGGAGGCCTATGTGGTAAAGAACCGAGGGCAATCTCCAGTGAACAAGGCATTGAGAACTGCCAACAACCACATGAATGAACTCAGAAGTGGACCCTTCCCAGTCAGGCCTTCAGATGAGACCACAGCCCCCACCAACACCTTGATTGCAGCCTCATGAGAGACCTTGAAGCAGGGTACCCAACTAAGCCAGACCCAGCTTCCTCACCCAAAAGAACTATGAGATAATAAATGTTGTTTTAAGCTGCTAAGTTTTGGGGTAATTTGTTATGCAGCAATAGGTAACTAATACATCTCTCCATTTTACAGATGAAGAGGATAAGGTCTTGGCCAATAAGTGGTAGAACTGGGATTCTCACTTAGGCCAGACTGATCCTCTACAGCAGCTCTTCCTTCATCAGGCAACTTTAGCTATCATGCTCACATGTCGGTCCACAAAGCTATGAAGTAGCGAAACTCATTGGGCCTCTCCATCACCCCAGATGACACATAAACTCATTGCTGTCGAGTCAAATGCAACTTATAGCAACCCTACAGGACACAGGAGAACTGCCCCATAAGATTTCCAAGGAGCGGCTGGTGGATTCGAACTGCTAATCCTTTGGTTAGCAGCCAAACGCTTAACCACTGTGCCACCAGGGCCCCAGATGACACATAAATACCTAAAATTCGTGCCTTAAAATAAGAAAGCACCTGATTCCTTCAGAATGTTAGAGCTGAAAGAAAAGTGAAAAGCTGATCTAGTTTTACCTTCTCCTTTCACAGATAAAGAAACTGAGACCCACAGTCGTAAAGTAGCACAGATGGAACTCAAACCCCAGGCAATATGGTCCATGATTTTTTAGGGAAACTTCAGTCCAAACATGCTGAACAGGCGTTATGATTTGCTGGCCTGGAAAATTCCATCAGCAAATGGCCACTCTTGGCACATCAGGGCTTCCTTCCTCCTCTGACATTTCCCCTCTAAACTGGCACCTCCTCCCACACGTGTCCCCCCTCCATCCTTCCCCACAGTAAGGGAACACATCAGGTAGACAGTTTTCTTCTTGGTTGTGTGAGAACTGAAAATCCTCATTTTCAGAACACCATATCCCCCAGCTGATGCAGAGGCATAATCTAAGCTTACGATGAAATTCCGTGACACATTACGAGGACGACACAAACATTTCCATCAAGAGAGCTAAATTGGGCAGAGGTGCTCTCGCATCTCCAGGAAGATTCCACAAGCTTGCCCATTACTAAGAGTTCCATTATTTTTACAAACACATACCATAGACACTTACAGTAAATATCATAAATAATTAAGACTAAGGAGCTTAAGGACACTCTATGGGAACATTCTTGCTGATTTTTTAAATTAGGCTCTCACTAATTCACAATACTGGGTAATCTCCAAAAAAACTTCCAGACATAGCCCCAGACCAGAGCCATTCAAGTGATTCCACATCCTCACTCACATTTTTTAAACACATAGGCTTTACTACCATAAAAGTAATAGACATTCACTGCTCAGAGTTCAGAAAAATAAAGTCATAAAAGCAGCCTGTAATTCCACCACCTGCAAATAACCATTTAGTTAAAATTCTGTTGTATATATCCTTTAGCTTCTCCTCTATGTCTAAGTACGTATATGTTTTAAAAATTAAGCTGAAGTTCACACAACCTCCTTGCATTTAATTTAACATCACTGTTTTCCCACATTCATTAACTGTGAGGCAGGAGTTTTAAAAAGCTACATAACAACCGGCCATACGGACATACCATAGTTTAAATCAATCACCTGTGAGAGGTTTAAATTGTTTCCACTTTTCACTATTATGCATGTCTATATTTAAAATCTTTATTAGTACATTTCTTTTGCATATCTCCATTGATTTTATTAGAAATGTAATTGCTGGGTCAACAGCCCTGTTCTAGATACTACAAATTAGCAGAAACCCTGACAAAGATCTGCCCTCATGGAGCTTATATTCTAGCAAGAAAAGACAATCAAGGATAACCAATAAGAAAATTATACACCATAGTATTTTACTGAGTGACATATGCTATGGTAAAAAGAGAAAGTAGAACAGAGCAAAGAGAACCAGGAATTCATGGTGTGACAAGGTGTAATTTTAAATAAGCATTATTTTAAAGCTTCTTCATACATGCTGCCGAACAGCCTTTCAGAAAAGTACAATATTCCCATCCCCTCAACATAACAGGGTATTTGCTTTACAAAATATCTTAGTTAAAAATACAAAATGCTCAACCTCACCGGTAATCAAATAAAAGCAAATTTTTTTAAATTGGGCTATCATTTAGCTCTTCAAATGTGCAACCTAAATTTATTTTTCACATGAGTTGCCCATGCATATTCATCACCCCTTTTTCTACTATTGATTTTTTAAAAGCTCTTTATATATTAAGGATATTTAAGACAACTCTGTCAACTACGTGGGTGATATTTAGGACAACTCTGTCAATTACATGGGCTGTAAACATCTTTTCTGAGTTTGTCACATGTCTTTAAATTTTGCTAGTAGTGTCTAGCATACAGAATTTTTTCAATTTTTTTTTATGCTGTTGTTGCAAATATACACAGCAAAACAATTACCAATTCAACAGTTTCTCCATGTATCATTTGTGACACTGATTACATTCTTCGAGTTGTACAATCATTCTCATTCTCCTTTTCTGAGTTGTTCCTCACCCACTGACATAAATTCACTGCTCCCTAAGGTTCTGTTAAGTTGCTGCTGTGAATTTGATCCCATATAGCTAGGTCTTAAAAGAATATAATGCTCAAGGCAGACATTTCTTACTAGTTAAGCTAAACTACTGTTTGGTTTAAGAAGACTTCAGGGATTTTTCATTTAAAATTTAAAGATTATCTCAGGGCAATAGTTTCAGGGGTTCATCTAGCCTCCCTGGCTCCAGAAAGCCTGGATTCCATGAGAATTTGAAATTCTGTTCTGCATTTCCTGCGCAGGATTCTCCTATAGAATCTATGATCAACATGGTCAGTAATGGTTGCCAGGCACCATCTGCTTCTTCTGGTCTCATGGCAAAGGAGGCAGTTTTTCACAGAAGCATTTAACCAAACATTCCATATCCTCCTCCTATTCCCAACTCTCCTTCTTTCTCCGTTGCTCCAGGCGAATAGGGACCAAATACTGTGCCTCGGATGGCCATACAGAATTTTTTAAGGTATAGTTATGTCAGTCTTCTCCATTATGACTTTTTCACTAAAAGCGTTAGACTTAACACTCCTCCTCCCTGCCCCATGTTCAGGTTAATATCAACCTATATTTCCTTTTAGCTCTTTCATTATTTCAGTTTTTATCTTTACCTCTCTAATGCACCTGGAATTTATGAAAATATACACAACAAGGAATGATTCTAACTTAATTTTCCCCCCCACTGGTTTATCTAATTGTCTTAGAACCCTGCATTGCATAACATGACAGGCAGCAAAGTATATTAAGAGAGACTTGGTTTTGGTGTCAATCAGGTCAGTGTTCAAGCCTGGGTGACTTTAGGCAAGTTCCTTAAGCTCTCTGAGCCTCAATTTCTTCATCTGTAAAATGGAACTATTAGTAATGCCCACTTTATAAGGTTCTTTTGTGGATTAAATGAGATAAATTCATGAAAAAGTGCTTATTACAATGTGCAGCAATTAGAAACACTAAAGAATATGAGCTGTTATTATTCTAATTCCTCTCATTAATTTGAAATGCTACCTTTACCACACACATTTCTACTTGATTCCACTCCACTGAGTGGTCTCCATAACATGTTCTAACTGGCTTTTCTCGGTAAGTGGGAAAACAAATGATTTTTGAAATTTTACTTAGAAACTGAACTTCTCCTTAATTTAAATGTGCCTTGGGTGTTCTAGGAAAATAATCATATCTGCAAATAACTTGTTTCTTTTTTTTTAATTCGACTTTGGTTTTTACATCCTAGCCAATTCAATAAGGCAGGAAAAAGAAGACTTCAATCTTGTTTCTAATTTTGAAGTGCTGCCTCTCATGGTTTACCATTCAAGTATGAAGCTGTTAGCTGCTGGTTTCTTCATTAAGTTAATAAAATCTCTGTATATCTTGGCCGTTTAAAATTATAAACAAAGTAGGAATAAAAGCAGAAAATTATAAAATACCTTCCTGATGTATATTTTTTTTCTTCTTTGCTCTACTTACATGAGGTATTTTAAGAAAGACATTCCAATATTAAGTCCTCCTTACACTTCTGGGATAAGCCTTGTGTGGTTATGTCTTTTTTTTTTTTAATACTGCTGAATTCTATCTGCAACTGTTTTATTGGGCATTTCTGCATCTATATTAATGCTGCCTGAACTCAATCCTTACCATTCTTTTTGCGTCATCTTTGTAATGACGTTGATTCCCAGAGTTGGGCTAGTGTAAAATCAACCTAGATGCTTTATTTCTTTTTCTGTGCTCTCAAGCAGTTTATTTAGCAGGCAATTATTTTGTCCCCAAAAGTTTAAAACTATTGAACTGCCTGTATCTGGAGTCTTTTTTTTTTTTTTGGAAGTATTTTTTTTAATGTTCAGTTTCTTCCCATGTTAGTAAAGTTTCAGGCTTCTGAGTCATTTCCCTAGAACAACCATATCACTGAATTTTTCAAAGTTGTTATATTTCAAGTTTATTTTTTAACTACAAAATAATTCTTTCAAATAATTTATGATTTTTTACTCTTTCTATCATCACATCAACTCATTTTTAGTTGTATATATTTGAGTTTTATCTCTTTTCCTAATTAGACATGGTAGTGTTCAGTCTATTTCCTCAATTTTTTGTTTTCAAATAGCTCTTAGATTTATCAGTCCAATGTTTTTGTCTGTTTTCTAATTCGTTCATATCACTTACATTTTATAATTCTTTTCATCAGCTATTTTTAGGTTTATTTTATTCTTTCCAACTTTGAGTTGAATACTTAATTAACTTACTTTCATTTTCTCTTATTTAATAATGAAAAAATTTAAAGCTATGAATGTGCCTGTGAGTAGCACTTTGGCAATAACCCATTCATTCAGATGCATGAAGTTCTCAGTATTTCCTAATTATTCTGTAACAGTAATTTCATTTCCTCTTTGACCTGTGTGATTCAGGGGAAAAAAAAAATTTTTTTTTTTTTTTTTAAGTAACTGTATTCATTAACATTTTTAATATTAAGTATTTGATGAAGGATAAAATATCTCTGAAAGATGATGAGGGAACTCTGGCCAAAAAAAAAAAAAAAAACACTTTTAAACAGAAAACATTACTTATATAATGCTGATAGCCATACCCAAAAATATCTTTTATAAAAGGGATATGGCAGCTGCTGATTTTAGGAAGAGAAGTGACTGATGGGCAGAAAGAGAGGGGAAAAGAAGTCTCTTCCATACCTTTTGAAATTTTTATCAAGGAGATGTATTACCTCTTTAAAAATTAATTTAAAAAGCAGTCATCTCTCAATAAATAGAATAAAACCATCCCACATATACTGTCCAAGTATATAAACCAAACCATTGAGTCGATTCCAACTCATAGCAACCTTACAAGACAGAGTAGAATTGCCCCATAGGGTTTCCAAAGAGTGGCTGGTAGATTCAAGCAGCCAACTTTTTTTGGTTAGCAGCGGTAGCTCTTAAGCACTGTGCCACCAGGGCTCCATCTAAGTACATAACCAAGTAAATTTCCATGGTTTCTTTGATGACATTTACAGATTGGTTCTATCAAGCAAGACTTGGCCCAAGATAATAAACATCTATGCATACAGAAAGGAGAAGATAAAAATGATCTCTAATTCTGTGACCTCCAAGTTCAGAAGAACTAAGATCTTCAAAGATAAGGAAGTACCAAAAAAAAAAAAAAAAAGCGTAACCAGGTTTGAACCAGCTGAAGTATTTTCTTTTTTTTTTTAATGTGAAATTCACGACGGTGTGTATCTGGGAAGAGGGCACCATTCCCATTTTCCTCTGACCCTTCCCCTAGCCTTTCACGTTTTACCGATACTACATATTAAGCATCTTAGTTGCAACGGACTCTCCGTTATTACTTAAAATGAATTTCGATCTGAATTAGCTTATATTTATGAGTGTTATGCCAATGTCAATTCTTTTCCTTCCCACAAACTGTCTAAGTTAAAAAAAAAAAAAAAAAACCTGCATAATCAGTTTTCCGATTTATGTTCAAGAAATCTGTTTCCTACTTTTTTAATTTCTGCAACTGGGAAATTCTGTATATTATGTTACCATATAATGAAGGATGCCAGTAAACAGAAATCCACACGCCTGCACACACACAACAGATTACACTGTATGTAATTGCAAACACTACCTAGTTATGTACTCTTGGGAGTAGTATTAGCGAGATGTTGTTATTTAATGCCTCATCTGTTTAAAAAAGATTCATTCCGTATGGGTGAAAAATGAGTACACTAGGATGAATATGGGAAAAATATGAAAAATAGTATATTATTTAAAATCTTGAACATTTCATACAATGATATGGTAGTAGTACCAAAGCTCAGAAATTCAGAAAATCTCAAAACACAAAGCATTAGTTCATTGCTGGCTACCAAAATCTCCACCCTGCCACTGGAGCAGAGGCCAGCAGCAGAATTCTACAGGGCCATCCTTTGTACATACTTGGCCATTTAAACTCATAAAGGTACGCAGCACCTTGGGACTTGCATTCACAGCAGAACGCACCAAGGGAGGCAACAGCCCAGTGGGAAGGGAGCACTTAGCCCCCACAGAGCAAGGCCCTTTGGTAGCTAAGGGAGTCCCTAGGTAGCACAAACTGTTAAGCACTGGGCTACAAACCAAAACTTTGGCAGTTTGAATCCACCCAGAGGTGCCTTGGCAGGAAGGCCTAGCCATCGACTTCCAAAAGCTCACAACCATTGAAAACCCTTTGGAACACAATTCTACTCTGGCACACATGGGGTCACCAAGAGTCAGAATTGACTCGACAACAACTGGGTTTTGTTTGTTTGGTTTTGTAGCTAAGAGGCCACAAAGGATAGTGACGCTCCCTGCTGGGGACAAGCCATCTAGAGAGACAGCCACTCTGCTAAAACAAAAGACAGATGACAGGAAAACCTAGTGCCCTTTGGTCGTTTGCTAGCAAAGGGGAAGTGTAAAAGTGCAGAGGGGAAAGCAGGCCAGCTGCACTAATCCCTTTTTGTCCAGCAGTAATTAATAGTATAATCCACATTTAAGATGCATTAAAGCGAAAATGCTGCATTATCAGAGCACCCGGCACACAGCCCCAGGGCAAAGCCTCGCCTGCTGACCCGCAGAGCCAGGTTACCTCATCTCAACCTCCACCTCTCAGGGGAGCTGACTCAAGACACATCATAAAAGGACTGAGCTGGCAGCCAGAAGGTCTGCTACTGCCCAATATGCATTCTGTGTCTGTCTTCAGAGACCACCCCCTCCACGGCCAGGCTATTCCAAAGCAGACTTTACTAAAAACCAAACCAAATCCATAGCCGTCAAGTCAATTCTGACTCATAGCGACCCTATAGGACAGAGTAGAACTGCCCCATAGAGTTTCCACTGAAATCAAGGAGTTACTCAAATCTACTCCTAATCTCTGGCTCATAGGGTTTCCAAGGAGCAGCTGGTGGATTTGAACTGCCGACCTTTTGGTTAGCAGCCGAGCTCTTAACCACTGTGCCACCAGGACTCCAATCTGTGGCTAGCACTGGGCATTTTCATGTCACAGGTCTCCCGGTACAGTTTTAAAATGTAAACTACCCTAAGAAAATAATGCTGGAAGAATACAAGTAGAATTGAGATACCCTTCCTCAACTCAATTTGGTGGGACACTCTTTATTGGTGTTACTTGTATGTTTCACACAAATTCTGGGAAGCCAGGAAACCCTGGTGGTGCAGTGGTTAAGAGCTATAGCTGCTAACCAAAAGGTGGGCAGTTCAAATCCACCAGCTGCTCCTTGGAAACCCGATGGGGCAGTTCTATAAGGCACTATAAGGTTGCTATGAGTAAGAATCGACTTAACAGCAATGGGTTTGGGTTTTTTGTTTTTTAATCAAGGTGTAGAAGCTGATTGCTCACCTCCAGGCCAAAGGAGGAAGCCTCTTCAACCACTTCTGAAACTCTGTCTTTAGGATGAGGCATGCTACTAGCTCATCAAGCATAAGGCACATTTAAGATAAAAATTAAAGTCAAATGTCATGGCCATTTAAAAATAGAGGAGAAAGTTAAAGCAGCAGAATGAAATGTGCCAAGGCAACTGGCCAGGTCACCTGAAGAGGCACCTCTGAGCAATGCTTTGAAGCCACCCCTGACTAAGAACTTGATCTCAGGTCTCCAACATGGCAGGGTCTCATGGAACAGGTACAACTAATGCTGATGAAGGGCTCTCAATTTCGTATTCAACTCTGTGAGGTTATCTGCACTGGCATCTCAACTCAGCCTCTGCCCCATGATGGGTGCCTCCAGCCCATGACCGATGCCTGACAGTGGCCACGTGCTATGGCAGCAACTGGCCTTCATGTCCAAGTTCCTCTTTGGAACTTGGTGGAAACCATCAGTTTCTTAATCTTGGCACATGAATTTTTTTTAAAAAAAAGGGAATAGAAATTATTTTTATCTCAAGTTTTGAGATCCTGGAATGAATGATATCATCTAGCTACCCAATTACTTACAATTGTTCCAAAATTGTACCTTTAAGACCCTTACCTACAATCTAACACATTTCTCCATAATGTTACGTTAGATTCCTATTTGTTGATACTGTTAGTTGCCCACTGAGTCGGTTCCAAGTCATAGCGACCCCATGTGTACACAGCAGAGCTGCGCTCCATAGCGTTTTCAAGACTGTGACCTTTCAGAAGCAGATTGCCAGACCTTTCTTCCAGGGCACCTCTGGAGGGCAGGGCCCACACCAATTTAATCTAAAACGGCATTCCGTATGGTTCAACCTAATACTGTCAGGGGCTGACCAAGGAACAAATCCATTTACAGTATCACTTATGGTAGAAATTGCATCCATGATGATTCTCAAGACCATCTGTGAACATATTATGTTCATAGTATATCTACATTCTATGAACATACTTTCCCTCAGGACCCCTCACCCCTCAGAGGTTGCCAAAAAGTCATGGTCTAGTGATGGGACACAGCAGTCAGGCACTGGGCTACAGACCTGTCACACATGCGTAGGGAAGATGCCTGGCTGAGAGCCTGCAAAAAGGAGGCAGAGAGGAAGCCACCTTCCACCTTCACTGCTTAATAGGGCCCTGGGATTCTCAATCTCAAGTCTCTCTGAACCTCATGATTGACCTCTAAAGTACTGCGTCCACCTCAGATGAACTTTTGCTCTTACTCCTCAAGACCTGGAATCTTCTTCGATGGAGAATCATGTGGGGACCCTTTAAATGCTCTCTTTCTCTCTCAAGTCCTACTCTGGACATCTCACTAAAACACTGTTTAACAAAAACAGTATCACATTATTTCAGAAAATGGGACTGCCAAATTTCACCGCAAGGCCTCCTCCCCCATTTCCAAGGAAATACACCTGCTGAAAGCTTTCACTCTGGTATCTTCCCAAGCCACCTAACCCCAGGTCCATGTGGGGGTTTCCTTATTTGCCAAATCCACCAATTCCTCCACAGGATCCTTGTGGTAGGCTGAATATCAATCTCCCAAGATGTCCACGTCCTAGTCCCTGGAACCTGTGTCTGATACCTTACGAGGTAAGTGGGACTTTGCATATGTGATCAAATTAAGTATCTTGAGACGGGGAAATTATCCTGGATTACTCAGATGGGCCTGATGTAATCACAGGGATCCTTATAAGATGGACACAGGAGACGTCAGAGTCACACAGAAGTAGATGCGATGAAAGCCGAAAGAGACTGGAGTGATGGGAGCAAAGGGCCATGAAACAAGGAAAGCAGGTGGCCTCCAGAAGCTAGAAAAGCCAAGGGAATGGATTCCCCCCTATAGCCTCCAGAAGGGAACCAGCTCTGCTGACACCCTGACATTAGTCCAATGAAACTAATTTTGGACTTCTGGCCTCCAGAACTGCAAGGGAATACATTTGTGTTGTTTTAAGCCACCAAGTTTCTGGTAATTTGTTACAGAAGCCAGAGGATAATACAACCCTTCTGGAAAAAGGGAGACCGTGACAATGAACTCACACAGACGCAGAGAAACAATGTCACTAAGTTACAGGACAAGTCATCTTCAACAAGACTCACACAACTGCCCCCTTTAGACCCTACGAGCCAGCTGAGTCCTCTACTTCCTTCTCCATCACCAAAAGTTAGAACCAAAGGCCCTCGATGCCTTAGTCAAGGGCTATATCCTGTGATTAGTGCTCAGTGGGGTATCTTAACACTAGACAGAAAAAGCTTCCATTACCAGCTTGCTGCATTTGAGATTCATAAATACCCAAAATAAACCAAGGAAGTAATAGAAAAGCAGTAGTTAAACAAAGAATAAATGTGTACTACATTTTGATTTTATCTAATAGGAGACATTGGGCTAAAAAAATCTACAGGGAAGAATCTCCAGATTTTTTTTTTTTTTTTAATCAAATGGACAGAAGCCAAGCCAAGTCAACCTCACCCACTGCATGCCACCGGTGGGCCGGCCTGAAGCCTCATCAGGATGCCAGGCAGCCAGCCTGAAGAACTGGAAAGCCAGGGCCCGTGCCCGTTGGGCTGCTGAAGACAAAAGGAGGAGGAAGGCTCGGGAAGGCAGTGGCATCCTGCCTGCCTCGGTGGTAGCCCGGGGCCATCGGATCTCGCCCTCTCTCCAGCACCTGAGAGGTGTGAGCCAGGCAGCCAACCACATCAGAAGCTGGCTGCCGGCCGGCCGCAATTGCCCAACACCTCCAGAGCAGCCAGCTTTCCAGGACTGGATTTTACACACCACACAGGTACAGGCTACTGTTGACCAGATTGAGGCATGGCACCTTGAAGAATGCACCACGCCACACGTGGACTAGCCAGACTGACAGCAGAGGCCTGTGCTGATGCAGAGCAATTAAACGCACTTCTGCTTCACATTTGACTCGATGCAATGAATATTCCTCATTTATCACGCAAAAGAGATCCCACCACGTTCCTATTCTAGGGTACTCTGGCTCTCTTTCAATCACAAGTCAGACTACCCTTCCACTTAACCCTTCTTACCCATCTACTACAAGGCGTCAGTGGTTCAGTGGTATGAGTTCTCACCTTTCATGCAGGAGACCTGCGTTCAATTCCCAGCCAATGCACCTTACGTGCAGCCACCACCCATACCTCAGTGGAGGCTCACATGATGCTGAACATGCTTCAGTGGAGCTTCCAAACTAAGACTAGTAAAAAAGGCCTGGCAATTGACTTCCAAAAATCAGTAATGAAAACCCCATAGATCACAGTGGTCTCATCTGCAACGAATCATGGAGATGGCACAGGACGGGCAGCACTTGATCCATCGTGCGTGGGGTCGCCATGAGTCAGGGGCTGACTCGACAGCAGCTAACAACAACCCATCTTTTACTTCACTCTCCCACTTCAACCAATCTTACAAGTCTGTTTATACTTTTCCAGTCTAGTCCATTCTTTTACGTTAACAATTAACATAAAGTACTATGTTGAGTTTTAGGGTCTGGGTAACTAGGATTACTCATTAGGATTTCAAAATTCAATTTTAGTGCCCATGTACGAGTCATTACTTCAAGAAATAAAAATAAACCACCTTCCACAAAGGGATCTCATTCAGCCTCCTGTCTGTCCAATATACCCACCAAACCCACTGCCATCCAGTCGATTCTGACCCACCAAATTTTCAGTTGGCAGTAGAGCACTTTATCCACTGCATCACCAGGGCTCTCTGGTTGTCCAACATGTAAGTGAAAATTCAACATCCAAGAGAAGGTGAATTCTGGCAAAATTTGTGTCTAGTTTGCCCCAGAATCAAAGTCTTTATGTTACTTGGCCAGTTTTTCTTTACCTCTTGCTTCTTCTGATGCCCCCCAAAATAAACCACTCCCAGAAATAGAATCCCATCTTCCTTGGCTCTTACCATATGACTAATTTATGGCCTTAGTTTAAAACCCTTGCACCAGAGTTCTGACTCCAGTAATTTCCTCCTCCTTCTATACGAATGTCCATTTACAGCCACTCTGTAACCTCTGCGTGAACTCGAGAATGTTCTCTGTGCCTCCCACGGATGTGGAATCACACCCTGGTGAGAGCAGGAATGCTCTCAAACAGACTTCCTCCACTCTAGGGTAAGCTCACCAGGGACTCTACTCAGGTTCAGGTTCACATCCCTCGAGAATCAGTTGAATACTCCTTATGCTTTAATGCGCTTTTGAAAAATACAAATGAATACCAACGGCTGGGTCGGCAATTAAGATGACCTCAAGACATGATTGGGTGTTCTCATAAACTTGGATTAAGGGGGTGGAGTTTTGTTTTTGTTTTTATCCAGGGAGGTGGGTATGGGAAGATGTCCCAGAGAATATTCTCCATTGGCTGCAGGAGGAGGAATACTTGAAAGGAATATCTGAAAGTGCTCCAAGTTTTTTCCAGCCCCCCATCCCAACGGTTCTCCTTGCCAAGCCATTAAAGCCTTGCCAATACCGTTGCCTGCTGCACTCTCCTGCTCTCCGTACCAGTGTCTTGGCTGCCTTCACATCTAAATATTACCTTCTCTCCTCCACGGCTGACCCGTGCCTTTCTGATCTTCAGCACAACTCCCAGAAGCCAGATAACACTGTCACCACAAACAGCCTTTCTAGTTTAGCACCCCTAAGTCTCTAGTCTGTCCAGGGAATTGCCCTTCCATGCATTCAACTGAATGTCTACACTGTGCCAGGGACCGTCCTATGGGCTAGTATGAGCAGTGAGCCAAACAGACTAAGGCATCCAACACCTGCACAGAGCTTATGTCCTTAGCCCCTCCAGCTTTTACAGCACTCTGTCTGCCCGTCTATCACCAGTTCTTCAGATCAGCTTCTACTGCCCACTTTTACTCCTGTCTCTTGAAAGGATTTCCCCATTTTAGCTGAAAAATTCTGGGTTTTTTAGGTGCAGGGAGGAGCTACATTTTCTTGATTTTTCATGTTATTAAAAAAAAGTTAATGTTAGACAATAAATGGCTAGAAGTTTTTTTAAACGGAAGTTGCCGGGGGATCCTGAACTAAATCAACCAATGCTTGGTTGTATATTATCACATTCTTTTCAGCTTAGAAATCTGAAACGATAATCTCTTTTCCTTTAAGACTGAAGCTTGCCTGCTAAAATTCTAAATGTTGCCTTTGGTTCCCAAACCATCTCCCCAACACTGATCTGGGGTGATTTTATTCCAAATGCTACAATTCTTCTCACACAAAGGTTACCCTAGGTTACTCTTTAAAAAAAAAAAACCATTAGCCATTAAACCAAAAAACAAACCCACTGCCATTGAGTTGATTCTGACTCATAGCGACCCTACAGACAGAGCAGAACTGCCCTACAGGGATTCCAAGGAGCGCCTGGTGGATTCGAACTGCCGACCTTTTGGTTAGCAGCCTTAGCTCTTAAGCCCTAGCCAACCCAAAAAGAAGCTGCTATTCAGCTTTGCTTATGCCCTTGTGTTGGTGCTACAGTTTCCAGTTCTACTAAGACTTTGACCTAGCTTTCTAAGAATACCTCAGAGGCCTAGTGTTCCATGCTCTCATAATTATATTCCCTTAGATGCATCATTTCAAGAACCCTTAAGGCTGTTTTGGATGTAAGTGTAAAGCAGTAATACACTAGGCACCTTCTCATCCTGCCTCAAGTCAAAAGGTTGGGGTTATATCTGCTTATGTCTTTACAAAGGAATCCCTAAGAAACGAGGATGGGGTGGCTAACACTTAGGAAGTAGCCTGACGCTGCTGTATTTGCCAATGGCCAGCGAATATGTCTGTCCTGCTCACACTTTAAATACCCAGGAAACTGTCCTCAGGCACAACGCTAAGCCCTAGAAGGACCTCCAAACTGTCAATCAATATCAGTATCAGTGTGTGTGCATGTGAGTGTACATGTGTGTGCGCACACACATAAACTGCATGGCTCAACAGGCCACTGCAGCCCTCCAACCATGTCTGAACAAATACACCCCCTTCCCTACCAATGTGCCCCCCCGGGGGTCCCTGCCTTACACCCCCATGTTCCTCCCAGCGGCCATGCTTGAACATCGAGGGAACAGCACTTGGCCTGTCCAAACCTGACCTGACTGCTGGGTGACTCTACTCCCTGTTGTTTGCATTTGCACCCTCAGATTAGCATTTTTCCTTGTGTAGGCCTTCCTGTTCTAAAGGACATGAACCTGATGAGTGTGAGTCATCAGTACACGCAGGAAGCAACTTCTCAATCTAAAAACTGAGCCAGTTCCTAGAGAGATTTCTCAAGTCTCTCTCCCCTTGTCTCTTAAAAAGCACTCAGGGTTACCCACCCCACTCCTTTTCTCTGCAGCCTTTCTAAAGATCTCTTCTTCCATCTACCCACAACTGGGACTGTTTATTTGTTTAGCCCACTGGTAAGAAAAATGAGAGAGCCGTCTGACGTTCCTAATAGGGCATAAATACTTCTTAAGAAATGTATGTTCCAACTCTGCTTGGGTCCTGTACTGAGCTCTTTAACCTTCTGGAAGAGCCGCAGACATTCCATGGGAATTGACTATCACTGCTCCTTATCATTGCTGAAAGACAAAATCCACTTTGCCCTACCATGTCACACATGGATCCTTCACATTCTTGGTCTGAGAGCTGAGCATATTAAGAGCAAGAGAAAGGAAACACCAGGAATGTGGGAAAAGCCACAGTCACCAGAAAGGGAGGCACCCGGAAAAGTCTTTTACCAATTACTCCAAGGAAATACCAGGATACTTGGTAAAAAAAAAAACAAAAAATAAATCTTTTTTAAATGTATAACCACATATGAAAACTTTACATTAGCAGAAGCCCCCTAGCTACCGTGACCAAAATTCAGATCATATCAAAGGGAAGCCTTCCCAGTGAAACCATAAACCGGGCTCATGCTGCCACCATTCCATCAAGGAACAAAGATGAGGTTCTGATTTCTTACAAGAAATTTCAAAACAAAAGGTCTCTAGGTATATGATAGAAGGTCCTAGATAGAAAGGGAGAAAGCGCAGTACAAAACTCAAATTCCTAAAGAACGGACCAGACTTAAGACCGATAGAGACTAGAGGAACCCCCAAGACTACTGCCCTAAGGTACCCTTTGAACTTGGAACTGAAGCCACTCTCGTTGGTCACCTTTCATCCAAATAATAGACTGGCTTATAAAATAAACAATATCATCCATGAGTACTGTGCTCCCTTAAATAATCAACATTTACCCTACAACAAAGATGAGAAGGTAAGGAGGGGCTAGATTGATGGCAACAGAACAAACAGCATGGAAATGGTGGGAACGCTGACACATTGTGAAAACTGTAACCAATATCACAGAACAATCTGTAGAAGAATTATTAAAAGAAAAAAGAAGTCTCTGCCTTAAATTCTGAAAGAAAAACATCCTCCACACTGAGTGTAAGGGCCAAGAATGGCATCACCACATGGGACAGCTTCTGAAATATACAGAAATAGGAATGTAGGACATATGGGACACACCACTATGCAACGGCTGTCCCAGTCACACCCATCACATTGACTTTGGTAGTGCTTGTGGGCCATGATGGGACAATAAGGTTACTGAAACTGAAATCAAGTGGAACTGATCATTTCAGACCTCCAACGTTGACTTCAACTCAAGAATTCTCCAAAATGGCCCATGTCTTCCTGACATGTTCCATTTAAATACCAAGTGGTTGAACAGTAAGGTCAAGGAGTTATATATGTCATGGTCATCAGCCCCCTTCTGCCTTCTATTCAAGTCTAACTAAACTGGGAGAACATCACACAGCATTAAGTTTAATGTCCACATAATCACGGGCCAGGAACCATACTAAATATTCCACCTGTATGTTCTCCTCCTAACAACCCAGTGAGGTAGATACTATTATCAATTCCATTTTGCCAACAAGGAAACTGGGGCTCAGAGAGTTCAAGAAACTTTCCCAATACTTGAGTCTTTGGGAGCACACACATCTGAAAACAAGCCAACCATAAGCAACTGTGCAGAATGTTTGCTTCACACACAAACTAGTTTCTGCCCCCAAGAAGCTCCTTTCAATTTGTCTTTCCTCCCTGTTACACTCTTGAAACTACTAGGAAAAAAAGTCTGCTCATCCCGGGGGGGGGGGGGAGTACAGCCCATGCCCTCTCTTATACAGATCCTCATAGATTTACTCCTCAACACATGCCAGGGTGGTTCTGGAATACTTCCTGTGTCGGAATTCTGAGCCATCCCTGGAGTAGCGCGGTGGGGAGGATGTCGCCTACAATCCACTCCCTAAAGTGCCTCAACACTCTTCCATATAGGTGCCCTGCTGCCCATCTGGGTTCAAATTCAGATTTGAACCAACTGTTAGGTGACCCCATTAAGCCACTTAGCACTGGAGTTTTTCACATCTAAAAAAATGTGACATATCCCCACCCTGCATACCTTATAGCACAACTGCGAGGATTAACTGAAAGGGCATAGGCTCAAGGGCTTTGAAAATGAAGCCTCTTGAATGACTTTCCAGTTTTCCTCAGACAGTTCTGGCACCTCCTCCTTCTATTTAGAAAGTCAACCGTTAATACTTTAGCGGCTAACTCAGAGGCCTAAACTATGATACAGGGGAGACATGTAGTAGCTCCCTAGAAGATCTGTGGGGCTTGGAGCAGTGAGGAAAGAACCAATTGAGGAAATGGGGCTTTAGGCTCTGGGATGAGAAGGGGAGAAGGGACAGCAGGGGAAGCCAGGCCAGCAGAGGTCACGAGAATTCTGCCTTCTCACTGCTGAAGCCAAAAATCTGAAGTCATTCTTGATTCTTCTTCGCCTCCTGCCCTATATCCTGCCTTCAAAATATGTCCAGAGGGTGACCACTTGCAGTGGGCTGAATAATCATCCTCCTGAAATGCACATCCACGCAGAACCTCAAAAGAGACCTTATTTGGAAATAGGGTCTTTGCAGATATAATTAAGATGAGGTCATAGTGAATTAGGGTAAGCCCTAAACCCAATGACTGGTGATGTCCTTATAAGAAGACAGATATAGAGAAATATGGAGAAGGATGCCACGTGAAGATGGAGGCAGAGATTAGAGTGATGCAGCTACAAGCCAGGGATTGCCAGAAGCCACCAGCAGCCTGAAGAGGCCACAAAGGATCCTTCTCTAGAGCCTTTAAAGGGAGCATGGCCCTGCTGACATCTTGATTTGGACTCCTGGCCTCCAAGACTATGAGAGAATAAATTTCAGTTGTTTTAAGCCTCCAAATTTTTGGTAATTTGTTACAGCACCCTAGGAAACTAATACACCAGGTCTTGTCCCTCCACTGCAAGCACCCTACCTGAGCCACCTCTGGCCTGGTCTCCTTGCTGCCACCCTCACCCCAGCACAGCTACCAGGGGGTCCCTGTTAAAACCCAAGTCTGATCACGTCCCTCCTCTGGTCAAAGCCCTCCCATGGCATTCACCTCACTCAGAGATGAACGAAAATCCTACAGCGGCCTCTGAGGCCCTACATAATCTGCCCCACCTCCTTCATACACACACTCCAGCCACACAGGGCTCCTTGCTGCTCCTCAGACATGCCAGGCACGCTTTGCCTCAGGATTTTTGATGGGCTAGTCCCTCTATCCAGAACGTTCTTTCTAGATCACTTACTCTCTTCAGTCTTTGCTGAAAAGTTACCCTTTCTGAGGCTCTTCCTCACCACCCTACTTAAGCTGCAAACCACTACCCTCTGCAGTACTCCCTTATCCCTGTTTTTATTCTACAGTACTTAACATCTTTTAAAAACAGTTTATTAATCACGTATACTGAGGGAGATAGGGAATAAAAGCTCCTTGAAAATCAGGGTTTCTATTTTTTCCTGCCATTGTGATATCCTAGCACCTAGAACAGTGCCTGGTACACAAGAGGCTCTCAAACATTTGATGGACGAGTGAACAAAAGTCAAAGGTGGTGGCAAGAGGCCAGAGGCCTACAGGAGACAGCCGCAAGGAGAGGAGCCTTGTAGAAGCCCCAATACTGGGAGCCTTAGCAGGGTAAGCCAGGTGAGCAGCAGGAGGAGGCAGGAGAGCTTACAAGTTAGGCAGGCAGAATACGCTAGGTGTCAAGTAGCCACTGCAGGAAAACAAGATGAAGAAAGTAGAGTGGGGTCTCTCAGCCTCTACACTTGTTGGCATTTGGCTGGATGATTCTTTCGTGCAGCTGGGGGACAGAGCTGTCCTGTGCATCGTAGGACGTTTTGCAGCATCGCTGGCATTACCCACTGGATACCAATAGCATCTCCCGCCAAGTTGTGATAACCACAAATGTCTCCAGATGCTACCAAATGTCCCCACGGAGGAGGGGATGAACAAAAGCACCCCCACTGAGAACCACTGAAATCAAGTTTCAGTCTAACGAACGTACACAGCACTCCCAGAAAGCATATGCCTACAGGGGCAAGGCAAGTGACATACCTGAGCAACGTTGGCCAGGCATAAGGTAATAGGGAGTGGCTGTGACTCCAATGACCTGAAAAGTACGTGTCCCTTCTAAGACAGGTAGCCACTATCCTGCTTTTGCCAGCTTTTACATCAAGGATCAGAACTGTCAAATCCCCCAATTTTTAGCAAGAGCAGCTTCCAACCAAGATTTTTATGTGAAATACCCCGATTTTCAAAATATTGTTCGGGCTGAGAAAATACGGCTATACCAGCTTCTGCCTACAGGCCATGTCTTTGCAATCTCTGACACTGAAGCTGCCTGGAGATGAAATAAGTTGGTGGAAGGGAGATCTACTGGGAACTTGTAGTAGTAATTCAGCCATAAGGTACCTGAAACCTAGACAAGGCCTGTGAGAGTGATTATTGAGGGAAAAAAAAAGGGGGGGGGGAGGGAAGGAGGGTAAGCCCTGAATCCTAGAAACTCTTAGGATGAAACAAGACAAGCACATTAAGATAACTCCCGAAATTTTACTGAAACACAAACTTCTACACCACAAGTACAGCCACAAGCTTTGGAGAGCCCTTTTATGGCCAAAATAAATGCAGGCAGTCCCATACTTACTTTTAGAAGGCATATGAGCCTGAGCCTGTAAGACTCTAAGCCTGGAGCCTGTCCTGGACAAAGGAGTGGCCTGCACATCTTTACAATGGCCAGGAACCAGCCTAGTCCCCTGGTGGGCCTCCATCTACCATTCAGTCTACCCTGACAGCAGCCTAGGAAGTGCCCAGACCATAATCAATCCCCTCTAGGTACCAGGACAAGGAGCCCTGGTGGCTCAATGGTTAAGCACTTGGCTGCTAAACAAAAGGCCAATGGTTCAAACCCAGCAGCCACTCTGTGGGAAAAAAATGTGGCAATCTGCTTCCGTTAAGATTACAGCCTTAGAAACCCTATGGGACAGCTCTCCTCTGTTCTTTGGGGTCACTGTGAGTCAGAATTGACTCATTGGCAACAGGTTTAATGGAGGCATCAGGGCAATGTCACTGCTGAATAAGATGGTGGTTGCTTCCTGCTGCTCCAACAAACTAGTCCAGTCGCCTCCTCAAATCTCTCCTGTGATGTTCTGGACAGAAGGGCTCGACTTACGCGGAACCACAGATGTGAGCTGGAAGGACCCTTAAACATCCTTCAAGTTGGCTCCTTTGTTTTACAGAAAACCGGGCTTGGAATAAGGCTAATTAAAATGAGCATTTTGAAGACTGCTGGAATTACAGCCCAGGGCCACTACCACAAATCCATTAGGCAGAGCTTTTGTCATCTCGCCACCATCCACATCCAATCCCTGAGCCTAGAGTAACCAGGAGGAAAAGAAGCTATGATGACACACAGCATGCTGTCAGCCCAAAGCCTATGTGGTCCGTTCACTTTAGACCACAACAAAAAGCCACCGAGCTCTAAGTTACATTTCCATTCCTGAACAGGCTTCCTGGTGGGATGCCAGCTCCTGCTGCCCCATCTGTAAAATGGGTAGAGCCACTTCTTTTGAGTGCTCTCGTGTTCCCAGAGGAAGACGTCCTAAAAGTGAAGGACGCACGTTATTGTAATTAAGTAACATGCTCATCCCATCCCAGGCATGTAGTTCCCAGCACAGTGCTAAATAAACAGCAGCAGCACTGTTCACCTCATGCGCTTACTCTATATTCTGGGTCCAGTCAAGGTCACCTGAGAAATGGTAAAGCTGTCAGAGCCACCTAATCTCACTTCCACACAGCGCTGCTTTTGTTGAGATGAATAACTGAACCTTCTGGCCAAGGAAAAAAGAGGCTGAGTGAGCAGGGTAAGATGGGGGAAGGGGATGGACAAAAAGAAATGAGGCAGGACAATCCTCCCAATCGAAAGAAACTTCCGGACTGAAGGCAGCAGAATCCAATGGACAGCTGGTCTCCACAAAGCCACATTATGTTCCAGAGGCAAAATCCTTTTACATCCCCTTCCCTCCCCAATCCATCCATGGGGACTAGGCACCCTCTACCATGACTGAGTTGGAAATCACCCACACTTTCCCAACACAAGTCGAATCTTCCCTTCAGCAGATCCCCGAACGGCGGTTTCAAAGATACGTGCAAAACACACGAAAAGAATTTTTAGACTGGGTCCCGAGGCGTGGGAATGCAGAGCTAAAACGAAACTGCACCAGCATTCAATGCTGCTGGAGGAGCCAATGGCAGCCTTGGGATGGCCACCCCCAAACTCGCTGTGTGTTACTCAGGCTCAGCCTCCCAGAAGCGAGTTACTCTGATTTGCCAGCTGATTATCTGGAAAAGAATCCAGGGTCTAAAGGCATCTCAACTACTTGGCCATCTGAAAACACTGTAAATCAAGACACCAGACACTTTGCAGACAGAGTCCACATGAGTAGTTACAGAAGGAACGGAGTGTTTGACGGAGCCCAATTCCAGCACCTCAGAGTCAACGTCTCTCCCACAGGATGGGCACGGGGGAGGCCCTGGTTCCCAACCCCAGATCTTGAGTAGGTGCCACAGGTGGCTGAGGTCCCCAACACAACATCCTCCTGCCCTTCACTGCTCCCATAGACATTCACCCACCCGCCGCCTGGAGATGAGAGGCACCTCATTTCTCTCCCACATATGACTTCCTCATGTACCCATTAGAAGGAACTCAATTTTTGTGGAGAAAGTTCCCACATGCAGAAAACTCACACCCCAGGGAGGAATGAAGAGAGCATCATTTAGCACTTGTTGAAAGAAGACAGTACAAGAGTGATTAGCAGGGAAAGAAAACGTCTTGTCAGCTAGGAAAGTTAAACAGGAACTTTTGATTCTTACCACCCACACCCCACCCCGCCTCCTCCCCCTCAACCCAGAGGCAGTTAGGAGCCCATGCAGGACCCTCCAAGGTAGGAGAAGAGCCTGAGAAGGCAAGCGAGTGCCATGGTGGTTTGCAGGAGCTCCACCTCTGGGAATGGATTTGATGTCAAGTGTCAGCAAGTAAATTGCTATTGGCTTCTCAATAAGCAGCAGTAGTGAGCTAAGTGTTTCCCCGTATTGTACAGGCTCTCATGGACTCAATACGGCAGTATTGACAGTACAATCACACAGTAATCCAGGCTCCACTAATACCTACACTTCCTCAATGAAAATACACTTTCCACTTGGACATCAGCCCATTAGCTTTAGGCTAGAATTTCTGGCCTGCCCCCTCCCCCAGCCGCCCTTGGGCTGTAGAACTGGCATCTCGCCCCCCAAACACCCCAGACAACATGAGCATCCAGGCCAGCATATTGTCAGGGCCCAAGCAAAAAGATAAGCAGTTAGAAACGTACTGGAAAATGCCTGATCTCCCCACCTATAAATCACCAGTGGGAAGGAAAGAAAAGTGATTCGACTTTTTAAGGATAGAAACCTCAGCAGTCACAGAGGGAAACTGATGTTCCCTTGCAAGGCAAAGATGTTCACTCTGGAAAGATCCATTCCTTCAAGTTTTCAGAGAGATAAAGAAACTCAAACTTCACCCAATGCAACATAGAAATAAAGTTACACAACCTCCACAAAGCTCCAACTATCACACCAGACACTACATTCACAAAAGGAAAATCTCTACGCCTTAGTAGACTCCGTAGGGTTGAGATCCTAGAGGATCTGCTAATTTAATAAGAAACATTTTGCAAACGCAAGCTCTTTTTTAAAGCCATTTCTCATCCATCCTCACTTGACCATCAGAACACCTAGAGCACGCAGGGAACGTGTTTTTATGACAGAGAACAATGAGAAACTGCGGCAACAGAGAACTGGGACTCACCCAAGGTCACACAGCTATTAACAGTAGGTTTGAGATTAGAACCTAAACTAGGAGATAGAAACCTTTTTTTTTTTTTTTATAAAGAGCCAGGTAGACAGTAAATATTTTAGGCTTTGGGGCTCCTACAATCTCTGTTGCAAACATTCGACTTTGCCACTGTAGCATGAAAGTGGCCATAGACAATACATAAACAAATAAGCATGAATGTTTTCCAATAAAACTTTATTTATGGACACCAAAATGTGAATTTCACATATTTGTATGTATCATGAAATATTTTTTTTATTTTTCCCCCTTAAAAAAACATACAAATCCATTGCCATCGAGTTGATTCCAACTCATAGCAGCCCTGTAGGAGAGAGCATAACTGCCCCGCAGGGTTTCCAAGGAGCAGCTGGTGGATTTGAACTGCGAACCTTTTGGTTAGCAGCCAAGCTCTTAACCACTTTGCCACCAGGGCTCCTATTTTTTTTCCCCCTACACCATGTAACAATGTACAACCATTCTTAGCTCGCAGGCCTTACAAAAAACGGACTTGGGTTCAATTTGGCCTGTGGGCTGTAGTTCGCCAATCCCAGACCTAGACCACTGAGATACTTCTAATTATCTGTGGCTGTTATCTGCCATCAAGTCAGCCCCCAAATGATGGCAATACCATGCATAACAGATTGGAACATGGCCCTGTTCTGTGCTATCCCCATGACTGGTTATGGATCGGACTGCGGTGATCCACAGGGTTTCACTGGCTGATTTTCAGAAGTAGATTGCCAGGCCTTTTTGCTAGTCTAAGTCTGGAAGCTCAGCTGAAACCTGTTCAGCATCATAGCAACACATAAGCCTCCAATGACAGACGGGCGGTGGCTGTGCATGGGGTGCACTGGGCAGAGATTAAACCTGTGTCTCCCGCACAAAAGGCAAGAATTCTGCCACTGAACCACTAAAAAAAAAACCA
The DNA here is from genome assembly GCF_024166365.1 of Elephas maximus indicus. Lineage (NCBI taxonomy): Eukaryota > Metazoa > Chordata > Mammalia > Proboscidea > Elephantidae > Elephas > Elephas maximus. Next base: position 37,497,209 of record NC_064839.1, on the reverse strand, counting down.
AGCCCATTGCTGTCAAGTCGATTCCGGCTCATGGCAACCCTATGGAACAGAGTAGAACTGCCCCATAGGATTTCCAAGGAGTGGCTGGTGGATTCGAACTCCTGACCTTTTGGTTAGCAGCCAAGCTCTTAACCACTGTGCCACCAGGGTTCCCTGAACCACTAATGGCCCCTCCAAATATTTAGAATACCGCGAAGCTTAAAAAGATCAACCACGGCCATTCCCAGCTTATAACAATCTTAACTTCCCAACTCTGTCAAAATTGCTTGAGTATCAACACTAATCATGACTACTGCTCTGAGACACTCTTTAAACAGCGCATGAAAAGTATCCATTATCACCTTTTAGCAGGAAAGCAGAGTGACACACAAAATAAAGGATATTACCCATTAGACCAGTGCTCTACTAAAAAAAAAAAAAAATCTGTAGGAGTCCAAAATGTCAACATTTAATCCAAAGCAAAGATGAGAAAATAAGGGGGCAGGGAAGCTAGAATACTGGAAATGGAGCAACCAGAACACAAAGAGAACACTGACGCAATATGAAAAATGTCATGTCACTGATCAATTTGTGTGGAAACTGTCAAACGGGAAGCTAACTTGCTATGTAGACTTTCAACAAAAACACAATAAAGTATTATGTATTAAAATATATATATATACCAATCATGAACCCAATCCCCAGGTATCCAAAGCAGTACAGCTGGTAACACACTGGCAGAGAATTAAGATTTCAGTAAAGCACTGCCTTTTTATGGGTATTTCGGCACAAACTTCAAACTTAAGAAACTTTCCATAAACACATGATGCATGCAAACCATTGCAGGCTTAACAGGCTAACTGCAGAAGGCATTTCCAAAAGTAGCACATGGAGAGTCCTCTTTAAATACAGCGCTGGGGGATACTCATGGGAGGAATTTTGGTCTCTTAGTATTGCGTAAAGGAGCAATGGTGGTGCAGTGGTTAAAGGCTCAGCTGCTAACCAAAAGGTCGGCAGTTCGAACCCACTAGCTGTTCTGAGGAATAAAGATACAGCAGTCTGCTTCCGTAAAGATTTACAGCCTTGGAAACCCTATGGGGCAGTTCTACTCTCTCCTACAGGGTTGCTATGGGTCAGAATTGACTTTGCGGCACCGGGTGTGTGGAGTAAGAAGAAATCTGGCCAGAAAGGGTTAATGCCCTTCCAGGCTGTGATCTGATAAATGGCTGTGCAGAAAGAAGGCTCCCTCACTTTGAGATATGATGTCACTAACCTTTATTGATCCACTATCAGAGAACTTTGCTTATCTCTCTCCTGTGATATACTGCCCCTCCCGTGCTCAACTAGTGTTTAATACACTGCCGGGTGCCTTGCACTCCTCATCGCTCAACACTGCAGCGCGAGGCTGCCACGGGGGACGATGTTTTACAGCCGGGCCTTGCCAGCACAGACGACTCTTGAGGACACCCAACTCCTTCCTCCTTTCAGGCTGCCAGGTCCTAACCACGCCTTGACAGGGGGCTGGGGGAGAAGATGATGGCGATTTGCCTTGTCTGAGATCCTCTCGCCTCTCTCATTTGGTTTTTTTTTTTTTTTTTTTAGCAGAGTTTCAGTCCCTCACCTCAAGTTTTCCCCTTCTTTCTGTCTACCATGAAAAGACAACTGTCAGCCAACCATGTTCATATGGAAAACTGTAAGCACCTCCGAAAAGAACCCCCTATTTAGAGAAATGAGCTTCCTGTTTTTCCCATTCCCAGTCCCAAGGCTGCGAGCAACCAAAAAAAAAAAAAAAAAAAATCACCAAACTCGTCACCATCAAGTCAATTCGGACTCATAGCAGCCCTAGAGGACAGAGTAGAACTGCCCCAGAGGGTTTCCACGCAGTGGCTGCTGGATTTGAACTGCCAACCTTTTGCTTAGAACGGAACACTTAACCACTGCACCACCAGGGCTCCAGACTGAGAACAGGAGGTGGAAAAGGCTAGTCTTGGAGGCACGGGACAGTCATTCTAGAAGAATCATGCCAGGAGAGAAGCCAGAGAACATACCCAGGTGTGGCAGCCAGTCAGGCTCAGATTCCAAAAGATAACAGGGTTCCATGGCCTGGGGCGGCGTGATGTGAGCTGCCCCACACTAGGTTTAGCGTCGGTCCCTCCCCTCTCCCAACCCACAGGCAAACTGTGCATCATAGCCAGCCTCCACCGCACCCAAGGGTGGGGAGAGTCAGCAAGTGCCAACAGACACGGGAAGATTGTTATAACTAAAGGTGTAGAACTAAGCATCAGACAGGCTCCCCTCCTCCTTACCAAGCCTGGCCCTCAAGCACCTCAGAGGGACTCTCAAGTTCAGCCAAGACACTCATCTCTTGCTCCCTGCAGCCTCCAGTGAACATGGCTTTGCTTCTCCTGCCCCATCCCTGGGAACATGGCAGTGGGCTGCCAGAGAAAGTCAGCAGGCCCTTCCAGGGCTCCAGGGCACCCAGAATTTGCCTAATTGAACATTAACAAGTTGCAACAATAAAGTTCCTCTGTTGTGAGCGAGAAATCTTTTCGGCAACAACAACAGAAGTCTTGTTACAAACTGCTCTCAAAGCCAGGCTTCAGCCTCGACAGGTGTGAACAAGATTTAAACACCTCCTACAATACAATGCAATCCAAACAAAGGGGAAAGTCAATCCCAACCTCCTGGGGTTTCTCCTTGTTTAACATCTCCTTCACTCACTCAGCCCAAAGGAGCCAACTGAAGGCATAGACAGGCAGTCTTCAGCCCCAGCTACGAAGGTAACCTCAGCAACCCCGAAGCGGGCTTCCTTCACTAACTTTGGGGCATGCCATCTCGGCTGTCCTTCCCATGGTTCTACAAGGCCTCTGCTATAAAGGAAAAAAAAAAAAGGAGAGGCCTTTTAATGCCTGGTCCCTAATTCACCTTCCATTCCCTCCCGATCTCAGCAGAACCAGCCAACCAACTCACAGATAGGTTTCCATCTTATCTGACCCTAGTTCATTATCAAAGGAGCCCGGGTGGCGCAATGGTTAAGCACTTGGCTGCTAATGGAAAGTTCGACAGTTTGAACCCACCAGCTGCTCTGTGGGAGAGAGATGTAGCAGTCTGCTTGGAAACCCTATGGGGCAGTTCTACTCTATCCTATAGGGTCACCATGAGTCTGAACAGATAACAGATATCAACTATTCCCATAAGGGAGGTAAGAAGAAGAGGAAGAAGGTAGAGTGAGAAAGAGACAAGGCTCAGAAATACCTGGACGCCTCACTTCACCTCAGTTGCCCTGAGCTCCCTGATCACAGTGTATGAGGCTTTCTTTCTACCAAAGGGAACAAACATACCTCCTAACGCTTCCTTCCTCAAACCCGCAGAGAGGGAATAGGATTCCAGGACTAGATTTTTCACATAATATTTTTAAGTGCTGCTTAGAGGTAGTAACACATGAGAAGAGTGTGTTGGACAAGGGAAGGAATTATCCCACCCATTGATTTCTCGCTCTGGAGTATTGGAGAGAACACACAGCATTTATCTGGAGATTTCATCCCAAAGCCAACCACATAAATGGGACTTGAAAGGAGCTTATCGGACAAACAATCTGCTCAAATCTCCACCACTGAAAGTGGGAATCCCAGTAGGGAACTCTGTGAGTCCCATTGTTCCTGCTCGGACATCTCTAAGCAGTTGTTATTGTTACTCAGCTTCAAACGAGTGAGTGAGAGGGCAGAAAGGGGAAAGACAGAGAGGAGACCATGGGCAAAAGTTACAATGGACAAAGAAATTAATTCTCTTTCCCTCGTTCCTCTGCTCCAATGAAGAAAATGCAAAACGACAACAAAACAAAACAGGAAAGGGGAGGAAAAAAAAAAAAAACAGCTTGCACGTGGACATGCCTGCAATCATTCCTATTTCTTGGCACTCCTTTTCCAAACTCTTAAGCATGTTTTTTTTTTAATAAGTGATAAACACTAACAACCCAGCTTTTAATCCCGACTCTCATACTCTCCCAGTGTGAGAGAAAGGCTGTCAACAATGTTTTAAAAGTCAAAGATAGCCATAAAATATATTCAGTAACCCCAATACCAGCTATTCTCAAGTTTCTCTATCTCCAGACTTGGAGTAATTCCAAAGCAAGGGTTTAAGAGTGGCCTGCAGGACTGCTGTAAAGTATACATCACCACTACAATGGAATTTGTTCTTCTGAAATTTTTACTAATGAACCTTGTAGCATGAAAATAGATTCTGTACGAGACATTAACTTGGCTCTTTTTCTCCCATGTTCCCCTTTCTTCTACCAGATAGGCAAGACAATTGCCCCCGGCCCCTTGGAAAGAGAGCAGCCTGCTCATAATTTAAAAAAAAAAAAAAAAAGGTTCAAAGGATCAAGTCCCTTTTCCAGGTAGCTGGGAGGATGTAATTGGTGAGGCAGGAGATTAGAAATATCGGCAGCCTCTAAGTAAGACTTTAATTTACTGGCAGATCAATAGAGCCGGGGTTATATTGGCAAAGTGTCTACAGCTCTATTGACTCACGCAATGCCTCTTATCAATTTATCAGAAATCTGGAAGTCAGAAGATATTGTCTAAAGGGAAGAGAGAAAAAAGGAGAGACAGGGAGCATGAGACAAGAGTCAGAACAGTTTAGAAACTGGGGTCTCCAAGACTAACTTGGTGCGAAGTTTTACACCAACGTGCCCACTGCAAAGGAAGCAATAGGACATAAATCAGAGCTAACCTGCCCCCTCGACATGACCCCGCCACCCCCCTCGGCCTTCTCATGTGATTCTGTTTTCCATAAACCTTGGATTCTCCGGCGAGGGGGCGGGGGGAGGCCTACCAAAGCAGAAGCTGGTTTTATTAGCAAGGAGCAACTCCTTCCTTTGGGTTCAATGAGACTTGTCTAAGTTGCAGGCAGTTCACATGCCCTTTTTCCTGCATTCTAGTGCCTCTCCAACGCCACCTCAGAAGGATTCTTAGTCTCAGTTTCCTTTTCAGCAATCCATAAAAAGATTTTTTTAAGTAAAAGGGTATCTACCCCAGCATCCCAACACTCCCAAGAGGTCATGAAGGATCTATCAGCCTAACCATGGCAACTCAATCTCAAGAAGGGTACTTAAAGGAAAATATAATCAAGTTCTATAAACCATCACGCAAGGATATAAAGCAGTTTTCACAAATAATTAATTCTCATTTGAGAGGGTTTTGAAATATCCCAGATACACGGCAAAAAAAAAAAAAATGTGATGGGAAGAAAGTAAATACTAACGCATTAGCGAATATAAATGTCCACACCAAGGAAGGAACACCATATGAAGAAGTTTCTGAGTGTTTCTATTAAATGACTCTAGGGGACAAGTTGGGAAGGAAACAGAGGATTTGGGGCACCGCCGTATCAGGAAGCTGAAGGGAAAAGCATTTTTATTTGGTTTGGAGGAACCATGACCTGCTTTGGACGACCCATTTTGGGCCCTGCCTCATACAACAAATTTCTGTTTAATTGCTGTTTTGCATTTCGTTGAGACATCAAGTAAACAGTACTTAAGTGTTTCCAGACAAAAACAATAACTCACTAATGACTAAGACACTGCTAATTAAAATGCCCCTGTGATGGCGTGACTGGACTCAGAGCCACCACAGGGAACAGAACTGCCCAGGCCTTGAATGCAGGAACCAGAACACAAACATACAGCCAAGGTGACTTCCAGGTCCTTCCTCTGCAGGTTACAGTGGCCCACTGGTTGAACCTCCTCAGCTCAAGAAGAGGCCTCCTTATTGGGTTTGGGTTTCTGGGGTGGAGCAGAGTGAAAAGATGTGGGGTAGCGTTGAGGGCACTGAGATTTCAGAGGGACCATCAGCTCCCTTACAGCGTAGATTCTAGAACCTTCTGGGTCAAGTCACCTGGTGTGGCACTCAAGACTCTGAGTTTCATGACCTCCTAAAGAGGGGGAAATACACACACACACATACGTCCTCTAAGAGACAGAAAGCAAGATGATGTGTTAAACGGATAAAAAGGACCCTTTCTTAGTGACCGCACTCCTTATTGTGAAAGAATTCCAAAAGTATAACTTCCTGATGGCCCTTAAAAAAAAATAAAAAGATTCAGAAAGAATGAAACAAAGATATAAACTAGTATTTTAGATCTGTGCTAAAGTATTAGTTTAACCCAAAAGTCAAAATTCCCAAGCACATGTAACAACGTAACGGGAACACAGAAAACTTCTTTTCCTCCTCAAACAAAAGATCAAAACAACTACACTTCCCCATAACCACAAACTTTCCTTTTCTACTCTCTTTAACTTTTAGTCCTATATCACTTTTTAAATCTCAGCATTAAAAAGAAAAAGGAGGTGTCCCGGAGTCCTCAATCTTGCACAGGCCCTTATCTTACTACCGGGCAGCTTAAAGACCTGCTAGTTACAAACAGGAGGGGGTGGGGAAAGTCATTGAAACCGCAGGGGCCTAATGCCCATTTGTATTCACACTCAGACCCTTTAGGTATATAAAACTGGAGAGGCTGAGCTGTTTACATTCACCTAATGCTCAAGTAAACAAATCAGAGCCCCCAGTCAGAGGAGTTCCCAGGCAGGGCTGCGGCCAGATCCCCTCACGCAGGAGAGAGACGGGAAAAAGGGAGGAAGACAATGGCGCTCCTCAGCCCTAAAAACAGCGGCGAGCTCTCCTTCCTGCCCTGCCCCAGCTTCTCCCCAAGCCTGAGCCCTCCTTGACCCTGTGTGGCCTCCAAGGGCCGCAAAAGCATCCAGAAATGCCCAGCACGCCCCTCACTCAAGACAGCAAGAAGGCATAAGGGCGAAGGGAGCTGGCCAACTTGCCCTCGCTGGGCACAACAGCACATTCTAAACTACCAGGCCGAGAAAGGGAAACTGCCCCTCCAGGTCCAGGTGCCACCACCTCCACAGAGAGGGAACCACAGCCACTGTGACATCACTGCCCTGCCCCCCCCCAGCCCAGGATTCCTGCCAGTGCCTCCACAAGGAGGGGGAGGGAGGAGAAAGGAGGGGGAGTAAAGGCAGAAAGGCACCCCACGTCTGACCCAGGGCGAAACCGCTCTCCCTTTCCAGGCACCTCCAGGGGTTAGCCCTCGACAATTCTTGTTATCCGAGAACTGCTGCTTACAAGAGCCCCCAGCTCCCTCCTCCGACTTCCCGAAAGCTCCCTCCCCTCCCCCAGGATCATGGGGTCTTGGCAGAAGTGAGTGAACCAGGAGCTGTTTGATGTCCCAGCCCAAGGCCTGATCATATCCTCTAAAACTTGAACAGTTTCAACTTGACTGGGAAGAGGAAAAAAAAAGGGGGGGGGGGAGGGGAGTGAGGGTCTTTGGCTCTCCTTTTAAATGCAGATTTGAACTTTTCACCCGGGGTCAGACAGCTGCAATACCCTGTCCCCAGCAGAGGCCGGCGCCGGGGCCCACTCCACCTCACACTTTCACAGTTTTTTTCCTGCCCGCGCAGGAGGCCAGCCTGGTAAAGGAATTAGAGACCTCCCTCCCAAAAAATCCAAACCCACACCCACCTCTCAGCTTACCAAGCACACAAACGCCTCTGCCCTCCTGCAGGAGGCCATGGATCTGCAGAGGCTGGCTGGGAGCCCTGGGAACAGCAATGGGTAAGGAAGACTGTCCTTATCACAGACACTGATGGAAGGAGGAAGGCTTAGATCAATCGTGAGAAACCACGCTCTGAGAGAAGGAGCACCTATGTGGGACACATTTCACAGTCACTCTTAGCAGAAGCCAGTGGACAGCTTTCCGTGTGATTTTACAAATAAGAGCTGCAATGTTAGCAGCTCAGCTTTGAGAAGAAGTCACTTCATGAGTGAACAAGAGAAAATGTTAATAGGCTTTTTTTAAGAAAAGCGTTGGCTGGGACCTCTTCCCCCTATTATATCCCCAATCCTTGCATGCAAGGCTGTGTCTGATTTTCCCTTGTCACTCTCTGTCCCTCCTTTTCTCCTCCTCCAGAAATGCCCAGTGGGCCTAGACTAGGGAAAGTAGTTTCTATTTTGTGGCATCAAAACAAGGCAAGAAACCAGACTCCACATAAACACAAAGAGAAGAAAAGTGATTTCTTAAGTTATTGTCCTTCTCCACAGACCCTTCTCTGATTGGAAATCAGCTGTCAATGAAGATACTGGGATTGGGGGCCTCACCAACAGCAGCTGCACCCCCTCAGCCCTGGACCGACCACCCTGGGAACAGAGGGGAAACTGCCCAGTGTAAAGTCTGAGATTCATGTCCCAATCCTACCACAAACCAGCAAGACACGGTGGCAAGAGTGGAAAAGATGGCTTCTAGAGGCCCCGTGCAGCCCTGCCAGTGTGATTTCTCAAATAAAGAAGGGGTGACATATAAAGTGATAGGACAATTTTAGTAAACACACCAGAATTCACACCAGTGAGAACTGTCCTGCCCTTGAGAGTTTGGGCCACACTGCCACCACTGGAAAGACCTATCACACCAGGCGAATACCTCCAGCTCACACCTGCTTCTCATGAAGCAGTTTACAGAACACACTTGCACACTGAGGACCCCACTGTTGCCTCCTAACTCCATGAAGAAGTCAGGGGAGCCAGGCAGTTTTTACAAAAGAAACTGTGTAGACTGGGTCTGTACCCCTAAAATCCCAGTAAGCATAAGTGGCTGGCCACAAGAGACGATGGGTGACATCTACAGAATGTCTCAGAAGAGCCAAGGACACCATCCATACCCTTTATTCCAGACCTACACCGTCCAGCAAGGAAGCTGCTGGCCTCATGTGATGACTGAACACTTCAAGTGTGGCTAGTGTCAAAGACAGACCGGATTTCAAACGCTTGATACAAAAACCAGAATGTAAAGAAAGTATTTCATTCCGAGCTTTCTTTATGTTGATTATATGTTAAAATGATAACATTTAGATACACTGGGCTACATAAAACAGACTATTAACTCCACCCATTTCTTTTAAAGTTTGTAATGTGGCTACTAGAAAAGTTAAAATGGCAAGTGTGGCTCCTGGAACTGTACTTCGATTGGTCCGCGTTGTTGTGGAACCTCAGCCTGTCTTTCAAACTTCACAGGCAGCCAGAAGCAAGTTCTTAGCATGACTGGCAAAGAATTGACTTCTGTTATTTGGAACATCCCCCTAAAGCTACAATGTTCCAACTCCCAAAAGATACTTCTAATAGTGCTGAATAATCTTAGTACCCAAAGAACCCCTGGCCAAGTTAAAAGAGTTAAGAAAAAAGGTGGAAGGTCAGTGTGTGTTAGAAGCTCAATTGAGTGGCCCACCTCTCTCAAATTTTATCAATTACTTCTGAGCCCCATGCTTTGCTTCAAAAAAATAATTTTAAAAGTTGTCTATTGTGGTTTAACATAAGGATTACTTACTACAAGGGCTGTCTCCAACTCTAGTTTTTCTTACTATCAAGAGCACATTTCTTCCTTTTAATTGCCCTTCCCATAAAATATGCCCAACACACACACAGACACACACAAAGTAAAATGGGAATGGGATGGGAAGGCAGAGGTAGGGGCAAAGAACAGTCTCCTTTCCTATTAGAAAGTGCCCATCCCATCACTGGGGATCACAGGACAGTCTCATTCCTCTATGTAAATGAACTTTTTAGCCACGTCCTCAAAGAAGAAAAGCCGCACAGATGCGGAAGGCCGTCCTGGGGCACACAATTACAGCCATTTGCATTCCTCTAGCAGCCGGATTAGCCCAGGAATGTGCTTTGCAGCTTTGTGGGGGGAAAAGGAGTTAGGAAGAAAGGAATGGGGGGGGGGTAGAGGTATTTTTCCCTCGTCTGTCCATCCAAAGCTCTATGATATACTTCCACTTCTATGAGAGTCAGAAAGTGGAAACAACTCCTGCTCAGGCTTTCTTAAGAGGGGGAGGTTGAAAAGGCCAGGGGAGGGGGAGGGGGAGCAGGAGGAGGGGGAGTGGAGAGGCCACAGGAGGGAGGGGGCTTCATGTATTAGGGAAACTGCCCCTCCAGGCTCTTTGATCCCCTCGGTCGCTAGGAGAAACCAACTTTTCTCCTTGGGTTAATCAAAACCAAATTACTCAGGAATGTGGCAGGACAGGTCTGAGCTTCCAGGTCCCTTTGTCTTTGAGGATTTAAAATGAAAAAAAAATAATAATAAATTTTTAAAAGCAGATGGCAGTGGCTTATGGAACAGTAATGTGAAAAGTCTAAAGAAGGAGCCGTGGGCCACATCCCCCAACCCGCACCCCCCCCACACACACACACAAAAGATACCCATAAACCTTTTCATTAATCTATGGCCTAAGAAAAAAGAATTTTCTAATTGTAAATTAAATCCAAAAATTAGAAGAAAGAGCTCTTCATTTTATCCTTCCTGGACTCAAGACTTCCAAAAACTATACCATGTCAAAGTCCAAATAAGAACAACATAAGATTTAAGCAACACCCAAGTGCTGCAACTCCGTTATCAATTATTAAAAGTAAAGACCAGGTTAGCTCAAGAACACACTATGTCAAGAACAAAGTCTGGGAATATTGCCCAGCGCACGGTTCTTCTCTGGGAACACTGTGTAGGAAGGAGGAGTATCTAGTTGCTATTCAAATTCCTCAATCAAATTCCATGGTGACGTTTTACAATTTTGGCTCTCTTTATAAGAAAGGCAGCTTTTAGAGAATGGCTGAGTTTAGGGATGAAAGACTCCCATTGGGCAAAAGTTTCAGAAAACTCTGGGACTCGCCATTCAAAGCTGTCCTGTTTACTAAGAAAGAGCTGGGTGTGATAGCTAGCCAGTTTCAATAAGTCAAGAGGCAACAGGAAAAGGGTGACCTCAAAGATGAAAGAAACCTGGGGCTCAGAGCTATATTAAGGCCTCCACACCTCCTCCCTAGCTCACATTTTGGCAGGCTTGTGGCATAGTACAAGATGTGAGCCCGCACTCCAGGCTATGGAAAACTCTAGAAGGCAACAGCCCAGTGTGAGTTGTCATGAGGGACAGCAGGGAATGACACATCGCAAGGCACCCAGTAGCAGAAGGAAGAACAGCTCTTTGTGGATTAAGCCGCTATGCTTTATTACAAAACCTGATGAGTCCAAAATTTAAAAAGTAATAATAAAAAAAGATAAGCTAACAAGAGTGCCACCAGTTAAGCTACAGAACCTAAACTCAAAAGATAAAGTGAAGCCAACCCACAGCCATGACTACCAGCTTGCCATAAATTGTAACTGCCCTCAGGCATGTGGTTATCTGGGAGGCTGGACTAAAGTAACTTTTAAAATACTCTTTACCTTATCTTTAGGCTCACACATGTGTACAAACAAATACATCACTGGTCTTACATCTCTGCCATTAGTATTCCATTTAGACTTTCCAAAACAAGGTCATTTCAGCAGGCTCTTCCCCTATTTCTGGTCACAGCTGTGGACTTTCACCTCCTTCTCCAACAAAAGAGACCTTGTACACAAAATTAACCCAAACCCTTAGTCTAGCACAAACTTCTGTGCGGTATGAGAGAGGATACTGAGCCATTGGAGTATTTACCCTCCCAGGCCCGGCCCAGGGCGCTGCCCAGAGGGCCTCCCGCACAGAGACTGGGGGAGCTTCCCCAGAGATTAGAGGCCAGCTCCCTGGCCTCTGCTCCATGCTGCAGCTGGGCAGCCAAGGCCCTACCTTTCAGAAAGTAAACACAAAGCTTTTTTTTTTGAGAGAAGAAAAACTTTTCTCCCTGACTCTGTAATCATAAAAAATGGCCTGACTTCATGGCTGGAAAAGGCCAGAATCATCCTAGAGCTGGGTTGTCCAGTATGGTGGCCGCTAGTCGTGTGTGGCTACTGAGCCCTGGAAATGTGGCTGGCGTGAACTGTTGAACAAGTAATATCGTGGCTATACTGGGCTGCACAAAATACATTTTAAACTTAATTCCACCTACTTCTTTCACTTTTTGTTAACGTGGCTACCTTGAAAATGTACAATTACATATGAAGTTTATGCTGGACTTCCACTGGACAGCGCTGTGGAGGATGTAAATGTCACAATCTCAAACACGACCCCATTACCACGTTCTAATAGCAACATCTCGTATCACGCGGGTCAAACCTGAAGCTCACAAGTCCACCCAACTCTATGCTGTAGCAAGTACATTTCACTTAAAGGGGACCTATGAGTCTGCCATCTTTTTACTGAGACAAATACAACCTCTATCAACTGTGGATGATTTTGGCCACCTCCCCCCCCCCACCCCCGAGACAGTGTTTGATTCCTGGACACATTTTTGATCATCGCAACTTGAGGAAGGGGGTGTGAGATTCTACCGGTAGACGGCAGGGATGCTGCTAGACACCCTAGAATGCACAGGACGGCTCCCGTGTCAAAGAATTATCCAACCCCAAGTGTCAAAAGTGCCAGCTGGCCACGACTACCTCTGAGGTCACTCAAGCACACTTCTAATACTCAGATTTCTAGGGGCAGGGGGCTAAATGCAAAATGGTTTCTCGCCAGGGCTCATAACTGATTTAAAAAAAAAAAAGTTTCAGTGGTATAAACATTGGTGGAAAACAAAAATTAAAATAACAAAACTATAATCTGTTTCTCACCAGACCTGGGATTGAGTATCAAGGGTTGATATGTCTGGGCAGCTGTTTTTCAAACTAGTAAGTAAAAATCAGGTTTGCAGCTCAAAGCCTTGTGAGCCATGGGAGCCCCTACAGGATACGCAAAGCCTCTAATGGAAGATTCGAATGGGGCAAGTCACTAGCACGCCCAGCTCCCCATGCCTAACCACATGATTACACAGTGAGGCCCGGGTTCCTGTGACAGGCGACAGCAGTGAAGGAGCTGGTGACCAGGCCTGCAAGTACAGGAAGGGGACCAGGAACGGACAGGAGGCAAAAACAAGAACTCAGGGCTGAATGAGAACAGCCCCTTCACAAAGCCAGGCTGGGAGGCAAAGCAAGGTGGGGGATGGGGGGGAGAGGAGGCACATGATAATTAACTCAGCAAGTTGATAGTATTTGCATATAAATGCCTCCACAAATCACTACAAACAAGCCAGGACAAGTCAGGCCTATTAGCATATACAAGCCAGCCCAAGAAGGCCTCTCTAGGTGGGTCATTGAGTCGGGCTGCTCACTTAAAAGGCCGCCTGCCAGCTTGGGAGGTGGGGGCACATGAGGGAGAACTGGGCGGCACGGGGCACACTGTATCTGTTTCAGACCCTTTCGCTTTTGAATGCAGTTGCAGGATGTCAAAAAAAGCTGGCTTTACTCCCAGGCCATAAAGGAAAAGCAGAAGAAATGCTGGCCCTTTTTAGTGTACTTCTTCCTGGTGTTGGGAAACAAAAGATAGCAGAGGTCATCAGCAGAAACAACAGGCAAAAGGATATGGGGGTGGGAACTAACATTTGTAGAGAAGCTACTCAACATGCCAAACTCTGTAAAGCCCCGCTTTCTATTTCATTCCATTTCCACTAGAAATGTGAGATATTATGCCCATTTTACAGTTGAAGGAAATGAGGCTCAGAGACATTAAGCGCCTGGTCCAAAGTCACACAGCTAGGCCAGAGCACAGCTGGGCCTCAGAGTGAGACCTGGCTGGTGTCTGGTGCCCATGACCCCAGCTGGTTATTAGACAAGAGAGGAGCAAGGTCTATAGCAGACTGAGGGTAGGCTCTGTCTTCCCTAAAAGCAGCATCTTTGGATTCATTTCTGCTTCTCCTGTGACACTGAGTGTGAACAACAGAACCCCCATTCAGGGCCTGACCCTGAAATGGACCATACTTTGGTTTATATTGTAATTATTTCACTTCTACAACCAATGAGGAAGGCTTCATTCCCTCCAGGCAGACACTTGAACTCTGTGCCAGAATTTCCTCTATGACCCAATTTCTCCACTGTGTGGACAATTGTTACAGCTTCCCCCGCATGGGCAAAAGAAATTGATGGCCCTTTCCCAAGAGGTTTAAAAGTTGTTTGCTCTCCCCAAAGATAATTCTAGGTTTCATACCTGTTGAAGGAAAAGTCAGCTCTAACTTCCTCTTTGAAAAGGGTGCAGAGGAAGGGAACCACTACTTTCATTTCTGCCATTCTCTACCTGGAGCTACATTTTAAGAGTGGGTAAAATACCAAAAAAGAGTTGACGCTTTTGAATCGTGGTATTGGAGAAGAATATCGAATATACCATGGACTGCCAAAAGAACGAACAAATCTGTCTTGGAAGAAGTGTGGCCAGAATGCTCCTTAGAGGCAAGGATGGCGAAACTGCATCTTACATACTTTGGACATGTTGTCAGGAGGGACCAGTCCCTGGAGAAGGACATCATGGTTGGCAGAGTATGGGATCAGCAGAAAAGAGGAAGACCCTCAAAGAGGTGGATTGACACAGTGGCTACAACAATGAGCTCAAGCATAACAACGATTGTAAGGATAACGCAGGACCGGACAGTGTTTCGTTCTGTTGTGCATAGGGTCGCTATGAGTAGGAACCGACTCGATGGCACCTAACAACAACATCAACAACAAAATACTTTCTTATGGGTGAGCAAGCTTGATGGACCCAGATAAAATGTATTCATGTAGTCAGGTCAGGTGCACAGCGTAAGTCTTCATCAATGTCTGGCTCTTGGCAATAATTACGCCTGAATATAGAAGTGGTACCATTCTAGAACCTGGCAGAACAGAGATGGCATTTAAAAGTAGTTATGTTAGTGGTGGAAACCCTGGTGGTGTAGTGGTTAAGTGCTATTATGGCTGCTAACCAAAGGGTCAGCAGTTCGAATCCGCCAGGCGCTCCTTGGAAACTCTATGGGCAGTTCTACTCTGTCCTACAGGGTCGCTCTGAGTCAGAATCGACTCAATGGCACTGGGTTTGGTTTGGTTTTGGTTATGTTAGTGGTGACATCAACCTCCTAACACACACTCAAATCCATGAGCCTCTGCCTTGTGCATCCAGAAACTGACCTGACACTTCGGCTTTGACGCTTTAACAATGACGCAAACGTTCCACGGAGAAATAGCGGAGCTGCTACAAGGAAGGCAAAAAGCACCCCCAACAACCCAAATGTGCATAAAGAACCAAGGCCCTGAGCCGAAGAGTACTTTAGGAACTTTAGGAAGCCGGGCCTGGCATAGTGAAAGAGGCTTGCATTTTTTCTTGAACAGTTAAGAAAAACTGTTTAAAAAAAGAAAAGTTGCTGAGAAAGAGGGAAAAAAGAAAAAAAGCACACGCGTGTTCTTTAGCAGATTTCCACTGGACAAAGATGTCAGGAAGAAAAAAGTTGTCCAAAATAGGCCACTCAGAAACTTTAATAAGTGCAGGACACAAATAACTTCATGTCTACACATATGGACTTTTTATAGACTTACAGGAGTTTAAACTCTTTGGAAAAATAACTTTCTATACACTGAAGAGAGATCAATAAGGGGGACTCCCATATTTGAACAGGCACTTACATGACTTTTGGGGGCGGGGGGGGAGTGCTGGGCTGAAATTAAACACCAAATTAAGCCCCTTGGCCTTTTCTTCACTCAGCTAATCTGACACCAGTCTCTCCACTGCGGAGATTCAAATGAGAAGACAGCCAGCCACCTCAGAGCTGGAATTTTAATACTGAAATGCAGAGGCTAACAGAAATGTGCATGGAAAATAGTTCTCATCTAAAACTCAACCAATATACTCAAGAATTTTCCTCCAGTCACATTCCCAGATGAAATCAGGAACAACCAAGAAACGCTGATCTGTTAGTTACCCTGAAAGACCTTGAGGTAGTCCAGCCCTTTTCACCCAGTGAGAAGCCTAAGCCTTACCACCTCCCCAGCTTACAAGCCCCATCGTGCTTCTTGTTGTTGTCAGCTGCCATCAAGCTGGACTCCAACTCATGGCAACCCCATGCACAATGTGATCAGACCATTGTGATCCACAGGGTTTTCACTGATTTTTTTAAGGTAAGTCACCAGGCCTTTCTTCCTAGTCTTCGTCTGGAAGCTCTACTGTTCAGTATCATAGCAGCATGCAAGCCCCCACTGACAAGACAGGTTGTGGCTGCCCATGACATGCACTGGCCACAACTGAAGCTGGTCTCTCACGTGGAAGGCAAGAATTCTATCACTGAACCACTTCTGCCCACAAGTACTCAGCACCACACTCTTTAGCTAACACACACGAGTGCACATGCATGTACACATGTGCACATGTGTGTGTGCACACACACACAAAGGGAAGGAAGCCCGAGTAGTCACTAACTCCTGCCTCCAGAAGCGCAGAAGGTAGGGCAAGTCTCATTCCAAGATCAAAGGCTTGTGGCTGAAATCACTTTCAGGACAGCGTGTGAAATCAGCAGCAGATGAAAATTCCACCACTACGTCTTTTCATATAGTCTGAAGGAGCCAGTTTTCCTAGTTCCAGTCAGTCTCCCTACAGATGACTGAAGATACTCCATAAATCCTCAACTGATGCCTCCAAAGACCCACTTAAAATTAAAGACGAGATAATCATTTAAGAAAGCCTTTAAGGCCATTATGTGATTAGCTTCCTCCCTGAAATCAAGCAGAATAGAAGGCCAGGGGAAGCCCAGGGCTACCCCATCTTCCCCAGGAGCTGTCTGCCAGGGGTTTCAATGGTTCTGGTTCCAAACCAGCAGGGAGCAGGGGGAGCACGTGTTTTGCCCCTCCTATTCCTCTCTTCCCTGGGAGCCTCTCAGACCCAACTGCAGGCAGGGAAGAAGGTGCACAAATCTTGGAGGCAGCGCATGTGTTAATCTCACAGTTCAAAGAATGAGGAGCTGAGCCACCTAAGACCCTGTTCCCCGACCCCCCCACCCCACCCCCCAGGACACAGGAGGTGAGCTAAGGCCTCTCTGGAGTGGTGCACATCAAACCCCTATGCATTAACCCTTGTGCTGACAAGACTTCATGATGACCCTAAACTGGGAAGGGAGAAGGGCTCACCCAAAGGCAGCTAAAGCCCAGGCCTTTTGCTAAGAGGCCCTGGCTGGGGTTAAAACCAACAAAACATAAGTCTAGCTCTGAAAAGGAGCTGAATTTGCTACCAAGCAAACTTTCTACATCTCTTCTCCCATTTCTTTCTCACCCTTTTTATCCTGCAAAGGCAAGACACTCCAGGAATTAAGAGCCAGAGAAAGGCAGAAATATCACCGGCAAAGTCGCCTTTCAAAGTTACAAGAAGTCAAGGCACCTTCCTTAGGCAAAGCACTCTTGGGAGTAGCTGCTAGGTCACCACTTTCTCCTCACCATCTTGCCCCCTGTCCCAAAGGATGAAAACCAAAAAAAAAAAAAAAATTTTTTTTTTTTTCAAGTTGTTTCCCTGCTTCTGAGGAGTTAGCTCATCGTGCTGCTGTCAATCAGAAGTAAGCCTGGCTTTACCTCTTTCCCTAGCTCCTGTCCCCGTAGGAGTCATTTACCATATTGGTGGTGGGGGGGGAGCCCTCTAACATCTGATTGTCACATCTCACACGTTCAAAGAGAACAATGTGGCAGCCAACTTTAAATCATATACAAATTTGACAGATGTTGATTTTTTAGTTTTTCTCCTTAAGTTGGATTTGGAGAGTGGCTTGCCAATGAGTCAGAATTTTTGCCTAACCTCTCCCTCTGGGCAGGTTGGCTCAACTGTGGCTCCTGCATGTTTTTTTTCTCAACTAGAGTGGCCTAGGGACGCAACAACACTGTGCCCTGGACAGAACAGCCACTCTTGAATATTTCATCAAGGCTCCTGCAAAGGAAATTTCTTGGCCTGGATTCTATTAAAACTAGGCCCCATTTCCCTGACTACAGTTCCTGACCCAGAGCAGGGTGGTTCTGAGCTGTGCTGTGATTTCTAACAATAACATTACAACCAGATTCTCAGACCGGAGCATTTAGATACTATGAAGTTAGTTCACTGTAATGGAATCTGCCTCCCCTGTTGTGCTTTTACAGTAACGCCCCCACCCCAGTTAAACAGGCCTAAGCCTTACAGAGAAAGACCAAGCTAAGAACAAGTAACCATTTTAATAACCAAGGAAAACATAAACCACAGCATATACTGTACTTCATGAGGTGACTGATGTTCGGCATCAGGTGCGTTATTCCTCTAACGCTGGCAAGTAGGAGCTGGAGCTTCCAAAAGTTTCTCCAGGCGGAATCGCAGCTGCCTCCCTACAAAACAAGGCTAAACCCTTAGGCTTAAGGAGCAAGCTGGCTGCTCTAAAAGTGGTGTTGAGAACAACTAGCTTTCTTTCCCTTCAAGTAACTTGAGCAATTCTCTACACTTTCATAAACATTGCTTACCCAACCCACCCACTGCCATCGAGTTGATTCCGACTCATAGTGACCCTAATAAGACAGAGTAGAACTGCCCCATGGAGTTTCCAAGGAGCGCCTGGCGGATTCAAACTGCCGACCTCTTGGTTAGCTGCCACTACGCCACCAGGGTTTCCAAACATTGCTTAGTCACGTGCATATTTACTCCTTAAGGTGAGACTGCTGCAACCCTGAAATAAGTATTTCCAGGTCCTCACGATGATACTTCAGAACCCAAAAAAGTCCTCAACCCCAAAGATACACTAAAAAGGGACAACAGTACAGTGGCAAAAAGGACGTGTTCCCTGGACAACAGCTGTGACCACAACTAGAGGAACTAAGCTAAATGACCAGGAGTCCCAGGTAACTCCAGAACTCTTCTAGCAGTCTGCTAGAAAATTCTAATGAATTAACAATCTTAGGGTCACTCAAGGTGAGCCAGGCCCGTCCTGGGAGCGTCCAGTAGACATCACTTAAAGTCACAATGATGAAAACTGAAATCTCGCTTATTTTAGCTCCTCGCCACTGGGCAGTCCAATTGGCACTGCATTTACACAGCAGTTAAATCCAACCCCAAAGCAACAAGAAGGAAGGCACTTTCACTGTTCTGTTGGGACGAGCTAAACAGAGGCCTACTGAGAGTAGTTTTATTTGGGCTCTCTCCACCCTCCGTTAGCATTCATTCGTGCAAATAAAAGGCGGAAAGGAAGAAACCAAAATTAAAGTTTCAGGTGGCTGGGAAGGCAGATCAAATTTTTTATTCTGCAATAGTTAGCAAGTGTTTCTCAATAGCTCCCTGTCAATCAGAACTGTTTTCAGGACAACTAGAAAACAGTAGCTCTATCCCATAGAAAGCTCAGCCACTGCAGAAAAAGAGTTGGAAAAGGGAGGTGGCCCATGTCTCTAAGTCATTTAATTCCTCATGATTCCAAAAGGACCGTTTTTAAAGTGTAAAAGTGCTTCCTTCAGAAGATGTTGTTAAATAACACTTGCATAATTAAATAAAAGAGCAAAGTGTGACCCTATCCCATTCTGAGAGGCACTTACATGCTTTCTGAAAACATGCTGGAAACTAAACGCAGACAATCTCTTTACTCCTGTAATTTAGGGAAGGGAGAGGAAAAGTTGCCTTGGCCTTTGCATTGCTAAACACCCGCTGAAAGAATACCCTCAGGGTCCCTGCAAAATAAACACAAATACAGGTGTGCAAACATCCAGGTATTACCACTCACCAAAGAACCCATTCTTAAAAACCTTTAATTATTTAGAACCACAATCTCCTACCTTCCCTTGCACTCCACCTCTGTTCCCTAACTGATTTGCATGTTTAGGTAACAGGAGCGATTCAGAATCTCAGGTCATTAGTGCCTGTTCTAATACCTATGTTCCTTGCGGGCAGCCTTTCCAGCTCAAGTTACCTTGGAAGCTGTATACCATCCTATCAAATGCAGTCTCTACCACAGCACTTGGGCTTCCCACTTTAGCCCGGCCTACGGTGGAACTCATGATTTTTAGGGTTTCCCTTGAAACCTATCCAGAAACCACAGCCATTAAATGAACATGAAAAGTTTGACACCTCCTGAATTTAGGAATGAGGGGACTCAAGGGGCCAACTCCACAAACTCGCACCTGCTGCTTGATGGCAAAGAAATGAAGTTCCCCGGCTAGGCTGAGGTTTAAATTATACTCTATTTATTTAGTGACGTGTCTCCAAGGATCTCAAAGCATGGTATGAAATAAGATGACACGTAACTTTCTCACTATCTACCTTCAAGGCTTAAGTTTGTTTTCCTTGCCTTGTCTTGATACATTCCGCCAAGCAGGCCCCAGCCTGAAGGAGAGGCCTTTCCTCTGTGCCCCGCTGTCTGTCCTCTCTGAGGCTATCTGGAAATGGCTTTTAACTAGTCTTCATAGCCTGTTAAATGATACAAATAGAACCCTCCTGGGTTCGCCTCCTCAGTGGTTTCATTTAAACCAGTTGAACACACCATGTACGACTGTGCCCAGGCAAATGTGCTCTTATGGTACACCTCACAGGAGCTGTGGTCTCTGTCCTTGAAAGAGTTGGTTTCCGGCACTATAATACAGGTATGCCCAAAGCAGAAAGGAGTATTTTCCAGAAAATTCTTTTTCCTCCAATCCTACCGTGATTATTTTCAGTTCTCCCCCACCCCCGCCCCTGCTTTTGACCTAACTTGGGCGTTCTTCCTCCTTTAACAGGACAAAAATCTTGGCTCTCCCCTTGTACCCTTCTGCCTCTGCCCCTCCCCCAAATGAATGCCTCTCTGGTTTTTCCAGAGTGCCAACAGACTAAAATTAGAGGGTGGACAAGATGGTTCCCAAAGGTGCCTTCCAGCTCCAAAACTCTGATTCTCCCTTCAATAACCCCACAACAAGGGCTTTCTGTACATTGTTTTTAACTGACCAGTGACTTCTCTTGGGTTGCAAAGGGTGCGCTTTTAGGCAGAGGGACCTGCCTACTAAATGACACCAGCATTGCAAGTACTCAGAAGGCATAAACTGATCCAAAAGCAAAATAAAGAAGGATGGAGGGAAGGAAAGGAAGGAGGGAGGCAGGAAAGGAGGAAGGGAGGACTTTACTCGGAGTCCAGCAGAATTCAGGCGCTCTCACCCCAGGTAGGTTCCAAGAGGGATCTAGCAGTTCAAGTGCATCCAGCCTGCCCTTCCCCCACATGTCCCAACAGAATAGGAAGTTCAGCCAAGACTCAGAGCACCTGCCTGCAGCTCTAGGCCGACTGCGAGAACCGGGCGGCACGGCAAGGGTAGGGAGGCTTCACTCACCTGGCACACAAAGCCTCCACACACCTCCGGAAGGAGGAGACACTCGCAGGTCCAGGGGCCATGCTGTGCGCAACAACGGGAATTTCCAGCGGCACCAAAGCCCCGAACTTACCCACCCCAGGCGGCATTCTCCCCACCTCCCGCTGCCCCTGGGGCTCCGAGGTGGCTCGAGCTAGGTGCAGGGAGGCAGGAGGCAGGTGAGGGGGACTCATGGTGAGGCCGGGGCTAGCAGTCCGCCCCTCCCCAGGAGGGGGGGTTCCCGGGGGCGCGGCGGGGATTCACCCACGGGGCGCGGCGCTCGCCTCCCCGGCCTGCCCGCAGCCGCCGCCTCGGCCGCCTGCCCGCCCGGAATCGTTTTATGTAAATTAAGCCCAACTCGCAGTTTGCAGCGCGCACTGCCCTGGGAAGGGGGGCGGGCGGGGCGGGGGGCCTTCGGGGATCCACATTACACAGCAACAAAGCGGAAGGTTAATTTGAAACTCACAGCCCCGCCGCCGCTTGGCTCCCCGGGCAAAGCCTGACATCTACAGTCATGCCGGGCGCAGGCCGGGCTGCTCCGCGGCGGCCGCGCCCGCAAGGATACCGGGACACCGGCGCGCAAGGCCCGAGCGCTCGGCCCCGCTCCGGGCACGGGCCTCGGGACAGGCCGGGGCCGCGCGCCCGGGGCCATCAAACCTCAGCGGCTCCGCCTGCGTCACCCCGGGAACAAGCCCGACAGGAACAAAGCCCAATCCTCCCCGAGGCGCTGACCCCTCACGAAAAGTCAGGGGCCAGCCTAGAACCTTGCGAGAAGAAAGGGGTGCGCCCTTGGGCTACAAAAAAGGAGTCTGGGGGCAATCGGAGCCATCGGTCTCTGGGCCCCGTCCACGTCACAGCCAGACCACTCCAGCATAGGGACATTGGCCAATGTGGACAGGAATTTATTTGAAACACACACCCATCCTATTACATGCCTCACAGAGCACTTCTGTTTTCAGCTTGCAGAAACTTAGAAAAACATCCCCTGCTCTCTATTGAGAGTTTAAGGATAGAGTTTTTAATGCCAGAGAAAGAGAAAAGAAATAGAGCAGGATAGAAAGAAAAAAGGGACAGGAAAGCTACCGCAGTTTGCAGTCTCTTTAACAAGACTCGCCTTATAAACCACAACAGTTCAGATATGGCATAGATCATGCCCTTCATAAGGGGATTCTCCTGCCAGGGTCAAATTTAATTCGGCCACTCTGGTTGGTCAGAGCAAATGCTGGACACTTCTATGGAACCCCAGGTGAACGTCTTCCATTCTGATAGGCAAAGGAGCCCAAAAGAAATCTCACCGGAAGTCCCCTGTCTTCCCTGGCAGAATCCCAGGCATGGTCTGAATGTGCTCCCGTTTCTCTTGGAGCAGAAAGGCACCTGCTTTCACCCTTTCTGAAAACCACCCACCCAGGCTGGCCCCACAGCCTGGAGAGTCTTTTCCGACTGCACAATAATGAACCATGCAAGTGTTAGAAATATAATAAGCTCACAAGGCGAAGAGCTGTATGTATGGAATCGTATTAGCATTAAGCACTCACTAATGCAGGAGAAAAAGGGATGCTCCGCTGGTGAATACTGTCATGTCCTCATGTGCAAGAGATTTTACACAATATAATTTGGATTCAAATGAACCTAAGTACCTAACCTGTTGGGTGCAGACAACCCCTCTTTTCATTTCAGTCCAGAAAAAAAGAGACTCCCAAAAATGTTTCCAGCTAGGGCCCTGGGAAAAGAGACTGCCTCTAGGAGTCAGGTCCAACTGGGGACAAAGGAGGGCACAAGCCAAATTCAGTCACACGTGAGAGAGCAAGTGTGTGTGGGGAGGCGGGGACAGTGAGGAAGGAAAGTGGAGGATGATTTTGTAAACCAGAGCATGATCACTGCAGAGCGCTTCCAGACCTCCTGACTTCAGGCCCAAGAACAGGTGGTGTTTTCAAAACACACTGTTATTTATAATAGCCACAGGAACCGAGAATACCTTAAAGAAAACCAATTAATAATTTAATTGAAAAAGTAACTATGAATAATGCATGAAGATGATGATGCTAGCAGTAACGCAAGCAACCCGATACACACCGTCGAGATGCCCCTGGAAACCTCTTCCAGAAAATGAAGACTCCAGGCCCCCCTTACCTGGAAGCAACACACAACGTATCAGATAAGTTAAAGACCATAAGAAAATGTTTACGCGCCCAGAAAATCTACTTTTGCTGCTTTCTCTTAACTTTTATTAACATGGGACAACCTCATCATCTAGTGACATCATAAGCCTGGTGGGGTGACAGATAAGTACCTTCAGTAAAAGCTGGGAAGCCCAAAGTACAGCTCTATAGGTAAGCTAGAAGATGCAGGTGAACTGACAGTGCCAGTGGGCCAGTGTCCCACGTGCAAGCCACCACCTTCACCTCAGAAGCCTGACAAGTAGAAACCAGTAGTCCTGGGTTCCTTTTCTTTATCTTAATTGGGCACCAGCTGCATACATGGTGAGTGAGGCCTAGCCAAGCCTGCCTTTATTACAGGCAAAAATTTAACACATAACCCACAGGCAGGTAATCTACAGCCTCTGTACCATGATGAACATAAGGGACTGCACAAAAGCAAGGGTGTTGCCTCCACCCAAACTTATTTTTATCACAAACAAAAAACAATACCTCTTCAGAGGGAATTTGCCACTTGTGCACTTACATATGGAATCAACAGTTTCCCGGAAATATATGTTGCAATTTCTCTCCTCCAGCTCTGGAAGGCCATAGCTCTTTGGAGGGCAGCTGTGTGATGTTAAATACCCAGGGCCTTTTTACCCAGCAGTGACAGCCCAACATTCTCATTGCTCTGTCCTGAACACTGTTGACAAATAAACTCACTCTCAGAAGAGGCAATTCTTCCCTTCCAGCTCTCCATAACCAGTCTAGTATCATCTGGAAAGCGTAACTGGCAACAGCCAAAAGGATAAATATTTAAAAATAAACCAGGGAGTGCTAACCCCCTTCTCTACTCCTCCCCTTACCCACTCTCCAAGCCAGAGGACTGCCCTCTAACGCTTAGCTAGCTGGTAAATTACACAGATCCCAACCCAGCCAAACCTGCTCCTCTCTCTCTCTACGCACATACACTCACTCTCCAATTCTGTATCCTTTCGCCTCAGCAAAGGTAAATATAGATCTCTGAGCTAAAAGACAGTGAAAGTCAGCATTCTGACTTCCAGTGAAACCCGGGCTCTACTTTCAAAGCACAACTGGGTTTACACAGATTTGTGTATTCTTCCAGATCCTTCTATTTTATTACATTATATACACACATTGATTTCAAAACCAGTGCTTAAATAACCTTGAGGTTTTAACAAAGGAAAAAGCCAGAAGAGGGCAAAACAACAAAAACAGAAGTTCCCCCAGATAAATAAGGAAACACTGGCAGCTGAATGATACTCTTAAATTCTGAGTTCACCCCCTCAATTCTGGGTGGTTATATTTGGGGCCAAGTAACAGGTAAGTGGCCAGGGCCTCACGGGTATGGGACGAAGTGCAGGCTTTCCTCAGCACAGCCACACTCGCCTTCACAACCACTGACTGGAGTCCAGTGTGCCACAGCCTACACACAGATGTTCTGATTCACATTTCTCGGACACAAACCTCAAGGCCTCCATCTATCGCTGCCGTGCTAATCCCATAGATTAATTTTTACCCCCAAACCTTAGGTGGACCATTATCTACTTACCTGCCCTCCCCAGCTCAGACCCTAAATCCGTCAATGACATACACAAGAAAAACACAAATGAATAGCCCTTTTTTAAAGCCATCATTCAGAAAAGCTTTGCTAAATTAATTTTAATGTCCCAAAGCCCAAGTTTTAAGAAAGCAAAAAATAGAGAGCTTGCCTTAAAACAGCTTTAAAATGTTAGGTAATGAGCGCCTTCTCTCATTTTTTTTTTTAAACATAAACATTATTTCTGAAAGGGCAAAGAGAATTTGCCATGCAAGACTTTTATACCCGGGGGGTTCTCATATTTGTGTTTCTAAACCTTGAAATTGAGAATTTTAATGAAAAGGCGGACAGATGCTTAAGGACAGCATCGCAACCAAGGTCCATACATCACAGGGGAGAGAGGTGCTTTGTTTGGGACCAGCAGAAAGAGGTGGGCTCCTGTTCAGTGCGTGGGCCATGTCTACTGTCTGACGCATCCCTTTACCCTCTGCCTGCCGTAAACCGCTGAATTCTTGGAGGGGAAGCAGGCTGGCGGAAGAAAAAAGGAAAAAGTCATCAGCAGAGGAAAAGAAAAGGGAAGGCATATTGCCTCTTTGAATTGTAGTTTAAAAAAAAAAAAAAACCCTCAACACATATCAGTTCCCTAGTATGTGTACCAAGAGGTCCTCCACACATGAGTTAAAACAATCAATTAAATGCTATATCAGAAGCAAAATAACGAGGATCAGATTTTTTTCTTTTCTCTTTAAACGAAGCATTTCATGTAGGTTTGCATTTCTCTCCTTTCAAACACCGCTTCTAAGAACGGGGCAGGATAAGAGAAGGTAAACAAAAGATGACCCCTTTCATGTTTCCCCCAAATAGCCAAGGATCTCATTTTCTTATCTCTTCATTTTAGCACATTCTGTGCAGAATCTGGGCTAATCTGACTTAAGAGCCCTGAGCTGAAATTTCACATATCCTCCTCCGACTCAGCCAGTGTTTTAGCATTTGGATTTCTATTGAGGCTGTTCGAATCGCCAGCAAGGCCTACGGTAAAATGTGCTTCACGCTGTTCCGTTTGTCTCTCTGCAGACAAATAGAAACTGTGAAATTTAAAGAACGGATGAAAAAAAAAACTAAAACAAAGAGGTTAAAAAAATAGGACAAATGTTTTTGCTTTTGTGTCTCCCTGGAGCAATTGTTTGGGAGAGTCTGCACTGACAATAACCATGAGAAGGCCATCTAAAGGCGATGTGCGCACGAGGGGACTCCTTGCCTGCTGCCTTTGGTCTGGGAGAAAAAGCACCTTAGCTCCGTTCTCCAGGAACAAAAGGCCAGGGCCACAGAGGGGGGGAGAGGTTACTGGGGCTTTCCCATGGAGCCAAGTGTCAATGCTGCTTCATTTTTCACCGTCTTAGTTGGAAAGCAGCTCAGTGAACTTCCTAATGCCTGCTTTTCCCTCTCTCCCTATTATTTCTAAACCTAAAAGAACAAAACAATAATTCTTTTTTAACCTAAAACCCGTCATCCCATTAAAGGAAAGTCTTTGGGGCCTACACAATCAGGTTGTTTCTCCTTCCTTTCCCCATCCTACTTTTTGTTTTGTTTTAGGGGGTGGTTTAGGTTTCTAATTGGAGCTCAGTGGAAGTAAGAGAAACTGGACATCATGGTCATTCTTGGTAATACCAGCACGGCCTTTATTAGGAGAGAAAGGCAGGGAGCAGAAAAACAAGTACAAAAAATGAACAGGGATAGAAGGGGGGAGGCTGCGGGGCAACGCCTTGAAACATTTTCTTCTTTTCACAGCATGAAGTCCACTAATGCCAGCTCCAGATTTGCAACTGAATCAAAGTCGTCATTACAGGGTTTTGGGGGAGCTGGGGAGGAGGAGAAGTGGACAATTACAATGTATTCAAGACACAGGCAAGGTGTGGTGGGGAGCTGGGTGGGGTGAACTGGGGGTGCTACAAAGAAAGGAGCATGAATCACTACATGGCATGGAAATACCAGGGCAAAGTGGTGCCTGTGCTTCCAAAGCTGGAAGCATCTTCCTCAGCGGGGCAAACCCTAGGATGAGGCTAAAGCACACGACCTCCAGCCTTTGAACCCAGACTTGGCCGCTCAGGAGTACGTTCCCCCCTCCCCAGGCAGCCACAGGCTCCGGCTGGAAAGCAAGGTGGGGGTAGGGATGAGAGGGCTTGCAAAGAAGCACAATAAACAACTCAAATATGAACGGAAATGACATCAGCAAAGTGAAGGACCTGTTTATTGTGGATCAAAACAAAACAAACTTCCAAACCTTTTGTGTACACAAGATAACTCTATAAAAAGCTTTCCTAAAATGTCACCAGGGTCGACACATCAGCATCCCAACCAGAAAACAGATGACAGTTATCATGAGGGGGTGGGGGGGCGGACATTATAAGAAAGAGGGTCAAGGTGGGGGGGATAAAACCAGAAGGGGACAAAAACCCAGCTGACTCTTTCTCCCCTCTGCTGATTCTTCACATTTACTGGTGTTTATAATCTAAAAGCCATGTTCTATGTTTCACTTAATACAAGGCCAGACAGTGCTGTCTAATGAGGCAGCATTACAATCAGCTTGTAATACTGAATTTTTAATGCTGCCAGGGATTCTGTTACATAATAATATGAAAAACAGAAGCTGAAAGTGGGCTCCTGGTGACACAACACGCGAGGTTCCAGGCGAGCGCCACAAGCCTGGCCTCCTTCCTCTGCCCATCCCCACTTTCTCATTTGCATCAGCCCTCCACCCCTACAGAGGAGGTCAGTATAGAAACCAAGAGAATTTCTCAGGAAACCCAGACTTTTTATTATTATTATTACACTATCTCATCCAAACTTCTGTTTCAAGAGTCTGAATTCTAGCTTAACTGGGGTTAGAGGGGTGAAATGAAAAATTAGCTTTGTTTTACATTTTTTTTGAAGGGGGGGCTGGAGAGACAAAGAATACAGGAAAGAGGGTAGCTTATTTTAAGCAAACCAAACAATCGGAAAAAATCACGGACGGAAAAAAAAAACTAAACTAAGATGGGGAGGGTGATTGAAGTCTGTGGACCATATTCACAGCTGCTGCACTCAGTTTACATTGGAGTAATTTAAAAGCATATATATAGCCACCGTTGCTCCTCTCTGTAATACCCCAAGACTGTAAATCTATAACCACTGCAATGATTTAGTGATTAAAAACATGATAACATATTGTGTAACTGCAAACCACAGAACCCCTGCCAACTCTCCTCTAAGATAAAGAAAAAAATATATAGAAAATGTGTTGCTTGCAGCGATCTTCCTAAACCCAAAAGATTTTAATAAAAGAACCTATGCAGGAGGTGAATCGGAAAAGGGTGAGTGAATTCTACGTGAAGCCAGCAAAGGGAGAGGAAAAAAAAAAAGACAGCTTTATGTGGGATTCTTTTCCTTGTACTAACAAATTACGACCTAAACATGTCTTTTCTTTTCTCTCTCTCTCTCTTTTTTTAATAGTTTGTTGTAACTGGAATAACTGGTCTTGTGTGCTGTCTTGCATATTCAAAGCTGCTTTGTAATCGGATCTGGAGACTCAACCTTATTTGCCTGAACTCAATAGGGGTTTTTTTTCTCCCCTCCCTCCCATGTTTTGTTTGGGATTCTGTATTGTGGGTTTTCTGTTGTTGTTGGGAGCTGACATCTATGCAGGCAGAGGGTCTGGTGCCTTTAAGCTACAGAGCAAACACCTGGGGTGGGGGGGGGGGTAGAGACCACAATTTGTACCATGGCAGGAGTCGTCTAAAATATACACACAAAAAAATAAAATCAAAGCAGCTGTAGGGGTTTTGGCCTCTGGGCAGCTGACCTGACCCCATTCTGTATATTCTTTTATTTCACCATTGCAGGGCTCCTGTACCTTGGGTCAGATTCGAACTCAGTGGGACCCTATGGAAGGCCCTGGAAAACTGCTCCATATTTAATGGGGGGGGGGTGGGTGGAGGGAGAGTAAGTGCATATGCATTTAGACTCCCCTAGAGTACACACAAGAGACACCCACGCAGTGTACACACACACACAATCGGTCAGGCCTGCCAGGCCGTGGGTCAGCTCCAGCCCAGTTTTCTCAGCTCACACTACCCAGGGCCTGAGCTCCTCTTTGCAGGGGGGCAGGGGGGTGCCCAAATCTTCATGCCTACAACTCCACCCATAAACACAGGCATGAACAGGCGAACGCTCCTCCAGCAATTTTAGATGTTTAAAAAGTCCACGGATCTGAATCGCCTCCTCTCCGGAGCAGAGCAAGGCAGTTTATTCAGAGAAATCAATAGGAAAGAGCATTTGCAAATATTTATATAAGCCCTGTGCGTTTCAGCATTAAGTAATTAAAAACTAAAACCAAGGAGGGGGAAGGGAGGGGACATACAGAGGAAGGCCGCTGGCCTAGACTAGGTCTTTCTGCCCACACCTCATCTCCCCAAACCGCAATCCTTTCAAAACTGACTCCGTGTACACTTTTTACGAAATCCTGCTCATGCACCATTTGCTAGACTATTTCAAAATCATCTCCAAATATGGATTCACCTACTACCAAGCTGCAAGTATGACTATAACATAAGTGTCTGTATTATCTCTCTCTCACACACACACACACACGCACATACACACACAGATCCCTTACTTGTGACACTGCTTTAATCTCCACGGTATTACACTCTCTTATATTCGTAAAACCTAAATTACTCACACCAGTTAAATCTAACATTATGAGAAGTGGGCCCCCAAGTGCTAATTCAATAAGCGAATTCCCACCACCTAAACCCCCAATACTCCCCACTCCCCCCAATCTACAGCCTACCTATACTTTGGGGGATCAGTACCTGAGACCCCCACATGTAAACAGATTCACAGAAAAATCACAGTAATATGAAGGAATTTTAAAATGAAACAGTCTCTTGTGGACTTCTATTTTGTTCCAGAGGTCGGGGCTGTAAATTCTAGTTGTACCGCCTCTAAACCTGATCTAAGAAGCCGAGCGAGACACACTGAGCACCCAGTCTGCAGAGATTGTAGAAATTTACAGTAAATGTAGGTACACGATTGCAGCACGCTGCCCTATTGATTATGCAGATGGTGATCAATCCGCTCCCCTCCTCCATTTCCCAAGCCTCTCTGCCCGAGGACCGCCAAATAAGTTGGTCCTAACTAACCATTCTCTCAAAGAAGGTTTTTTTAAAAATCAAAAAAAGAAAAATAATAATAAATCCTCATGTGTACCCACTGAAAGGGCTCCAGTCTTTTTTTTTTTTTCATTTCAAAGTGATTTTATGTTCTGTAATTTGCATTACATCCAAGCGATCACCGTATGTCATATTCTTCAAAGGTACTTAACAAAACCCCTTTTAAAAGTCACTAGAACTGGAAGCCAGAATAAGGCAATCACTCTCTTTCTTCCATACAGTCCTTAGATCAAGTTTCAATAATTAAGATCAATAAAAATCGTCATATTTACCCTACTTCAAAGCAACAAGGGGGAAAAGTTAAGAGTGGGTCATTTTTGAAAGCACTTGTAATCGGACAATTTGCCACAGTCGAAGGAATTGCACAACACATTGCAAAAGTCAGATTCTGAGCAACAGATTAATTTGCAGATACATATAAAACACATTTTTTTACTTTAACCCTTACAAAAGAAGCATGGAATGCTCGATCCATACACAACTTAAATACACCTGCGTACAATACCCTGCAACAGTTATGCAAAAGAACGTATATTAAAATGCATAACATAAAACGCAGGAATATGGTTTTTGCATTAATGGAGAAAATTCGTGGAGAAAAGGAGTGGAGCCGGCTGAAGGGTGAGAGTGGGGAATAGAACGTAAACAAACCCAGACTCGCGCGAGGGGGAAAAAAAAAAGTCCTCCTCTGTATCTCAACTCAGTTGGCCCGGGAGAGGCCGGCCACCAGGCTAGGTCTCGCCTTGGCCTGCGGCGAAGCCCCGAACCCCCGGGAGCCCCTAGTGTCCAGGGCAGAGCCCCCTCTGCGTGCTCGCGGCGCTGCCAGTGGGGCAGGGCAGGGAGCGCGCAGGTAGAGACTGGGGCAGCCGCCTCGCCCCTCTCCCGGACCCCGGGTTCCAGCCCGGCTCCCGCGTCCCCGGCAAGTTGAGCCCCCGCGCGGAAAGCACCCGCCCGGCCAGCGGTGGCGGCTGCTCCCGGCAGGGTGCGCGCCCCGCGCGGTGGCTCAGCCCGGGGCCCCGGCGCCGCTCGGGGTGGGGCAAAGTTGGGGGCCGGGGCGACGGGGGCGGGGGCGCTTGGCCCGCGGACCCCCCCCCCCCGCCGGCCGCCGCCTTTGTCTCGGCGCCGGGACCCCAGCCGCCCTCCCGCCCTCGGCCCGCGCCCCGGCCGGCCCTGCCCGGCGGCGCCTCCAAACTCGCCGCACGGGCCTCGCCCCGGGCGCCTCCACCCTCCCGGGGGTCGCTGGCGGCCGGCGGCGGCGCGGGGGCCGAGGAGGAGGGGGCGGCCGGGCTCGGCGGCGGCAGCGGCGGCGGCGGGAGGAGGAGGAAGAAGAGAAAGAGAAAGTTTGGCGCAGGGGGAAGGCGAGCGGGACGCAGCGAGCGAGCAGGGCGCGGGGAGCGCGGGCGGCGGCGGCCGGGCGCGGGAGCCGGGAGGGGGCAGGACGAGCCCCATGCAAAGCAGCCCGGGCGCCCCGAGGAGCCCCGCGTCCGGGCGGCGGCGGGAGGAGGAGGAGGAGCAGGCGGCGGCGGCGGCGGCGGCGGGAAAAAAAAGAGGGAAAAGTTGCCACTTACGCGGTTGCTTCTCCGGCGGCGGCGGCTGCAGCGGCGCGGCTGGCGGCGGCGGCGGCGGCGGGAGCTGGCGGCGCTTTTAATCCCGAAAAGAGGCGCTCGGGCCGCGGAGCCCATCAAGGCAGCAGCGGCGGCTGGCGGGGGTCGGCGGCGGCGGAGGACGCGCTGCTGGCGGCGGCGGCGGCGGCGGAGCTGGAGCGCGCTCGGCGGAGCCCGGGGCGGGAGGCGGCCGCAGCCGGGGAGCCGGAGCCGCCGCCGCCGCTGCCGCCGAGCAGCATGGTTGGCGGGGAGTTTACAGCCCCCGGAGCGGGCAGGGGCCACGGAGGAGAAGCGGCGGCGGCGGCGGCAGCGGCTCTAGGCTGTAATTGGGATGCAAAGCAGGCGGCGGCGGCGGCGGCTGCGGCCGGGAGGAGGAGGAGGAGGCGGCGGCTGCAGCGGTCGGAGGGGACGCGCTGGAAGTGGGAGCTGATGAGTGAAAAGAAAAAAAAGTCTTTGGATCTTTATTCTGCTAATTAGTTTCCTGCAAAAAATGGCTGTGATTAATTCAGTGCGCATGTGCTTCATTACCCAGGCACGACGGGAAGGGCTAATTAGCCACCTTCTGGATCAATAAGATTCAGCAAAAAAGAAAAGGGGGAGGTGGAGGGAGGCAGAGGGGAGGAAGGGTGGAAAAAAAAAAAAAAAACAGGGGAAAGTGATGAGCAGGGCAAGGAGAGCAGGAAGAGAGGATGGGAGAAGAGCCCAGGAAGAGGGAGAGAGGCACCAAAAGTTTATGCATGTATTAAAAACACACACACACACACACACACACGACACACACGCACACACGCACACGCACACCGAGAAGTGAAATCCAGAGAAGCAACAATAAGAACCTGGCTATGATTTTTTAAAGATTTTTTTTCTTTCCTTTCTTCTTTTTTTTTTTTTGCAAATGCAGCAATGTTTAAATTAAATAGGAAGAGAGAATCTTCAAAGAAGAGGAGCAAAGGGGGCGGCAGTAATGGAGTGGGACAGCTTAAAGCAGAGGTTCAAGTGAAAGAGCAGAGAAGCAGCAGAGACTTAGAATAGAGACCACTTTAAATTGCAAATCTGAGATTTTTTTTTAACGGAAGAAAATTACCTCCCTCCAAATCAGGAGGAATGAAGAAAACACAGAGAAAACTTTAACACGTACCATAGTCTATAGACAAAAATATATATGCGTGTGAATTTTGTCTTCTGAAATAAGACGAAATCAATCTTCTCTGGTTCTTCAGGAGAGGGGTACAGGGCAGTGATGATTAGAAGAAATAAAAGGGGGAAGGTGAATCAGAACTGAAGGAGGGTAACTTTAGGAAAGACAAGACAAGGAAAAGTTGCACTTGGAAACAAGTCCAACTTTCTACCTTGCAGGACTTGAGAGAAAAGTAAAATCAATTTTCTCGTGTAAAACCTGGAAAGCAGATGTTTTCAAAACACAGGAAGCTATTTTGCCATCAAAAGCAGGGATGTAATAAAGGCAGTGAAAAATAATTTCAGACTAAATTCGTAAGAAAGAAAGCCAATATGCTTAAATAGCGAGGAAAGTTCTAGAGGGTAGAAGGGGGGGGGGATTACATACCCCTTCCCTAATGCCAAAAAAAAAAAAAAAAAACTTACAGCTACCTCTAAGAGTTTGGAGCAGAGTCTTGAAGCCAAAGGGCTTGAAATGAGAGGATGGGTTTCAGATAAAGACAAGGAGCGGTACATCCCACCAGAGCCCAAAGGAGATCCCTGGAATCAAAGACAGCAGCCAGGGACCCTGCTACTGTACCGATTCCCAGTACATCAAAGCCGTCACTTAGGCGGGTACATGGTACCTCCAAAACGCAAGCAAACAAACGCAGGAAGAACAAGTGTGTCTCTCTCCCTTTTTCTCTAACCCCCCCCCTTCAAGTTCTAGCCTCAGCGTCACTGCTACTGCAATAGATTTTTTTTTTAATGATGAGTATGTATTTATGTAACTTCTAAATATGAACTAGTACCACTGAAATTACACTGTCTGGAATAAAATGCAATTTGCACTTCAAGTGATCTGCAAACAAATGCAAAAACAACATTTTTGTTTTTTTTAAGGCATTATTAGTAAACCCTGAACATCAGGTAGAGAAAGCAAGTGCTTAAAACTTATTTCTCTTAGAAAAAAAAATTGTTTTGCCCTAGTCTAGCTGAATGCTTTATTTCAGAAGGAATTTGGGGATTAACCGGGAAATCTGTTTGATTAGAAAGTAATTCTTCATTTTGAGAGATTTCCCAGTGTTCTTAGGGCATCCAGCTTCTTAGTCAAGACTAAGGGGAGAAAACCGGTTTAGGATTTTGCATGGTTACCTCATCTAATCCTTCTGAATTCACTCTAGGAATAATGCTGTTTTATTTAGGGAAAAAAAAAGAAAATACATTTAGAAAAATCGGGGGTTTCCTCTCTATGAGCCAAACGTGGGTTGCCATTCAAACTTTTCCTGGCTGCTTTTCCATGCGGGACAGCTGATCAATAAAGCCAAGTCCAGCCTGACTTGCTACAGGTTTCACCAGTCAGTGCTTGCAAAACCTTTGTCATTTTCTAAAAATAAAAAAGCTAAAAGTTATTGTAGAAGAAGGGGCTTTTTTTTTTGTCCCCTGCACAATGTGTCTTTTGTGAGGTTAATGCCATTCTGGGCTCTCGATAGCCCAGGACAATGGGAACTCTCCAGGAGCCTGCAAAGACTCTGGCTTTTTTCTTTTTTTCTTTTTTTTTTTTTTTTTTAAAGGGAAGGATGAAACATTCCTACAGTCCAAACACAACTTCTACTTTCATTAAATAAATATTTATCTTTATTGTAGCCATTGTATATTTTTACCTTCAGTTTGTCCGGTTTCTGATTATTATTTTAAATTTTTCATTGCCAACAGTTAATCTTTTTTTTTTTTTTTCAGTTCAAAGTGCAGGTCAGTGTAAAATGTAGCCGACTGAAGGAAGACTGGTAAATTCTGAATTTTTCCATAATATATCAGGTAAGGAAAAATTTTCAGACCCTCAGGAGCTTTTTTTTTTTTTTCCTATTTATCTGTCTTCATGAATCTTCATTAATCTGTTAGTTTTTTTTAATATAGCAGAATTTCTCCTTGTAGATCTTGAAGAATGACTAAAATGGTATTTATTTTCTTTTTAAAAATGTAAATAGTACTAGAGGCAAAGTGACAGCTTGTTTCCTTATACAAAATGCGAAGGAAGTCAGTATCTCCATTGGTATAGGTTATTTGGGGGAAATTCTGGATATAAATGTATTTCATGTTGCAATATAGGAAAATGTCAGCTTAATCTGGTAAATATTTATGCTAATTTTACTGAGTGAATTTGTTGTAAGGAGGAGAGGTACTAAGCTTATATGACTGAAAAATGCTTAAGCAGTAATCTAGCATCTGTATGGATTATTTCGTATACAAAGTAAAAAAAAAAAAAGGAACCAAAAAATTCAGAATCTAAATCCTTCATTTAGCTGGAAAGAGGGCAGAAAATTTTAGACCGAGCTGTTTTTTATTTACAGTAGGGAGGTAAAGTAGAAGGTAGGCTAAATCTTGCATTCCTGTGTACATTTCTCTGTCTCTTGCTCAAATGCATGTGTGTGTGTATATACACAAAAATATGCATGAAGGGTCATATAAATATACATTTGAATGACTTTAGATGTCTGTGTGTCTGTGTGTGAGTATATATATGCGTGCAAACATACCAGGTGTACATCAATGCAGGTACTGTACAGAGCTTTTCCTGTGTTCTCTGGCTGGGGTTTGTGCTTTCAGATCTCTTTGAAGCCACTTCTTTGCAAATATAATATAGAAATATTGGTTTAATGACGAAGATGTGGGT
Organism: Elephas maximus indicus; assembly: GCF_024166365.1. Taxonomy (NCBI): domain Eukaryota; kingdom Metazoa; phylum Chordata; class Mammalia; order Proboscidea; family Elephantidae; genus Elephas; species Elephas maximus. The sequence goes on along the minus strand of NC_064839.1, from coordinate 37,461,792 downwards.
GATGAAGTTAAGTCAGAATCTGTTCCCCTGTAATTTTCAGAATCTGGGGTTGCAGTGTGAATAGCTAGTCTTTGGTCCAAGTACTAAAGATATCATGGGCCAGTCTTAGGGAAGAAGGGAGTGAAGGGGTCTTAGGAGATCTCACTAAGAAAGAGTCTAGCTTTTGGGCCCTGGGTTTCCTTCTGCAGGGGAATTGGGGACACGAAGTGGGGAGAGGAGGAAGAAAAAAGAAAAGCCAGTGTACAGGCAGGGGAGGTTGAAAGAACGCCTCTCAGGACAACTCTAGAGGTAGATCTAAGAGAAGGGTTGCAGGGCGAAGAATGTGCGGGTCCCTTTTTGAATGTGTATTGTTATTCTAAGTCTATTGTATGTACGTGTTGCTGTCCTTTCATTTGCCACGACAACATATGGATTCCATAAATGCAGACATGCCGAAGTGCATCTGTCTGGGTAGTTAACACGATCCAAACAACCCTCCTCATTCAGCCAACTCCGGCTCTTCCTCAGGCTCCCCAGCAGCGCTCCGGGCCGGCCGGCCGGTGCCCCAGGCTGCAGCGTCCCGCAGTCTCGCCCTTTTGTGGTCTCTTCACGGGATCCAAGGTGCCGCGCCGAGGAGGCGGGCTGCTCGCCGTGCTGGGGTCAGAGGCGGAGCGGCCACCGGCCCCTGTGCGCGCGGGGAGGAAAGGGTTAAGCTGTCTGAGCCGGGGGAAGGGCTGCGCTCTTCCCCGAGCGGAGCGAGGTGCAGCCACCGGCAGCGTGCTTTAGGGGTCAAGTCCGAGATCACCTTTCTCCTGCCTCTGGAAATGGCAGAAGATGTGGTAGGGAGGGAGACACGGGAGAGAAATGCACAGAAAGGCAGCCAGGCGCGGCGCTCCATGCATTCGAACCCCCGCCCCCGTCCCAGCTCACTCCTAAATCGTACAGTTCCCCTTTCTTCTAGGGGTACCGGGAGCGGTTCTTTGGAGCCTCCAGATTTGCTCATCTGCGGTTCTGTCCTAAGGTTAAACCACTGTGTCCTGAGCTTCGACCATCAAAGATCACAAAGTTTGCTCTCGATGTGTCCGAGGGTAAGCAGCTGGGTCTGGGTAAAAACTGCCCCCTCTTTGCGGGAAAACAGGGGTGCCCCTTGCAGGATGGGGGAGTTTGGATGTTGGCGGCAGCCCCTCAGGCTCCGTTGCACTGGCTACAGACGTGAGCAGGTGTACACAGTGGTATCCATTACATGCAGGTACTTGCTTTGTGCCCACATTCCTGATCAAGAGCTTTCTTTCCCCCAACTCCAGGGAGTCTGGAGAATACTTTTGTCAAAATATTTTTCACGCCTGAGAGCTAAGCAAAAACCAAATTCAGACGCGTTTCTTGGGCGTTCCACTGGAAAAGAGCAGTGTCTGAAGTCACTTTTTGTCCTAGCATAGCGCTGGGCACGCAAGGCTGTAGGTCTCAGCGCCCAGGTGATATCCTGGAGACTGTAAGGACGCGCATGGAGCCCACAAAAGGGGCTTGAATTGAAAAGGAACTTCCCAAATCTACCCCCACGAGCCTGGGCTTTTGAGACAACGACAGTTTTTGTGGAAAGTTACTCCAAGAAAAGAGAGTTTTTGGTGGAGAAAGAACTGGCTCGAAATGACAGAGGGAAAGGGGAACAAGATCCCTGGGGGACAAGAGGCAAGTGGGGGGTTCAAAGAGGAGGTAGGGAGACGAGCAAGGAGGTCCATGGACCGGTGTGTTACGTGCGGCCCGGGAGTCTGGTCGATGTGCTCCCAGCGCTCCCTCCAGCTGCCAGGGTGAGGACGAGTCACCCAGAACTCAGCCTCTCCTTCCAGGGCCAAGCGCGGACCAGCTGGTACAGAAGGCAGCTGAAGTCTGTCTTCGGAGCCCGGCCGCCCCTAACCCCGCTAGAGCCTCCAAACCGCGGAAATCAAACCAAATTGGCCGCTGGAATCTAGAGAGGTTTCATCCCTGGGGCAAGGGGGAGGGGACGATTTTTTTTTTTTTTTCTTTTGAACTCCCAATTCAAAAGAGACCACAACCTACTCTGGAGTGTCATCCCCAGTACATGGATTGTGGCTATGCTTCATCCTTTTTTTTTTTTTTTTCCTCAGAAGTAAAACCTTTAAAGAATTAGCCCCAAACTTGGAGCGCCCAGGTCCTTGAAAGAGTTCCAAATGATAAAGCCTGTCCTTCATTTTGAATACATGGCGCATTGTGAAAATGCTGGGCAGTTAGTCCCGGGGCTTGAGTCAGATTCCCACTTTCCTGGGCTCCCTTGCAATGGAAATCTGAAATCCAGCGTTGGGGCGGGAGAAGCCTCAGAGCCAATGGCTTTCACGAGTCCACACCACCTGCACCGCCGGCAAGCGCTGGCTTCCCTTTTTGTTGACCCGGTACCAGAAGTTTGTACCACATCTAAAGCCTGGGGCGGGTGAAGAAGAGAGAGAACTAACCTTATCATAACGCAACAAAGTGAACAACTGGAGGGCAAGAGACCCTCAGTCCAGCTACTTTAGGGATTTCCAAGGGCTTAACTTGGGAGAATGATGCAGGTTTTTTGCTTGCCGGCCGGAGGCAAAAAAAAAAAAAGCCCTGCGAAGTGCAGGTGGCGTGTTTGGGAGCAGGGCTCCGAGAGGGCAACTGAGACCTGGCGCCCATTTGCACATAGCCCTCCAGGGCCGGCGTGGGGAGATGGTGCCCAGGATGGCACGTGCGTTGCGGACACGCAGACACGCAGGCGAGCGCTAATGCAGGGATGCGCCGCTGAGAATCCCCCCCAGATGCCTGCATTTCTTGGAGGTTTGGCTTGCGTAATGGCCAGGGAGTTGCCTGTCCCCCAACCCCCCCTTTTTTTTTTTTTTTGCTGAAAAATGTTAAAAGGGACCTATACCGTGTACATACTCTGAAGAAATACGTGCATTTTTTTTTCTGGAGAAATACCTAGAAAAGAAATACCTAGCGCTATAATATTTCTGATTTAAGGGGCGAAAGAAATCTTTGAAGTGAAGGCAATCAGTGGGGGACGAACTATCTTGTCCTGATATTTTGTGCTTCTCCTCAAAGCCTGTAATGGGATTTAAAATGAGAGATTCCCCATCCTCGTCCTCCCTCCCATTCCATTTCGCTCTCATCGCCCCAGAAAACATTGGTCTTAACTGACGGCACGTCGAAGGGGATGGTTTAAAGAGAAACTAGGTTTGGGACGCGCATCAACTTTCTCTTTTTCAAACGAAGCTAAAAAAAAATTCCAAGGACAATTTAAGCAACAAACGACATCGAACAGATTCTTTTCTAAAGCAAAAAAATTCCGATTCGTTTCTTCCCATTCTTAGAAATAGAGAAAAAGGTGAATCCGATCTTCCCGGGCGCAGATGCCACGAAATTTGGGGGCCGCGCTATTACAGTTCAGGCTGGCGGGCAAGCAGTTCGATGCGCACCAGGCCTGGGGCTCCTGAATTGGGGTTCCAGCTAGCCAGGATCCCTGCCGGGCGGCCTGTGAGCCCAGCTTGTGCCTGAGCACCGGGCAGGGCCCTGGCCCCCTGTGGGCGCAGGGCGTGCCCTAGAGGCCCCCTCTCTGTTTAATTCCAGGGCTCAGCGGGGCAGCGGGGACATTCGATGCCAGTTTCCTCTGCCCAGGACTTAGGGCGCACCCCTTTCTCGCCTACTCTTCAAACTCCTGGGTTCGGTGTTTTAAAGAGACTGGGCGTCGTCCCCCGCCGCCCCAAGAACCATCATTGAGGCACTGACCCCAGTTCACTGAGCCAGCGCACGCGTCCCTCGTTGTCTGGCACACCCAGTCCCATTTGCTGGACCTTCCTCCTCCGAGGACTCCGGAGGAAGCCCCGGAACTCAACCCCCTGGAGCACCGGGCCGGGCGCGGAGGATGGCGCAGAGTCTCTGCCCTGGGGCCCGAGCGCCCCTCGCAGGTGCAACGTGACACGGCCCTGCGCCCCTTCGGCCGGGCGGCGGAATTGACCTCAGCGAGCAATTCCAGCACCCATTGCTCCCATGTGGATGCTGGGAAAAGCACCGGGCTGGGGCCTGGCCCCAGAAGTGGCCTGGGAAGAAGAGGGCGGGAGGCTGGCGCACCTCTTGCCGGGTCTTCCCTCCTTCCCCCCTTCCCGCCCAAGCCCAGCGCCTGCCTCGTTCTTAGCCGCCGCCCCCGCGTGGGGGCCACTCTGCATTGTTCCCTCTCCGCCACCTTAGCAGGGTTTTCCAGCCTCTCTCTCTCGGGCCACAGGTGCCGGGTCCCTGTCCCGCAGGGCGCTGAGCGCAGCGTTGGGTCGGGGTGGGCTCCGAACCCGAGAGCCAGAGGGCACCAGGCCAAGGCCTGGGTCAGGAGAGCGCTCCTGTAGCCCAGCAACCCCAGGAGCAGAGCTGGGAGAGGGGAACCGCCTGGGGATCTGCTCGCCACCGCCACTGAGTCAGAACAGTGCCCTCACCAGCCAAGCAGGTGGGCGTAGGTCTTAGGGTTAGAAAGTGACCAACTCAACTAGCGCCTGTGTCTGCGCTTTTGGTTCTGTCCAACCCCCTCCCTCTCATTTTGTTTGGGAAGAAAAAGGAAAGCGGGTGGATTTGTGCCGACCCCTCTTCCCGCAGTCTGGGAACTCTACAGCAGGAAGAATTGCTCATAACGACACTTAAGCCCCGACACTTGAATGCTAAAGGTTAAACTTACAGTCTTCAAGGAAGGGCTTTCTGCCAACTGGAACAGTGGTGTGCTTAGTCCAGCTGCCATGGGCTCTCCTCCACCCCACCCTGTCCACCTCCTGGGAGCTGACTCTTACACCGACCTTCAGGGAACCTCACATCCTTTGTCTCCCCCATTATTTTACCTGTGGCTATTTGTACCTCAGTTTGCCCTTGAGATCCCTGACCTGTGAGTTCCTACTAGTTCCTGCTGCAGGGTTGGCATGAACCCTCCTTTGCAACAGAGATTCAAGATTCCCACAGGTGGACACTTTAGGAGAAACCACGCTTGTTCCTTGTCCCTTTGCTCTGGACAGTTGGTGGCTCCTGCAGCTTGGTGCAAGCAAAGCCAAAGCTAATAAATTGAACTTAGCACTCAGGCTTCGAGGGTGACCCTGGCTGTAAGAGGGCAGGTAGGGGCAAGATATTTCAGGTTGGGGAGCCCTCCCAAAAAGGAACAGCCAAGGGAGTGTCTATCTCAGGGACCCTCTGCTGGGAGCCTGGGATCAAGGGCACCTCTTCCTTTTTACTCTGGAGTCTCCCCAGAAATGACAATGAGATTCAATTCAGCATTCTTTAAAAAAGACATCATGGTATATAGTAAAGGGGACAGAGGTTAGCTCTTAGAAGCCTGGCAAGATGGCCCTTCTCTCTTCCTTCCTCCCTGGAAGTCCTCTATTTTTTGAGTGCCTACTATGTGCTAGCTCCCTGGCAAGCACTTTACATTAATTCCACTCAGTTGTCCATGTACCCTGGTAAGTGGGTACTTATGAGGCATACCAGTCTCAGAGAGGTTAAGTCACTTTCCTAAGGTAACACAGCTATTAAGTAGCTTAGCTTGAATTTGAATCCAGGTCTATCTGGCTTTAAACCTAACATTTCTATTACATCCAGCTGCTTCTTGTTAAGATCAGGAGAACCAGGGAACCCAAGGGAGGATAAAGGATAGATACGGAGAGCTGGTCGGTTGAGGGGAGGGAAAGAAAAATATCCTGGGGAGGGTCTTTGGTTTTGATAAGGATTCAGGGCTTGGAGACAAGTCACCAAAGGCCATGAAAGGTTGTTCTTTAACAGGAAATAGACAGAAATGACCATAAAATATAGCAACATAAAGAAAACCCCAGAATGACAGCAGCATAATACAACTTCGGAACAATTGCCCAGGGCATCCCTGGACTTCCAGGCCTGAGCTGGCCAGACCAGGAGAAGGTCATACCAGCCCTTTTGTTGTTGTTGTTTTTCCTTCTAAAATTTCTTACTGTGACTGAACCTGAGACAAGTTCCTTCTGTGAGTCAGCAAGGCTAACAGGGAGGAATGTTCAGATGACCAATACTCATGAAAAAAATATTAGAAAACCCAGTAAATGAGGAGTGAGATAGGACAGCAAAGTCCAAATGGCAGGTCTCTTGAGGGCCTCCCTGGTCACTCCAGGGTTTGTCCTGGGGGCTGAGTTTTGCAGGCCCCCTGGGTGGGGAAGGGCATGTACAACAGTAGGCCTGCGGGACAGGAATACCTGCTTTGTCCATATTGAGGGTGTGGCCATGTGCAAGCCCTCCCCCAACACTGGCCTCTACTTGGGCCATCAGGCACCCAACCACCCTGACAGGCAGTGAGGGGGTGGAGTGGTCAGTACAGCTTTGTGGACTCATCTCTCCTTATTTTGTTTTGTGTTTAGCTGGGTTGATTCTGGCTGGAGTAAGAGTCTGTGTAACTGAGCAGCACTGGCCAGGCCCACACAGAGGGGTTGCTGAAAGCCTTGTTAAGGAAGTACTCCTGACCAGGCAATTCAATTACATAATGCTGCAAAAATAACTTGGCTCTGGGCTGGGAGTCTTGTCAGAGTGACGTATTTCGTTAACCGAGAGGGGTATCAAATATCTATCTTTCAACCCAAGGGCTGAAAGTACATTTGTGGCGCTGAGCGGACTCTCCCTGTCTCTATAAGGGAAGCCCTGATGACTCAGTGATTAAAGCACTTGGCTGCCAACAGAAAGGTCGGTAGTGGAACCCAGCAGCCTATCTGTGGGAGAAAGACGTGGCAGTCTGCTTCCGTAAAGAATTATAGCCTTAGACATCCCATAAGGCAGCTCTACTCTGCTCTGTAGGGCTGCTATGAGTCGGAATCCACTCCACGGCAATGGGCGTGATTCTGGTTTTGTCTCCATAGGAGAAGTTGACGGGGATGGCAGAAGCACCAGCGGGCTGTATTTTTCTCCCCTTCCTTTTTCCAGGTGCAACTAAAGCCAACTGTTTAACTTAGCTGTGTTCTGCTAGCTCATAAGTCCATCTACAGAGTCATATATACTCAATTTGTCCTCCAGTTTTCCTGCAATAACCCAGCCAGAGAAGGCTGAAGGAAAGAAATGAGAGGAGAGGGAAAGCCAGAGTAAAAGGAGATGTGTTTTGGTGGAGAGGAAGGATGAATTATCTTGTTATATCTATCTAGACTAGACTGGAGTCCCTGAATGGTACAAATGGTTAATGTGCACAGCTACTAACCGAAGGGTTGGACGATCAAGTCCACAGAGGCACCTCTGAAGAAAGACTTGGTGATCTACTTCCAAAAAGTCAGCCACTGAAACGCATACAGAACACAGTTCTACTCTGACACACAGGGAGTCCCCATGAGCTGGAATCGACTGGACAGTAACTTGCAAGACAAGACTAGACCTCCTACTAGGGTGACCAATCTGACCCAGCTTGCCTGGGATTGTCCCAATTTTAAAACTCAAAGTCTTGTGTCCTAGGAACCCCTACAATCCTGGCAAAGCAGAGCAGTTGGTCACTCTACCGCACACTGGCTTTGGCCAAATTTGCAGAAGGACACAGAAAATTAAGACCAAAATAAGGTGGATCCTTTGAATCCAAAATTATTAAAAGAATGACCTTAATCTATTCCATCACAGATGTGAAGGCCCTATTTCCAGACGCCATAGACTTCACCCAACCATCATGTTGGACTCTACAACTTTCTAGGTAGAAAAATTATCTGCTCCATCCACTTTGTTTTTCAGATGAAGTTTTCAGACATGCTTTGGCCATTTTGAAGTGCACTGAAGTCTCTCCATGTTTTGCTTGGAGACCGTTTAATATCATTTTTAAAAAACTCTGCTTGAACGTCATAGTAACTTTTTTTTTTTTTTTCCCTACCTAATCTCTTCCATGGAGTTTCAGTTCCTCCCTGTGGCACCACAGTCCCATCCTGAACTGTACCAAACTCCTTTAAACCCTTTCGGACCTGCGGTATATTTATCTCCCACTTACTTTTTGTACCTCTGGGGCTCACTGGGAAGGTACTGTCCTACTGACAGTATGGTTGCTGGCAGGTGGTGAATATATAACATTTTGAAAAGGAAAAAACACCCATGTGCTGCAAATTAGTGTTTTTACAGAATATTGTAGGAGGGGAAACCCTGGTGGCGTAGTGGTTAAGTGCTATAGCTACTAACCAAAACGTCCGCAGTTCAAACCCACCAGGCGCTCCTTGGAAACTCCATGGGGCAGTTCGACTCAACAGGAATGGGTTTGTTTTTTTTGTTTTTTTATAGTAGGAGGTGGTGCTGAATCACTGAGTTTTTGGTAGGGAAAACATGGATTTTGAAACTTTTTTATTTGGTACACATATATACCTCTGGGCTCTGGGGGTAGAATTTGTGTTCACAAGGGTATGATTTGTGGAAGGAGGCATAAAACAAAAGAACATATGACCTACCAAAAATTCAGACACGCTCAGTGATTCAGCACGCCCTCTTTTACTGAGAACACATAGTATCAACAAAAAATTAAAAGGAAAAAATAATTGGGTCACGAAAGGGTTTTCTCATTGAATCTGCTAGCTTTTTCTTTCCCTAATGTTGATTACCACAGCATCTGATCTTTTCATTCTAAACTGCAGCCCTCCAATCCATCTTTAATCTTGACCCATCTGACCCCCTATGGAAGGAGACAAATGAGGATAAGCAATCCCTGGACCAAGATACAAAATCTGAGCTTAGATGTATACTCATCCCACCTCCGTTCTTTTTTAACATCAAACTGTCTCTAAACTCCTTGAGCTAATTATAAAAGCAAATAGCTTTCCTCCCCGAGTCATTTTCCTTGGCTTGTAAAAAAAGCAATTCCACCCAGAGACCACCTTGTCGCAGACATGAAAACCGGCTTGTTTAGGACGCCGCAGAGAGGAAAGGGTGAAGCAAGACTGCCTCCCGCCCTCCCCCAGCAGGCGCTGCCTTTATGGAGTCTATTTCCAGTCTGTTTACCTGGCACGGACCACGTGACCAGCCCAGAAGGAAATGCTGACATCATTGTCTCTCTCTCACATGTGCGGCCTCCCGTCCTCCTCCCTCCCTGCGCCCGGCCAGCGCTGCTTGCATTCCGCCATCCATCCTGCGGCCTCTGTCCAGCGTCGACCCCCTCCCCCAAAACGCGCGTCTTCTCCCACTTATTTCTCTGTCGTGCTCGTGTCACACTTTCCTTTGTTTTCTTTTCCTTGCAGGCTGTCTCACACACAGTCTTACACGCGCGCACTGGCGCGTACACATAACCACGCGCGCGCGCGCGCGTACACACGCACACACACACAAACACACACTCTTCTTTTCCTTTTCTCACAATCCTTTCTTCCTCTTTCAATCTCATTCAAATCTGTGGCCAGAGTCTCACTCTGTTTTAAAAAACGCGCTTCCTCTTTCCTGTTAAGACTGGAGATTGCTAAATAAAAGAAGCCTGGGCAGCCTGGTTAACCTTCCAGCCCAAGGATGGGGGAGGGCAAAGCAAGCCGGCTGGGACCAGCCACTCAATTTCCTGCTCCAGTGGGCTTCGAGATTTAGGTGTTGGGGTTTGGTCAGACATGCTTTTATTTATTTTCACCCTCTCCTCATCCAGTCCAGCCCCTCACTTCCACCGCCGCCGCAGGCAGAGGGCCCTTCCTTCTCTGCAGCGAGACCACAGGTCCCAGCAGCTCTTGGCCTTGTGAGGAGAGAGCTCACACATCTGGCTCCTGGAATTTTCTCTGCTGCTGCTGCTGCTCCTTGTTATGGGAGGGGCCAATGAGCCATCTCAGCATCCTCCCAGCTCTGGACCCAAGGAGCTAAGAAAACCCGGGAGGCAGAGAGGAGGGGCTTGTGCAGGTGCCTCCTGCCTATTCAAAGGGCTATTTATTTGAGGAACCATGTGGCAGGGCTCTGGAGTTCGGCTGCTCCCGGAAAGCTTTCTTGGTGCACGTGGGCACACAGCCAAAGCATGCAGTTAAGAGGAAATGTTTAATAAAGACGTGGGAGCCTCAAACGATTTATCCTCACAGAAAGGTGGAGATATGTATAGTGTCCCTGGAAACTGCCTCAAAAGCTGACGTCGAGGTAGTGAGGCCAGAGGGTGAAACAACTGGGAAATCAAAGAGGATAGCTTGCCTGGGCCAAAAAGATGCATGCACTCTCTAACCAGCCCTTTTGCTCCCACCTCCCACCCCAGACTACCATCCCAAGGGCTCCTGCATGTTTTTATTTTTTTTGTGTGGGGAGGGGCGGGCAGAGAGGGAAGACAGGGCTTGGTGAGGTGTAAGGAGGCATGGGAAGATTGTCTAAGACTGATTCTATTATGTAATCGTTACTTAGGTATGAACCTATAAGCCCCAACACATGTACAGGTGGGAGTCTACCAGGAGGACATAAGCACTTTAATATACAAGTTTACCACTGGGTATGTGGAGAGTGAGAAATACTATCCTGTTGAAGATCCTTGTAAGATCTCAAGAAGGTACTTTCAGCTTTAAAATACTCCTGGTTTCCAATGTTCAGGTGCACTCCTATTTCTTAAGAAATACTCCAGTACTGCTCCCATTAAGATAGCCCTGGCAGCCAGTCAGGAGAGAAGCCAGATGTTTTAAAGTTATCTTCTGAAGACCAAGTGACCAAGCAATGGAAAAAGCTGTTGGGGCAGAGTGGGGTGAGTGGGGGGGAGGGGGTCTGGTTGAGAAGGTCCAGTCATGGATATACCTCTTCAGTCATGTTGGAACATAAATGCTGTTCAGACTCATAGCAGTGCTGACTCATAGCTACCCTATGTTCAATACAACAAAACATTGCCCCGTCCTATGCCATCCTCACATTTGTTGCTGTGTTTGAGCGCATTGTTGCAGCCACCATGTCAGTCCACCTTGTCTAGGGCTTTCCTCTTTTTTGCTGACCCTTTACTTTACCAAACATGATGTCTCATGTACAAAGAACTTGAGACAAAGTCTCGCCATTCTTTCTTCTAAGGAGAATTCTGGCTGTACTTCTCCTAAGACAGACGTGTTTGTTTCTTTTGGCAGTCGATGCTATATTCAATATTCTTCACCAACATTATAATTCAAAGGCATCAATTCTTCCTCAGTCTTCCTTATTCACTGTCTTGCTTTAGCATGCATATGAGGCGATTGAAAATACCATGGCTTGGGTCAGGCGCACCTTAGTCCTCAAAGTGGTATCTTTGCTTTTTAACAATTTAAAGAGATCTTTTGCAGCAGATTTGCCAAGGCAATATGTTGTTTGATTCTTGATTGCTGCTTCCATGGGTGTTGATTGTGATTCCAAGTAAAATGAAATCCTTGACAACTTCAATATTTTCTCCATTTATCATGATGTTGCTCATTGATCCAGTTGTGAGGATTTTTGTTTTCTTTATTTTGAAATGTAATCCATACTGAAGGCTGTGGTCTTTGATCTTCATCAGTAAGTAAGTACTTCAAGTCCTCTTCGCTTTCAGCAAGCAAGATTGTGTCATCTGCATATTGCATGTTGTTAATGAGTCTTCCTCCCATCCTGATGCTGAATTCTTCATATAGTCCAGCTTCTCAGATTATTTGCTCAGCATACAGATAGAATAAGTACGGTGAAAGGATACAACCGTGATGCACACTTTTCCCGATCTTAAACCACACCGTATCCTCTTGTTCTGCTTGAACAACTGTCTCTTGGTCTATGTACAGGTTCCTCATGAGCACAATGAAGTGTTCTGGAATTCATATTCTTCGCAATGTTATCCATAACTTGTTATGATCCACACAGTTGAATGCCTTTGCATAGTCAATGAAACACAGGTAAACATCTTTCTGGTATTCTGTGCTTTCAGCCAAGATCCATCAAACATCAGCAATGATAGCCCTCAGTCAAAATTCCTCTTCTGAATCTGGCTTGAATTTCTGGCAGTTTCCTGTTGATGTACTGCTGCAGCTGCTTTTGAATGATCTTCAGCAAAATTTTACTTGTGTGTGATATTAATGATATTGTATGATATTTTCTGCATTCTGTTGAATCAGCTTTCTTTGCAAAGGGTACAAATATGGACCTCTTCCAGTCAGTTGGCCAGGTAGCTGCTTCCAAATTTCTTGGCATAAATGAGTGAGCACCTCCAGTGCTATATCTGTTTATTGAAATATCTCTATTGGTACCCCATCAATTCCTGAAGCCTTGTTTTTCACCAATGGCTTCAGTGCAGCTTGAACTTCTTCCTTCAATGCTGTTTGTTCTTGATCATATGCTGCCTCCCGAAATGGTTGAATGTTCACTAATTCTTCTTGGTACAGTGACTGTGTATTCCTTCCATCTTCTTTTGATGCTTCCTGCATCATTCAATATTTTGTCCTTAGAATGCTTCAATATTGCAACTCGAGGCTTAAATTTTTTTTCAGTTCTTTCCACTTAAGAAATGCCAAGGGCATTCTTGCCTTTTGGTTTCACAGCTCCAGGTCTTTCCACATTTTACTTTGTCTTCTCAAGCTACCCTTTGAAATCTCCTGTTTGGTTCTTTTACTTCATCGTGTCTTCCATTCGCTTTAGCTGCTCTACATTCAAGAGCAAGTTTCAGAGTCTCTTTTGATATTCATCTTGGTCTTTTCTTTCTTTCCTGTCTTTTTAATGACCTTTTGTTTTCTTCATTTATGATATCCTTGATGTCATCCCACAACTCATCTGGCCTTTGATCATTAGTGTTCAATGTGACAAATCTATCCTTGAGATGGTTTCTAAATTCAGGTGGGATATATTCAAGATCGTATTTTGGCTCTTGTGGATCTGTTTTAATTTTCTTCAGTTTCAGTTTGAACTTGTATCTAAACAATTGATGGTCTTTCCACAGTAGGCCCTGGCCTCATTCTGACTAATGATACTGAACCTCTCCATCGTTTTCAAAGATGTAGTCGATTTGATTCTTGTGTATTCCATATGGCCAGGTCCATGCATATAGTCACCTCTTATGTTGTTGAAAAAAGTTATTTGCAATGAATAAGTAATTGGTCTTGCAAAACTTTATCATGTGATCTCTAGCATAGTGTCTATCACCAAGGTCATATTTTCCAACTACTGATCCTTCCTCTTTGTTTCCAGCTTTAGCATCCCAATCACCAGTAATTATGAATGCATCTTGATCGCATCTTTTGTCAATTTCAGACTGCAGAAGTTAGTAAAAAATCTTCAGTTTCTTTATATTTGGCATTAGTGGTTGGTGCGTAAATTTGAATAATAATCATATTAACTGGTCTTCCTTGCAGGTGTATGAATGTTATCCTGTCACTGACAGTGTTGTACTTCAGGATAGACCTTGAAATGTTCTTCTAGTTGATGAATGTGACGCCATTCCTGTTCAATTTGTTATTCCCAGCATAGCAAATCATATAATTGTCCAATTCAAAATTGCCAGTATCAGTCTATTTCATGTCATGAATACCTAAGACATTGATCTTTATATGTTCCATTTTGTTTTTGATAACTTACAATTTTCCTGGATTCATACTTTGTATGTTCCACGTTCTGATTATTAATGGATGATTGCAGTTGTTTCTTCTCATTTTGAGTCATGCCACATCAGCAAATGAAGGTCTGGAAAGCTTTACTTCATCCATATCAATAAGGTTGACTCTACTTTGAGGAGGCAGCTCTTTCCCAGTCATATTTAGAGTGCCTTCCAACCTGAGGGAGTCATCTTCTAGCACTATGTCAGACAATGTTTCACTGCTATTCATGAGGTTTTCGCTGGCCAGTTTTTTCAGAAGTAGACTGCCAGGTCCTTCCCCCTAGTCTGTCCTAGTTTGGAAGCTCTGTTGAAACCTGTCCACCATGGGTAACTCTGCTGGTATCTGAAATACGAGTGGCGTAGCTTCCACCATCACAGCAACACACAACCCACTGCAGTATGACAAACTGACAGACGAGTAGTGGTTTGTGGTTTTAGAACCCCAAAAAAGTGGTGTTGGCAAGTCTCAATGTCATTCTCATCATCACCATTAATATTTATGGATGATTTAAGAGCACAGTAGGATAAGGTGACGTATAGATTCTTAACTTCTGGCTATAGGTGTCAGGTGCCTCTGTTCGTGGGTTCTACATTGACATCCAATTATTATCTTTTTTTCTCGTGAAACTAAAATTCAAGATGGTGGAGAGAGATGATAGAGGGTAATGGAAATTACGTGAAGAATATAGAAGAGTTCCAGGTCTTTCAATACGGCACCTTGCAACTTTGGAGGGATCTGGGGAAGGATGCTCAGGAAGTTCTTTCCCCATCCTCGAATCTAGCTTAGCCTTACCTCCTCATATAGATCCTACCCCAAACCCCAGTGTTGGGGTTGACCTCAGCCAGCTCCGTAGGTTTATCTCTCTGAGCAGGTTTCCTGTATTAGTTTAAGATTATATAGGCACATACACACACACACAAACTGAATCCATTTGCTGTTTTACTACTTAGTACTTGTGATGATATTGAATCACATGACTTCATGAGTAGATTTGTACTTATGTTATTGTTACCCCACCTACCTCCCCCCAAACAGGCGCTGTATGGTGTATGTACTGTAAGCATCTCCATAAATGTCCAAAATGCTGATTGTAGTGATGTACCTATGGTGAAAAAAAAAATTTTTCTTTTTTTTTTTTAAGAGGAGGATAATGATGATGACAATCAATTGCTAATCATGATTCCAAGATGAAGATAGTTCTGGGCGTAGAAATATGCTCAACAAAGAATGAATGAATGAGTGAATGAATGAATGAATTTTAAGACTTCCACTGAGAATTTCTCTGAGATCTGTTTCTTTATAGTTTAACATTATAATTATTATTACTTACCCAAAGAAACAATCTCTATTGTTGAGCCTGTGGAATGGGCTAAAATGGCATAACAATAATACAACGTGGATTGACAATCTCTTTTAATCTATGTCATGTATTTTAAAAATATGATTTAGTTACCTAATGCTTCTCTCTCTCAAGGCAAATGGCCACAGAACAGAAAGTCCTTTTCTGGTACCTGTTGTTATTAGGTGCCCTTGAGTTGGTTCTGACTCATAGCAATCCTATGTAAAACAGAATGAAACAGCGCCCAGTCCTGCACCATCTTCACAATAGTTGCTATGTTTGAGCCCGTTGTTGCACCCACAGTGTCAATTCATCTCATTGAGAATCTTTCTTTTTTTTCACTAACCCTGTACTTTACCAAGCATGATGTCCTTCTCCAGGGCCTGATCCCTCCTGATACCATGTCCAAAGCATGTGAGATGAAGTCTCACCATCCTTGCTTCCAAGGAACATTCTGGCTGTACTTCTTCCAAAACAGATTTGTTCATTCTTCTGGCAGTTGATGGTATATTCAGTATTCTCCGCTAACGCCATAATTCAAAGGCATCAATTCTTCTTCAGTCTTCCTTATTCATTGTCCAGCTTTTGCATGCATATTAGGCTATGGAAAACACCATGGCTTGGGTCAGGTGCCCCTTAGTCTTCAAGGTGACATCTTTGCTTTTGAACACTTTAAAGAGATCTTTTGCAGCAGATTTGCCCAATGCAATACGTCATTTGATTTATGTACTGCTGCTTCCATGGGTGTTGATTGCAAATCCAAGTAAAATGAAATCCTTGACAGCTTCAATCTTTTCTCCGTTTATCATGATGTTGCTTATTGGTCCTGTTGTGAGGATTTTTGTTTTATGTTGAAGTGTAATCCATACTGAAGGCTGTGATCATTGATCTTCATCAGGAAGTACTTCAAGTCCCCTTCACTTTCAGCAAGCAAGGTTGTGTCATCTGCATAACGCAGGTTGTTAATGAGTCTTCCTCCAATCCTGATGCTCAATTCTTCTTCATATAGTCCAGCTTCTCGGATTATTTGCTCAGCATACATATTAAATAAGTATGGTGAAAGTATACAAACCTGATGCATACCTTTCCTGACTTTAAACCACACAATGTCCCCTTGTTCTGTTTGAATGACTTCCTGTTGATCTATGTACAGGTTTCTCATGAGTACAATTGCAAGTTCTGGAATTCCCATTCTTTGCAATGTTATCCATAATTAGTTATGATCCACACAGTTGAATGCCTTTGCATAGTTAGTAAAACAGGAAAACGTCTTTCTGGTATTCTCCGCTTTCAGCCGGTATCCATCTGACATCAGCAATGATATCCCTGATTCTACGTCCTCTTCTAAATCTGGCTTGAGTTTCCAGCCGTTCCCCATCAGTGTACTGCAGCAGCCACTTTTGAATGATCTTCAGCAAAATTTTGCTTGTGTGTGATATTAATGATATTGTTCAATAATTTCCACATTTGGTTGGATCACCTTTCTTGGGAACAGGCATAAATATGGATCTCTTCCAGTCAGTTGGCCAGGTAGCTGTCTTCCAAATTTCTTGGCGTAGATGAGTGAGCACTTCCTGCACTGCATCCGTTTGCTGAAGCATCTCAACTGATATTCTGTCGATTCCTGGAGCCTTGCTTTTCACCAATGCCTTCAGTGCAGCTTGGAGCTTTTCCTTCAGTACCATTGATTTCTGATCACATGCTACCTCCTGAAATGGTTAAACATTGACCAATTCTTCTTGGTACAGTGATTCTGTGTATTCCTTCCATATTCTTTTGATGATCCTTGCATCATTTAATATTTTCTGTGCAGAATCCTTCAAAATTGCAACTCGAGGCTTGAATTTTTTCTTCAGTTCTTTCAGCCTGAGACATTCCAGGCATGTTCTTCCCTTTTGGTTTTCTAACTAAAGATCTTTGCACATTTCATTTTAATACTTTACTTTGTGTTCTTGTGCTACCCTTTGAAATCTCCTGTTTCTGGTACCTAGGCTACAGAATCTGCTCAGGGCAGGTAGCTCAGGACAGATGCACCTTACACTCAAGGCACTAAGGACTGAAAAGCCAGAAACAAATGCACCTCAAAGTTATATAAAAACAAAAATGAAACCTGTTGTCATTGAGTTGATTCCAACTCATGATTACCCTACAGGACAAGATTGCAACTACCCCATAAGGTTTCCAAGGCTGTAATCTTTACAGGAGCAGACTGCTACATCTTTCTCCTGTGGAGTGGCTAGTGTGTTTGAACCACTGACCTTTCATTTAGCCGCCAAGCACTTTTAACCACTGAACCACCAGGGCTCTTTAGAAGTGATATGCAAAAAATAAGTAAATAAAAACATATGGAAAAGCAGTAAGTATAAGAAAGGACTCAAGGCCCAGGATGAATCAAGGTCTTTTCTAAAAAAAAAAAAAAAAAGGAAAGAAAGAAAATAAATAAATAACAACTTAGAAAGGGAAGAAGATCACCAAAGACTTGGGTTCTAGTCTCAGCTTTGCCACTAAGAGCTGGATGGCTTCCAGCTAATTACTTAATCCTCTTCGTGCACTTTCTCCTTGTAAAATGGAGATAACACTCCACACCCCACAGGGTAACAACCCTGAGGATTAATTCAATGAAGTGGTGGATATAAAGTGTCTAACACAGTGCCTGGCATGTGGCAGGTGTCCGATACAGGACAGAAATGATCAATATTATCCTGATACTACTTACCTGTCTACACTGCAGGGCTGGAGTGTGAAGACCAAATGATTGTGAAAGTGCTGCATAAACTAGAGGGCCCTAAACAAATCTAAGATATTCTTTTTACTTTTCCTTGGGCTCTGAGTTAAATCTGTTAGTATTGGGAAGTGGGGCAATGAGATAAAAAATGTATTATCCAGGGCAACCTTTCTCCATATACAAGTATCTGACATACCTAATTCCAGCCATACTGAAATATGAGAAATGTAAGCGCCCACCAGACTTCCTCATGGGGGTTCTGTGAAGATTAAAATGATGCAAGAAGTTATTAAGGTGCTTTGGCTCCCTGGAGTGGAGGGGATATGTAAATCCAAGGAGTAATAATAAAAGTAATATCATCACCATTTCTAGCCACAGACTCTTTCCTAGGCTGGAATAGAATTTCCAGAAGTATCCTTCCCTTTTAGAATTACAGAGTATGACAGATTTATTTCCACACATCCCACTTGCTTGCAGAGTTATTGTTTCCTCTTACTCCACCCCCCCTCCCCTGCCCCGGTGATAGAGAAGCCTGAGAACCAATTCTGTCAGGAAGTTCTTGGGGAATTTTCAGAAGGATGTTCAAGCAGCCTATATGAATGACTGTCAGCAGCCAACGTTTATTTTTATTTTATAAAAAAGTATATTCATAACTGATCTTCAGAGCATATCAGAATAACAAAAACCATGAATGACAAATACATCAGGTACATTCTTCAGGACCCAAAGGATCCCCCTGAGGAAGTTTCCATCATTTCTTCCTCTTCAGGCAGATCAGGTAACTCTTCCCCTGCTGCCGAGTCTCTAAAAAAGGACGTGCTATTAAATCCAGACCCCAGGATAGGGACTCAATTGCCTCCTGGACATCTAATGCCAACCCTGAAATTCTCTGAATTTATCGACCAAGATGTTAGATGGATCAGATTCAAGCACCTTGCTAAATAAAATACAGATTACATTTATCATTTCCCCTCAATCTACTAAAATCATGTTACTCTTTCATGGAAGGAAATGAATCAGTTTGACAAGACTTACTCTGTCAAGTGATATAAGTTCCCAACACCGTATTGACTACAGATTATTCTAGAAATGATTTGGCAATCATTTTTTTTTCCAGGAATTTTCCAGATTAGGACATTATGAACTTCCCTGTTTTTTTCTTTTTAAAAATATGCATTGATCCTAATCCTCTTTCAATCTTCCCACGCTTTTAAAAGCTGGACAATGAATAAAGAAGACTGAAGAAGAATTGATGCCTTTGAATTGTGGTGTTGGCGAGGAATATTGAATATACCAGGGACTGCCGAAAGAACAAACAAATCTGTCTTAGAAGAAGTACAGCCAGAATGCTCCTTCGAAACAAGGATGGCGACACTGCGTCTTACATACTTTTGGACATGTTGTCAGGAGGGATCAGTCCCTGGAGAAGGACATCATGCTTGGCAGAGTACAGGGTCAGCAGAAAAGAGGAAGACCCTCAAAGAGGTGGATTGACACAGTGGCTGCAACAATGAGCTCAACTGTAAGAACGATTTTGAGGGTGGCTCAGGACCAGGCAGTGTTTCGTTCTGTTGTGCATAGGGTCACTATGAGTCAGAACCGACTCGACAGCACCTAACAACAACAACAACAAATGCTTTTAAAAATGAAATGAGTCTCCTATAATTTTAGCCAATAATAACAGTCTGCCTTATAAACAACTTTTTCCCTGCAGAAAACCTAAAAAAAAAAAAAAAAAAAAAAGATTTTTACCAGCATTTATAGAATATTTAAGAGTTGATCATGCAAAAACAATCAGGGAGCAAATGGTCAAGGCTTAGGACCTCTACTTTGACTCGATATTTCTGGATCTTTTATGTGCATTTAGGTACAATTTGCAGAGATTTCTAAACTGAAATGGGCCAAAAGACAACAGTTACCATGAATTTTCAGATTGTGTCAATCTTGTAAATCTCACGTAAGTCAAATCCATTATTTTCCATTAATATATTGAAACTCCATTAAAAGTAAATGAGGAAAACGGGAGAAGATGAACATTCTCACAGCTTATACTATACCTCTTAACATAAAGTGTCCATAGGGCCTGCACAATTCTAAAATCTCAGATCTTAATAAAATCACTATATTTCCAGAATACACATTGCACGTAGACATCCTCAAAGTCAGAAAAACTTCAACCCTGTAAAGACTAAGATGGGAAGACAAAGATAGCATCCTTTAAATGAAATTCAGGTATCTTAGGTACTTTTGGGTATCTCTAGGGTTTGAGGGGTCTAAGTTTAATAGGGAGCCCTGGTGGTACAGTGGTTAAGAGCTTGGCTACTAATCAAAAGGTCAGCAGTTCGAGCCACCAGCTGCTCCTGCTTAAAGGCTCTGAAGCAGAAAGCCTACATTGTTCTTGACAGGTCACAACTTTGTATTTACTGTTCTTGTGAGCCCTAATTGCTTCAGTTCCTCCATCCTTTGGTCCACCATTCTGACTCCTAGCCCTGGGTATCCCCGACCATCTGCCTCTTCATTCTGGCCTTTGGATTGCTCAATACTGCTGGGGATGGAAAAGACGTGAGGTGACCACACCCTACAGACGAAGGCCCACCATGCGATAGCTAAAAAGACTTTTTATTCAGGGATTGTTGTTGGCTCCTCAACAAATTATCCAAAGCTGCTGCTCCACACCTTTTCTACACTCCTCTAGTCCCACTCATCCCACATTTTCTTAACTCTGATCAAAAGATTTCAACCCCTTCTTTGTTTAAACCATCATTAGAATGAACACCATCAACTTGTTTGTTGCATTACCTCAAGATACCTTGTCTGGATCCTCTTTTCCATATAAAATGTCTTTGCATCCTTAAGTATTATACCCTCTTTTACTATTCTGCCTCATTTCCACTGCAAAATTTCCTAGGTTCTAGAGCCCAACCTTTCCAGATCTCTCTAATCCCCTGCTCCTTCAGTTATTTATCTCTCCCCACTCTTGCCCTCACCCCTTGCCTGCCTCCACCATTCTCTTATCTTTAATTAACCCTTCTGTACTTGGAAGCCTAAACATGCTCTATTCTCTCCTGTTTAAACAAATAAAAACTCCTCTTAATCCTACCATCTATTCGACATGCCACGTTTCCATTTACTACCTAACTTTCTAAAATAATTATTTAAACATGCTCTCTCGTCCGTGTTTACACAACCCCAGGCCTATAGGTAGCTCTGACTACTGGAGAAGGATGGTAATTATTTTGAGTCTAAATTGATTCCCCTACAGCTCCTGCTCCCTTGTCCTAGTGTCACCTTGTGAAGCAGACTTTCAAATGTTTCACAATCTTCTTCCTGTCCTGTCCTCTTCTCTCTGACCTTTCTGAGCTAGCACTGCCAGTTCCTTCAATTTTCATCACAGTTCTGAGTCCCTTCGCTTCTCTGTTTCCAATTTGACTATCTTTTTCTGAAATGGTGATGACCCACAATTAAGTATAATTATCCATGTCTGGAGCCCTGGTGGCGTAGTGGTTAAGAGCTTGGCCGCTAACCAAAAGGTTGGCAGTTCAAATTCACTAGGCACTCCTTAGAAACCCTATGGAGCAATTCTATTCTGCCCTATAGGGTCAGTATGAGTCAAAGCCAACTCGACGGCACCCAACAACAACAACAACAACTTCCATGTCTGCTCTGTCTAATACAGTACACCAGGATGCTCACCTCCTTTGTTCTCTTTATGTTTTGCTCAATACAACAGTTGAATCCTCTTCCTATCAACTTCAACCTCTAAGAGAGTGTGGTCCATGGAGCTCCTACTTCAGAATTAACCAGGGAACTTTAATAAATACAAATTCTTGGACAACTTGTACAAGGAAAGGTCATGGAAGCTCCATAGACACATTCAAACTCCCTGAGGGACTGAATTGTTGGGCTGAGGGCTGTAAGGACCGTGGTCTCAGGGAACATCTAGCTCAATTGGCATAACATAGTTTATAAAGAAGATGTTTTACATCCTACTTTGGTGAGTAGCATCTGTGGTTCTTAAAAGCCTATAAGAAGTCATCTAAGATACTGCATTGGTCTTACATCTTCAGGAGCAAGGAAAAATGAAGAAAACTAAAGACACAAGAGAAAGATTAGTCCAATGGACTAATGGACCATATCTACCATGGCCTCCACCAGACTGGGTCCAGTATAACTAGATGGTGCCCAGCTACCACCACTGATGGCTCTGACAGGGATCACAACAGAGGGTCCCGGACAGAGCTGGAGAAAAACGTAGAACAAAATTCTAACTCAAAAAGAAAGACCAGACTTGCTGGCCTGACAGAGACTGCAGAAACCCTGAAAGTAAGGCCCCCCAACACCCTTTCGGCTCAGTAATGAAGTCATTCTTGAGGTTCACCCTTCAGCCAAAGATTAGACAGACCCATAAAACAAAATGAGACTAAAGGGGCACACCAGCCCTAGGGAAGGGCTAGAAGGCAGGAGGGGACAGGAAAGCTGGTAATAGGGAACCCAAGGTTGAGAAGGGAGAGTGTTGACATGTCGTGGGGTTGTTAACCCATGTTGTAAAACAATATGTGTACTGTTTAATGAGAAGCTAGTTTGTCCTTTAAAACCTTCATCTAAAGTACAATAAAATAAATAAATAAATACAAATTCTTGGGCTCCACTTCAAACTTGTTGAATCTAACAATCTAGGGGTGGGCCTGGGACTCCACATTTTTAAACAAAGTATGCCAGGCGATTAATGCACACAGAAGTCTGATTAAAAAAAATGCCCCAGGACTCTTCCTTGTGTCACATTTCATGTTGTTAGATTTGGCACCTTGCCTTGGCCTATCAGACTCTTTTGAGTTCTTTGCAACATACGACTTCATGACAACCACACATGGGCTGAGAAAGACAAGTGCATTTTCACCCAAGGCCAAAAACTTCAACGTCACATAGCACCAGAAAGCTACCTCGGCACTGACACCAACTATGTGAACCAATTACTAACACACTCATACTTCATCTTCTTCCCCATAAGATAAATTGTCATTTGCAATGTTATCAAATGCCTTGATAAGGCCCCACTTTTCTATGTCTTCCATATTTCCCCGATCCACTGGTCTATACCAATCCTGTCAAAGAAGGAGCTGAAGTATTCTCATCGGACATTTGCAGAGGCACTCTAAAACCTGTGGCTCAGCACTGGGCTGTAGCATGCAGAATCCACCTTCTTTTATGTGACTCTGTTCTGACCACCTATGGCACTTGGGTTACAGGAGCCCTGATTTATGTCATAAATGTTTCTTATCCACATCTTGACTCTACTGCTAGACAAAGAGCTCTTGAACACCAAGGTTGTGTCCTGTGAGACTCTGTCTCAAAGTAACTAGCACAATGTCTTACTTAGATCTTTTCTTTGAATGAATGATTTAGCTCTGACTCCCACTAATTTATTTTCATTTTTTATATAAGATGAAAGCAGACTCTGCAGTGAATATTGGATGAATGTGCATTTTTAGTTTTAAAGTCAGGAAAGGTGTGAGTCAGGGTTGTATACTTTCACCATACCTTTTTGATCTGTGTGCTGAGCAATAATCTGAGAAGCTGGACTATATGAAGAATTCAGCATCAGGATTGGAGGAAGACTCATTAACAACCTGTTTTATGCAGACAACATAACCTTGCTTGCTGAAAGTAAAGCGGACTTGAAGCACTTTCTGATGAAGATCAAAGACCATAGTCTTCAGTATGGATTACACCTCAACATAAAGGAAACAAAAATCCTCACAACTAGACCAATAAGCCACATCATGATAAACGGAGAAAAGATTGATGTTGTCAAGGATTTAATTTTACTTGGCTCCACAGTCAACACCCATGGAAACAGCAGTCAAGAAATCAAAAGACACATTGCATTGGGCAAATCTGCTGCAAAGGACCTCTTTAAAGTGTTGAGAAGCAACGATGTCACCTTGAAGACTAAGGTTCGCCTGACCCAAGCCATGGTATTTTCAATCACATTATATGCATGTGAAAGCTGGACAATGAATAAGGAAGACCAAAGAAGAATTGATGCCTTTGACTTGTGGTGCTGGGGAAGAATATTGAATATACCATGGACTGCCAAAAGAACGAACAAATCTGTCTTGGAAGAAGTATGACAAGAACGCTCTTTAGAAGCAAGGATGATGAGACTGCATCTTAAATACTTTGGACATATTGTTAGGAGGGATCAGTCCCTGGAGAAGGACATCATACTTGGTAAAATACAGGGTCAGCGGGAAAGAGGAAGACCCTTAACAAGATGGACTGACACAGTGGCTGCAACAATGGGCTCAAGCATAATGATTGTAAGGATGGTGCAGGACTGGGCAGTGTTTCATTCTGTGGTACATGGGGTCGCTATGAGTTTAAGCTGCCTCAATGGCGGTGCATTTTAGGCATGATGGAAGTGGACTGCCTGGACAGATCTCTACAGTCTCAGTTGTTTCTCTTAGTCACTACTTATTCAAATGACCATGTTAGAATAAAGGCATTCTTTGCAATGAAGTATGATAAAACAATGACAACAAAAACACTGATAAATGATAACAGTTTTTGAAATGTCACAACTTCATTAGAATCTGTGGTAATCACCAAACGAGATATAGAGAAGAAAGTATCAAAAAAAAATTGGCTTAGTAGAACCATCTAAGCTAGCATAATGGGCAAACAACATTTCTTATGGGCTTAACTCTAACAGAGACCCTTGTGATGACAAAAACAAGGTGTATCAATAAGACACATGATGGCTGGACAAGGAAATCTAGCCGACAATGTACTGGTACCATCATTGCTTCCCTCTACATCACAGCTGGTAACACATCTGGGTAATTCTCTGACATATAAAACAGAGTGGGTGATAAACTGTAAACGAGTGGTAGATAGTGGAAAGTCCTATGGTTTCCATGAGTCAGTGGCTTTCTGCATGGTCACAGCGTCCCTGTTCATATAGGCCATGGAGGATTCCACAAATACTCAGAACACTTCATCACTGGAGAAGCCACACTATGTATGAGGTCTAGGGCAGTGTTTCTCAACTGGGGGTGACTTTGCCCTCCCATAGGACATTTGCAAACATCTAGAGACATTTTAGGTTGTCACGTCTGGGAAGGGGGGGATGCTACTGGCATCTAGTGTGAAAAGGCCAGGGGTGCTTCTAAATTTACTACAATGCACAGGACAGGTACCCACAAAGAATAATTATCTGGCTCAAAATATCAATAGTGATTATCTCAATAAAAAAATTTTAACCAAAGAATGTCAGTAGTGCTGCTACTGAGAAGCCCTCTGATCTAGAACTATGGCTCCAGATCTAAGCTTAGTTTAAGGTCGGTCCATCTCAGAGGGTTGCCTGTTGTGGCTCTGCGAAGTAACTCATAGGTGATAAACACTAAAAGATACTTTGCAGTTCTGTGGTGGGGTAAGGGTACCAAGGCTGATATTCCTGAAAGTTCTGCCTAGTTGACTGGTTTGGATAGCAGTCTAGATGGATGTAGAGAGGTTCTGGAACACTGATAATTCCAGCAGTTTACTGGAAGGGTCCTTAGTGAACTCTGACCAGAGGGAAGGATCCTACTCTACAGGTGGAAGAATGAGGCTCAGTAGGAACTTGAAGAAATATCAATGAACCATGTGTGGGTCATAAAAAGGCCCTAAGTAACAAATTCTAAAGATGTAACCGAAGGTTGTAAGGATCCAGGAATGTAAGGTAGACATAAAGTAAATGTACCTGTAGCAACTGGGAAGGATGCTGCTTTTGTGCTGACTTCAGGAATGTTTTGGTCCTACAGGAATGGAAGGAGAACTCATTTTAGCAGAAGTTCCTATCCGTAAATTGCTGTTATTTTTGATATGGCCAAGATTTTAAACATCATCAGTTTTACATATTATAGGGAAGCTGATAAATGTAATGAAGCCTCCAGATGCCCCTGAGAGAAGATTATAATTAAAAATGGGAGATGACAGACGAGAACCCTATGAGAGTCTAAAAGTTGAGTGGTATTTGTACATCTTTCATGAAGAAGATTACTTTGCTGTCAGTCTGGGCCCTTTCCAGTAGTAAAGGATAGTGTCACCAAGCCATAATACATTATGACCTTTACTGTGGTTCAAAGATCAAGAAATATTTTAAATCATAAGGGACAGAAAGTTTAGAAACCAAGCCAAACATTTCTTTATTTCATATACCTGTACTTATCACTTCTATGATTACATATAGCCTAGAACACAAGAAGAATCACCTAAATGAATTCTATCTTAGTGCTGAATGTAGGCATGGACAGGAACAAGGGAGGGATGAGTTTGAGTAGGGCTCCATACTCAGACAAGGCTTTAGGGATCAGGTAGGTAGGTACGGCCTGTCAAAGTAGATAGTGAGGGCAGGCATCCAGGTAATCAAATGAGGTTTAAATTATTATCAGATAGGTCTTGAAGGTCAAGGCGATCAAATGTATGGGCTCAGGAGATCAGAAATATTGAGATATCAGTATCAGAAGATAGAACCACCAATAGATGCTCATCACAAGAAGGCTGGTCTTCTGGCATCTATAGTGCTGGCCATGCTGGCTAGTCATTGGAAAGTTTGGGGCCTACATAGGTCCTGAAAGGGAAATCATGCCATATAATATCCATGGGGGCAGAGGCTCTATTCTTTGCAGACACAGAGCCTGAAGCACATTACCCCAAGAGACTGGCTTGTGGTTTTAATAAGGATCATCAAGGTTTTTTTTTTTTTTTTAATTAATGACTGAGAGATGTGAAAATCCTCCACAAGTGTTCAGGCAAGGTCATTGTCTGAGGAGTGTAAGTATGAAGAATATTCCTGACTCCAAGCTGTGGCTGATGTGGGGTTGGAGGTTCCTAACCTCGTCACCAGCCTCAATTCCTCCCCACATCTTAGAGTCAATTCATAAAAAGTCTACCATGTTTCCCAAATAGGCTGTGTTTCTTCTGCTGGGATAGCTTGCCCCCTCTGCATCAATATCCACCTGAAACAACTCCTCTGAGACCCCCTGAAGGCGGAGTTACCAGCTTCCTACTCTGTGCTTTCCAAGTTCATTGTACATTTGTTGTTTTTAAATTATATTTAAAATATGTTGTTGTTGTTAGGTGCTGTAGGGTCGACTCTGATTCTTGGCAACAGAATAAAACATTTCTTGGTCCTGTATCATCTTCACGATCATTGGTATGATCAAGTCCATTGTTGCAGCCACTGTGTATTTTGAGTGCCTGCCAACTCATGGGGGTCATCTTCTAGCAATATATTAGACTATATTCTGTGTGATCCATAGGGTTTTCATTGGCTAATTTTCAGAAGTAGCTTGCCAGGACTTTCTTCCTAGCCTTAGTTTGGAAGATCTGCAGAAACCTTCTACTGTGTATGACCTTGCTGGTATTTGAAATACCGGCGGAATAGCTTCCATCATCATAATATGAACTTTGATATCATGGTATTTGATAATTACTATTTTTTCATTTTTTTAAATTATACTTTAGATGAAAATTTACAGAGCAAATTGGTCTCTCATTAAACAATTAATACATATATTGTTTTGTGACTTTGGTTGCCAACCCCATGACAGGTCAACACTCTTCCCCTCTCGATTTGGGTTCCCTGTTATCAGCTTTCGTGTCCTCTCCAGCCGTCTTGTCCCTGCCTGTGGGCTGGTGTGCCCATTTAGTTTCATTTTGTTTTATGGGCCTATTTAATCTTTGGCTGAAGTGTGAAGCTCAGGAGTTACTTCAGTACTGAGTTAAAAGGGTGTCTGGGGGCCATATTCTCAGGGTTTTTTCAGATCAGTAAGCCTGGTCTATTTTTGTGAGTTAGACTTTTGTCCTAAATTTTTATACAGCTCTGTCTGGGACCCTCTATTGTGATCCCTGTCAGAGCAGTCAGTAGTGGTAGCCATGTGCCATCTAGTTGTACTGGACTCAGTCTGGTGGAGGCTGTGGTAGTTGTGGTCCATTAGTCCTTTGGACTAATCTTTCTTTCGTTTGTGTCTTTGATTTTCTTCATTCTCCCTTGCTCCAGACTGGGTGGGATCAGTGGAGTATCTTAGATGGCCACTCATAACCTTTTAAGAACCCAGATGCTACTCACCAAAGTAGGATGTAGAGCACTTTCCTTATGAACTATGTTATGCCAATTGAGCTAGATGTCCCCTGAGACTGTGGTCTCCAGGCCTCAGCCCAGTAATTTGGTCCCTCAGAAGTTCAGATGTGTCAATGAAGCTTCCATGACCTTACCTTGGTCAAGGTGTGCTGACTTCCCCAGCATTGTGTGCTGTCTTACTCTGCACCAAAGTTACCAGTTATCCATTGTCTAGTCAGTGTTTTTCCCTCCCCACTCCTTCCTTCCCTAGTAACTATCAAAGATTGTTTCTTTCTGTGTGTAAACCTTTTCGTGAGTTTTTATAACAGTGGTTCATACAGTATTTGTCCTTTTGTGATTGATTTATTACACTCCGTATACTGCCCTCCAGATTCATTCATGTTGCGAGGTATTTCACAGATTCATCATTGTTCTTTATTGTTGTGGGCAGTATTCCACTGTACATATGTACCATAGTTTATCATTCATCTGTTGAGGGGTACGTACGTTGTTTCCATCTTTTTGCTATTGTGAATAATGCTGTAATGAACGTGGGTGTGCATATGTCTATACGTGTGATGGTTCTTATTTCTCTAGGATATATTATATTCCTAGGAGTGAGATTGCTGGATCATATGCTATTTCTATTTCTTTTTAAGGAAGCGCCACATCACCTTCCAAAATGGTTGTACCATTTTACATTCCCACCAGGAGTGCATAAGAGTTCCAGTCTCCCTGGGGCCTCTCCAATATTTGTTATTTTTTGTTTCATACCAATAATGTTGGCGTGAGATGATAGCTTACTATAGTTTTGATTTGCATTTCTCTAAAGGCTAGTGATATCGAGCATTTCCTTGTGTGTCTGTTAGCTGCCCGAATGTCTTCTTTGGTGAACTGTCTGTTCATATCCATTGCCCATTTTTTAATCGGATTATTTTATCTTTTTGTTGTAGAGGTGTTGGATTTTCCAATAGATTTTAGAGACTAGGCATTTGTCAGATCAGTCATAGTCAATTTTTTTTTTTCCCAGTCTCTAGGTTCTCTTTTTACTCTTTTGGTGAAGTCTTTTGATGAGCATAAATGTTTAATTTTTAGAAGATCCCAGTTATCTAGCTTATCTCCTGGTGGTTGTGTATTGTTAGTTATGGTTTGTGTGCTATGCATGCCATATATTAGGGCCTCTAGTGTTGACCCTATTTTTTCTTCTATGATCTTTATAGTTTTTGGTTTTATATTTAAGTTTTTCATCCATTTTGGATTAGGTATTGGGTAATTATTGATAATGACCTAAAATTATCAACTTTAATATTGATGAATTGCTTTTATCTATTTTATATTCCTCATCAGATGAAAGAGTTTGCACTCAAGCCACCACAGTAGGACAAACTGACAGACAGGTGGTAGATATATAAACTATATTTCATGATATTTGTTGTTGCCGTTTGGTGCCACTGAGTTGGTTCTGACATGTAGTGGCCCTATGCACAACAAAGTGAAACAATGCCCGGTCTTGTGTCACCCTCACAATTGTTGCTATGTTTGAGCCCATTATTGCAGCCACTGTGGCAATACATCTCCTTGCGAGTCTTCTTCTTCTTTGCTGACCCACTACTTTAACAAGCATGATATCCTTCTCCAGGGACTGATCCCTCCTGATAACGTGTACAAAGTATGTGGGACAAAGTCTCACCATTCCCCCTTCTAAGGAGCCTTCTGGTTCTATTTTTAGGACAGACTTGTTCGTTCTTCTGTTAGTCCATGTTATATTCAGTATTCTTCACTAACACCATAGTTCAAAGGCATCAATTCTTCTTCAGTCTTTCTTACTCATTGTCCAGCTTTTGCATTCATACAAGGCGAATCAAAATACCATGGCTTGGGACAGGGGCACCTTTATCCTCAAAGTGACATCTTTGCTTTTTAACACTTTAAAGAGGTCTTTTGCAGCAGATTTGCCCAAAGCAATGTGTCATTAGATTTCTTGACTGGTGTTTCCGTGGATGTTGATTATGGATCTAAGTAAAATGAAATCCTTGACAGCTTCAATCTTTTCTCCGTTTATCATGACGTTGCTTATCAGTCCGGGTTGTGAAGATTTTTGTTTTCTTTATGTTGAAGTGTAATTCCTACTGAAGGCTGTAGTCTTTGATCTTCATCAGTAGTACTTAAAGTCCTCTTCACTTTCAGCAAGGAAGACTGTGTCATCTGCTTATCACAGGTTGTTAATGAGGCTTTTTCCAATCCTGATGCTGAATTCTTCTTCATATAGTCCAGCTTCTGAGATTATTTGATTAGCATACGGATTGAATAAGTATGATGAAAGGATACAACCCTGACACACACCTTTCCTGATTTTAAACCACGCTGTATCCCCTTGTTCTGTTTGAACGACTGCCTCTTGGTCTATGTATAGATTCCACATAAGCACCATTAAGTGTTCTGGAATTCTCATTATTCACAATGTCATCCATAATTTCTTGCAATCTCACACGGTCAAATGCCTTTGCATTGTCAATAAAACACAGATAAATATCTTTCTGGTATTCAGCTTTCAGACAGGATCCATCTGATATTGGCAATGATATCATGCATTCCACGTCCTCTTCTGAATCTGGCTTGAATTTCTGGAAGCACCCTATCAATGTACTGCTGCAACCATTTTTTAGTTATCTTCAGCAATGTTTTACTTTTGTGTGATATTAATGATACTGTTCAATAATTTCTGCACTCTGTTGGATCATCTTTCTTTGGAATGGTCACAAATATGGATCTCTTACAGTCAGTTGGCCAGGTAGCTGTCTTCCAAATTTCTTTATATAGATGAGTGAGCGCTGCCAGCATTGTATCTGTTTTTTTGAAACATCTCAATTGATATTCCGTCTATGCCTGGAGCCTTGTTTTTCATCAAGGCCTTCAGTGCAGCTTGGATTTCTTCTTTTAATACCATCTGTTCTTGAGCATATGCTACCTCCTGAAATGGCTGAACGTCGACCAATTCTTTTTGGTAAAATGACTCTGTGTATCCCTTCTATCTCCTTTTGATGCTTCCTGCGTTGCTCAATTTTTTGCTCATAGAATGCTTCAATATTGCAACTTGAGGCTTGAATTTTTCTTCAGTTCTTTTAGCTTGAGAAATGCCAAGCATGTTCTTCCCTTTTGGTTTTCTAACTCCAGGTCTTTATACATGTCATTATAATATTTTGTCTTCTTTAGCTGCCCTTTGAAATCTTCTGTTTAGCTCTATTACTTCATGATTTCTTCCATTTATTTTCCGCTACTCTACGTTCAACAGCAACTTTCAGAGTCTCTTCTGACATCCATTTTGGTCTTTTCTTTCTTTCCTGCTTTATTCATGTATGATGTCCTTGATGTCATTCCACAACTTGTCTTGTCTTCGGTTACTAGTGTTCAATATGTGAAATCTGTTTTTGAGATGGTCTCTAAATTTGGGTGGGTTATACTCAAGATCGTATTTTGGCTCTCGTGGACTTGTTTTAATTTTGTTCAGCTTCAGCTTGAACTTGCTTATGGGCAATTTGATGGTCTGTCCTGCAGTTAGCCCCGGCCTTGTTCTGACTGATGATATTGAGCTTCTCTTTTGTCTTTTTCCACGGATGTAGTTGATTTGATTCCTGTGTATTCCATCACTATATTTAGTTACTTTATATTTAAACAATATTTGTGATTATTTGTCTACTTGATAACCTCTTCTCATGAGGCAGAAAGTGCTTTGCGCTCAGCGACCATTTGTTTATATATAAGTGTACTGTGTGCCTAGTGCAGTACCTGTCACTAACTATATGTTTAACAAATGTTAATACAAGGAAGGAAAGCAGAAAGGAAGGAAGGAAGGCTAAAGGAAAAAAGGAGGCAGTAAAAACTAGTAACAGCAGCATCAAGCTCTTCAAACAAGGATATATTCCGGGAAAGCCCACCTGTGGCGGCTCTACAAAGGAGTTGGTGATGGCATTTAGTGGCTGCAGAGCCCTGATTCCCACCATGCTTATTAGTGGAACCCTGGAGATTCCCTCTTTCTTGGCCCAGCTATGACCTAACTTCCTGGAAGGCCAACACACAAATCTGTGCTGGTGACACTTTTGTAGAGTCAGTCAGGAGCAGCCTGAGGTTGGTGATGCCGGAGGGTTTCTAGCATCTTGGAGGCTGGCCGTTGCTAACCTGTCACCATCCTACTAGTTTCCTCTGATGCCCCTGAACTTTGAAATCATGGTAGTTGGCGAATACTAACAATTAATAGTCAACTTTAGTATTGATAAATTGCTTTTATCTCTTTTATATTCCTCATCAGGTGCAGAGCTGGGTCCTTATTCTGAAATTCCCAATATATAGGTTTCAGAAGTGCTTTTTAATTCTCATAATATTGTCTAAAGGTGTCAAAGATTGTTATAGCTGCCAATCTTGAGGTGATAACTCCTTATAAAAGGAGTTTTACAGACACTAGAACTTGACAACAGAGATCTCTTTCAGTACTTTCCATTCACTTTAGTAAACTAAGAAATTCAGTATTCAGGACATTCAATAGAACACTCAGGACATATCTTTGACTGCTCTTAGAAATTGGTCCTGTCAATGTATAAGCTATTGAAAGAAAGTGCTTTTATGCGGGTTGTCTAAACATGGTAATGTGGTATCTTGAAATCACAGAGTCAAAGCATGTTTGAACAAGAAGTATCTTATAGATTAGTATGAATGAAGGAAACTACTGCCCAGCCAGAGAGGGTAGGTAACTTTCCAAGGACACAGAGCGAGTGTCAAAATCTGACTTGAAACTAAACATCATGATCTAACTACCCCTTTGCTGCTCAATACTGACACACACACACACACACACACACTCACACTCACATACATTAAACACACACACACACACAAAGTGTTGCATTACTTCAACTGAATTGTCTGAAGAAACCATCATCCCTACTAAAACAATAGCCCATTTACATTTAGGGCAGCCTGGTCAGGACTAGGCCCCGAGCCTCCCCAGTCCCCCAGAAAGCAGAGTATTGTTTCCCTCCAAATCTTGCACTGAAAGGAAGCCTGTCAGCTGGCAATGACCTCGTGAGACAACTTTGGGGAGAGCAAAGGGCCGAGAACAGAAAGGCCTCATTCTCACTACAAACAGGAAAAGGAAAGAGAAAAAGAAAGCTCTGTCTCTGCATAAGGTTTGCTGGGCAGGCTATGAACTGTTCCAGTACGTTCCATCAAATAGACGCCTTCATAGAATCAAGCCAAGCGCGAACACCGTGTCTGGGACTCCCACTCCCAGGACACACACGTGGGCTGGTGCACACATGCTCTTGCTTTCTCGCGCCCTGGGAGACCACTTATATGGGCTTCATGAGGCTAAGTAATAAACACTTTGTCTTCACCCTGCTATTTATGGGTTGCTTGGGGCATCCTGTTCTCTCACTGCCCTCACCTGAACAGAAGGCTCCTGCAGACACCAAGTTTAATAGGGACAACAGTAAATCTGAAAGGCTCTGTGTGCCCTACCAGCTCCTGTTTCCCGGCGCCCAGTGCTAATTGCAGAGAAGGGTCGATCTATAGCCATTCATCTATTCTTTTTGCTCCCTTCTTCTAGCTTAAATCCATTCTCTTTTTTTCCCAGGGCCCTTGTTCTTTTCCTTCCTCCCAGACATCTCTCTAAGACATCTCTCTAAGATATTTTTCTATTTTACCACTGCCAGGGGTTCTTTCATTCTTTAGCAGTGGATCAACCAACTCTAAAAACTAAACAGCTCTGAAAACTGGCAACCACAGCTCTGGCCTCTAGCGAAAGTTCTTGGGAAACTCTTGAAGACCAAGCACATGCAGAGTTAAGGAGATGTTCAGGTCCTACCTGGTGCTGACTCCCAGGTTCACTTAAGAGCCTTGTACTTCCCCTGTACACATTGTGCTTGGGTTGCAAAGAGGAAGATGCACATTTCAAAACAAGAAGTGTGCCCAGGCTGACAGATGTCTGAAAGCTGTAGAGGAAGGAGCCAGAAGAGGCTGATGGATGTGGAACCACATTTGGTCACTTTGGTCAGTTTTGGAGGACTCTTTCACTCTGCTCCTTGGGGGTTCTCAGAGCTCTTAGGGTGATAGGTCTTGCGTGAAGAGACAGAGTCATGGTTGCATCCTGCCCACTTGAAGGCCATCACCCAAGCCTTGAGCCCTGCTGTCTCTCAGTCTTCCCTTCATCTTGGCCTAAATGGTTGTATCCTGAAAGTAGACAAGACAGAGCAAGATGAATTAACTCGGCCTCTCTCCACAGAACGCAGTTCACCATTGCAGTACTGATTAAATACAGGACATTATCTCACCATAATGCCCTCCTGGCGGCATTCCCAGGAAAATTCTAACTAATCATAAAAATAGAAAGAAAAACGCAACCTAAATTCCATTCCTCGTCTTAAATGAGTGATGTGTTCACTTTTATTTATTTTTCTGGAAGCAAGGCGGGAAAAGAAAATGAATTTTAGGGCTTAGAAAAACAAGCTACTAATAGTACTAAGCAGAGCTAGGCAGTAGTGCAGACAGCTCAGCTGTGGCAGGGATGGCAAGGGGGAGTCCCAGTCTGTCTTCTGGCTATAAAGTTCAAGTTTGAAACTGGAACACCTGGAAGGGCAAGGTCAGGGTGAGAGGAGGGGAGGAGAGAAGCTTGTGGGGCTGGGTGTGGGCACGCGCACATACACTCATACACATACACACACACACACTCCACATATCCACACAAGCTGGGTACTAAAGAGCTTTCTTACGGCCCCAGACAAGCAAATGCTCTTCCAATACTCCTTTTAAGCAACACCTGTACCTTTTTCTAGCATCATTCTTTCTTGAGACTCAGACATGGTTTAGATATTTCCTCCCTGGAAGATCTTTTCCCCAGGATTAACCCAGCTAATTCCTACTCACTTTTTAGAGATCAGAGCAAATGGCACTTCTTTCAGGAAACCTCTAAGAGCTCCATCCTGGCTCCAGGCTTGGTCTTAGAGTAGTAAACTTCTCTTTCACAGCAGTCATCATTGTTATAGTTAACACAATCATTGTGTAGTTAGTTTTTGAAGATCTGTCCCTCCCTTAGATCTAAAACTGTGTTTGTCTTGTTAACTACCCTGTAAGTACCTGGCAAGAATCCCTGGGTAGTGCAAATGATTAAAATACTCAGCCGCTAATCAAAAGGTTGGAGGTTCAAGCCCACCTAGAGGCTCCTCAGAGGAAAAGCCTGGTGATCTAGTTCTGAAAAATCAGCCACTAAAAACTATGGAGCACAGTTCTACCCTAACACACAGGGGGTCATCTTGAGTTGGAATCAAGCCAACAGCAACTGATTAAGAGCCTGGTACATAGTAGCTGTTCAATAAATACCTGCTTTTTTTGGTAGTTAATGGACTGGACCATCCCATGAATGGCAACCTGTGCTACTTTGGTAGGGGTTAGAAGCAAGACACCAATGTGGAATCAGATCACGGTGGGTCCAAACAATTTCTACTCTTTCTTTCTTCCTTCCTTCAGGAATAAACCATAGGAGAGTTCACAATCCTGAAAACCAGCCTCTGGATGCTTCTCATAATGCTACACTGAAGGAAAAGAAAACAAAAGCCACAACTACATCCCACACCCCTCCTGCCCCTACCTGCCCCTTCTTCTGGCATTAGCATTTCAACGCAGACGCCCCCCCATCATCACATCATGGCAGTGGAGTAATGGGCACGTTGCTTGATGGCAAAGTTCTAGCTAGGCTAATTAAGCATACTGAGCTAATAACCTTCCATTTTGGGAGCAGTATTATTCATAATTTAATGTATTGCTGCTGAAACATTAACCTTTCGACAACTGGCATGTTGCCCACAGCAGCCGAGTGCTGACCATCTTTCAGTAAAATGAGTATTATTGTTAAAACAGGTATAAATCATTCATGGCTGCAGCTTTTGTGTCAGACTGTACGTGAAAATAAGCAGTAAGCTGGGTAATTTATTTACCTTTTGGTGATTATTTTTTATGATTTTATGATCATATTCAATGATTCATAAACATTGGCCTAGTGCCATGTTGTAATCATTTTAGATTTTAAATATTGTGTGACTGTTCTGCTTTTCATCTTTAAAACTTTCAGGATTGATACTGGGCAACTTAATCCAGACACAAATGCAATTTCATTTGAAAGAAGGGGGTGAAAAAAAAGAGTCCTGGCCCCTTCATTTTAACAAACCACTTTCAACAGAGCTGTTTGGAGCTTCCACTTGTTACGGCATTGCACTTACTGCAGCAAACTTTCTTTGAAGTTTAACACACACAGGGTGCCTTGAAATCTGAATAAAAGCACAGGAAAACAGTTAACAAGCTTCTGGTTGGAAAGATGATGGGAAGGAGCTGAGGGGTGGAGGGAGGCCTGGAAACACTGGCCTCATGCCAGGAAGGCTGGAAGCCACAAGCCCTACTCCCAGCACCTGGTTGCTGGAATGCGATTACAGCCCCCAGGGGATCTGGAGAAATCTTTACTGCCTGCTTGCCTGCTCCTGCTGCCTGCACTGAGTTTGGGCCCCCATAACGGTTTCAGAAAGCAGCTTTTTCTCCTTATGACAACAAGTAGGAGCTGCAGATGGAAAGGTGATCTAGTCTTTGATGAACTGTGAGCTCAGGAACCATCCTTACATTCTACAGATTCTTTTATGGTATTCCTTGGTGTTTCTTAAACCAGTTAAAAGTACAGATTTCCAGTATTTTAAAGCTAGTATTAGAGGCTCCACTGCTTGTCAGTTTGTGGTACTGTGATGGCTTGCATGTTGCTATGATGCTGGAAGCTATGTCACCGATATTTCAAATACCAGCAGGGTCACCCATGGGGGACAAGTTTCGGCACAGCTTCCAGACCAAGAGAGACTAGGAAGAAAGGCCTGGCCACCTACTTTTGAAAATTAGCCAATGAAAACCCTATTGATCACAACAGAATATTGTCCCGTATTGTGCTAGAAGGTGGACCCCCTGGATTGGAAGGTACTCAAAATACACAGTGGCTGCAACAATGGACCCAAACACGCAAGGATCCTGAAGATAGTACTGGACCTAGTGACATTTCACCTTATACATAAGGTTGCCATGGGTTGGAGCTGACTCAATGGCAACTAACAACAATGATAACAAGGTAGAGGCTAAAGATGTTGGGAGGGAGGGACGCAGGGGGAAGGCAGAGAATGTGACATCATTTTACAACTCTTCCTCTAGGCAGAAGCTTGCCTGGGAGCAAGGCTGCTTTTGGACCTTCATCTCTTGTTAGGTATGTTGGTGCAGAGGGAACCCAGGCAAAGAAGACTGACACCATCGCCTCAAACAGAGGAGATGAGATCTAGAAAGGCAGCCACAAGTGTGTGCTGTAAACAAACACCCATATCCACAGGGGAAGCCCAGGCAAGAGGAAAATAATAGATACGCTTGTTTCTGGAATAGTCTGAAGACAGCTCTACCAAAGACAGAGGAATGGACAAAACGCTGCTTACTGTTTTCTTTCCCCTTAGTTTAATTTTTCACCTGTAGCTTTCATGGTCTTTTCAAAGTGATTATCTCGTTTTAGTTTTTACCGGATTTTTTTGTTGTTACTTTATATAGTTTTTGACCATCACATATTTTCATAAAAGGTCAATGCACATAATATACACTCATCTACCTTTATCTTGAATGATCTGCTTGTGAGCTTGGCAGAGCTGGCCTGGGCAAAAGAGTCAAAGCCATTCATGCCTGGGGATGAGTCTCTGGCC
Source organism: Elephas maximus indicus (assembly GCF_024166365.1). Classification (NCBI taxonomy): domain Eukaryota; kingdom Metazoa; phylum Chordata; class Mammalia; order Proboscidea; family Elephantidae; genus Elephas; species Elephas maximus. The sequence goes on along the minus strand of NC_064839.1, from coordinate 37,424,420 downwards.
ATCCTGTGACCTCTGCCACTTCAGAGGACTTCTGGCAGTCACCCTCCATTTGGCATCACTGAGGATGGTGCTGGTTGTGAACTCTGTACCCAGAGCCTCTACTCCCTGTATTAGACTGGATAAAGCAGGCTGCTTCTTAGGCATGCTAAAGAATGAATTAGGAAACAGAAATAACCTGGGATGAGTGAAATTTCCTTTCAATCGTGTCAGCCAGAGCAGATGTTGTCATGAAATTTGATGTTATGGATTTATTTCCTAATATAAAGTCTAAAAAGGAAAACAACGTAAGAGCTGAAATGTGAATTGGACATGTCTATAGAGTGTGAATTGGATTCAAGACAAAATATTGTGAATGGTTAATAGGGTCAGTCTAAGTATACTTGCTGAAATAATCTCTTGGATATGCAAATATTCCGAGAACTACACTGTCAAATATCTATTGTATCCTCTTATCTATGTGTTCACAGAACTGCTACATGTTATAACAAATGAAAAATGTGAATTTAAAAACTAATGTCACCCTAAAATAATACTGTGCTTTGAATAGTAATTTTTGTTGTCGGGGTTTGTTATTTTTGTCACACACTAGACAACCAGGTTTTTAACGCTGCATTTTTGGAAATATTAAGAGGTGCACTTTGTGTGTTCAGTTTTCAGCAGAAACAGACTTGCAGTGGGGATGGGAGTTGGGGGGGGTGGGGTGGGGAGGGGAAAGGAGCAGGACCTGGCCACACATCCAGCTTGATCCGGATCTACCATTAGCAACTTCAATGCCTTGGTATTATCCCAAGAGAACTTCTGCTTCTGGCTACCTGGGGCCCTCTCAGTGGAATTCCTTTTCCTGGGAACATTGTTTTGAGGCCCTAGGATGGGATTTACATGTTTACCATCTCATCGTAGTAATCGGCCCGTTATAAACAAGGGTGGGGGGTTAAGGAGAATTCAGATAAAGGACATCCAGAAAGAAGACCTAGATTTCACTTTTGACAATTTCCAGGGCTCCGGTAGCCATGAGTCTACTAGATGGCAGCTAACAACCACGACAACCACCAAACTGCTCACGAAAACCATTAGCAAGTCACCAAACCGAATGAATTTCATTCAGTTTTTTTTCCTCTCCTTTTCCTATTTTCTGAGAGTTGGACTCAGAAAAAGAGATGGATGGCCCAGGCATGCTATTCACTTTCTAGAGCAGTCCCTGGCCCATGGTAGATAGTCAAAAAAATATTCATCAAATGAATGAATAAACTTCAGCCACTAGATACTCCAGAGTTGACAGGATCTGTCTCACTGTGTTCCTTCTTTCTCATTGCTCTGGCTTAAGTTTGCTGAATTTCATTAATGTTACAAATCATTAGTAGAATTTGACTCTCAGAAATATCGGGAAGTAGTTGAGTTGAAGAGGGACCCTTGCACGCATTTAGACCATCTTCCAGTGATCTGGTTTATAGGTTAGAATTTCCAGGATCCTCTAAAGTCAGGATTCTGAGGGTAAAAATCTGGAAACAGTTGCTCCCCAGCACCTCCCTGCTGCTCTTTTCTTTATACTTCTCACAAGCTACCACATCCTTTCTTTCCTGCTTCAGTCCTGTCTTACCCCCTGCATTCATTCTCAACCCATCAAAACCCATCTCTGCTTGCTGCTTCCCTGGCCAATCAGACACAACCTCCCTGCTCAGTCTCCCTCCCTCTACCCACCCCATTTGTGTGTTGCAGCGAAGGTTTCTCAGTTGTGGTCCATGGCCCATCTTATCAGAATTGCTGGGGGTACTAGTTAAAAATGCACATTTCTGGGGATCTACTACTACTGAATTAGAATTTCTGGGCTTTGGACTCCCAGAATCAGTCATAAAGTTGAGAACATTACCTTCTGGCATGACTATGTTTACCATATTAATAAGATAATGTTCTATTGTGCAATTTTGTAGCCACTCACTTCCTGCATGTGATGGAAAGAAACCAAACAAACCAAACCCAGTGCCATCAAGTTGATTCTGACTCATAGCGAACCTATAGAACAGAGTAGAACTGCCCCATAGAGTTTCCGAGGAGCACCTGGTGGATTCGAACTGCCAACCTCTTGGTTAGCGGCCGTAGCACTTAACCACTACGCCACCAGGGTTTCCATGATGGGAAGAGGGCACAGGAATAAAGGTGGTGGTTTGAAGGTGATACCACCTCCCCTCCCCCTGTGCGTTAGAGAAGAAGGAATCCAGACAAAGTCGAATTAACTCTTTGGGGAACTAGAATGTAGTCATTGTAGATGGGGACTTGGAACCCAACAAAGCTCTCTGTTGTCTTCTCTGAGATTTTCACAACTAAAAATGTGTCCTTTGAAAAGTCATCCATTTGTTAATGGCCTCTGAATTTTCCTTATTTTTCCATTTTCTTATAGGATGCTCTTAAGGCAGATTTTGGGGGATGTTCTAAGACAGGGTTTCTCAACCTCGGCATTGCTGACATTTTAGGCTAGGGTTACACATGGTGGACAGGTTTCAGTGGAGCTTCCAGACTAAAAACACTAGAAAGAAAGGCCTGGTGGTCCACTTCTGAAAAGTAACCAGTGACAAACTATGGCTATGGTTTATTGTGATACAGAATATTGTGATACAGTGCTGGAAGATGAGCCCCCTAGGTTGGAGAGCACTCAAAATGCACAGTAGCCACAATAGACTCGAGCATGCCAACAATCATGAAGATGGAGCAGGACCAGGCAATGTTTCATTCTGTTGTGTGTGGGGCTGCCATGAGTTGGAGCCAATTCGATGGCAACAAACAACAACAATTTTGTTGTGGGGGCTGTCCTGTGCATCTCTGGCCTCTACTCAATAGATACTAGTGTTACCATCCTCCAGTTGTGACAACCAAAAATGTCTCCAGACATTGCCAAATGTCCCCTTGGGGGTAGAACCCTGCCCCCTTGTTGAGAACTATCGCTCTAAAAGAAACCCAGCTCAGTGTTACAAAATAGTTTAGCTTTCTTCTGAATTTAGTTTTCATGGAGACTGGTGTCTCCCTGACTTCCTTGCTTTTGTTAATGTCTCCACTGCTCTACAGGCCCCAGGCTTCAAATCTTAACCCTCCAGTCACCCTCACCCAGTTTGCCACCCTCCCAGCCTGCCCCTTACTAGTCAGGTGTTCCCACCTCAGTGATGTTTCTCCTATCCTCCTGTCTGCATCTCTGGATTAAAAACTTGGAACGATTCCTGTGAACTAGGAACGATTCCTGTGAACTAGCCTCAAGATGCATCACAAAGTGCTGCCTCTCCCAGCCATGTTTGATCTGCCCCCTCCTCTAAATCCAAGGCACACACATCCCTTTGTCTCAGCACTGATTTTCTGTCTAGTTTTTAGAATATACATGCACAAGCTTATCTGTTTCTTCCACTGGACTAGAAGCTCCCTGAAGTGAGTTTCTTTGTTTCAAGTCATCTTTGCTTTCCAACAGCACAGAACCTTGCATAATGTTTTGGTGCCTCAAAAATATTTAACCATAAGCAAAGAAGTTTCCTGAATAAACTGAATGCTTCAAAGGCCAGCGTAGCAGGGGTGGGGGTTTGGGGACCATGGTTTGAGGGGACGTCTAGGTCACTTGGCATAATAAAATCTATAAAGGAAACATTCTGCATCCCACTTTGGAAAGTGGCATTTGGGGTCTTAAACGCTAGCAAGCGGCCATCTAAGATGCATCAGTTGGTCTCAACCCACCTGGATCAAAGGAGAATGAACACCAAAGACACAAGGTAATTATGAGCCCAAGAGACAGAAAGGGCCACATAAACCGGAGACTACATCAGCCTGAGACCAAAAGAACTAGATGGTGCCTAGCTACAACTGATGACTGTCCTGACCAGGAACACAACAGAGAGTCCCTGAGAGTACAGGAGAGCGGTGGGATGCAGACCTCAAAGTCTCGTAAAAAGACCAGACTTAATGGTCTGACTGAGACTAGAGGGACCCCAGAGGTCATGGTCCCTAGATCTTCTGTTAGCCCAAGACAGGAACCATTCCCAAAGCCAGGGATTGGACTGGACTATAAGACAGAAAATGACACCAGTGAGGAATGAGCTTCTTGATCAAGTAGACACATGAGACTATGTGGGCAGCCTCTGTGTGGAGGGGAGAGGAGAAGGCAGAGGGGGTCAGAAGCTGGCTGCATGGACATGGGAATACAGAGTAGAGAGAAGGAGTGTGCTGTCTCATTAGGGGGAGAGCAACTAAGAGTATATTAAAAAAGAGTATATAGCAAGGTGTATATACATTTTTGTATGAGATACTAGCTTGATTTGTAAACTTTCACTTAAAACACAATAAAAATTAAAAAAAAATCACCTAAAAAATTTGATGGATTGGATCAAATCTGTGAATTTTTTAATCACAGACCCACTGATGACATGTAGCAATAGTACTATGTATATAGATTTTTTAGGTCCTGGTGATACAGTGGTTAAAGTGCTTGGCTGCTCACTGAAAGGTCTGTGGTTCGAACCCACCAGTTGCTCCTCAGAAGAAAGATGTGGTAGTCTGCTTCTGTAAAGATTTATAGCCTTGGAAACCCTATGGGGCAGTTCTACTCTGTCTTATAGGGTTGCTATGAGTTGGAATCAACTTGATGGCAGTGACTTTGATTTTTAGTTTGGTATACAGATTTTTCAACTTTACAAAGCACTTTCACAATCATAATACTAGCTAGCTTTTCCCTCCTTGATATTCATGCCTTTGAATTTATTTGCATTTGCTAATATGGAAATATTTTTCACCAACAGAATATTGTTGGTGTTGGTGAAGGATACTGAATATACCATAGACTGTCAAAAGAATGAACAAATCTGTCTTGGAAGAAGTACAGCCAGAATGCTCCTCGGATACAAGGATGGTGAGACTATATTTCATGTACTTTGGACATGTTACAGGAGGGATCAGTCCTGGAGAAGGACATCATGCTTGGTAAAAGAGGATCAGCAAAAAAGAGGAAGACCCTCAATAAGATGGATTGACACAGTGTCTGCAACAATGGGCTCATGCATAATAACGATTGTGAGGATGGCGTAGGACCAGGCAGGGTTTCGTTCTGTTGTACATAGGGTTTTGCTATGAGTCAGAACTGACTCGATGGCACCTAACAACGAGATGGAAATAAAACAACAAAACAAACAGACAAAAACACCTGACCTCGAAGTCAGAATCCCAGCTCTACCGCTTATTTTGGGGCCTCAGACAAGTTCCTAGACCTCTCTGAACCAGTTTCAGATGAACCTGTTTCATCTCCTGTAAAAGGGAAGTAATAATAGTACCTATCCTGTAACCTGCTGCCATCCAGTTGATTCTGACTCATATTGACTCTATAGGACAGGGTAGAATTGTCCCATAGAGTTTCCAAGGAGTGCCTGGTGGATTCAAACTGCTGACCTTTTGGTTAGCAGCTGTAGCTCTTAACCACTGGTTCTTGTAAATATTGAAAGAGAAAATGCACGTAAGTACTTAATATGGTTTCTAGCACATGTTAGGTGCTCAATGAATGGTAGCCATTGGGTCTGGTGTCCCTCAATTTACATCTTCGTAAAGGGCTCCGTTGGTTCCCAGTTCTTACTGAATAAGGCTTACATTCCTGGGCCAAGAGTATCTCAGCTCTCCAGCCCCATCTCCAGGCACTGCCTCCTGTACCCCACACTTGTGCATCCTCCCCAGGCTCCCTCTTTCTTCAGTAAGACCTGTGCCCCCAAACCCACCTCCTGCCTGGAGTGTTTCTCCTCCCCTTGGCAGCCCATACACAGATACTTGCTGAGAATTAATTACTTCCTCATCCATGTTTCCACAGCACTTTGAACCTTCCTCTATTATAGCACTTTTCATATTGTATTACAGTTAATTTGTTTTCGTATCCAAACTCCTCTGTGAATCCATGAGCTCCTCAGGGTGGGGATAATGTCTCATGCCTCCCTCTGTCCCAATTATAGAGGCTGGAAAAAACGAAGAGTTCAATTAATGTTTGCTGGATTTTAACAAAAATACCAGCCCCTCTTATTTGTAGACCTCTTTACAGAGATATTTTACATAGATCCTCTTCCTGGATCCACAAACCAAACTAGGGTTGCACTGGGAGATACTGTGAGAAAACTGTAAAAATCAAGACAAAGAGTTTTGTGTTTTGGCCAAAGTCTCAAGCTAACTGAAGGTGGTATCCTGATTCCTCTTCTCATCCTCCTTGTCTCATGTCTGGTGGCTTTATAGGGAACACTTGGTGCTGGTGGCCTCAAAGGCAGAACACACTCGAAAAATCCCATTGGGTCAAAGGAAGCTGATAAGGTAGCTTATAAAATGCACCTGTCTCCACCTGGACTGTTAGGTCTCCAGAAGACCACTGTCATAATAAGTGAGTAAAATGATAAGCTTAGTCTTCACACTTAGGAATTAGGTGCTGCCTTTGGCCTCACATGTGACCAATCTCTCAGTAAAGGGGTGCAGCCATGAAAAGATACTCACCAATTAAGGCAGGCTGGCTCATAGTTCACAGACAGCTGTACAACAGTAATGCAAACAGGCTCTTTAGAAAAAAACTTCTTGGCCTCAGTTGGCTTCAGGTGAAGATCTGGCTTTGTAGCCTTTTCACCTGGCTAACTCCTGTCAACCTTAAACGTGTAGCTTAAATGTCACTTATTTCAGGAAGCCTTCCCTGGCCACTCCTTCAGTCCTGCTCCCCATCACGTGTCCGTTTTACTCTTGCCTCCATCATCACAGTGTAGAGTGATCAAACACAAGTTTCTCCCCCGCTTGACTGTGAGCTCCCTGAAGGCAAGGACCTGTCAAAAATGTCTGTCACTGGACCACTCTGAGAGCACAGGAGATGATGCCAGTGTCCTGCAGAAGGAACAGGGCTACAAAATATCAGACTGTTTTACCTACTGTGCTTGACGACATGAACGCTTACATAAATATATACTTGGCCACTGTTCTTGTTTGTTCATTTTATACAGTCAATTTCTATTTGTTCATCCTAAAAAAAAAAAAAATAACATTTTCACGGTTTCGTAGGTCAAAAAAATTTTTTCATGGTCTTCAAGACCTTTATAGTCAAGACCCCTTTGGATCTGGCCTTCCCTCTGCCTCCTAATCTCTCCCCTATATGTACCCAGACTTACCATCTTTCACCTCTGTGCCTTTGCACAAGCAGTCCCGTCTGCCTGGACCATTGGCCCCACGGAATCCTCTCCACCACTCAAAACCCAGTTCAAGTGTCACTCTGTACTCCTTTTCTCCAAGTTATGATAGGGGCTCTTCTCTTCTGAGCTTCTGCTACTGCCTGATCTTTCACATTGTGGTCAGATGATTTCTATTTCCCTCAATTAGATTGCAAGCTCACTAAGGGCAAGAATCTATCTTGTTCGTTTTTCCACACCAAGTGCCAGGAACTAGCTGGCTGGATGAATGTGAGATAAGAATTTGTGAAATTTTACATTTCTTTTTTATTTTATTTAATGAAGTTGAAGATCTTTACCAATTTTGAGAGGGCTAAAACATAAACACTGGATTTTATTTGGTATTGGTTTTTGGTTTCCAGGACTTTTGTTCTAGCAGGATCAGAACCCATGATTAGGCAAGTTGCAAATGTACAAACTCTCCCTGTCTGAGGGCAAATGTTCTTCAAATGATATAAAAGGTTGAGCAGTAAGATGGTTGCCATGCTACTGTCCAATTTCATTATCTTTATTGTGCTCTTGGGCCTTGTCAAATCAGCCATCTCAGTTGATATGACATTTGCAACTAGTTTTGTTTGTGCAAGATGCAAAATCTTGCACAACAATAACAACAGAAGCTGTTGCAATTCTGTGCAAGTTGGAAAAACCTGGGGGCCAATTTGGTCTGTGTAGATGTGACTTTCTCTCCTTTTCCTGATCATTCATCACAGAGCCCTGCCTTGGAAAGTTTAAGTAATCAAAACATTTATCAACTATCCATCGACAACGATGACGATGTGCCTGCGTGCAGTTTGTCAGTCCAGCGCCAAGGGTTTTCTCATGTGATAATTTTGTAATGACATGCTAAGTCGCTATGTGGCTAATGAGAAATGGGTCATAACACTGTTATCTTATCAGGCATTATTACATTGTGTTAATGGACGGTACAAACTTTCCACATAACTAGTTGGCAGATGAGTCACTCGCAACACCAACAAGCAAGTATTTAAGTACATGTTGTATTTATTTTTAAAATTTTTATTGTGCTTTAAGTGAAAGCTTACAAATCAAGTCAGTCTCTCATATAAAAATTTATATACACCTTGCTATATACTCCCAGTTGCTCTCCCGCTAATGAGACAGCACACTCCTTCCCTCCACGCTCTATTTCGTGTCCATTCGGCCAGCTTATGACCCCCTCTGCCCTCTCATCTCCCCTCCAGATAGGAGGTGCCTACACAGTGTCATGTGTCTACTTGATCCAAGAAGCTCCCTCTTCACCAGTATCATTTCTATCCCATAGTCCAGTCCAATCCCTGTCTGAAGAGTTGGCTTTGGGAAGGGTTCCTGTCTTGGGCTAACAGAAGATCTGGGGTCCAAGACCTCCGGGGTCCTTCTGGTCTCAGTCAGACCATTAAGTCTGGTCTTTTTACGAGAACTTGAGGTCTGCATCCCACTGCTCTCCTGTACCCTCAGGGGTTCTCTGTTGTGTTCCCTGTCAGGGTAATTATCGGTTGTAGCCAGGCACCATCTAGTTCTTCTGATCTCAGGCTGATGTAGTCTGTGGTTTATGTGGCCCTTTCTGTAAGTAAATGTTTTTTTATTAATTACTTTTTAGTTTTATTTATTTATATCCAATCTTTTTAAAAAAGAAAAAAAGATTTAATTAAAGTAACTTCAAAGACAAAAGGTGATCCATGTGAGAAGTGGGTGCCTAAATATAAGTCCTTCACGCCCAACCAACAGATGTTGTCACATCTATGTACTACAGGATATCCCTGTCCTGATGCATTTGCCTTCTCTGACTCACCCAGTGAGGTTGATAATTCCCTCCTCTGTAACACCCCCGTGCCCTGAACAAACGTGTTTGGTAGCGCAGCTCATATTGCATTATAAGCCTTTATTTTCATGTCTGTGAGCATCTTGAGGACAGGCCATGACTTATTTGTCTTCGTAACTCATGTACCTAGCATAGGTCTTGACTGAGGCATGATGATGATGACCACAATCACGATGGTAGTGTGTTATCCGGTATACTGATTTTTGGATGTCCTTCTCTTCCAGATTCCCTTCTCAGTCCATCCCTCAGCACACCCACCAGGACCTCTCTGGCTCTCCTCCCACTTCCTCCCCCTCCTCCTCCCCATCAGGCCCTATAGAGTGAGGGGCACAGTGCTGCAGTGATTCTAGCTTTCCCTTCTGTGGCTATAACAGGGTTAAAGCTGAGGTTTCTAATCGTTCCCAAGAGGTCTTATTACCTGTTGATTAGGTCCTTTCGGGATCAGCATCAAACCGACAACAATAATAAACACTCCCTTCACTGGAACTCGGTAATGACCCTACCTGCTCTGAAGGCCTGACGGCTGTGGGGAGAGGCACTGGCCACTGTATGACGTGGCAATGGCAGGCCCATTTTAGGGGGTATTTCCCCGAGATTTGGTGGTGTAGGCTCAAGGTGTGCAGCTAACAAGCTGATGGGCACCAGCTTGGGCTTCTTGGCTGGCTGGAGATACCACTGTTGTTACAGCACATGACGCCTCAAAGAGGACTCACTGTCAGCAGCGAGGCCTGGGGACACCAGAGAAGGAGCTGGGTGGGCTTTCCACAGGACTCTAGGAATTTCTGAAGAATGGATTGGTAACTCTTTTATGTGTATTTTTCCAAACCTTCCTCTATGCACATACAAATATAAGGGAGTGTGTGTGCATGCGAGTGTGTAGTTTTAGTGTTTTTATTATAAAAATACAATCATACTAAGCATTTTCTTCTGCAAATTGCTTCCTCTCCTCCCCCACCCAACAATCTATCTTGGCCACCTTTCATGTCAGTGCATAAAGATTTATCTCAAACTGTTGAAGAGCTTCATGGTAATCCAGAATGGGAACAAAGCAAAATACATTTAACTATTCTCCTGTTGAACATGTAAACTGTCTCCAGTTTCTTGGTATTATAAATTAAGTTGCAGTGAACACCCTTATACATTTTCTCATGTACTTGTGCAAGTATTTCCGTAGGATACGTTCAAAGTGGTTGTGCCTATTTGCACTGGCACAGTAATGTCTGAGTGTGCCCTTTCCTTGGCCCCCAGATAGTATAATTTTACTTTATTTGTGACAATTTAACTGTAATGAAAGCTATCACAATATATTTTAATTTGAATTTCTCTGATATAACATTGCATTTTTGGTAATTAAAAATAATATGTATGTAATTCAAACTTAAAGAAAAGTTATAAGAATAGTCCAAAGAATTCCCACATACCCTTTATGCAGGTTCACCAATTCTTACATTTTGTTGCATTTATCAAGGCACTGGGTTTTTTGTCTGGGTTTTATCATTCTTTTTCTTTTTTCCCTGTATTTATTTATTTTATTGTACTTTAGGTGAAAGTTTATAGCTCAAGCTAATCTCTCATTCAAAAATTAATACTCATATTGTTTTGTGACATTGGTTGCAATTCCCACAGTGTGACAGCACACTCCCTCTTTCCACTCTGGGTTCCCCACGTCCATTTGTCCAATTCCTGTCCCTGTCTGCCTTCTCGTCTTGCTTCTGGACAGGAGTTGCCCATTTGGTCTCGTATATTTGATTGAAGTAAGAAGCTCATTCCTCACGTGTGTGATTTTTTTTATAGGCCTGTCTCATCTTTGTCTGAAAAGTGGGCTTTGGGAATGGTTTCAGTTCTGGGTGAGCAGAGTGTCTGCGGCCACAGTCTGAGGGGCACCTCCAGTCTCTATCAGACCAGTAAGTGTGATCTTTGTCAAGAATTTGAATTCTGTTCTATATTTTTCTCCTGCTCTATCTGGGACCCTCTGTTGTGATCCCTGTCCGAATGGTCTTTGGTGGTTGGTGGGCCCCATCCAGTTCTTCTGGGCTCCGGATGGTGGAGTCTCTGGTTCATGTGGTCCTATAGTCCTTTGGGCTAATATTTTCCTTGTATCCTTGGTTTTCTTCATTCTCCTTTGCTCTGGATGGGGTGGTACCAATAGGTATATCTTAGATGGCCGCTCGCAAGCTTTTAAGACCCTGGATGCTATTCACCAAAGAGGAACGTAGGACATTTTCTTTATGAACTAGGTTATGCCAATGGACCTAGATGTCCCCCGAGACTATGGTCCCCAGGACCCAGCCCCAGCTACTTAGTCTCTCAAAGTGTTTGGATGTGTCTAGGAAGCTTCTATGCTTTTTGCTTTGGTCCAGTTGGGCTGACTTCCCCTATATTATGTGTTATCCTTCTCTTCACTGAAGTCGACACTTATCTAACTATTCAGTTAGTGATTTCCCCTTTCTCCCTCCCGACCCTCATAACCATTAAAGAATGGTTTTTCTGTGTTCTTATAATAGTGGTGTCATACGATATTTGTCCTTTTGTGACTGACTTGTTTCACTCAGCATAATGCCCTCCAGATTCATCAATGTTGTGAGATGTTTTGAGGATTCATCATTGTTCTTTATCGTTACATATATTCCATTGTGTGTATGTACCATAATTTGTTTCTCCATTCATTTGTTGATAGGCATTTACGTTGTTTCTGTCTTTTTGCTATTGTAAATTGTGCTGCAATGCACATGGGTGTGCATACGTTTATTCATGTGATGGCTCTTATTTTTCTAGGGTATATTCCTAGGAGTGGGATTGCTGGATCGTATGGTATTTCTATTTCTAGTTTTTTAAGAAAGTGCCATATTGTTTTCCAAAGTGATTTTACCATTTTACATTCCCACCAGCAGTGTATAAGAGTTCTAATCTCTCTGCAACCTCTCAAACATATGTTATTTTGTGTTTTTTGGATTAGTGCCAGTATTGTCGGGGTGAGATGAAATCTCCATGTAGTTTTTATTTGCATTTCTCTAATGGCTAGCGGTCGAGTGAACATTTTATCATGTGTCTGTTCGCTGCCTGAATGTCTTCTTCGGTCTATATGTGTTTATATCTATGCTGTCCTCCAATACGGTCGTCATTAGCCACATGTGGCTATTTACATTTAAATTAAATAAAACTAATAATTCAGTCTCTCAGTTGCAGTAGTCACATTTCAAGTGCTCAGTATTCACATGTGGTCATTGGCTGCCATTTGTCAGTACAGGTAGAGAAAATTTCCATCATCACAGAAAGTTCCACTGGACAGCACTAATTTATGTAAATATATATTTTTTGAACCACTTGAGAGTAAGGTGGAAAAATCATGTTCATTGCTTAAGAATATTTTCTTACATAACCAGAGACCAATGATCTAAATCAGAAAATTTAACATCAGTATATTATCTAATCCACTGACAACATTCACATTTCATTGAATATCCCAATATTTTTCTTTATAGCTATTGTTTTTACTGGCCCAGGATCAAATCCCTGATCACACCTTGCATTTAGTTGTCATGTCTCTTTACAATGTTGCAATCTAAGAATTAAGTATTTAAGTATTAAGTCTAGACTGTGAAATCCTCTGGGGCAGGTACCAGGTCTCATTTATCTTTACAGGACCAGCAGTTAGAACAGGGCCTAGAATGGAATCAATGATTGGAAAAATGGATGAATGAATGAATTTCTGTACTGCCCTTTCTCTCTAATTACCATTTTCCCTCCTCCCTCCCTGAAATCAAAACAGGAAAAGGCTACATATGATTATTTTGGAAACAGTGCTAAAAAGACACCTAAGAAAAGATATTATTTAAGGATTGTAGCCTGGCACTGTACAGCCTTTGGAATAAATTTCATTAGCCTTGATCAATACTAAAAAAGGAAGTCCTCTTTGCCACAGCAATTCCACTTCTTAGTACTTACACTAGAGAAATATATGCATGTGTGCACAACAAGGCGAGCATAAGGATGTTCACTACGTCATTATAACAGCACCAACAACAAAACAGAAATAATCTAAATGTCCATCAGTAGGGGAATGGTTAAAATGCATATGGTATATCTAGATTAATTCACTTAAAAGATACTTACAGTTGTTAACATTGTATTGAAAACACCTACTATGCAACACATACTGTTGGAGGTTCAAGGGATAAAACAATGGAAAGACAATGTCTCTGCCTTTATTAAGCTTAGGTATGGAATATACTGCAGCAGGTTTTTACCTTGATCTCTATGTAACGACCTTCAGAGCATTTAAAACTAATAAACAGCAGTAAGGATACATTTTATGTTTAAAATCACAAAATCTACATTTTTCTATATGTACATATGTGCATGCTAATGAGTTTTTACTTTTGGCCTGAAAGGACACACCCAAAGCTGTTGTTATCTTTGGGACAGGATTAGGTTTTCTGGAGGCTGGTCAATGGGCATTTTTGTTTTATCCTATCTTGTTTGATTTTGCTTTATTCCCCATGAAGATTCTTTCATGAATTACTAGTAAAATTAAAAATAAATAAATACTTAAAAAGTTAAACAAAATTACCATATGGTCCAGCAATTCCACTCCTAGGTACATGCCCAAAAGAAGTGAAAGCAGACACTCAAACAAGTATATGAAGACATTTTCATAGAGGCATTATTTACAATAGCCAAAAGGTGGAAACAACCCAAATGCCCGTCAATGGATGAATGGATAAACAAAATGTGGTAAATACATACAATGGAGCATCATTTGACCATAAAAAGAAATGAAGTATTGATACATGCTACAGTGTGAATAAACCTTGCGAACATTATGCTAAGGGAAAGACGCCAGACACAAATGGTCACATATTGTATGGTTACACTTACGTGAAGTATTCAGAACAGTCAAACCCACAGAGATAGAACACAGATTGGTAGTTACCAGGGGCAGAGGGGAAGGGGAAATGGGGAGCAAATGCTTAACAGGTGTAGGGCTTTCTTTTGGGGAGATGAAAATGCTTCGGAACTAGATACAGGTGGTGATTGTACTACACTGTGAAGGTTCTTAATGCCATGGAATTGTTCACTGGGTAATTTTATGTTATGTGAATTTCACCTCAACAAGAGCAACAAGACTATATAAAAAATAAAAAGGCACATTAATGGGAGGCATAACAACCACACCAGCAAGAGGAAAGCAGGCACTATTTAAACATTAAAGAATCAACCTCAGGTATTAAAGTGTACCTCTGAATAAAAATTGACCTGTAGGCTCTTGCCATCCACAGGAAACAGTACCACTGATACAGAAACCAACAAATGAAATGCTATTCTCTTATAAGCTTTAACCACCAAGCTTTATTATTTATCCTAAATACTCACAAATTCAATATTATCTGAAAGGAAGAAGGAAATTAATATTTACGTGTACCTAAAACATTCCAAACTTGCCATATTTGCTATTCCATTTAGTGCTTAGAACTCCAAGAAGTATTACTACCTCCATTTTACAGAGAGAAAAACAAGGTTCAGAAGATTTAAACATTTGAACAAAATCTTGCACACACCAAGTAGCAGGTGGTAAAACTTGAATTCAGACTTGGTTTTTCCTGATTCTAAAGCCATGGATTCACCCCTACAAGAATCACTTTAGAAAGGCTGGAGAGGGTTGGCAATTGCAGAATCTAGAACACATGGGTCTCAGTGTCTTGCTGTCTTTTCCTTCATTTTCAGGGGCTGCCTAGAAAAGGCCTTGGAAGATGCCCAGGGCATGTTTGACAAACTTTTCTCCTGAGTACCCACTTCTCTCTGCCCCCATCTGTCCATAGTACCCTATATCAAGAGAAGTAAGAGGAAGAGAAATATGCAACAGAGTCAGCAAAGAAGAGGAGGGTGAGATAACGGGAGAAAGAGAGGCAGAGACCCCAAGCAGACCACAGAAGAGCCGACAAAATAGGAAGTCAGAGAAAAATGGGCAGAAGAGAACAAAAGGGACCTGCAGGGTAATGAACTCTGGAAGTCCAGGCCTCATCAATTAAAAGAATGAAAACAAGCCCATGCAGGAAGGACTTTTTAAATAAATACTTTTCTTAACAGGGTGAGAAGGGAGAGGTTAGTCAAGGGAGAACAGAGGGTTCGCACCCCAGACACCACCCACCTTTCTTTGGTACTTGAGGCCTTTCTACACCAGGGGAGCAGGCAGGGGGTGTCTCCAGACTGCTTGGGGACCTGGCTGGCCAGGCAAGGGGGTTTGCAGCCCCTCTTGAGCCAAGTGTGTCACTCTTCTCCATGCTCTGGAAACATTTTGCCCACTTCAGGTCCAGGTGTTCACAATGGCCCTGCACCCTGGCTATTACTGCCTTAGGGGATTTTAATGTTTGCCCTACACCTGAAAGTCTCTGGACACATATTCAAAATGATAAAACAAATTAAATAGGGAGGTAGCAAATGAGCTGAATTAGTCATGAGAGAGAGAAAATGAGAGAGAGAGAGCAGATGAGAGACAGGAAGAAAACAGAGAGCTAGAAGACAGAGCGAAAAAAGAGAAGAGCTAGAGAAAAAGGACAGGAAGAAAAGAGAGGATATGAAAGAAAGAGAGGGTGGAGAGAAGCTTGCAGAAAGAAGGGACGGGAAGAAGGAAGGCATTCTGTTTTCTTAGGAAGGAATAATACAAGACTTTTTGCCGTGTCCTGAAAGTCAATAAATTGGGCAGGAAAATTGGGAACAAGTTCTAGTTGAGAGTTAGCAAAAGGCCTGAGGAAGTACAAACACCTCTGCCAGCTGTCATAAAACTGCCTCCTAGAAATTAAAAATCACAGGCTACCATATATATGCCCCATGTCTATCCACACCCATGTCCGCCTTACAGCCTTGAGAATGAGGCATTATCCAAGGCATCGCTTTAATGTGAGTCATTATAATTAAGCAAGAACACCCCACGGGCTATAATCACACACGCCTACTAGGTGAACTACTGGGAAGAGGTGAGCAGGTGACTGTAACAAATGCATAGGAAGGAGTGTTCTAGAAGAGAAAAAGGAAGTGAAATAAAACATAGATGTGAGGTCTTAGTTCCTACAGATGGGGTAGAATGATGTCAATTTCTATACATCTTAGGGAGAAGGCTTAAATCAAGTCGTTGTCCCTATAACCAGGAGAGTTTACAGAAAATGTAACAGAGGTGGATTTTGCATAATACGTGAGTCATTTTCTGACGTTATTTGGTGACCAGTTAAAGGTAAGCAGGAATTTTATTAACGGAAGTTGCATTTTTAACATTCTTTATTAATCATTCCTTATTTTGTTATAAAAAACTGGGCAGACTCATTTGGTGATTTTTTGCAAGGATCTAAACTTCACCACTTCATAAGGTGGATGCCAGCCTGTCTTTGATCAAAGGGGCAGCTCACATGTAAGGGACAGACACTCTTTCCCTCCTGGGATCCAAGGCCCTGTTGTAACTATTCAAGAAGAGTGTAAAGTCACAGAAGTAGCTGCCTGCAGCTTCTCTCTCCAGGCCCTCTGAACATGGATGGTTTTTCCTTCTGGAAACCAACATTCAGAGGGTTAAGGTAAACTGTTGAAGACACCAGACCCTGACTCTGGGCTGCCCCTCATCTCTAGGACTTGGCAGACACTGATGAGTTGATACCTTGAGGGAAAGCACTGAGTCTGATCTCAGGAACTCAAGGGCATCCCCTGTCCCAAGATTATAAGTTCCCAGAGCCTACGTCCGTACTTGACTTTCTTCAGCTTCTTTTACCTTCTAGCATCTCCTTGCTTCTAGAATAAGGAACCCACATTTTTAGGGAACCTACTCTTTGGCAGACACAGTGCTAGGTGCTTTACATCTTTCATTTAGCCTTCACAACAATTGTAGGAGGTATCTTTTTTTTTTTTTTTTAATATTTCAAAGATGAGGAAACTGAGGCTTAGAGAAGTAACTTGTTCAAGGTCATTGTTATGGATTGAATTATGTTCCCCAAAAATGTATGTCAAATTGGCTAGGCCATGATTCCCAGTATTGTGTGGTTGTCTACCACTTTATGATCTGATGTGATTATCCTATGTGTTGTACGTCCTAACCTCTATGATGTTAACGAGGCAGGATTAGAGATAGTTATGTTAATGATGTAGGACTCATCTACAGAATTAGGTTATTTCTTGAGTCAATCTCTTTTGAGATATAAAAGGCAGAATCCAGCAGAAAGGAGTGGGACCTTCTACAACCAAGAAAGAAGAGCTGGGAGAGCAGCATGTCCTTTGGACCCAGGGTCCCTGTGCTGAGAAACTACTAGATCTAGGGGCACATTGATGACAGGGACCACCCCCAAGAGCCAACACAGAGAGAAAGCCTTCCCCTAGAAATGGCACCCCTGAATTTGGACTTCTAGCCTCCTAAACTGTGAGAGAATAAATTTTTCTTTGTGAAGCTACCCTCTTGTGGTATTTCTGTTATGGCAGCATGAGCTAACTAAGACAATCATATAGTTAGTGACGAAGCCAGTGCTCAAATCCAGGGTTGTCTCGCTCCAAAATTTTTGTACTTTCCAATTTATGGAGCTGCCTTCAGTCCCTATACCTGAAATTCCACCATTAGATATAGCCCTTTACAACTTGAAGGCTATTTCTACCTTCAAGAGTCTTCCCAAAGAAATCAGATACTCCAAAGAGGGGGATCCCCTTGAAAAGTCTGACTATCACATTAACAGGGATTTACTGACTCACTTTAAGGCCTTTTCCTTAGGTGAACGAGGCTTGAAGAGGCAAGGCTAATTCTCAAGAGGAGGAATGAGATTTTTGGACTAGAAAGTGGTGTATTGTAAGAAATGCTCCCTAAACTCTAGCATTCCAAGTGGAGGAGGCCAGGCTGGGAAGATGGAGGTCTTCATGTACAGTTGGTGAAATTGTCACTATTTAGGAATGCAGACCATGTACCTCTTTCCAAGCTTATTTTGGTAGGAAAAATTCAGGATGTTGCAGTGGGTTGGACCCTTCTGGCAGCCTTCAGTAAAGTATTGTAAAGGACAGGTTGAAGGTGCCCTGTTTTAAAATAGAGAGAAAGGGGAATACAGCTTTGCTAAGAGTGGTCCTTTCTGCTTATGGCCTGCAATTCAAGAAATCTGAAAGTCTTTAGTCTGGGGACTGCAGGGCTGGAAAGGCCATGTTTTCTATCTGAAACTAAAGTTAATAACCAGAGAAGCAGGGAGGCCACAGGGCTCACAGGAGATGAGATTGGGACACAGAAGAGGCCTGACCTACTCCACCCAAAACTCTCCCAACACATTCTGTTACATATTCCTCTGCCTGAGGAAGGGGAGATTCAGGTGTTTTGTGAAGTTATATCTGGGAGCAGTCTAAGGGCAAGATGAAATTCTAAGAATCTCTTTACCCAAGGCTATTGTTTTCATTTCCCTCAAAGCAGAGGCTAAAATGAAGGGTGAGGCCATTAAACTAGGACTAAATTAAGATAGTGCTTCAAAACTGTGGGTGTGACCCATTAGTGGGTTGAAAAAATCAATTTAGTGGATTGTGACCAGCTTCTCTTTTCTTTCTTTTTTGAAATGGAATAGAATAGAAAATATCAGTGTGTACTGCATGTAGTGAGGGTAAACACTATTGTATGAAAACTTGTGATTTGATTATGCATAAATACATGTTAATGCATACATACATAATTACATCCTGAGTCATTAAGTGAAATTCATTTCTTATTATGGGTCATGGTCAAAAAAGTTTGAAAGCTAGTAGTCTAGGCAGACGGATAAAGCATGGGGAATTTTGGCTAGAAAACAGAAATTTCCAGGTGTCTATGACCAAATAAAATCTCTGGCTATGGTTACCACCCAGTGGAGTTGTCTAGAAGCAAAATGATAAAAGGGCTACTAATTTTTTGTGACATGTGCATTGCCAGAGAAATTCTAAGAAGGGGTGACGAAGGTCTGCAGTTGCTCAAATGTTAGGGTAAACCTGAGGACAATCCCTAGACCACAAACTTGCACCAAAGGGTAGTGAACTGCTAAAGCAATGTAGTGCCCAGATACACGACCTTCCAATGCCTTTCTCAGATGTGTTTACGGAGGAAAAATGGACAAAGATGATCCTCCCTGGTCTATGTTGGAGACCAAGAATCCGCTCTACTGCTGGGAGTCTTAACAATTTCTTTACTACAGGTATAATATGTGTTAGACAACATTTTACCATTGTGTCTTATTTCTCTTTATTTATATTTATTGGGTTTTAGATGAAGGTTTACAGAGCCAATTAGTTTCTCATTAAACAATTAATACACATACTGCTAACCCGACAACGCATCAACATTCTCCCCTTCTTGACCTTTGGTTCCCCATTTCCCTTCATCCACCTTTCCTGTCCCCTTCTGCCTTCTCATCCTTGCCCTTGGGCTGGTGTGCCCATTTAGTCTAGTATACATGGTTGAGCTACATGTATTATTGTTTTATAGGTTTATCTAATCTTTGCTGAAGGGTGAACCTCAGGAATGACCTCAGTACTGAGTTGAAAGGGTATCCAGGGGCCATACTCTTCGAGTTTCTCCAGTCTCTGTCGGACCAGTAAGTCTGGTTCTTTTTTGTGAGCTGGAATTTTGTTCTACATTTTTCTGCAGCTCTGTTCTTATTTCTCTTTTTCCCAGGGTTTTTATTGTGTACATCTTGTTCTTTATCCATAGTATTAAGTATCTTGGAGGTAAATAACTTCCTGCTTAACCACAGGTTACTAGACCACAGGAGTTACCCCTGGATTTAATGGAGAGGAATTCCACAGTACCCAGAGCCTTGAGGTAGAGCCTTGAAGGATGTAATAATTATATGAGCCTTTGAATTATTTCCATTTGAGTCGTATGCATTTTCATGTGGTTATGGGCATTTGAGAAAGAGTTTCTGTGGGAATAGAGGCATAAATGAATGTTAGTAGCCAAAGGGATAGATTGTAGTTGATAGTCATTGGTTGGCTACCTGGCATCCCTGTCCCTTTCTCCCAGGTTAATAGTATCCAGATTTTACTTCAGGTTCGTACACTGTCCTATAGCCCATGGACTCTGAGAGAAAGTAATCTGATTCTGTTCCAGCCGTGAGCCCTGAATGGCTTGAGCCAGTCAGTACACCTTATTTCCCTGACTATTGTCATTCGTTTGTGGGAGCTGTGGGGTGGGGCTGTGTTCTGGATGGTCCAATCAGGTACATTTTAAGAATCTTGCTTGGAATAATGGGATAGAAACACTCACTCTCAGTGAACATGAATGAGGCAACATCTGACTCCCAAATTGGCTGGCAGTCCCCCTGCAGTTCTAAGGAGAGCAAGCCTTAGGATGATGTCAACACTGTGGATGACAGAGCGGAGTAAAAGAAAGGCTCTGAGCCCTTGATTATACTTTTCAGCACTTGGACCAACCAGTTATGGGGCCTGCCTTACCTCCAGACTGTCCGCTGTGAACCAGTAAGCCCCATTATTATTGAAATCTGTTTCTGTTGATTCCTGTTAGCGGCAACATAGAAAACACACATTTTATCCCCTCTACATTTTTTTGCTTAAGTTTTACCTCTCCCATCCCATCTGTGGCCTCACTAAGCTTCTGTCCTAGGCAGCCAGGAGGGTGGATTCATTCCTATTAGGCTTGAGTGTTACCAGCCAGGGCCAATTCCAAAGAGCCCCCTCTGTGCTCAATTTCCCCCGTACTAAGTACAAACTTACGAAAGACATGATTCTAGATTTTTGGGGAGCACTCAGGCCCTTTGTGGTAAAGTAGAGGGTCAGTGAAAAAGAAGACCCTCAAGGAGATGGATTGACACAGTGGCTGCAACAATGGGCACAAACATAGCAATGATTGTGAGGATAGCGCAGGACCAGGCACTGTTTCATTCTGTTGTGCATAGGGTCATTATGAGTTGGAACCGACTTGGCAGCACCTAACAACAACGGGCCCTTTATGACTGTCCCTTGCTTCTCCCTCTACCTTCAGCTCATTTCCCCTCACTGATCTTGCACATTATGTCAGAGTAATGCCAAAATGCTTAGCGTTCCAAACTCCATGCTATTTTACATGCCTTTGCTAATTCTGACTTTTTTCCCCCTACCAAGAATTTCTTATTCCCTTTACTTTCTTTGTCTCACATCTATTTATCCTTTTAGATCTGTGCTTTCCAATATGGTAGCTATAAACCACATAGGGCTACTGAGTTCTTGAAATGTGGCTAGTGCAACTGGGGAGATGAGTTTTCAAGTTAATTTAAACAGTTTTTTAATTAAAATTGTAAAAGTGAAGGCATATAAAATATGCTTCCATTAAACACACTTTATTGCTTTGATAGGAGTATATTGGATGCCCAAATAGAGATGTGCCATAAGTGTAAAATACACACTGCATTTCAGATATTTAGTACAATAAAAAGAGTATAAAATATCTCAGTAATAATTTTTATATTAACTACATGGTGACTACATATATTGACAATGTTTTGAATATATTGGGTTGTATAAAATATATTATTAAGATTATTTTCACCTATTTCTTTTTACTTAATGTAGCTGCTGGAGAATTTAAAAATTACATACGTAGCTGGCAATATACTTCTATCGGACAGCTCTTGGCTAGACCATATTAAATATCACCTCCTTGAGAAAGCCTTCCCCAACCACCCAGGATAGACACAGTGGCCTCATAACATCTTATGACACAATTTTATGTGACATTTACTTCATTAATTGACATTATCTCCTCATGTGCCTGTCTCCCCCACTAGACAGTATGTTTCTTAAAGGCAAGGATTATGTTTTATTTACCTCTATATTTCCATGTGTGCTGACTGCCTTGCACATAGTAGGTACTCAATAAATACTTGTGGAATAAATTAATAAATAGCTTCCCACATCAAGTTCACAATCTCAGAGGTATCTTTAAGTATAATTTCCTTTACAGCTACTTTTTAGGTTAACTTTCTTGGCTGGAACTTTCTGGGGGTCTAACCTCCTGGCTACATCTCTAAGGCTGCCAAATGCAGTGCTCACCCTGTGCAGCTGTATGTGGCAGCCCTATAGGCAAATCTTCAGCTCTTCCTAACATCCTGCTCCTAGAAAAGCACCAGATGGATGCAGAGCCAGAGTGAACAGACAAGGAGCAGCTCCGGAGGGATGCAGGAAAGAAAGGAGGAAGTGAGGCCAGGAGGCGGCAAGACTTTTCCCTTTGCCTTCTGCGGCAATGGGAGCTTAGCACCACTGCCAAGAAAACAGTGGTGTGCAAGGGTGGGAAGGAGAAGCTGGTTTGGCTGTGGTATGCCACTGGGCGGAGTTAAAATTTATAACAAGGGAGAGGCAACTAAAGAAAAGAATGATTCTTTTTAAAAATTCTCCTGAAGTCTAATTAAAAAAAATTCCACTCCCTCATGCTAAGTTTTAATAGACGTCCCTTTCAGCCCCCTGGTAATGGGCAGGAATAGTGTCCAATGTTCACCAAGCTATATAGAGGTGACTCCGTGACCCCTAAAACACAAGGCCTGCTCAAATCGCTTTTCTGACTTGGATTATGAGGATACAGGATGTGAAACTGTCAAGACATAGTCTCTTCCGGAAAGGAGTATCTCATGTGGTAGATTGGGAACCGCCCCCCCCCCAAAAGTCCCAGTACTTTGCAGCTCCTCCCATCAAGAAGTGGCATCTATTTTGCTAGCCCTTGAGTCAGGGTTATATCCATGGGACATGAGAAAACCTGATGCAAACGGAAGCTTGAAAATTGCTTGCACCCTGGGGCTTATGCTCTTTTGCTGCTTTTAGAAATCAGCTACCACGTGAAGAAGCCTAGGCTAGCTTGCTAGATACATGGCCTAGTCACCCCTGTGGCTCCCAATCAACTCCCAGACATGTAAGCAACACCATCTGGGATCACCAGTCCTCAGATATTCCTTCAACTGACTGTAGCCCCATAAGCAAACCCAGGTGAGACCAGCAGAAGAACAATTCATCTGGGCCCAGCCTGAACTACCAACCCCTAGAATGGTGAGCTAATAAATGATTGTTGTTTTAAGCCTCTAAGTTTTGAAGCTTTTTTGTTTTTTGAATGCAACAAAAGCAAACTAATATACTTTAATGGGTGGGAAAAATTCATGTAGAAATATTCACCTTACAACTTAATGTCTGAGAGATACTATAATACAGTGATTCAGAGTGTAGGCTTTGGAGTTAGGCAGATGTGGTTCCCTTTGCTTGGTGTGATCTTGGGCATCTTTCTTCCTCTGCCAGATGGTAACAATGACAGTACATACCTCATAGGTCTGTATGAGAACAGTGTCAATTAGAATGGCACCTGAATTAGGATAATTTGAGGAGAGTTTATATTGGGACTACTGTATTTACAAAGGTGTGGTCAGGGTTAAGAGAACCACAAAGGAGAGTGCAGTGCCCTGGGGCCATGTTAACACCCAAGGTGTGAAGAGGCCAGGAGAGGGTGTGGTTACCAGAAGCTGGAGACAGAGTGGGCTGGGTCAAGAGGGCCACTTGACAGGAGCTGTGTTCTTGGGTTGAGAGGGGAAGCTACTCTGTAATGGCGCTGCTGGGAATGAGCTGGGGGAATAAAACTGACCTCACACTTCTTCCTCCCCTTATGTCTTGCAGATGCTCCTTGTAGGCCAAATACAACCAGAAGCCAGCGGACAGGCAAACCAACCTCCTGAGGCAAAAGCAAGGTGGAGGAAGAAGGGATCTGGAGCAAACGGAAGGTATCCAGTACAAGAATTCAAAAGTGATAATGCGTACAAAAGTACTGGCCACGTACCTGCTGTTAGTAGCCATTGAGTTGGCTCCAATTTACGGTGACCCAGTGTATAACAGAATGAAATGTTGCCTGGTCCTGTACCATATTCATGAAGGTTGTTAATCAGATAATGTTCTATTGTGATCCATAGGGTTGTCACTGAATAAATTTCAGAAATAGATCACCAGGCTTTTCTTCCTAGTCTGTCTTAGTCTGGAAGCTCTGCTGAAACCTGTTCACCATGAATGACCCTACTGGTATGTGAAATACCAGTGGCATAGCTTCCAACACCATAGCAACTGACAAGCCACCACAGTAGGACAAACTGACAGATGGGTGGTGGACCATGTACCTAGTACCCAGTACTTATTTGCTGTAATTATTATTATTATCAGTGTAAACCAAGGGCTATATTGTGGGAGAGGAGTGGTAGAGCAGAGAATGAGTATTTTTTGCTAGGGTGACCTGGAGAATATTCGTGACGGAGGGAGGTTTTGGGTTGTGGCTTAGAGGAGTGGGAAAAAGAATAGCAATAAGGACAATGATAATAGCAAACATTTACTGGGAATTTACTCTGTGCAGAGTCCATTCTAAATGCCTTATATATGTTAGTTTGTTTAATCATGATAACCATCTTATGTGGTCGGTACTATTATTTCCACTTCACAGATGAAAAATCGAGGGAGAGAAAAGCTAGATAACTCAACCACAGTCACATAGGTAATAAGTAGTGGAGTCAGGAACTGAATCAATTTCACAGGAGACATGGGATATGACAACTGTCTTCTAGGTACATTGCAAGAAAGCATAACTCGTGTAGAGGCCATAGTGAATCATCCAGACAGACAAGAGAGTAGAGTTTGTGCTGGAGGACAAAGGGAGACGAGTCTGGAGAGAGAGCTACGAAGGAGATCTGTGAAGGCCAGAGTCATAGGCTGAGGAGCTTGGCCTCCATTCTGGTAGGTGATGAGGAGACACTCAGGATTTCAGAGAAGAGACAGGCAGTCACAGCAGAGCCCCAGGAGATGAATCTGTGGGCAAGGTGAAACTAACAAAGTAGGAAGCATGGAAAGCCAGGTGACTAGCTAGAGGATACTGCAATGCTGCAAGCACCAAGTGACGAGGGCTTGAATGAGGAGGAAAGCAACTGAGACAGAGGTAGGACGCCCTAGAATTGCACTGCAAGGGAGGGCTCCACAGGACTTTGGGACTGATGAGCAGATTGTGTCAAGGGAGCTGAAGAACCAGGACAGTAGGCCTCAGATCCAGGAGACAGGGGAGTGGTGGTGTCAGATACACCATTTAGTCTCACTTAGTGTACAGGTTGTAAACAACAGCCAGATGTGTGTGTTTTCTGCTCACAATGCACATGCCATAAAGTTGTACTAACCACCAAACACCACATCAGTTGCAAAATAGCAACCTGTTTTGCAACCTCACCTCCGGGCAAATTCACTTGTGAGCCTGAAACAAGGTTGGGGTAGACTGCAGGCCCCCCCGAGGTGGTGAGAGAACCAGGCTTGCAGGATATTATGAGATTAGTTCTGGGGAAGCGGGAAGGACGCTTGGTTGCCCGGTGACAATGCTGCCTCCACAGCAGCCCTTGGTTTCCTGCAGTCCCGGATGCATCTCATTAAAAGGACAGAGCGACGGATGGCTGACACATTTGCTGAAGTGGCATTTTCAATGTCCCAAGTCCTGGTGGCTTGTTTATAAGTGGCACTTACAAAATAGAACGGAAAGGAAAGAAGGGCAGAGGAGAAAAGGTCTCCTAGTATCTCAAGGACGCAGGAAGTTGGTCTTGACTCTATTTCAGCTTGTCTAACAGAGATGGGGTGCGGAGCCTCCTTGAAATCCACCTGAAATGAATTAGCCCGAAGTAAAAGTAGGTGTTTATCTCAAGTCATTGCCTCAAATAGCTGACTACCTGTTGGAAGAAGGGTCTGATCGATACAAACCAGAGCAGCCGTGCGTGAGCTGTTACACAACGGTTAGTATTGATCAGAGCTAAAGGCTGCCGATAAGAATGTGGAGTGGACTGACAGGCAGAGAAGAGGGAAGGAGGAAACAGCCTTCGCTGGTGGCAGCCGTACAGAGGAAAGCCGATAAAAAGTCAATTCCACTTAACGGAATGGCTGCTAACTAAATATTTTGGGGGCCAGAGCCTTCCCAGGTAGCAGCTGGAGCATCTCTGTTCCGGAACTGAGATATCAAACGAGAGCTGGGCATTGACAGGTGAGATCATGGAGGTCCTGGTGATGGATGGGGGAGTAGGGGAGCCCCTGGATGGAGAGATGGGTGGCTGTGGGCTCAGCTGAGCCTCCCAGGGGCACGGGAGGAGAGTCACAGACTGGTAGGCAGGAAAGGGACAAGGGCCAGGCTATAACTTGTGAAATGTTTGTTGATTAATTAGTTCACTTAAAACCCAGACACTTTCTACTGGACTTGAGGGAGCAGTGTTGAAACTAACTGCTGCGTGGAAAGTTGGCTGGTTCTATCAGAGAGAGCCACTGCCTGCTGTCAGTCTGTCAGACTGTGGTGGCTCGCAGGTTGCTATGATGCTGAAAGCTATATCACTGATATTTCAAATACCAGCAGGGTCAACCACGATAGACAGGTTTCAGTGGCACTTCCAGACCAAGACAGACTAGGCCTGGCAATCTGCCTTAAAAAATCAGCTAATGAAAACCTCGTGGATCACAAAAGAATATTGTCCCACGTTGTGCTGGAAGACGAGCCCCCTAAGTTGGAGGAAACTACACGGTAGCTACAACAATGGGCTCACACATGCCAACGATGATGAAGATGCCGCAGGACAGGGCAACACTTCATTCTGTTATACATAAGGTTACCATGAGGCGGAGCAAACTTGACAGCGGCTAACAATCCCGGAGAGAAGCAGAACGGTGTACTCTAGTGCCGCTATGAGTTGGAATCGACTTGATGGCAATGGGTTTTTTCATTTGGGGGGGGAATATGGTAGGCATCAATACTGCGTATTGATAATTGTTTTCTTATACTCTTTGTACTCAGAAGGATTGCACTTCTCTCTCTTGAAGCTAGGTATGGGCACTTGACTTGTTCTTGCCAATGGAATGTGAGTAGAAGTAACGTGTGTCCCCTCCACATGGAAGCATTTAATTGCCGGCACACAATTCTGTTCTTTGCTTGCTACTGGGATCACACGTGTTTGTAACGATATGAGTCAGAGTGAAACGATCTGAATGCTGTGCTAGTGTGGGAAGAGTTGCCCAGAACTGCAATGGACATTATTTGAATGAGAAAGAAACTTTTGTTGTGTCACACTACTGAACTTTGGGGGTTGTTTGTTACCGCTGCATAAACTGAGCCTTTTCTGACTGATACAAAGGGATTAGGGTTTAGAATCCTGGCTCTACCTATTGCTAGTAGCTGGGTGATTTGGCCATTGCTCCATATAACTGTCATGGGCTGAATTATGTCCCCCCACCCCACTCAAAAATATGTTGGAGTCCTAATGACCGTTTTTGAGAAATCTGGGGTTTTCTTTGTATTTTCAGTTAACTCATACCAGCGCAGGGTGGGTCCTATTCCTAATCCCTTCTGAGTGGTGTCTTATAAAAGGGAAGAACAGACACAGAAACGGAGTCACACACAGCGAGAAGGCAGACGCTTTGTAACGACAGAGGCAGAGGCATCCATCAGCAGCAAAGGAGGCCAAGGATTGCTGGCAGCCACCAGAAACTAAGAGAGGGGCATGGAACACTTCCTCTCTCAAAACACTCAGAAGAAATTAACATGGCTTATACCCTGATTTGGACTTCTAACCTCCAGATCTGTGACAAAATAAATTTTGGTTCTTTAAAGCCAGCCTACTTTGTGGTAATTTTGTTATGACAGCTCTAGTCTTTGTTTATGTATATGAAGAACAATAGTAACACAAACTACCACATACGGAATGCTGACAAGGTGCCAGGCGTGTTACAGGCTCTGCATGTATTAACTTGTTTACTCTTCAAAGTAACCCTGTAGAGGATCTATTATTAACCTCATTTTGTAGAATTGAAGCTTAGAGAGGTTAAAAGACTTACCCACGGTCGCACAGCTTATAAAACAACAGGCAGGAATTCAAGCCCAGGCAGACTAACTCCAGAGCCCTTTTCTTAACCATTTTCCTATACTGGCTCTTAGCTTAGGTGCTTAATAAATGACGGTTCTCCTAGGATAGACTTGGAAACAAATTCGCCAGCTGGCTCACACTCAAGCCCTCTATGTGAGAGGAGGAGGAAAAACGTGGCTACTATTTCTTTTTGCCTTTTACCATTTTTATCCACTCCCCGTCCTCCGCCCCCCAACTTTACAAGCTTCTCTAAGGTTTCAGACTGTCTGGAATGTCCTTTTCCACTTGGCCACCAAATCCTAGTTATTCCTGAGGCTCCAGATAAATTTGCTACTCATCATTTGTGATGCAAAGAAGGAAGAGGCTAAATGAACTTTCATAGAGGATATTGTTCTAAGGAGTTTTTCACTGGGCTATTATAATAATATATTCTTTTTTTTTTTTTTCAGCATGTACTAGGTATGAGACACTGCTAGGTGATTGTGTGTGTGTGCGCTTTTAATCTTCGCAGGATGTAGATATTATACTGTGAAATCTGTGAGAGCTGGAACTTGACAGGGCTGCCTTGTTTTTCCAGGTCTCACAAGTTTTCTGCCTTTGACGGTTCAGTCGTACCACTTTTCTATCACTCTGTGTTAGTGGAAAGTATATGAGTTTTGCTTCTCTGATAGGTTTCTGCCTTATCCAGGTTCCTGTTTTTGCAGGTTTTACTGTATTATGTTCATTTTGCAGATAAGGAAACCAAGGCTCAGAGAATGAAGGATGGAGGGCTAGTTCAAACTACGATTCCAAAGCCTGTTTTCTTATCTTTTAAACTCTAATGCCTCCCTCTCATTTATGGAGTCAAAATGAAATAAAAAGTTAAGACTTTACTGAAGTATGGTGCCTGGCACCTAATAGCAGCTCAATAAATGGTAACATTTATTATGATTAATTCAACCAATACTTACTGAGCATCAACTGTGCACTAGGCAGCATACTCTGAGAAATCCTTGAAGGAATTCTTCAAGGAACTTTGGAAACAAATGCATAAGGAAGGTCCTGCTTTCTAAGCATGATGAAACCACACCTTGCCTACACTGCTTTTCAAGACACCCCTGGACTGCCCAACATACCAAGTCCTCAGAAAGCACTGAATGAAGGGGACCCTAACTAGACAAATGGGCAGAATGTGGGGAGCAGTACCATCTCTCACTGCACTGGTAAATTTTCCCAGTGAGTCTACCAGTTGCCCTTGAGTGGACTCCAACTCATGGTGATCCCATTCGTGTCAGAGTAGAACTATGCTCCATAGGATTTTCAATGGCTGATTTTTTTTTTTTCAGAAGTAAATTGCCAGTCCTTTCTTCAGAGGTGCCTCTGGGTAGACTAGAACTTCCAACCTTTCAGTTAGCAGCTGAGCACGTTAGCTGTTTGCACTACCCTGGGATTCCCCAGTGAGTCTAGGTTCTCCTGAAAGGCAGCTCAGCCTCACTTCAAGCTTGCAGGGTATCTGGACCCCTAGGCAGGTTCCTCTGTGAGGAGTCCTTGGAGGGCTGAGTGGCCAACTGCAGTCAAAAACTTGCTGCATGCTAAGCATGTGTCATTCACCGTAATAGTCCTTTCTTCACAATACCCCTCAGGATGCTGACATGTATTGTCTAAGGTCCAAAGCTGGTATTTGGACCCATAACTGAGCTTGTAGCCACTATGCTATGCTGTCCTTTCCTTAAGACCTTAGGTGTGGGAGAGAAGGATGCTGACTGAATACTCCTTGATCACTCTTGGAATTTACCTGGACTGATCTATAGATTCCATCCAGGCCTGTGGGGAGGAGGAAGAGCCCTTATCTCTCATCAATTCAATCCCCTATGAAAAAGGGCACTTTACACTGACTAAGCACCTGCTTACTTTGTGTGGGGCATAGTGCTGGGTATCTCCTTCAACTTTCCCCACAACCTTCCATATTGGATATCACTGACTCCATTTGACTGATGAGAAAATTGAGGCTCAGAGAGGTAAAGTAATATGTAGTATTGGTCCGTATTTTCTCTGAGGCCTAATGAGACCATTTCAAAATTTTGCTGAGTAACAATCCTTCTAAGTACCTTAATTAGGGGGTCGTGTTTGTTCTCTGCTTGTCAAATGCTAGCTATTTGAGAATTGTATATTATTTATTTATACATCAATGTATTGATGTGTGAGTGTGTGTGTGTGTGTGTGCCCACGCACATACCAGTCTCTATGCTCAAGCTCTTCACAACCAATATTTGGGGAGTGTGCTCAGGCTATTTTGAGTTTCTGTACTTAATGCTTAGCAAACTTTAATAAACTTCATTCCTTTAGGTAGTAGATTTAACATTTTAAGTATGGTTCTAATTACCATTCTCCTCCTATATAAGGCAAAAACAGGGAAAGGGGGGAAAAAACCTAACCTATGAGCATTGTCAGCGATTCCACTGCTTGTGAGAACCAAGGTCAGAATTGCAGAACGTAGTGGCTAGAGCTCTCCCTAAATTGTTTCTTAGGGCATGGGCACATAATGCTTAAATCATGCTGAATTTCACTGGATTGTATTATCCCAGCATAGGCTGTAAACATTTATCTTTGGGCTTTCCCAGAAATGTGTCTTATGGAAGGGATTAGCTGTTTGCGCATTTAAAGTTCCCAAGGTGAACTCCTCTAACCTAACCCACATAATTAAAGTGGAAAATTTCTGGTGGGGGAAAAAAACATCAGGGAAAATACCATGTTTGGGAAGAGAGCTGCACTCCTACAGTCTCAAGAGACGGCTCTGCGTTCTTGGGCACTTAATTATATCCCATCTTGCTGTACGTGCCAACCCTTTCGTCTGCTGGGTCATTTCTCCACATTAAGACGATAAGCAACTTGAGGGCAAGGAGCGCGACATCAAAGGGGAGGAAGCAGTGGATAAAAATATTGTGGCATAATTAAAAAAAAAGACTGATTAATTTTTAATGAAGTGAGGAAAATAAATAAACTAAAATGATAGTTTCATTTTAGTTTCGATAAATCCTGTTGGTATAAACAAAACCATCTTGCAGAGCTGGGTTTGAAAATTCAAATACACCAGAAAAGCACAAAACGAAAAGTAAAAATCCTGCCACCTTCACCCTAGCCCAGTCGGATTCCACACAAACTATTGCTGTTCACGTTTTTTTTGTGATTCCTTCCCCCAATTTAAAAAGTGTATTCTTAGTGTAATTTTAGCAACGCCTAGAAAGTCCTCCTTCCTATGGGTTATCTGTCCTCCTTGCTCTGATGCCTTGTATCCCACCACTGCAGATTCTGTCTTTTTCATGTAAGTACTATAGGCATAAGCTGGAGCCCTGGTGGCGCAGTGGTTAAGAGCTCAGCTGCTAACCAAAAGGTCAGCAGTTTGAATTCACCAGCTCCTCCTTGGGAACCCTCTGGGGCAGTTCTAAGCTATTTGTTTTACTCAAAGATATTCTTACTTAAAAGTGAAAAAGCATGAAGCAATGTTAAAAGTTTGTTATCCACTCTCTCCAAATGAAGGCATTATAGCTTCATGCCTAAGCTAAGAGTGCTGGCTCTGGAGTTAAGACCACCTAGGCTCAAATCCAAGTTCTACCCCTTGCTGGCTCTATTTAACCTCTCTCTGTCTCAGTTTCTTCACCTGTAAACTTGTTGCTGTCGAGCTGATTCTGACTCGTAGTGACCCTATAGGACAGAGTAGAACTGCCCCAGAGGGTTTCCAAGGAGCACCTGGTGGATTCGAACTGCCAACTTTTCGGTTAGCAGCCAAGCTCTTAACCACTGCACCACCAGGGCTCCAGTCACCTGTAAAGTGAGGTAATAATAACACCTGCTTCATTGGCCTGTCATAAGAATTCAGTGAAAAAAATACATAAAAAGTACTTAGAACAATGCAGTAGGTCCAGAAATATGTAAGCTATTATGCCTCTTATATATAATTATTACCTAAATATAAATGCTTTTTAAAACAGCTTCCATTTTTGAGTGTCTAGTAAACACTAGACAAGGTCTAGAGTGTGTTACATACGTGACGCATATAATGCCCCATACAGCCCTAAGAAGTAGGTTCTAGTAATAATCCTGTTTTACAGAGGAGGAAACTCAAAAGTATAACGTAAATTGCCAAAGGTCACACAGCCAGGTCGCACACAGGTGAGCTGGGCTCTGAGGACACATCTGTCTGATTCTTTCTGCTGGGCAGCTAAGACCAGGGCAGTATCAATGGGGGAGCAAGAGAGAGACTTCCACAGAGTCTGAGATGCTAGGTGAAAGTGTGGGCTGAAGCAATGGGAAGGCACAGGGAAGGAGGAACACCTGGAGAAGGGAAGGCTGACAAAGTGGGGAAGAAAACCATCAAAGTTTCTTTGCCCATGATGCGATTTTGCTTAGGGCCAGTGCAAGATCTGATTTCCTTTCTGGTCTCGCATGTTGCCTGGAGCAGGGAGTTGCCAAAAGCCTAGGGATCCAAGTCTTAAAACCAGGTGTTCCTGTTCTACCATGAGTTCTATGATCCTGGGCAACTCAAATCACTTCTGCAGCAAGTTTCCTCTTCTATAAAATGGGAACAATAAATCCTGGCTGGACTCACCCTTGGGGCTCTTGTGGGGCCCAAATGAGAGCCGGGATTTTTAAGTGCTTGGCTAACCGGAAGGCACCGTACGGAGATACCAGATATTGTTATTGGGTTGATGCCAATAAAGGGTAGCTTAAACTAATATCAGGAAAAAAAAAAAAAAAAGACTAAAAAAAACTTAACAGAAAAAAAAAAAGACTTTAAGTAAAAAACTTATAAGAGACAAAGGACATATAATAATAAAAAAGTCAACTCATTAAGAAGATATGACAATATAAATATATATGGCATCTAACAACAGAGCCTCAAAATATATGAATATACATTCATATAAAAATGTATATTCTATATTTATAGTACTATAAACTTTAGATTTAGAGAGGACCCCAAAAATGTGCTTCTGAGGTGGAGAGCTTATTGTGCCAGGGATCTAGGCACTGCTCCTAACCAATTCAAGAACAGGTAAGTAGACTGGGAGCCTTGTCGATGAACAGTATTATTGTTATCTAGGTTCAATGATAGTAGGTTTGAGAAGCACCCCATAATCAGTCCTCTCTTCTATGTTCTCTCACTCTTAGCAATTTGGGGCAAGTTGGGGACTGACTGGCTGACGTCCTCTCTGATGTGTTGGGATTCATCCTGCTTTATGGTCTGACCTGCTGCAGGGCCACATATTGCAGAGTCACAGGGCAATTGACAGCATCTTGGCCATTTCTTACAGAGCCAATATCCTGTGTCTAGGTTGTATTTTAGGCCAATTTTTAGTGAAGTAGATCAATGCTTGAACCATATAATGTAACATGATTCTTCAAGAGTTTGATTAATTGTGTCATAGTCACAGCCTCAGTTCAGGTTCAGCCTTTTAGAAGTTTTATTATTGTATAAAGTGATCAATCAGGAGGAAGAGAAAGACAAATGCTTGACTTTGGCCATATCTTCCCTTCTTCTTTGTCAGTAAGTGTTTCTTTACTGGTCATTTCAGTTGAATCATCATGGAGAAACAGGGGTTAATGCAGATGCACAGTGAAGTAAACTGAAGGAAAAGAAGAAGGCAATCAAGTGCTCTAAGTGGAAGGTAGGCTGCTCCAGTGCTGATCTAACTTGGTTGTACATAGGGATCACTGGGAGAGCTTTAAAAAGTAGAGTCCTGCAACCTACCCACAGGGATTTTGATACCATTGGTCTGGGACATGGCCTGGGCATCCTCTGGGAATTCTAATGTGTATTCCAGGATGAGAACCCCTGGTCTGGTCAGAGCAGCTCTCGGTAAAACCATTAAGTGTGGAAAGTTTATTTTGGGAGACCCCAACTTCTATTTTCTCTGTCTCCTGTCTCCATGACCCTCTCCTAGATCCCATCCTGCTGGAACGTGCTCTCAAGGTAATCCCCAGCAAGATATTAGTTGACAAGAACTTAAGGTTTTAACTGTCTCAGAAGTTGTTGTTCTTAGGTGCTGTCAAGTTGGTTCTGACTCCTCATAGCAACCCTATGTACAACAGAACAAAACACTGCCTGGTCCTGTGCCATCCTCACAATCATTGCTATGCTTGAGCCCGTTGTTGCAGCCACTGTGTCAATCCATCTTGTTGAGGGTCTTCATCTCTTTTGCTGACCCTCTACTTTACCGAACATGATGTCCTTCTCCAAGGACTGGTCCCTCCTGATAACATGTCCAAAGTACATGGGATCAAGTCTCTCTATCCTCGCTTCTAAGAAGTATTCTGGCAGTAATTCTTCCAAGACAGATTTTTTGTTCTTTTGGCAGTCTACGATATAGTTAATATTCCATAATTCAAAGGCATCAATTCTTCTTCGGTCTTCCTTATTCATTGTCCAGAAGTACCTGCATTTTAATATGGCATTCTTAAAGCTGAAAAGGCCTAGAGTAATCCAGCTATAACAGAGGGGTTTTTGGTCCTCCTGAGAAGGGTGGCTGAGATGCATTTGGATTGTTGGCTTTCCAATCATCATCACTGTAGCTATGTTGCTGTTGTTAGGTGCTGTCGAGTTGGTTCCAACGCATAGCAACCCTATGCACAACAGAAAGAAACACTGCCCGGTCCTAAGCCATCCTCACAGTTGCTGCTACGCTTGAGCTCATTGTTGCAGCCACTGTGCCAATCCACCTCGTTGAGGGTCTTCCTATTTTCCGCTGACCCTGTACTCTGCCAAGCATGATGTCCTTCTCCAGGGACTGATCCCTCCTGACAACATGTCCAAAGTGTGTAAGATGCGGTCTCGCCATCCTTGCCTCTAAGGAGCATTCTGGTTGTACTTCTTCTAAGACAGATTTGTCTGTTCTTTTGGCAGTCCATGGTATATTCAATATTCTTTGCCAACACCACAATTCAAAGGCTTCAATTCTTCTTCAGTCTTCATTATTCATTTCATTGTCCAGCTTTCACATGCATATCATGCGATTGAAAATACCATGGCTTGGGTCAGGCACACCTTAGTCTTCAAGGTGACACCTTCGCTCTTCAACACTTTAAAGAGGTCCTTTGCAGCAGATTTACCCAGTGCAATGCGTCTTTTGATTTCCTGACTGCTGCTTCCATGGCTGTTGACTGTGGATCCAAGGAAAATGAAATCCTTGACAACTTCAATCTTTTCTCCATTTATCATGATGTTGCTCATTGGTCCAGTTGTGAGGATTTTTGTTTTCTTTATGTTGAGGTGTAATCCATACTGAAGGCTGTGGTCTTTAATCTTCATTAGTAAGTGCTTCAAGTCCTCTTCACTTTCAGCAAGCAAGGTTGTGTCACCTGCATAACCCAGGTTGTTAATGAGTCTTCCTCCAATCCAGATGCCCCGTTCTTCTTCCTATAGTCCAGCTTCTTGGATTATTTGCTCAGCATACAAGTTGAATAGCTATGGTGAAAGAATACAACCCTGACGCACACCTTTCCTTACTTTAAACCAATCAGTATCCCCTTGTTCTGTCTGAACAACCGCCTCTTGATCTATGTCAAGTTTCCTCATGAGCACAATTAAGTGTTCTGGAATTCCCATTCTTTGCAATGTTATCCATAATTTGTTATGATCCCCACAGTCGAACGCCTTTGCCTATGCCTTTGTATAGTCAATAAAACACAGGTAAACATCCTTCTGGTATTCTCTGCTTTCAGCCAGGATCCATCTGACGTCAGCAATGATATCCCTGGCTCCACGTCCTCTTCTGAAACCGGCCTGAATTTCTGGCAGTTCCCTGTCAATATACTGCTGCTGCCATTTTTGAATGATCTTCAGCAAAATTTTGCTTGTGTGTGATATTAACGATATTGTTCTATAATTTCCACATTCAGTTGGATCACCTGTCTTGGGAATAGGCATAAATATGGATCTCTTCCAGTCATTTGGTCAGGAAGCTGTCTTCCATATTTCCTGGCATAGACTAGTGAGCACCTCCAGCGCTGCATCTGTTTGTTGAAACATCTCAACTGATAGTCCATCGATTCTTGGAGCCTTGTTTTTCACCAATGCCTTCAGAGCAGCTTGGACTTCTTCCTTCAATACTATTGGTTCCTGATCATATGCCACCTCTTGAAATGGTTGAACATCGACTAGCTTTTCTTGGTATAATGAATCTATGTAGTCCTTCCATCTTCTTTTGATGCTTCCTGTGTCATTTAATATTTTCCCCGTAAAATCCTTCATTATTGCAACTTGAGTCTTGAATTTTTTCTTCAGTTCTTTCAGCTTGTAGTTATAAAAAAAAATAGTCAACCCTTATTTTGTGTCAAACAGTCCTATGAGATAGGTGTGCTTATATGAGGAAACTGAGGCACAAAAGGGTTAAGTGACATACCCAAGGTTATACAACTAAGTGGTAGAGCTAGGACTTGAGCCTAGAAAGTCTGACTCCAGATACCATGCTCTTAACCATTCACCTCTCATATTACTTCAATAGTACTATCGAGGTCAGAATTGTATCTGAGTGTTAGTTTTGTTTCTCCAGTAGTAGCTGCCGGGAAACTTCCCTCTTATTTTTCTCTTTTAAAGTCCCTGAGGCAGTGCCCTGGGAGGGGGACTGTCTTATTATTCCCAAATATCACCTCTCCCTGTGAGAGGATTATACTGTTCTTGACTCGTCAGTTTTGGCCATCTGACTTGCTCTGGCCAATAGCATGTGAGTGTGATGTATGCTACTTCTGAGCATAAGTTTTAAAAGCCATTGTGTGGCTTCTCTTATCCCATCTA
Organism: Elephas maximus indicus; assembly: GCF_024166365.1. NCBI lineage: Eukaryota > Metazoa > Chordata > Mammalia > Proboscidea > Elephantidae > Elephas > Elephas maximus. The sequence goes on along the minus strand of NC_064839.1, from coordinate 37,387,784 downwards.
GCATGAAATAATATGAAGCCAGGGAGGGGTTGTGCCCTTTGCCCAAATCTCAGCATAAACAAAATGGAAGAAAGATGCAACCAACCTGTGAGTGAAAAATCTATCTTTGTTGTAAGCCACTGAGACTTGAGGATTGTTTGTTATTGCAGCATTACTTAGTAAAGGCTAACTGATACACTCTCTAAATATCAATATTTTTAGTAAGAAATGCCAGGGCACTATAGGAATAATATCCTTAAATAACTATAAGCATAGATACATAGGTGGTTTCATACTGTAGTTTATCTAAGCAATCTTGCAAATATAGGCTCAATGTACCTTTCCACCTTCTATATTGCTGTGCATCTATCCATCCCCATCTCAGAAGGCTAAGAGACCATAAGCATTTGCCTAGCTCAGTATACGCAGAGTTGATTCACCAGCCCCAATACTCACAAAGCCTAAACAAACAAACAAAAAAAACAAAGAGAAGCAGAAAGAACGGAGCAAAATAAAAGTTATTTTAGGCTCCAAGACATTGGTCAAATGAGAGAGAAAAATACATATTTCCATTTATAGATGGGAATTAGTACAAAGACTTGAGACTTTCCCACTATATAAAGACAGTAATAGAACTCTTGAATGTAAATTACCCAGCTCATGCTTTACAGTTTATCGCTATTTTTCATTCCCCCATTTACTTTTCTTTCTTAGAGGTTGCAAACTTTATGACCCAGGGGCTGAATGTGGCATGTAGAATTCTTCTGTTTAGTCTGTATGTTGTGTGGATGTTTGGATCAAATTGTTTGGCAACATTTAAAATTTGAGATAACTCACATGGAACATCAATATTTTCAGCTTATCTTGATAAATTGAAAGTTCTGGTTATTTTGGGCCAGGAATCCATCAGCTGGAGTTGAGTAGCAGCTGCCCCTTAGGCTGCTGCATGCGTTTTCCAAAGTCCCCACCTCTCCCTATTGCCTTATACTAGTCGCACTTCACTTATTTATATTCTTTGCTTAGCCTGTGAGCTATTTCAGTTTGCCACCATAGGGATCGACTAACTGACTAATTAACTAACTAACTACTTTCTCTTTTTTGTCTTATTTCTTCCACAGTCAGGACAAAGTTCTCTGGGAGCTCATTCTTTGACACCCTGAGAACATCACTCTCTGCCTTGCTCTTAGAACATGGAGTGACCTGAATCAGATAGTCCAGCTCTTTGGATCCCAAAGAGAGTCACCCTAAACTCTTTAAGACAAGCCTCAGGGTGGAGGGAATAGATACTTCCTGGGAATTCTGACTGTGTTTGTTCAATGGATTCTATACTTACCGTTTTGCATACTAGTGTAGCTAGAAGGTCTTTGGAGCATCATAAACCTCCTGCCCACTAGATAATTCTGTTGCTTAACAAGCCATAACAGCTCT